>NW_026578006.1:252500-1452500 GCF_029603195.1 Condylostylus longicornis
CGCCACTTAATTCTTGAAATGAAGTACACACAAAAGCACAAATCCGGTAATAATTTTAATTTCTTGATTTTTAACGTATTTTCCTTATTACGATAATATTACTGTGGAGGTGCGATATTTTTATATACAAAAATAATGTAAATGTTTGCATTCTTCTCTACAATAATTTTGTTTTATTTAAATTTTTTTTTTCTTTTTTTTTTTTCTTCTTTTTTGGTATAAAACACTCTTATTATTTAAATTTAAAGATTTATTCTTGAATATTTTTCTCAGAATTCTTAATTAATTTTAATAATATAATTTATGTTTTTATAACTATTATATTAAATATTTACAATTTATACAAGCGCAAATAAGAAAAAATAAAATCCATGTAATAAATTTAAAAATTTTAAATAATTTTATTCATGCAATTAATTTTTACGAAAAATAAATCAAATACACAAAAGTATGGAATGAAAATACCATAAAAATTTTGTAAAATTTTTTTTTGTAATTCAATTTCACACATTATGCAATCCGTATATACGTAGGTATAAATATAATAAACAAAAAAATAAATGTAATTTAATATTAAAATTATTTTATTTCTGGATTGTACACACACACACAAATACACCTAAATATATGAATTAAAGGCATGTATGTATTGTTTTTGTTGTTTTACATAATTTACATTTAACTTCACAACACCAATGGAATGTACATGCACAACGTTCAACAACAGCTACCTCTTGTGTTCTATAACCTCGACCACAACACATTAAATCACATCCATCAACACCTATTGATGTATCATTACATTGTCGACCATGTGTACCTTGTATACCAAGACGGGCATTCTTTTCACAAAAACCAGGTGATGGTTCTAAATACACTAAATCTTTAACACCTGGTGGTTTATGTTCTGGATTATATGGTTTAAGTTGAAAATGATATCTATTACATATAAAAAAGATTGGAAGAAACAAAAAAAAAAACAAGAAAAGAAAATTAGAAAATTTTTTATGAATTTTTTTTGTTTAACTTTAATAATATTATGCATATTTAATTTTTATTTACATAAAATCATAATTTTCTTGAAAATAATTTATTTTAAATTGCAGAATATGCAAAATATGAATAAGAGAATTTTTATTTCATGGCTACATTGTAAGAACAATTCACATGTTCACTTTTGTTATCCCTTAAATTATTTATTAACTTAATTTCAAAAGGATTAGTTCCGATTATTATTTTAATAAAGATTATTTTTGTTTATATGTAATTATTAAGTAAATCACAGTATAATAATATATTTTATATTATGACAATTGAATTCAGGTATGACGGTTTTCAGTTTCTGGAACATTTTAGATTATGATGCCACACATAAAATATTAAAATATAAATTGAAACATAACTTGTTCAAAAAAAGTTGAGTTTACATAGAATTTAATATGTGATATGTGAGGTGGTGTGATATTTTCAATTAAAAAGGGTATATGAAATGAATTCTTGAATTAAATTCTCGAAATTCTGACCTTAAATACGTTTTCAGTAATTTTAATTTTTGAATTTAGTTAAGTTATACAGAAATGAAAATTATGTTTCATACGTAAAAAATAGAGCACCACATTTTAAAATTGAATATTGATTAAACTAGTTCTTTGTTTAATAGCTTAATTCTCTTGATACCTGCACAAAATCTTAAAATACATAATATTAATTTAATTTTTTTTTTTCATACAAAAACTTACCTATTATTCTTTTTATGATGACGATTTCTTGATCTAACAGAATTTCTTGATATACTATTCGGACTTGATGCAATATTATTTGATTGTAAATTACTTTGCATATGTTTTATTGAATTTTCAATTAAACCATTATTATTATTATTGTTATTATTATTATTAATATTACCACTATTTATATTTCTTCCCAATATATTACCATTTGAATTCATACCATTATTACCGGTATTACTAATTTTTGATAATGATAATGATGCTAAATTATTATTTCCATTATTATTATTATCATTATTATTATTATTATTATTGTTATTAGCATTACTATTACTATTTGCATTATTATTTGCATTATTACCGTTATTATTTCCATTATTACCGTTACCATTACTGTTACCATTATTTCCTCCAGCATTATTACTACGTAAACTATTACTAACTAATACACGTGATGCACCATCAAAACGATCCTTTAAATTATCACCAATAACACGAAAATTTGCTAAACGCATCCAACATGTTTTTACAGTACATGAACCAGACATTCCATGACATTTACATTCTTGACGCATTTCAGCTTGTACATGCTATATAAAAATAGAGGTAAAAAACAAAAATAAATAAATTAAAAAAAAAAAATCAATGACATTTAAAAACATTAAAAATAAATTACAAAATTTTAATAAGAAAAATTAAATAAAAAAAATAATTGAACAGAAGATCTTAAAATTGTGATAATTTACTTATTAAGTGTAAAAGGAAAATATTTAAAATTTAATTAAAAATGGCAAAAAAAAAAAAAAAAATACATAAATGTGTGTAATAAACAGGAAAATGTTTTAATTATTTTGAAATAGTAAAACTGAGCGTATAAATTGTATTCAATCTTTTATAATCAGTGAAAAAAAATCTATAGTATGGACAAGAACCATTTTTGTGGTTTGTGATACAATCAAATTACTTATTAAGAGAAATATTAGTATTTTTTGTTGTGTTGCTGTTGCTATGTTGCAGATATTTATGTTTGTTTTGTTTCTTTTACTTCAACTTATGTGAAATAGTTGAAAGAAAAAAAAAATTAATTTGTTTTTCTGTTTCAGTTTTTTTAAAACATCTTTAACATCCTTAACTGCAATAATTGTTACTTGTAATAAAATCACATTTTGTTTGTTTGTTTTTTCTTTGTTATTAAATTTAATTACATAACATGGTATCAAAAATTTGTTTCTCCATTTAAATCATAGTTTGGATCGGATCTATATTGAAATAATTATAATTATATAGACGGATAGGTGTATGTGGATTGTTTAACATTTTAATAATTGTGGAACATTATTCCAAGTATAAAATGAATATATACAAGTTAAATATTATTGTTCTTTTGTAGAACAACGTTTAAATTATGGAAAATTCGAGTTTGGAATAAAATTATAAATTAATGAACTGTAACTGGATAATTATTGCTGATAACCACTAAATTAATGTTATTATGCAGCCCCTAGTTGTATGCAATTTTTTATATATTCTATTCAAATATGTGTGGTGTTTTTTTTTGTTATCCCAATGAATAAATTTTTGTTTAGTAAAAAGAAATATAAGATGTGAAATTAGCTTTGATTTATGTGAGTTACGAAAAAAATCCTGCCTTATACTTAGTCTTATCGTAGCTATTTGGGTATAAATCACTTTGAAACATTCAAAGTAACTCTTCAAGGTGTATGTGCCTTTGTAAACCTAAGGTGCGTGTCGGGAATCGATCTCTTGTAAAAGCACAATATACCAAAAATTTCTTTCTCCTGTGGGGATAAATTCTAATAAGAATAATGTGGGTAACAATAAATGTGGGTAATTTGCTCTTAGCAAATATGCAATAATTTTTTGTGCATCGTTTCTAGTCGTAAACTGTTGTCACTCAAAACTCAACTAAATTCTTAATTATTATTGCATTGAATTAAGTACCAATTCACAATTTAATTTCAAATTAAGCGTTATAGTATTTCAATTCACAATATTTTTTTATAATAAAAAATTTTATTTATTACAATTTTGCTAATAAAATTTTAGTTACACATTTTTATTAAATGTGAAATATTAATTTTTTATTTTCAATAAATACTTAATTTTAAGGCCAACATTATTGGTAATAAAATTTAATTGAATAGTTTTTAATTTAACGAAATATTTTTTTTTGTTCATTAATTACTGTAGTAAATTTATTAATTTAGGATGAGATTAAAAAAAAAATTTTTCATCTCTAATTTAATTTTAATAAAATTTTTTTTTTATAAAAATCTTAGGAAAAAAATAAGCTATAAAATTAGAATAATTTTTTATTAATAATTTTGTTTTTAATTTTTTTTTATTTTTTTAAATAATGTAATTAAATAAAGATAAAAATAAAATTAATATGAAAACTACTAGCTTTAAAATTTACAACAATTTTTGTAATATTCGTTATAAAATTTTTTTGTATTACGATATTATATATGTATATATATATATATACATATGTGCATTGGTATAGTATTGGAGTTGAAGTATTATTGCCACACAAGTCGTATAAGGACAGATTAAGTATAAAGTATGGTGGCGAAATATCTATAAGAGAAGGAGTTAGAGAAGAAAGATTATGGGCTAAAAAGAAAAAGAATTGATTTTTTCATTGAACAAGTTTTTAAAAAAATTTTCTTGTTTCTATATAAATAGTTTCTCTTAATTTTGTATTATGGTTTTTGTGGTCTTTTTCTTTTCTCTAGCCATATATTAAAATTGGTTGACAGCTAATAAAAGTTTAATAAAATCATTTAAGAAAAAATATTGTATCCTAATCTATAAAATAACCACTCTTATAAAATGTACATGCATATATACATACATACATATACAACTGTTGCAATGTAAGATTTACGTTCAAATACACATCCATTTTCACATAAAATTCACGTGTGTATGTATATGTAAGAATTAATGCGCAAATTTTCTTTAATTTCCAATTGGAAATTTTTTTTTTTTTAGCTTTTTCCGTTATTGTAGTTGTTATTTTCTGTGTATATTCACATATATATACATTTTATGTTCATTTTCATTATATTTGCTCTTTAAACTTATCGTCGGATTAAAAAATTTTCACCGTATAGTTTTAAAATGGTAAGCATGAGTTTTGCGCATTATTGAAAGTAGTTTAAAATAAAGTTGGAAGCAAAATTAAAGAAAAATCAATAAAAACAAATATATGTACATGTATATATGTGTATAAATGTACAAATATATCTATAAATGCAGAAAATATTCAGTATTTAAATACACAAGGGAATTTATGTCGAGGTAAAAAATTTTATCACAAAAAATCATTGGAATTTAATTCAAGTAAATAAATAAATAAATAAAAAAGTAAAATAAAATCAACAATTTTTATTATATCTAGCATATAATTCAAGATCAGTCAGTCTGAATGTGTAAATTATAAGATTTAGAAAAAAATGGAAAATTTTAATTCAGGATTTTTTTTGGTATATGTATAGGTACATAGAAATCTATTTATAAACTAAGTATTACCACAAGTAGTTGAAAAATTTTTGTTAAGTAATTTTAAAATCCTGGAAATATTTTAAACATATTATTGTAGTTTCTCTTAATTAAAACTGAAACTATTGAATTGCTAATTCCCAACATATAAGAATGAGCGATATTACTTTTAGCTCATTTTGCAAATCCCGTCACTCCTTCCTGCAATGTTCTTTAAGTCTACAATGTTCTGAATTGAAAACTGTATGAATCTTACTTGATTCTTGCCTATCACAATAATTTTCTAAAACTGTCTTTTGATTTATTAGTCTCCCAGGAGACACTCGATTTATTACACTCATATCTTAGTGTGTGCGATTCGATACCGCAGAATCAGTCAATGCTTCAATAAATGATTTATTAACCTCTTTTCTCATCAATATATCTCCCGTCTTATTCTCTTCTATGACAACACAGTTAACCGGTACTGTCGAATTTTAAATTTTTTGGTTAACATTTTAAATAAGTTGGCAGCAATGTATTAAATCTTATTATTTGTATTGGTATAATGATTCGAATTCGATTACATTCATTTATGTTTTCGTTTTCTATTTAATTCAAAATTCTATCCATTTTTGAATATTTATTAACAGTTATATAGTGCATTATAATGCAATCAGTTTGATTTATATCCTTGTTCGATTTTAATAATTATAATATATTTTATTGCAATATAACTAACTTATTCATTAAACTCCTTAAATTCTTTTAAAAAAAATTAAAATTAATGTTTCTTTTGATTTCTTATGCGAAATCGTAACATTGTTATTTATATATATGTATGTGCATATATTTCTTATGTCATATATAAATATACATACATATTTATTTCTGTTTTGCACTATTTTCAAATCATTTAGGCTATCATTGTTGACGTGACAGAAAAACATAACAAACAAAAACAAAATATTTTTTACGGCAAAGAAACGCATTTGTTATTTTACCATAAATGGTAGTAAAGTGTAAAAATTGTAAGATAGTCTTTTTCTTAAATCTCTGGGGATGTATAAATTTCACAGTGTATATTATTGATAATCAATTGACAACACATCAGATATGTACCATGAATATAGTATGTGTATATGTATATTAATCAATGATCTGATCAGAATTCATCTAAATAAAGAAAAAAAATTTTAGTTCATGTACTGAAAGTTTAAACTGAGTGATGTTAAAATTGTAACACGAGCAGAATATAAGAAGATAAATTTAAAGGTGTGTAAGTTTTCCTTTACAAATATTTTCAATTCTTTCATCAATTTTACACATATTTATGTTTAAATGGCATAGTATTTTAAAAATATTGAACTTTGTTTTTATTTTTTATTTAATCTACACATCGATTTTATTTGAGATTATTTCAAAAATTTCAAGTATATAATTCTGTTTTTTAACCATAATTGGTACGTAGAAAAGTAAAGCCTTTGATCATTACACTGCATATAACTTCAATTGTCCGTTGTCACTTTTTAGTGAATTATGGAATTTTAATTTTAAAATAACAACTATTGTCACGAGTCAAGATTATTTCTCATTGTTTTTAATATGAAAAAAAAAATTTCTACCCTATATCCATATATTTGGGCAATTTGAAATACCTAAAGTCCCAATCGAAGTGCAAGTTTATTTTATTAAAGATGATTTGAAAAATAGAGAGATAAATATCAAAAAGAGAGCAAAATGTGACGCCACTAGTTTGGCAGTCAACTCTTTCGTAAACTTATTATGAGCACGCTATTTAATAATACTTTATAATACTCAAGCGACAACAGCTGCTTATCTCAATCTAAGGTTAAATATAGTGTTTATTGAAATAACTGGAATAAAATAATGCTCATCATCGTCTTTTTTGTTAATTTTATGTAATGGTAGACACGATTATTGCTACTTTAAAGCTAAATACGTGAATTACAATATTTACTTAATTTTAATACTACTTTAAAGCTTCTTATGTTTGTAATTGTGTAAAAAATTTCAAAAACAGAAAAAACCTTTCAAAAACAATATAATTTTTTAATTCGTTTTGTTCGGTTATCACTCAGGCACGACGAGCGAACATTAAAAAATGAAAAATTTTTACTGATGGCACAGGAACCGAATTATGTAAAAATTTACCACCGTCCCTACTATAATACTTAAAGAACAAATTTAATTCATAAGTATAATTAAGTAATTTTCAATTAATAAAACAACATAATTTTTTACAAATTAAAAAAACATAAATTTTATTATTAAAGAACTAATTTTTCATAAACTTTTTAACATTAAACCTTAATTTTTTTTTTTCAATATTACATCGAAACCAATATAAACGAATAGAAAAAAAAATTAAAACATATTAATTAACACAAAAATCAAATATACTTGTCAGGTGTTCTTACGACAACACAATTTTTCTTATTTATATTACAAGCACATTTGTAAATACAGAAATATCAACAAATAATTAATACATAAGTGAATATATACAGCTTATATTTATATCTATAGTATATTCCAAAGATTAGATTAAAATAAATTAAAAGAAAAAAAAATATTCTATACAATTGGGCATAACTTCATGGTACTCAAAAAAAAAACAAAAACAAAATTAAAAAAAATTTAAACCGTCTTCGATTCACTGACCTATCTACCTACTTAACATTATTATTATTTAATTAACATGCAAAACGTCTAAATTAAGAAACAACTCAGTTTTATTAATTGCCATTTTGACCACCACCAAATAAGATTATCATACAGTCAACTATACACACAAACTTGTGATTTCATAAACACATACACATATAAATAAAAAATTACTATTAAAATACACTTGTTTATTTTTATTTAATTTTTCTTTAAAAAATAAAACAGTAATATTTATACACGAAGAATATTATGAAAAGTGATTTGACGCTGTTGGTTACTAACAATTTTTATTAAAAAATTTATTAAGACTTTACTTTAGTAATTAAGCAAGCAATTTAAATAACAATAACAACAAAATAATAAATATAATATTGCAAATAATTTAAAAGACTAAGCACGACAACCAAATATTACCAAATTAAATGAGATTCTCACGAGATTATTTTTTGCTTTTTTTTTTAATTTTTTGTGAAATATGAATTCAATTTTGTTCAATAATTACTTCATTTAACGGTATATTAAATAATTTTAGTTGAAATTAGAGAAATTATTCTATATTCCTATTAAACATGTCCATATTTTTGAACCAATTTAATTCAATTAAAAATAGAAATTTAAATCAGCCAAGTATTCTGAAATTTGCATATTTACATATTAATATGCTTTCAAATATCTGTAGCAATATGTTCATAAATGTAGTAAATTAAAGCTTGAAAAAATAATGGCTTAATAAATGTAATGATGATGAAGATAAGAGATTAAATCAACAGCAAAAATAAATTATGTGATTACATTTTGTTTTTTTTTTTTGTACCATATTAATCCTAGTATTCACTTTTCAAAGATTCTTTTAGCTAAAATTTTGTGTTCTGAAGGTACTCTGAAGTATACAGTACTAAAAAGGGAAAGAGGAAGGTATAAAAATCTTTTAAAAAACATTTTATACGTAATTTGTTTGCCTATATACAAAATGAAACAAAAACCAAAACGAAAAAATCTGATGTGGTTTACACATAATCGAACGCGAATAGTGAAAACATTGCCTAGCTAGATTATGAAAACGCGTCTTCACAATTTTAAGGAGTCTAATCCCACGTGGAATGTAAATTTTTCGCTTAGTAGAGTTTCATTTTGTACCGAATTAAATGCAGAGTTCGTAAATTAATTCCTGTAACAATCATGACTCAAATACTAAATTCCAAGAAATGTAAAATCGGCCCCTATAATTCGATTTCCGAGCTCTGATCTTTCAAAACAAATTTATAGGTTCATCGTTTTAACACCATATTGAAAACTGGACATTCGAAATTTGATGCCATTGCATAACTTTTCTTATTTTATGCAAAGCGGTTGGTAGGAACCGTTATTTAATTTTGAATCCAACGTAAAAATCGTTTTTCCATCAAATGTATATGAAAAATATATGAAAATTTATCGGTTATTAACTATCAACTGTCATCTGTGAAACGTCAACTGTCAGATATCACCTGGCAAATTTCAACTTTTAAACGTCAGCTATCAAATGTCATCTCCCAAATGTTAATGGTCAATTTCAAGAAATTTCATCAATTAGTTCCGAAAATATGGTGAAAAATGTAAAATTGGCCTATAGTTTAGTTTCCGACCCATTAAAACGAAATTTGCTGCAAACACATAACCTCCCTTATTGTATGCAATGCGGTCGGTTGAAATATAAATTACGATATCCCAGGTTTTTTGTGATGACAATATGAATGCATCTTTAATATGAAAACATAGAAAGTTAAAAAAATCGCAACAAAAAACAAAAAGAGAAATATTGGAAAAAATGCGAATTCCACGCAACATGCGCCAATATGTTGTCGTTTTAATGTTGTGCAAACAACGACCTCCTCTTGGGAGGACATAAATATTAAATATCTGTACGCACATATTTATATTATGCATAAAAATCCTTACACATATAAGTATACTTAGAGTGTTATTAAATGAATTGTGCAATCAAAGTAAAAAATAAAAGTTAAAGTTGGAAAAGAAAGCAACAATAAATAAAAGCGAAACCTACCCCAGTATCAGAATTTCTTTTCAATACAAAAATATTCATATAGCCATATTTATATAGTATATTAAGAGAAAAATTATGAAAAATATTCTAAATATCGAGATATAAATTCGGAATCCTGCTGAGCCGATAAAAAAAAAAAAAAAAAAAACAATTTTTTTTCCTTATGCTTTCAATATTTATTTTACTTATTTTGCTTTTTTCATTATTACAAAATTTCCAAGATTTTTTGTTTTTACAGATTACAATTCTATATGTAAGTATTAAAATTATAATTACAAGTGCGTCCTAATAAAAAGGAGAATACTTGAATAATTTTGAGCCTTTGGTTCATTTTTTCATCTGATTCAAGACGAAGTTTTCGATCTTTATTTGAACTTTTTTGTTTCTTCACCAAATATTTTGTTTTGGTATACCCAAAAATATATTAGTTGCGTTGTGGAGCCATTTGCAGAATTGACCCGCAATTTTAGAAAAATTCAAGAATCTTGTCGGAAAAGCATTACAAAAGAAAAATAAGTTGAAATCAGGTGAGACTTCACACGAATGGGCACACTTAGTAGGCGTTGTCGGTTTATAAGAAAACCTGGTCTTGAGAGCGAGACCTGTAGCAAAGGAGAAGGGTTAGATTGCTGGCTCCGTCGTAACAGCAGAGGAGCTGCGGTACTATATGTGTCAGCTCCAATACTTACTCGGGAGATACAGTAGATTTTACTTTTGCTATGGTGGATGGAAGTGCACTATTGCCGAAATACCGTTAGTCTACAAATTTAGTTACGCTACTGTAACGGAGTTACAGTAGATTTTACTTTTGCTATGGTGGATGGAAGTGCACTATTGCCGAAATACCGTTAGTCTACAAATTTAGTTACGCTCGGGAGCTGTTTTTTTTAATTCACTTTTCTTTTTTGGATCAATTTTTAAAATAAAATTTAACTTCTCTTTTTTTTTCGAATAAATCGTAAGAACTCGGAACATTTAAAGTGAATTGAGAAGGATTTCTTTAATAAGTATATAAATATAAGACAATATCGTTCTTCTGATCTTTCCTTTCTGATACATCAATTTAATAATGTTAAAGTTTCAATAATCTTCGAATGAAATTCGAGCGTTACAAATAAAACAAAAAATTACTTTTTTTTGTTTGGTTTTTTAAAATTGAAATTAAGTTGTAATTTGGCATTTTTATTAATAAACGACAAAAAAAACAGTTTTTACAATTATAGGATATGGTATTTAGGCCAATAAATAAATTGCAATACCAATAATGTGGGCCAAAATATTCGGAGATAATTTATGATAATAAAGATTTGTGGACTAGTCGTAAAGTTCTTGTAACTTTAATAATAATTTTCAGAGAAGATTAATCGGGATCGAATATATCGGAGAAACCTATTACTATTGTGTAAAGAAAAAAGTTTTTTAAAAATTTAATTAGGAGGTTTAAGTGTTGCCTCTAATACAACATAAATTTGATAAATAAGTTTAGGAAAGCTGAAAAGTCTGCAATTTTTTCTAATAGATAACAATTTCAATTAAAAGTTTTATGACAAAAATAAATTTATCAAAAAATATTATAAAAAGTAAAATGAAATTCGGAATACCATCATATTATTAATATTTTATTGCAACGAATTTACTAAAAGGATTGTATTAAAAAATTGTTTAAAATGAAGTTATTTCCCTCTCTTCCTTCCCCTTTCCGATTCATCAACGTTTTTCTTTGATAACATTATAAAAAACAATACAAACAAAACGAGAAGTTATGCATTAAATAAGCAATTTTTTAATTAAGAAATAATTAAGTGAAAACTTTAATAAAAAAATATACATATATCCTACATGTTTGTAAGTATGAATATAAGTTATATTATATGTGTATAACAATTTGTACAAAAATATATAATATGTGTACACATATTTAATTCAAATAACGATTTGTAAATTTTTAAGAGGAGGAACAATAATATGAAAAAAAAGAAGAAATATTTAATTTTTTGATTTCCCAACTGGTTGCTTTTATTAATACACACATGTATATATATGTTATACATGTATATATTATTGTGTTGCACATATATACTCGTAAAATATAAATATTTCTTAATTCAATTATATTCGTGGTGGTCAATTGGAACTTCTGATAAAAATCTTTTGTTGATGAAATTGATATTCCAAACATGAGCATACACATAATTATGTAAACATTATAAGCATACAAACATTTGTATATATATATATGCTTATAAAAATCGCAAATATATATACATTCTTACATATTATACATACATACATGACGTATATTATAAAAATATATTAAGTCAAAAAAAAAAAAAAAATCAGTGGCGTTTATTTAATATGCCTTTTATTTTTTGTTCTTGTTGTTTTTATTTCTGAATTTTTAATTCACAATATTAATATTGATAATAAAATACAGTCGGATTTCTTATACGAGAAAACAATATGCAACAAATACACGGCTTATTCAACAATGTTTTTTATTTCTTTTAGATCTTTTAAACGTTATATTGCACTTTTAATGTTATTTATGAATCAAAGTATAACATTATACATGTGAATATAAACAAATTTTAAGTCGTATATATGTATATATATGAAATTACTGATTCATATATACACATATATATTATGTGCATATAGTAATAATTATTTAATTGATAATCTGTTAACAACGGTGATTATTATTATCGACAATATATTAAATTAAAATCATGTATGTATGTACATATGTTGCAAGTTTAATTCATATATAAATGAGCGTATATATATATAATATATATATATATATATATATATACATATATATTAACTAAATGTATGTAAAATATATAAATTGCAATTGAATTTTTTATATTGTAAATTTTTAAGCCAACTATCATCAATAAATTTTATACAAAAGCGTGTAACGATTAAGACACGTAAATAGGTTAAATAAAAAAAAAAAAATTATATTATAGGTTTTCCTCTATATAGTTTCAATAATAATTAAGATTTTAAAATAAGAGAAAACAAAAAAAAAATATATAATTGTGAAAATAATTTTCAATTAATTAATAAAACATATAGTAATGCAATATCTACTATAATATTTGCAGAAAAAAAAAAAAAAACTATGTGAATTAAGTTTATGGAGTTGAATATTAAAATATAAGAGTGTATTAGGGTACATATAGTTAGGTAGATCAAATACATATACACATAAAACTGATGTACAAATATTGAATAAATTAAAATGTGTATAATATGGCAACCTCATAAATCATTAGATTAAGTGATTTATTAGGTAGACTGTTTCGGCATAAAATCAAGTAATTATTGTAGACTGCGAGAATTTAAAAATTTTTTTTTTAAGGTTTTATAATTTTTATATACTTAAGTATTAGGTTATATATGGTTGAAGAATAAATTAAGTATTATTGATGTGCATTTAATTGTAATTATTTTAACAATTTAGATTAATGTTTTATATGCGCGCCATACACAGGAATTGAATTTCAAATATTAATATGAAATTATGACATTATTAGTTGGAATTCTCCGTGCAAATGCTTTGAAACTTTTGTTCTAGCAATTTGGAAGATAAAGTCTCCAAACTGACTATATATGAATCCAAAATATTTTGTACATTTAAAAGCTGCACGAATCATAATTTATTTATACGAAATGTGTACTTCTCATGAACAAATTAAGATTTAAAGGTTAACTAACAATCAAACTGTTTATCTTAAACCCTGTAAATCAGTTTTTGCTCCATTTTTCATTTTAGATCTATCACAAAATATAAGAATTTATTTACGAGCAAAAGTTTTTCAATATGAAAGTTCATAATTAATTAGATATTATTTTACAAAATTCTTATGAGTAAGTACTTAAGAGTTATACATACATTTATATAGTATAAATTAAAATCAATTAAAAACTTACCGCTCTACCAGCTTCATTATTATGTAAATTCATTTTTTCTCTTAAATTTCGTCCACGTTCACCGGTATCAACAAATTCACGTGAAAATTTAAAACCAAATCCAATATTATCAGAACAACCAC
Source organism: Condylostylus longicornis (assembly GCF_029603195.1). Lineage (NCBI taxonomy): Eukaryota > Metazoa > Arthropoda > Insecta > Diptera > Dolichopodidae > Condylostylus > Condylostylus longicornis. The sequence goes on from NW_026578006.1 coordinate 266,537, forward strand.
CCCATTCCCAATCTCGTACACCAGCAACAGCATTTAATTGATGATTTGTTTGTGGTGATTTCGATTGATGACTATAATCACATGTACATGTATCAATTGTACCTTCACTACATGCTCTTGCAATTGAATGTGTTACAGCTGCACTTGTTATTGCATAAATAAAAGCTGTCTCACGGCATCCTAAAACAAAAATAAAGATAATGGTTTGAATAAATATACTTATATATATATATAATAGAACAAATCAATAGATAACTATAATATGGCGAAATTTTAAATTAACAAGTTGCAATTGTAAAAAAAAAAAAAAACGTTTTGTAATTTGAGAAAAATAATGCTATCGATTCGATTTAAAAAGGGTAAAATCACCTCTAAAAGTAGTTAATTTCAAGCACCTCAAAAGTGTAATTAATTTCAGTCTCATTTTGAGTGATTTACATTCTACACTGCATATTAGCATCGAAATTTTAACGAAGAGGATTGATGATAGCAAAATCTGGTATTAATATTAATTGAACTGTAAACAACTTATTGTAAACTGAGAACCTCGAATAACCAACACAAGAAATTCTAATGCATATCAAAATATAGAGGAGCTTTTTTTCATTTGAATAAGTTTTGATAGTTTAAAGCATACTTCTCATCTTCTCAAATGCTACCATCAAATTATCTCACTCTTATTCTATTTCCTATTCAATACGTATTTTTTACTATATAAAATACCTTCACATTTTTGTATCATTAAGTGTAGTTAGGAGTTGAAGGTATTATCATCAAGTATGTCATTATTTTCTTATTCCATTTCATTTGTCGTTCTAATTTTTTAATATTACTTGCATAAAGCTTTCACATTTCACACAATATATTTCAAGAGAGTATTTATGTAGTGTACTTATGCACAAAGAGTTTAATTGTGATAAATTTAACTGATTTTTTTTTTTTTATTGTTAATTGATTTGCGGAATAAGATTGCAAAGGTGATAGCTGAAATATCATAAACAAATGTTCATATAATATAATCTTATTTCCACCTATTTATACATATGTACATACACTCAATCAGACTATCACAGATTTTTACAAATTTCTTTTATAAAATACTCTTTGTATAATCTGTTTTCAAATCAGCACAACAGTAAAGATATTTTGAATAATTTAAAAAAACAAAAATCAGAAACAATTCAAAAATTTTAAAATAGCAGTGAAATAAAATGTAAAATACCGTATTATTAATATTAAAATATTTTTTTTCTTTCTCTTGAATTTTCATTTTTTTTTTTCATTTTTAATAATTTTAATAATATTATATTATAATATACTTGAAAGGGGTACCACACACGCTGCCACTATGCCATAATCATTTTAAATATTGAACTAAAAAACAAAAAAAAAAAAATAACTAAAATTGATTATGAGAGCATGTGAGTTAAAAGAAACAATAATTTTGTGCTCTTTTTTATTTTTTTGCTTTTGATTTTAACCTCATCTCTTAAGAGTGTTGTAAGGTAAAAAAAAACAAAAAAAATAGTTGAAATACACGATAGTAATATTGAAGATGATAATGATAATAACGATGATTATAAATTATAAATATTATATGAATTCATTTATAATAATCATTGAAAATCATATTATAATAATCAACATTTTATAAATAATATAAATGTGTATGTGGGTATATATGAAAAATATGTAATAAAAGAGAAATAATATTCTTGATAACTGTGATTAAAATCAGAGAAATCATAAATTTTTTTCTTCGCTTTTATAGTCAAAAAAAAAAAAAAACTAGATGTTTGAACTATTCACTTACGAAAAAAATTTTTTATTTAATAACTGGAAAAAATAATGCATACCTTACGTTGCTTTCCCGATTTATGTAAATTATTTAAAAAATATATTCACAAATCAATATATTATTATGGCAAAAATCCCGGCTAGAAACATATACAGGACTGTCTATTGTGAATTAGCCAGATAGTAATAACAATTTTTACGTATTATGATTGTTTATAAGGCAGACATTTTCCCATTAAATATTAAAATATTTATTTATTTTTATAAAAATGAAAAGTTTTTCTAACAAAAAATATTCGACGCTCAATATTAATTTATATTGAACGGCGGGAGCGTGGGGAGCCTGCAATAAGTTGCGAATGGCTGTGGTAATCCGGAGGATATGTTCTTTTACACCACTCGGTTTCCTTATGGAATCTATCAATCAATTCATATAGTTATGGTACAACGTTATTCTATATGTTAGAATTTTGCTCAAATTTCAGCACATATTCATAATTGAGTCTTACATAAATAAGTTACAATTTATGTATAACATTTATTTAAAAAATATTCCTGTTCGTACGAAAATTTTACTTTTCAAAAATCGGGACGGCAAAGTCCAAAATCTATATCGGAATTCTCGGTATTAGGAGAATGGTTAGAATGGTCCGAAGGAGACTACTAAAAATTTTCAATATCGTTTCTTTAAATGTTTGAACCTTTAAAACGTAAGTCCCGGAAAGTCATAAAAAATTTTACTATTGCACTTATTTACTAAAAAAATTATTTTGAACAATAAGAAAGAAATCAAAAAAATTATTACAATTGTGTAGGTACCGTGGCAAGATTAACACAAGTATAATAAATGGTCTAAAAACAAAATATAGTTTTTAAATGGAAGTTGGCAATTCAAAATATGTAATTAAAAAAAAAATATAGAAAAAAAAAACGACTATACAACATTCATATAAACATTAATCTCGTTTTCGGATAACACGCTCTTACTGTACCATCTATGTAATGTTTTTTTTTTTTAATATAAAACTGTAAAGTGCATGTTGGTGGTATGAATTTTAACACTAATATAAGTGGCCCTTCTTTGTCTTACTGTCTTTATTGTTGTTACTACTTTTCAAGAGTTTCATCGGTAAAAATGAAAAATCGGTGTGGAAAAATAAAACAAAATATGTGAAGATTTTTTTTTTTTCTTAACTACTTAGCTTATATATAATAGCTATGTTACAATTCAGTAGTAAAATAATATAAAATGACACATAAAATTGAGTGCATTGGAATGTTTTGGTATATAAAATATAAACTTTTAGAATTGACAAATGATCATATGTAAGATTTAATCTTTTATGTGATAATTTATTATAAGAGTTTTTAAAAGTTTTATTTTAAAAGAGACTATTCTAAAAGTATATATGTATATACTATTCTATTATCTTTAAAACACACATGAAGTTGAAAGCTATATATAGTTACAATAATGACAGTTGCACTATACTACATTTAGAGTTTTAATAAAATATTAAGTATCATTGAAAAGGTACTACGTGTACGTAATCACATAGTGTTAAATTTCCTAATGTAATGCTTGTGATTTCGAGTTCGGTATGTGCTACATATTCTTTTGAAAAAACATTTTTCATATTGCATATTTTTAGGGAAAATACAAATATGCATTCAAAGAAAATGTAAGATTTTTCTTTACTTCTTTGCTCTGGGAGAAATCAAGCATAACTCAAAATTTTAAATGAGAATTTGTTAATTTTATTTTATGCATTTATTATTTGACGTTTGTTAAATTCAAAAATTGTTTGCAACGATAATCGATACAGAAAGTATGCAAAAAAATATCATTTCTAGAGTATTAAGGGGCAATGGCATTTTTAGTAGGAAAAGTTGGCAAAAATTATTCTTTGATATGATTGGACCGGTAAAATTAAATTAATAGACCATTTTATTATACCCGTACGAACGTATCTTCGAAGGGTATACTAAATTTGCCTTACCGTTTGTAACGCTAAGAAATAACGGTCTTAGATATAGACTCAAGTGTATGTTGTTGATCAGCGTCAAATTCTGAGTTGATTTAGCTTTGTCTGTCTGTCCGTCCGTCCGTCCGCCCGTCCGTCTCTCCATCCGTCTGTCCCAACGATAACTAAAAAACTAATTGAGCTAAGTTCACTAAATTTTCACAAATGATTTACTGTAGTAAGTGCCAGAACATTATTTAAATTGAACATGATCGGGGTACCGGTTCGGGTAGCTGCCATACAACTTCAAAATTTATTTGGCTCAGAAACTATAAAAGCTATGGCATTGAAATTACACACAAGCGAATATATTAGTAGGGCCAATATGTCTGAAAAAAGTCGTTGAAATTTCTTGGCTCGTTCTGGTACCTGCCATACAACTGCAAAAGTTTTTTCGGTATATCTCAGAAACTATAAAAGCTATGGTATTGAAATTTCACACAAGCGAATATATTAGTAGGGCCGATGTGCTTGATAAAGTTTATTAAAATTTTTTGGCTCTTTCTGGTAGCTGTCATACAACTTCAATAGTAGTTTGGCACACAGAGTATTTTGAAAAACACAGCACTGAAATTTTGCATAAATTAATATGGTAATACGGCAACTTAAAGTCATTGTATGTCCCATAGTCAGTTATGGCAGATTTATTCGCACATAAGATAACAAATTCGTACGGGTATCACAGAGTTGACAAGGTCAACTCTATTTTTTCTCGTTTTTTTTTTAATTTTTTGGTATTTTTAGTAATTCTCATAAACAATTTTCTTTTTTATTAACAAAAATTTTGTTTTAAAAATTAAATAATACTCAGATATTTACATCCTTTTTTATTAAAAATTTTGAAAGGATATTTTGAATAAATGGTGTAAACGCCCACATTCACTTTAAAATTTGTAGTAAATTAAAAGAGGATATCCGTTTAAAATATCAATTACATTACAAACAAATTGCGCTCAAATTAATTTCGTAAAATAAAAATTTAAATAGTTTTCATACAATACAAAAATTTTTATTAACCTATTATTATTTTTTTTTTTTTTTGTATTTCTTTTATTATTTAGTAAATAATAACCTGTAATTTTGTATTTTCAAATGAATTTAAAATGCCCATCCTCCAACATCCTTTCAATAAAAAGATATCCTTTTCTGTTTGCACAATAAAATTAAAATCCTCAATTATTTATTTCGTAGTAGACTAAATAAGGATTCACAATCTCTAATTTAATGTATATACTCGAATGTATATATATCGAAATTTATGATGCAAGTAATGAATGAACTGATCATTTAAATTAAATGAAGGCAATAACATATTGACGTGATTTAAGAGAACATCATATTTACTTGCATGATGGTTATAATTAAAAATGAGAAAACTTATTTTGTTTGGTTATTTGATTGCTCTCCTCAACTATTTGCATTAAAATCAAATTTGACATGTGTATAGGTAAATAAATTATTAAGTTTATTAAAAGAGAATTATGTGAATAGTAAATATTAACAAAACTCTCACACTCCTTGATATTTACTATTGTCATTGTTTTCTTTATTATAAAGAATACAGACATTGTTTAACAACGAAATTCGTATTGATGTTAATAATTGAATAACAATAATTTGTAAATTTACAGAAGGTAAATTATTTTTTGCGTTTTTAAATTTACGCAGAAAGCTTTAAAATTATAATAATAGGTATTTTAAAATCCATTCTATAACATCACTCTTATAGGAATTATAATATATTAATTGTAAGTTATAACATATAAAGTTATACACGTGCTGCTAATTCTTCAATATTAAATTGAAGGGGTCAAAGCAGTAATGTTTTACTAATTTTTTGATAGTAAAATTTTCAAAATTAAATTTAATATTTATTGTACATAATACGGTACGTTCATATGCGTAGAAAATTTAAGTTATATTTTATAAAAAAATTAAAAAAGAAAAGAAAAATCACTAGTGAATATTAAAATAGGTACAGCTTTCTTTATCGGAATTTTGAAAATTTTGATTTAGAAAATTTTACGAAAATTAATATACGCGAAATGTTGCTGTTTTTATCTAATTCTTAGAAGTTCTTCCTTTGCACATGTCAAAGTAATAATATTGACTTTATTTATTTGCAATTGTTTTTATAATAAAAGCACAGGAGTCCTACTTTCTTGTAATTGAGAGCATTAATTGTAATCTCTTGTTAATATTTTAGCATTATAACATCTTATTTCTACATTCAATATACATCCTAAACTTTTATTCTAAAATTATGTTGATAAAGCAAAAATATTGTCAATAATTAGAAACATTTTAAGGTAAATGGCTATAATAGTCATCATAATATCTTAAGCTATATATTGCAGGTATATTAAATGGATTAAATATAGGTAAGACAAAAAATTATTTGCAAAAGAAAATTTATGTGAATTCAAAATCTTTGAGTATTTTTTTGGGATTTATTTTAATATGAATAATTTTTAAAAAAATTTTTTTTTTTGGGAATGGCTTTCAATTTTGTTGTATCATTAGCAACTCAAAATTATTGTTCCAATATTATTAAAATTTTACATAATTAGACATGATTTTTGCTTCATACACGGGCAGTGGCTCTTTTTACAAGTTCATTTTCTAAATATATTTTGGTATCTATGTATGAGTGCGTGTTGTATTATTTTCACACGATTATTTAATTTGATTTTACATTTTTTTTTTCTTAGATTTTTATTATCTTTTATTTGCACCCATTAAGTGATTTGTTCACTTTTTTTTTGTGTTGTTTTAAAATTTTTAACTCTTATTTTATTTTTATCTTTAATAGTTTTTGTTATTTTATCTTATGTGTTTTAAGGTGTGTGGCAGCTATTACACAAAAGAACAAATTGTTATACCAATATACATATGTATATATGTATGTTTTACAATTATATTATTACTATGTAAATAACATTTTTGTATTACTTGAATAAATACAATACATTTGTGTGAATGTAAGTAATATGAAAATAAAGCGTCAATGAATATTTAAATTTTAAGATATTTAGTTAAAATTATTGTTTATTAGATAATTTAGAGGATTGTTTAGAAAAAAAAACAAATGTAGTTATAAGTTTTACAAATGGAAAGATATGATTATAATGCATAATAGTAGTTAAATTGTAAGTTTACACAGGTATGTCGCATCAAATGTGAATTCAGTTGTACATACACACAGCTATATAAAAATATTTGTATGCAGTGAAGAATATGTACATGCAATAGTAATAGTGAAGCTTTGACTTAAAAAGAGCAAATTTAGGAAATTTCTGTAACAATCTAAGGTACCAGATAATTTTCGAAGAACCAAATAATTTTCCTTGAAAATTTTAAATAATCTGTTTAGATAATGTAACATAGTCCAAAAGATCATAGAAAATTTCGGCAATGAAAACTCAGGTTTCAAAATATTATTGGATTTCCATAATTGCTTGCATAATTTCACTGCAATATCGAAGGTTCTCTGTGTTAATTAATCATTGTTCATGCAAAATTTCAATTTTAACTACAATGTAAGTTCTCGACACTCATAGATATAGAGCTAAAATATATCAATGGACAAACTATAATATCGATGAAAAAACTGTAATATCGATGGACAAATATCGATGTTTTTTTCGCTCTTATATAATTCACATTAACAATAACAGGCACAATACAGTTCTATATAATTGCAGTTTGAAAAAGTATGTTTTACCATTTAAATATAAAAATAATGATATATATACATAATATTAATATGAGAACATTTTTAATAATGAGTTCATTATTACGTAGCATACTATGTATAATATGTGTTGCATATCTTATCTGTATAAACATTTATGCATATATAAATTGTATAGGATACAAAAGTTCAATTTAGTATAATGAACAAGTTAATAATTCATAGACCAATGAAATGCATATACACATTATGACTGATTCATTTAAACGTAAAAATTTGAAAACTAATACAATTTCTTGGAAAAAAAATAAATAAATATAAAATTAGTTTATTTATTTTATTTTATTATTTCAAAGAAAATTATAATGAGAGAAAAATAAAGTATAGAATAAAATAACAAAAGCTGCTAATTTTCTTTTAATTAAATTTTAATTATTATTCAAGTCACATATAATATTGTATTTGGGTATGGAAAATTAAAGATATACAATGTTGTCATTATGATCTAAGTTTCATCTATTTCTATATATTAATTTATACGTATGTATAACAAAAAGAAAAAAAATGCTTGCATGTTTGTTCACTTGCCTATAAAGCTGTAGCAAGCAATAAGTTAAATATTTTCCATTTATATCGTACATATATATATATAATATTAATCTATAGTAAGCCTCTTAATACAAGTATATTATGCTATAATTTTATTTAATATTAGAAAGTCGAATTTAAATCTTGTTTCATTTAATTCATCGTCAGAAAATTTAGAATTTTAATTGTGTATTAAAATATGGTTACAGCCGAAATATTATTAATTATTTTTTGTTATTGCTTTTTAAATATTAAGATTAGAACTGTAACAGAACAAGTCCATCGGAAGTAAGTCAAATATACGTCATTGTAATAAATATAACAAATTGCAAACAAACCGGCCCCGCCCGTGTTCTTCACATTTATTATAATAGAACATTTTAAATTATAATCTAACCCTGATACAACATTGTGGATGTCAAGGAAAATTAGATTATATTGCTTGTCAATGTACACTTTATTTTTATTACAAGTACGATAAAGCAACATAGCGTCAAATATTTCATGAATTTAGGTCTATAATAACTTTTGTACCATTTAAATACAACCATGGATTAAAAAAACAATAAACGTATAACAATCAATTATATTTTTTATAATTTCATATTACACGGCATATCAAAATATAATATTTACACAATTTTAATTATTTCCTTTCTTTAATTACACTGACCCGAATCAAATAAAATGCATCGATCGATCGATTGATCAAAAGTATAATTAAAATTTTTATATATATATAAATTAATTAATTCTTTACAATAAACATTGTTTTTTTTTTTAATAATGAATTTATTTTCGTTCTATTTTTATTATGTGTGTGCGCAATAAATAATGACATTCCAATGTGACACTCATCATTGTGACAATTACAGAAATGCCACCAAGTTTGCCATTTGTATTGCAATAATTTTTACTTTTTGTTTTATTGCCGTTTCAGTTTGCATCTGTATAATTTTTTTTATATTTATATATTAGGTTTATTGTGTGTCGTTTACCTTCATCATCATCATCTGATTTAACCATGAACATTCTTTAATATCGATTTAATATTGTGATTTGAGCGCCACAAATAACATTTTATTTTATAAGTTGTTTTTTTTTTTGTGATAACACAGAAAAACAAAGACAAAAATTATATAGAATGGTAAAACGGAAGAAAAACTTGAAGTAAATTATTTGAGCAAATAACAAAAAAAAAAATTATTTGACATTTTACAATATTGTACACGTACATTTATGTCTGTCTCATTTTATACTTCACTGTATATACATATGTAGTTTGTATATAGTTTTTTTCTTATTTTTTTTTAAATATAGATTTTTGTAACAGAGTAGCATTTTGTAACAGGTTGACAAAGCCAAAGTTTATAGACAAATATAAAAGAACAATACATACTAAAAATAAATAAAAAAAAAAATAAAAACCTAAATCAATAATTATGTTCAGTAAACACCGCATAAAACATTGTCACATGAATATGGATGAATTCGGTACAATTTCTATGAAGTTTTTTTAAATACAAGAAAAAAAAAATTGAAATTAAGCAAAAAATTCATGTTACGAGTGAACTTTTATGTTATAATTATTATACTGTTTTTATAGTAGCAAAATTTACTACCTGTTTATTAATATTGGTTCATGTAATTAAGTATGAGTACATAATAGTAAAGTACGAGTTTTTTTTTTTTTGCTACTAACTTTTGTGATCCTTAATGTTTGTTACGAATAAAAGTGTATTGAAAAATTGTTTAAGATTAGGTGATTCTATGGCAGCATACGAAGGTATTTTGTCACTTAGGTAAGACTGAATTGAAAATTTAAATTACTCATTTCTCTATGGAATGGCTGAATAAAATTGGCGGGAATAAAGAAAATAATATTCTTTTAATATCGTCCATTAACGTCGATGAATATAGATCTCCTGTTAAAAAATTATCACTTCTTTGAATCAGCAGTTTCCAGATACAGCTTGAAGCACAGCAACCTTCGCTCAGTAATTTTCAATAACGTTTACTGAATTTTTTTTTGTAATTTATTAAGCTGATATTATTTCCCTAATTACGTAAATACTCGTAAGGAATTCAATATATCAAATCAAAATGTACCATACCATTTTCAAATCCAACGAACACCAAATAATTTTCTGCCGAAATTTAACTTTTTCCGAAATTTCTAATTAAAAATAATCTGACCATTAAAGGCTTATTTGAAATTTTACATTATTCTTGGTATATTGAAACGAAAATTACAATTTTCGTTTGAGCAAACTTTAGTTTCCAAAAATTTTCTAATTGAGTCGCATAATTTTGAGTAACATGTTGAAACTGCTAAATATACAATTTTCCATGAAACAAATTTTGTAATACTATGCCAATTTAGATATCTCACTTCTACCATATTAACAATTATTGTGGATCTACAAAAAGTAAAAATAATAGTAAACGATTTTAAGCCATTTGGTGCCATTCGATCTTTTGTAAAATTTACTTTTAACCTTTACAAAAAATCACCTGATTCTGTTATGTAAGCCAATTATATTTTGTATTTAAACTTTTATTAAATTTTTTTTTTCACTTTTGGTATTTTTATTCAATATAAAAGATTTCTTTATAAAAATTAGTTTTTCAATTTTTCAAGAGTTCTTAAGCATATAATAATATAGAAGGGAAAACTGAACAAAGATTTGACTATGACAATAATTGCAAGTACGTATTCATAATTGCAAAAAAAAAAACAAAATTTAAAAGAGAATTGATTTCGGTCAACATTCTTTTATTTTGTTGTTTGGAACATAACAAAGCGGAAACACATTATTATCAATGGACATATAAAGAACATAATAGCATGTATTACCCTTTTGTTATATTTTAGCACCCATGGTACTTAAAGAATACACTCATATGCAAAATACACATCTGTATACAATTATTTATATTTCGGAAAAAAAAGCAAAGACCTTAGAAATTTTAAATATGTATGTAGAAATATTTGGAATAAGCGAAATATTTTTAAAGAAATAAAGGATCAAAATTTTTCTCATAATTATTAGTACTTTAGCAAAAAAAACCAAAAAAAAGAAAATAAAATAAATTAAAAAAAGGGTCAAAAATTTTAATAATTTGTTTAAAGGTTTAGGCATAAAATTTGGGTTCACATATATGGTTTTAGTGTACGTATGATTTCAACTTTTGTTGTCATATAGAATTTTGACCTGGAAACATAAAAAAGTCATTTGCATTCTAAATTTTTTTTAAAAATATTTTTAAAAATTAAAATTTAGTTTAATAAATTTTAGTTTGACAATTTTGCGTTTCTTTGTTGAAAACATAAGCTCTGTAATAAAATACTGCGTTCCTATGAATGTAAGCGATAATCATTAGTAAAGTTGGAGCCTGGGGCAACCTTTGAAGACTAAGCAATGTGAGAAGACCCTGAATGATTATGACTGACAGTGTTCACGAAAAATTATTGCAGTGGTAAAAAATTTTAGAATTCACCTGTGTTGCTTAATGGTCGGCAAACTGTCATTGGCAATTCAAACAAAATTTAGGTTGGTTAGTGCAAGAAAGAGACAGTAGACACTTCTAATAATTCATTTTAAATGAGCCGTCGGTGATTGATTCTTACTAAATATTCAAGACAATATTAAGATTCTGTATGTTTGTAATCAATATTGCACACGCTACTCAGTAATTGATATAGTATTAGGCGCATAATTAAAGTAATCGCATTTTGTCGATTAAATCAAAAGTACCTCCCTGCTTTGACTTGATTTTTTGTTTTTTTAATAGTTTTTACAAAATGTTTCAATTATTATTAATAAAAATTCTTCTTATTTGTTTATTTTTTTTCTCTTCAGGAATTTTTCTGGAACAAGGGAAATTTATTTATGTATAATGTTTTTTGTTTTTTTTTTTATTAACTTTCCTTTGAAATATTTTCTTCTTTCTTTAAATTTAGAAAAATAAAAATTCAATAATAAGAATATTGCGTTTTACCTTTAATAAAAATAATGAAATTGAATTAACATGGAATATAAAAATAATCTAGATCATTGCAGGGTGCCTCTCAACAACTCTTTTAAAACAAACAACATATATATTGACGACAGATATTGTTGTTAAACACAATGGGGTTCCAATGTAAATACATACATATATAGTGTCCCATTTTATGAAGCAATATTGTATACGCATATAGGTAGATGTGGTCAGTACATTTATTTATTTATTTTTAAGTGAATATTGTGGTATCTGTATGTATTATTGTATATTTGTATTCTTAATACATCTCTATTTATATATATAATTTTTTTATTTATGAAAATACGCGAAGATATTATGCAAAAATTAAATTTATTTAATGGTAATTTTTAATTTATATTGTATAAAAATTTATTGAATTATATTGTGTACACATTAATTTATTTTTTCTTTTAAATTTAAAAGATAAATTGTTGGTTATTAAGAAAATTTATTAATTAATTATATTTTAAAATATGTGCTATATAGCATAATAATAATAAGGATATTGTATTGAACTAGAATATTTTTAGGTTCAAAATGGCGAGAATATTTATTTTTACCTAGTATTTTCGTTTCCAACTCCTATTTCATCAACCAGTTATGTTAAATAAGTTCTTTAATATGTTTAAAACTTCGTCTGAATTGAATACCAACTATTATAGTTAATTCTTTAATATAAGTTTGCATACGTACAGATCTGTGACTAGAGTATGTTTAGCCCGCCTTAAAACCTTGATAAAAGTGTCATTTAAATATTAAGATTAAATAATTTTTCAAGTTATCGAAAGCCGAGAATTTGTTTAGACGAAATTTTAAAAATCAATTAATTCGGAATCATTTCTTCCGAAAACGTCTTGGAATATTGAAAATTTACTTAATTCTATTATAATAACAATATATAAGCCTAGTATTAACGAAAATTATATTAAAACTCTTAATTTATAAAAAGATTGAATGCCATCACATAAATATATATTTTGACCAGTATATTAAACTTTGCCGTAGGTAATTTTACAGGTAGGTAGATAAGAAAATTGCAAAGAAAAAATCCAAAAATCAAACTAACCCATGTTTATTTCTTATATATTCTTACTATGCCAGTACAAAATTACTGTCGTAAAAGAAAATATTAAAAACAGAAAGAGAAAACCAATATACATGAAAATCTTAATCCCTGTTGTTGGTATCTTATAAATATTTGTAACTACAATTTTTCTTTTCTATTTTTGTAATTTTAAACTGTACATAATAATTTTACAACATGATTTAATAGTTAAAATTTATATTGATATATCGATAATATAAATGTTTTCGATTGAACATAATTTTGTTTTTCTTCTATTTTATTATGATTTTTTTTTATAATCACATTACCTGCCCATACCGCGAAGTATAATGAGAGATGACCGAAAAATTCACGAGGGAGAACTCATACAAAATTATGCTCAGAGGAAGAATATAAATTTCGAAGTATTAAATGTTTAAAAGATCGGGAGTGTTGTAAGTTTTCATTACAAATACTGATTCAGGTTCGATTGTATTAAAATTAATTAAATTTTGGTTCAGATTTCAGTTATACCTCAAATTTTTAATTTAATAAATAGAATAATATATTAGCGACGCACTTTTAGATAAAATTTGTAAAAATAAAATAAAATTTCTCATAAATCCGACATCGATGTAACATAGCTTTTAACAGATTTTGATGTCTTCCTATATTTTTCATAATTTCCTAATTTCTAATTCATACATGTATATATTCTCTGTAAAACAGAAAAAACCATTTTCCGAAATGTAGCTATTTTTTAAACTTTTAAATAGTATAACGCCTAAAGATAGGCAATATTTTCAAAATTAGTTATTTTGAATTAAAATTACGACTAATTACAAATACAATATTTTTGTGTATTTTATTATCTGAAATGTTTTTATGATTTTTAAATCTATATAGTTGCACCTCGTACCTTAAGAAATATAAAATTTCATATAAAAACTATTAATAAACTCTAATTAAGTCATTAATTTGACATGAAAAACGTTAAACATTATTATATTTTACCGCTTACAAATAATATAATATTGCCAGGTTATACACAATATAAGAAGAAATAAATTCAATATTTTATGAACAATTTGCAATTTTTTTGAAACATCACAACAGAATCAATAACATAACATTTAAGGTATTGAATATTTTTTGATTTTGTTTTTAAATCGTCTGTGCATATGATGATCGAATTACACGAAAATACACGAGTAAGAATTTGAAGTAATATGCAACAAATACTGCAAAAAAATACGTTTGCTTAAGTTAACACTGTACATTTGGTCAATATGTTGAAAGTTTTACGCTTCTTCATAAAACAGAAAAAAAATGGCTTTTCTCTCTCTCTATATTCAAATTTATACAGCACCTTTTTACACTCACGCTCTTACAGTGTTCTACGTTATTCTTTTTCTTTGTTTAAATAAATTTTCTAATGCTTATAGGAGTAGTTACAATCGGCAGGATGTGTTACAAAAAATTGTAAATGCGTAATTGCTTAAACCTTAAAAATTCCTATTGAATAATTTTCATTTGAAACGCTGCTACAACACAAAATTCCTTAAAATTTTACTGTCCTACATTAAAAATTGGTTTGTGTTTACAAGTCTTCTTTATGACAAAACCTTCAATTATGTTCAAAAATTCAAGATGCTTACGTTACTTACTCTCATATAAAAAGTATTAAAATTAAAGTACAAATAATTCAAAAGTAAAAATAAAAAAAAAAAAACATGAAGCGGATAAAAAAAAAAATTTTATTTATTTTTTATTGGTTTATAATTCTTATTAATAAATCTTTAAAATCAATTTTAAAACAACTGCGAATAAAATAAGGAGAGTACAAAAACAACAACAAACAAAGATAAAATATCATTAAAAATTTTATAATATAAATCAGCATGATGGATGAATTGGGAAAATTAAAAAACAATGAATTAAATATTATAAATGAAAGAGATGAAAACTATAAGCAAACAGAATGAGTGAGGGAGAAAATAAGAAATAAGAAATAAAAGGTAACCAATATTAAATACTGAATAAAAATTACATCGGAAGTATAAAGGTAATTTAAGAAATTACACAGATAAAAATGATAAATTTAAGAAACAAAAAAAAAAACGTAAAATATCCAGCAGAGTTTTATGATGACATTATAAAATCTTTGATGATTGCACAAATCAATGATGTTTAAAACGCATATATATATATATAATTCTTACATTAACTTCTGCATACCTACATAATATATTGGAATAGCATATATTATGTATGGGTATGTAGAATTGCACAGTATATTATTCTGTATACACCATTAATAAAATATGTAAAGAAAAAAAAACTATAATATCATTCATCAGTTACAGGTTTTAACACAATGATCTCGTACATATCATAAGATGGTTGGTAAACGGACACAGTAAATAAAATGCGATCACATATATAAATTTTATTTAATAAAAAAAAAATTGTCGGCAAATTTTCTTACTATATGAGCATATGTAAGTTTTATTTTCTGTTTCTGGTATTGTGGTAGGTAATAAAAAATTTACTAAAATTTAATTTTCGAATAAAATTATTAATTTCAGTAACAATATTATAAGAATTATTTGTAAAGAAAACGAAAAATTATAAAAAATAACTAAACGGTAGCCAAATATAGTCGACATTTAACCATGGCGATAATTAATTAGTAATTGTTATTATTTAAAAATTCACTAATAATCTGGTTATTAAACTGGTTAGTAACTTACTTAGTTATAGTATAGAACATTTATTTTTTTCTACAGTAGTAAAAATTGAATGAAACACAGAATGAGATCTTAAATCTTAAATCTTCTTATCTATAACATATTGCTTTATAAACATTATTAATTTACATACTTATATTTTATAGTTGTCCGATATCGACTATATTTTTTAACTAAACACCTTTTCAGTCTTATACATTGCAATTTTTACTTTTTAATTCAATTACATTTTGGGATAACACAATCATTTATCAAATCAATATTGAAACGATTTTAGCAAGCCAATAAATTTTTTTTTTAAAAAACATTAAACACGCATACACTTATTGTTGTTCACACATACAAACAAACATTTTATATACGAACGATTTGATTCCAAAAATTTTTTATTGAAGAAAAAAAAGAGAAAACAAATTTTTCAATAATGTCACAGTGGGTGTCAATTATAATTGCTTGTATATACAATATGTCAAAATGAAAGAGGGTACAATCTCCTTAAATGTACATATGTATATTTTACAAATATGGTTATATTGTAGTTAAACATGCACATACCTACGTTAAAGTACATGACCTGCCGTCAATTAATATTTTTTTTTTATTCAAAATTTCTTCATATTTCTCTTATATCTTTATGTTAATAAGAAAAATTTTTGAATTATTAATGAAAGTGTTAAAATGTCATTTTTATTAGAATCACAATAATTCACATTTTGAACACACTTTATGTCAAGTAATTGTCATTTTAAAAAAAAAAAAACATAAAGAAAATTAACTACCATTTTATGATTAATTTGTCATTATTAAAATTTTATATTCTTATATTACCATATATTCACTTGCTTTTATTAGGTTCTGAACAACAACAGAATATGGAAAATGAATATTTAATTAAGTGAATAAAATTGATTTTTATTTATTACTAATTTGATATTGAGAAACTATATACGCGTATATATACAATAATATTTTAATTTTTTATTAGTAATTTATTTTATTAATTTATATATTGAAAAATTCTTAATTGATTGTTTGATGTTAAAAGATATTTTTTCATTAAAGAATGTAATTTATATTTAAATATGTAAGAATATTAAAGAAAAATATTAAATGGTTTGTAAGTTAAAATATTCGTTTTTAATATGTTCATTGCTTTAGTTTGAATTGTTTCATACAGGGTGCGCTAATTTACTTATTATTTAGTTTTAAAAATAATTTGTTTGTATTTAATATTGGAAATTTAGAATATCGTGTTTGTTTTTTTTTGTTCTCTTAAATGATTCATAAAAATGACAGTGAAATTAAATTTTTTAATAATATTAAAGTCTAATAGTTTTATATAGCCATATACCATTTCATATGTAAGAAATCCAGTAGTCTAAGTAACTAATTGCCTTTTTTTCCGATATGGACGATTAGTAGCTATAGTAATACAACATTTGCTTCGATTCGCTAAATGGTTATAGCTCGCGCTCCAGTTTAACTACATACGAAAAGGTTACAAATCACAACATACAATATATACGAAATAACTTTCAGCCACTATAAGTAAAGCATCCAAAAAGCATTCACAGTCATCGTAAATTTACAAATCAACGATGCCGTCATTTCCTGTTCGAAAGAACAAATGCTGTAAACATTTTGTCGTTCAAACACATTTTAGCGTTTTCCCGAAAATCAAACCATTTCATAATGCCTTTTGCAAGACCGTTTAAGACTTTATTCCCAGCTAAGCGTTACAACTATGTTACAAAATCAGATTCCTGTTGTCATTCGTATAATTCAAAAAATTTAAATATTTTTCTATAATTCAATAATGTTTTGTATAAATTTTAGCAATAGCTAGAATTATCAAATTTTATATGTTGTTTTTTTATTAAAACAATGTGATTTTACGAAAAATTAATAATTAACATTCTCATAATTTATATTATTTTCATAGTTAGTTAACAGACCAACTTTTCTAATTAAAAATATTTTTAAAAAACACATTCATATGTATATATATATATATGAAAAAAAACAAGCAAAATATATTGTACATAAATACTAGTAGCAATTAATATTGACATCAAAATATCACCACCTGTATACGATATAAATGTCAAATTACTTGTATATTATACTAATAATGTCATGATTATGTCATATAAGATTTTATTAATGAGTTTATATATCAATACATAAAAACAAAAAAAACTTAATATTATTCATAACGATTATTTACCTTTAAGCAATATTTATACGATAAAAATATATACAATATAACTAAACTATCATTAAAATATTAGAAATAAATAATAATACAGTTGGAGAAGTTTCTATGTATAGTTATCGAGATTTTTAAAAAAATTCATTTCAATATTCATTCACACTCCATATAGTAAAAACTTATCTACTTATACTCGTACTTTTAGAAGAAAATGAATAAAAAAAGCAAAATTATATGCAAAATAGTTAAAAATTATTAATGTTAACAATAAATTGCATACAAATTACATTTGTTATATAAAATTATACAAGTATGTATTAATATATAGCTTATATTGTAGAAAATAAAAATACAAAGTGTATAGAAGGCGAAAAAAAACAATAATGTCTTGTTAAAAGAACATTAACATTTTTATAATACAATAATAATAACTATTGTAATCATGTTATATACTATATAAAAAAAATGTAAATGTAGATGTACTTATCGTTATTTGTTCAAATAAATTATCTATAATTTTTACAACGTGATTTACAAGTAATTGAACCTTGAAAATGATTTTTAAATGTTAAAACATTTAATAAAAAACGGAAAATAATAAAAAAATTCATGAATATATATATATATATACATATATTTAAATTTTATATAACATAAAGTACATACATATGTACATATGTAGATTACGACAGTTTACGACAGTATATTTTTAATATTTTAAACTGTTTAAAATTTAATGACATTAAGAAAAAAAACAAAGTTTTAAGTTATTCAACGAACAAATGATTTGATTTTATTAAATGGGCGTAACATTGTAAAGAAAAAATGAAGTTAAAGTTAATGTATATGACTAAATTAGTAGTTGTTGTTGTACTTGATAATGATTCAAATATAGAATTTGTAGGAAATAATATTAAATAGAGGGCTGCCACAGGGTGTTTTTTTGTAATATTTTATAAAATTTTCAAAGCGAGTTTTTTAAACTAATTTTTGTATAGAAATTTTTACTATGCCATAAAACATTTATTATAAAGAATTTTACAATATATATATTTTTTTGAATTTATAAGATTATTTGGAATATTTACAAGTATAACAAATATTTAATTTACAAAATATTGAATTAATTAATTTAGTTATTATTAAATTAAAATTTTTTAATGTAAATTTGATTGAATAGCTCTTAAACTTAAGAACATTTCCTTTGTATATTTTTTATATACACACAATTAAAATATAACAATTTCTGGAAAACTTAAATTTTATTTGCTCTCAGAATAGAGTATTGCAAAATATCGCAGTATTTTTTGTATATACCCATATACTTTATATATTATTTTTACTTTTAAATTAATTTTGCCAGCGAATATCCATAATAATATTAAAACATTCAATATTTTCAGAACTTAGTTAAAACTAATTAAAATTTAAGTTTTCACATAATTCATATATTGTCCTTATTTGTTATAAATTGTTCTAAAATCAAAATAGAGTTGCCATATTAAGTAACACTCAATGGCATTTTATTTTTAATTTTAATTAGTTAAGTAAAAATTTTTAATACATTTATAAATTTATGCTATAACTATCAATGAATATTTCCTTTCATATATATAAAATACACTTTTTCTTTCTCACACTTGAAATATAAGTTTTAATTGTTTAAATTTTCATTCATATTTAAGTAAAAATTCGATCACACTTTCGTGTTATTAATTAGTGCATTGTATAACAATATCTTTATGAGTTATTCCTGTTGAAAACAAAAAAAAACACAATCATTATAAAAAATTATAGTCTAAATGTAAATTAATTTTACCTTCAATACAATTGCATTCAATAATGGATTGTACCTATATGTTTAGACACTACCTATATTGATGTCATTCGCATATATATATATATATGATTAACAGAATATTATCTTGTCTTGTACGAATATATGTGTATATTTTGTAATGTGTATTCAATATTATTAATTAAATTAATTAAAATATAAGAGAATTAAAATGAACACTATAATATATAAGAATAAAATTACAAGATAATTACATTCGTATATGAAATACGTTAATTAATTTCGTATAAAGAAGAGTAAATGTGAGTATATTAATATAAAATGTGAGTAATATACATCAGAGAATAATAAATATATGTGTAAGGAGTATAAGTAAATATTTGAGCACCCAATGAGTATTATGTGTAGCTTCCAAAATGTCGTTGATTGTTTTAAGTAAGTATAATTTTTCATTTTTTTTTTTTGTTTGTGATGTTTTAAGCCCATTTTTTAATTTTACATTTTTATTTTTTTTATGTTTTTATTATTTTTACGATTTAAATAATAGCAGCCATTATGTTACTTTTTTTTTTTTTATTACCTGCAATATTATATGTTTGTTTATTTGTGTATATATATATATGAAATAATTTTTGTCTATACTGATGGATGGACGGATGACTGGTTATTTGGCTAGTTGGCTGGCTGATTGTTTGGTTGGTTGGTTGAATGAATTTAAAGAGCTTACGTTTTATTTATAGTTTTTACTTAAATTTTTTATTTTTATTTTTCTTTTTAATGATTAAATGTATGAATAGATGGATGGATGGATGAATAGAAGGATGGATCGATGATCGGATGGATGACCTAAAATATGCATGTACAGTTGAATATCAGTATATATATATATTATTGTTTTATCGTTAATTGGATAACAAAGAAAGATAAGAAAAAAAAAAACCAAGAGAAAATAAGAGTTCATGAAAAACCAACAATTATTGTTGTTTATTTAAAAATTTTTTTTTTTTTACAATAAATATTGAATAAATTGCATGACTCCATGTTAACAATACTAGTATATTGAAGTACCATTATGTAGTTGCGTTGCGTTGTTTTATCAGCTCTGACTCAATATAGAACATATATGAATAAAAACAAGTATGATTGATATTTTATACGAGAAAAAAAGGCAAAATGTTGAAATGGAGGAGGTAATCAGTTTTTCTTCTTGGCTTGTTGTTTTTTTTTTGTTGAACTTAAAACAAATAGTAGCAGTGCTGATCATATTAACGACCAAAGTTAAGAAAATTTTTTTTAATTAAAAAAAAAAAATTATTTGATTTTATTTTTGAAATTTTTTTCTTCTCTCTCTATTTAAAAATTAAATACTGAAATTTACTTTATGTTAGGTACCCAAATATATGTACATACATATATACATATATATGAAGAATGTTATTCAAATTATGAATAAATATTTAAGGAGATTAAATAAAAAGTTTTCAGTGAACAACTTGTTTTGTACACCAAGTTAAATAAATACACATAGTAATATGTATGTATGTATTTATGTTTAACCTTGGCAATTGTTATATAGTATGTACTTACATTTTTTTCTGTATTTGATTAATAGATGGCGCATCAATATTATATTAAGAAAAAATAGTATAAATAAATTTTTTTCTTAGTTTTTTACATTAAATTTTAATTATTTTTTAATATTTTTTTATTTACTTTTCAATTTTTTTCTCTAGAAATAAAATTTCGTGAGAAAATTAGTAGAAAAATAAATAAAAATGAGTAGTCGTACACAAATTAATTTAATATTTTCCAATAAAATGTAAATTATAATGAGAAATTTATTGAAATTAGTGTAAATTGTAAATAATTAACGCGGTAATTTCTTTTCAATAAAGCGATTAAGAACTCAACGGCTGTGTTTTCTTTTAGGATTTTTGTGAACCATACTGAATTGAGTGATATAAAATTTCAACTAGCTATTTAAAAATAACACTATATATATATAAATTTTTAAATTATATTAAAAGTTTTTATTAAAAATTTCTGTACCTGTTATTTTTTAATTAACTAGAAAAATTACCGATTATTTTAATAGCTTATGCTTTTCGTTTTTACTGAATAGCTTACTATACGAGTATATAGAATTAAAAGTAAATTTTTCATTTATGTAAAATCTATTATATTTTTACATAAAATAAAAGTATATGCATTGTTTTAATTTGATTTGAATGTAAATTTTTATTTTTAATTGTAAAATAATAATTAAACAACTTATATATATTACATTAATATTTTCATATATTCATATATATTCACATAAATTCCAAGACTATATTTATTGTGTTTTATGCGTATATAAATATTTATAAATTGATTGACAAATCACGATTCTACCCCCAGGTAATCTTATATATGACTTCTTTACAATATTATACATTAAATATATAATGTAAAATTAATATAAACAGTAAAATATTCTATGAATTCCATGTATATACTTATAATGAAAAATTAAAGCCACAACAAACAAAAGAACAGCATGAGATTTTTAAATATTCTTCTTTTGCAAATAATTTTCGATTAAAAAAAAAAGAATTGATTTCACTTAAAAATTCAATTAAAAAAAAATTTTTATTTTATTTAGTCTAGATTACAATTTATAAAATATACTTATCGCATCTATGAAATAACACTGGCAATAATACAAAATATCAGAAAAAAGAAATAAAGTTAACTTGAAATTCCTATATACTGCCAGCTTTTGAGTACAGGTTCAATAATTTCAAAGTATCGTAAAACTTCTTTCACAAAATATTTTTGTACATTTTTTTTTCGAGTGTAAAATCACTCTTGTAAAATTACTTATTTCTCAGGTTTGTGATTTTAAAACCGGGTGTAATTTTAATTGAAATTTGTATATAATTTTCTTTGCATTTATAAATTTTAGTATACTTGCAATATAAAAGGTAAATTAACCTCCACTAATTGAATAACAAAAATTAAAATTTCGAGTAACTCTTACATTCCTAAGGTATTATATAAGAAAGTAAAATAAAGGGTTCGGTTTCCAGATCGATGGATGTGGGGTCGAGACGGCCCGGTACTTGAGTCGAGCCCAATCATGTGTTACGGAGACGAGTCAAAAATGGAGTCGGGCGTGGGCTCGAACGTATATGGTGTCCGCCCGAACATGCGTATATATGCGAGCCTGCACCCATATTGTACGGTGTTTCAAGTCAAAATACATGAAATAGAGATCTGTCTGAGAGTCAGCTTAGAAAGGGGAATATAAAAATCGTACCACATTTATGTGTTCTTGAACAGTAGGGCAGCGCTGTTCAGGTTACATTTAAGCTGGTCTGGAGCTGTCTTGCTACACTCGTGGAATTGTCATCGGCAAAAAAAAGTCATGCTCTTTTATGTCCTTGATCACAGTGGTCATGCGGGCGACGAGGTTGACGATGGGCAGAGTTTCCTGAGCGTTTAGGAACTGATACCCAATTCTCTTGGGGATATTAACAATTTTATACCAGAAACAGTGATATTATAAGTAATTTGAAAAAATTTTTAGAATAATCTTTGCAATTTAAATTGTTACGTTTGCACGAAAATTACAATTTGTTAAAAAAATTTCTGTCCTATGATCAATCTCCATAGGGTAACTATCATTCATATAAATTACCCTTTTGAATGATAAATCATTTTCAATGTAAAGTAGCTTCATCTTTAAATATGTATCGCATTTTTTTAATGCAGTTAAACATTAAACAATATTCAACTTAATACTCTCATAGCAGAAAATTTTGATATATGACAATTTTATTCTATTGATGCGATAGTATATTTTTACTTCCTTTATATCTACATTTTAATTATGTATTTATTATACAATAAATTAAAAAAAAAAATTTCATTTTTAAATACATGTCAAATTTTCATAATATTAAAAGTTTTTTTTTTTATTTTTCTCTCCTACTTTTTATATTATTCAATTTAAACGCTTATACGCTCGTATTATATTTTATGCCAACAAAAAAAAAATAGTATTAAACTTTTAATAGATTTACTTTAGCATATAGATAAGCACCTATTTGTGAAGAATTAGTGTGTTTTACCTGTTCGATTATTAATGACCACCCAATGAGATCTTTTTTTCTTATTTTCATTTTTGTGCTTTTTCTGTTAGCTACTCATTTTATTATTTTTTATCTTAATATTTTTCTGGTATTTTTTATACTCATATGTACATAAGTATATATATATGATTCATATTTAATACTACTATTTACTATATCGTATATTCTCTATCAAATATATAGGCATGATTAAATAATTAAGAAAAAAAAACGAAGAAAAAACAAACCAAAATAAAAAAATGAAAACCAAACTAACTACATAAATTTTATTGGGTTTCACATAGTTTATTTAAAAGATATTAATTATCGCGCATTTTAATGAAGCTCACATTTATATTATGTAGTACTCGTATGAGCGCGCATAATAATATTGATTGAATAAATAAATTGAAAAGAAAAAAACTAATGAAATTAAATGTAGATTAAGTATATATAAAAAAAAATGCGTTCAAATAGGTATACATACATACATAAATTGCTGTTATATGCATTTGATATGCTCTATATGAAACGGGTGGAGTGGAATTAACGCAGAAAATCAATTATTTACCAATATTGTTAATAATATTGGCTAACAATTTAATATGTTATTGCCAATTTAAAAATTAAGTAATTATATGAAATTAATTGTTTGTAATAACGGTATTTACTTAAATTATTATAATTTTGGAGTGATAATAATAGTAGTCGTTTGTGATATTAATTGTATAGTCATTAATTGTAGTATTATGTACATATGTAATATAAGAAGTATAATGCTGTATGATTACTTGCACAACATTGTATGATAGAATTAATATAGACTAGACCTTGTTCTGATATACAAAATATCAAATTAAGACAAATTGTTAATATTTCAAATACGATATTCGACAATTCATTCAATCGAATTACAATAAATTGACTGCGTAAAAATAAGCAAAGAAATAATTGCGATTGATATATATACACTATTTATATCCATTAAGACTTTGGCTCTATTTTGCTTTAACAAATTTGCTAGTATATTAAGTGAAGCTAATCAACATTTAACCCTACTTGTTCAATGGCATTAACAAAAGTATACCATTATTTGTTTGTTTTCCATAATGTCAGCTTCATCAGGTATTTTTTCTTTAAAAATATGTTCAGAATTTGCGATATGATTATAGGATTTCTTTATCGCCACAAGTTAAAAATATAGATGAAATTGGTTCGTACTAAGTATAATTTTAACGTGGTAGCGCTACATTGACTCGCTATTTTCAACTAGTGGAAATTTAGTGATCCAGATTTTTTAATTTTTCTAGTATTTCTCTATTATTTTCTGTCAGAACATTTAAAGCCGCTAATAATCTGGAAAAAATTGATGCCCGCAGTTTTCGAAAAATTAGATTTTTGAAAATGTTTTTTACAATGATTGTAATTAACCTAAACTAGATAAATTAAAAGACTAAAAAAAAAAAAGCCCACTTTGAGGCAGAAAGCTTTGACATTCGAAATTTCGAATATTTTTTCCAATTAATCTTAACCTAGATTTACTCCATCCAATCAAAATGAAAATTAAATATTTTAAATTAACCGGAAAACTTTGAATTAAACTGATATTTGTATTTCTTCTTTTTCTTAATGTTATACTTAATTATACATACATATATATATATATACAAATATAACATATACAAATTTATAACAGTTTTATTTTTGAGTATTATCATTATACGAGTAGTAATTTAGTTAAAAGTAATATCTTAAAAGTATATTAAAGCATGAAATATTAAATTAAAACATAAAATATCTTTGAATTAAAAATAAAGAGGATAAAATGAAGAAGAACGAAATGAAAGACAAGATTAAAATGTCATCATATTAAAATGGAAAATAATACAAGGAAAGAGAGAAAGAGTAAGTGGGAAAGAAACGAAATTAAAAAAAAAACAAAACAGTAGAAACAGAAAGCAAATTTAAAAAAAAAAAAAAATATTATCTAAAAAAATATTTTTCAATTTATGAAATTAAGAGTTTTTGTATCTCGTTTTTTCTTATTATCTTGAATTTAAATTAATTTATAATATTGATACGAAAAATATGTTAATTTTGAAATTTATACCGTGTATATTTAATTTTTATTTTAATTTTTTCCTTTATTTTAATATAATGTTTAAGGTAAAATTCATTTAAATAATAATATTTTCATATAAATATAAAAAAAATTTTGTAATAAATTTCAAAATTAAAAATATTTTTATTAAAATTAATTGAAATTATATCACATTTATTTTTTTTTAATGAATTTAAAATAAACCCAACTGTATATGTACATATATGTTAATAAATTAAACACATTTTCATTTAAACGTTGTGTGAGGTCACGGATTATGAAAATAAAGTAATATTGAGTCTTGCATCAAAGTCATCAATATATATAATTAAATTGATAATCCGCGAGTATTATTTAGTTTTATTTAATATGTAAATGTGAAATTATCTATAAAAATGCTAGTATATTAAAAACTATAATAAAAATATTTTATCTTCAGTATTGAAATGCTCCTTAAATATTTAGTTAATATTAAAAGTTCTACGGCTCGCTATCCGCACCTACCTAGTTAAAACTCTATGACGCAATTAAACTGGGGTATGACATAGTCTATGATGTCATGCACTAGTCCTATACTCTTCCTAGGAGTGGAAAGGAGTCTTAAATTTTATTAGAAATGATAATTTTCTTCAGTTACAATAACGGATACACATTCGGCACATTATGCACAAAACACAATTTACACAATATTTCTTTTGAAAAAACTTGAGTAATATACCAAAAAAAAAGTAACAACAAAATAATTTAAAAAAAAAATTCTTAATATTTATTAATTAAAATTTAAATTTACATAAAATTATTTTAAGTAATCAAACATGTTGTACTGTAATATACAACATGTTTGAAGTATTAATCAATAAAATGCGAACTTCGAAACGATGAAGTTGTTATAAAAATCAAAGTTTTTCAAAAATATGAAAAATTCTTGTAAATAAGGAATCAAACATATTGTATGAAATAAGTTTGAAAACAAAATAATATAATACAAAATTGTATGATACTTTCTTTGAATTACTTTTAATACTGATTATAAAACTCTGTTATTCTTCATATTTGTACTTAATTCTTATACATAATACTTACATATCTGAATGAACTAAATAACTTCATTTTAAATACTATTTAAATTTATTTACTGTATTAGAAAAAAAATTTTAAAATTTGTTTCTTCATAAACTATGATTTCAGATAAAATACACTTTCTTAAGAAAAAACAAAATTCAGTCTTAAAAATTTATTATTTTAGTTTGTATTTAATTGTACTCATACACAAACTCATAATACATACATATAATACTTACTTTTATTTAAACAATTCAAAACAAAACGATTTCTACACAATACAATAGTAATTATTATTACAAAAAAAAAAAAAAAAGAGAGAGAAGTAAACCCCTATAAAACTAATCCGGATATTTATAACTGAATCATTCAGTAATAAAAACAATTTTAGTTCATCTACTTTTGTATAACAATAAACACTTGCATAAGTATATATAGTATCTTTGTATGTATATGTAAAATAAGATAATTAATCCTAATGGTACCTCAAATTATCTGCTTTTTCAAATTAAAAAAAAAAAAACAAAACAGTTCTCGATACCTAAAATATTTCGAATGTCAAGGGTATAAAAATTCAGAATACAAAAAAAAAAATTATTTATTCATAAAAATTTTTAAATATTCCATACTATAAAAGTAGAGGAAAGATTGAACCATTTTTATAATAAACATTTAATCACTGAACAATAGAGCAATAATTACTTTTAAAAGATTTCTTTTTTTTTTTTTCTGTTTAATAATAAATTTTTAAAAGATTATTAAATATTCTATAAATTACTACTGTATACTATAAATGTAAGTATACTTACAGCTAATTCAACTATTATATTCTAAATCTACCTCTTTAACTTTTATATTATGTATGTATACAGTAAAATATATAAAGGTATTTTAACTTCTCTCTTAGTTAATAAATTCATTTTAACTCTAACTATGTACAAAATGATTTGAAAATGAATGGAAATATTATTGTTTTAATAGTTTTATTACGATCATTTTTAAAATATCACAATAATCTCTACATATATATATATATTAAAACTTGCTAACTATATAGATGCTGCTGGTTTATCATTTTACTTTTGTATACAATAATATGAAAATTTCCAAGAAGAGAACGAAAAATCATGACCTGTGAACAAGTAAATTTAAAAAAAAAAATTTTTGTATGTTTTGTATGTTCTAGAATGAAAGATCATAAAAACATTTATAATATATAAGATTTATTTTATAATGTCAGGAAATTATCTATAGCACAAGAATATAATATTATTGAAATGAAGACCATAATAATATACCATGTTCTCGGGGATTATTATATTTTTAGAACATTTAAGTATGTACCTACATAAGTACGAGTATATATATACAAATTGCAAAATAAATTTAACAGGGAAAAATTTTTTTTAATTCGAAAAGGTATTATGAGCTTACAAAAGATTCAATTTGGAGATTTTTCACAAAATAATAATAAATATAAAACAAACAAAAAAAAAAAAACTAAATAAACAGAACAGATGAAAAAAAAATTCATGTATTAAACCCAGAATTCGTCACAGAACGTAAATTTTTCAGAATAAAAAATATTTTTGGCATAAATAATATAACAAAACATTTTTGACATCATCATTGTAGCTCTATAATCATATATTTTACAAAAAGAAAAAAAATATTCAAACTGAAAATAATAATTTTAATAAGTGACAACTTTATATCCTTGATTTTCTTTTTCTAACATTATATTTTATTTTGTATACAGGGTGTATCACATAATACCATATTCTAAAGCGCACTATACTTTAAAATATAGAAAAATTTAATTTCGTATATTTGCATCATTAACCTATTAGGAGCCAAAAATTTAATGGTACTTTCTTCACTTGTTTCACTTTCTTCACGAGTTCAGCTCAATTGTATTAAAGGCACATAAATGATGCAAATGTATTTTTTTTTTAATTTATTTTATAAATTTCATATTTATGAAAATAATTTATTTATACTTAAACAAATCGATTATTACAACAAATATAAAATTAAATAATAAAACAAATTCGGCATATACACTTAAAATTAATTTAACTAATATTTCAATATTTCGAATTAATTAATATGAATCCAGTTTAATCAGCAATTCAAAGCAGTTGCTCTTGACTCTTTGCACACCCTGTATGTGCAATCAAATGCACATAATAATTTGTAATTATTAAAATATTTATAATTATTATGAGGATATCTGTAATCCAAGCTAATATCCCATAGTTGTTAATAATAATATTGATTATAACCTATGTCATTTTTATGTTTGTATAGAAGGTTAGGTATATATATATACAAAAATTCATCAGAATATAGTCAACTGGTCTACTGGATAGTATTAAATTTTTTTTATTTTCGTATTGTTTTCTTGTTTTTTTTGGTAATTTTGAATTATTACCTAAAATATTTTAAGGGGCCAAAAGTTGTGGAACATTAGATACAAATATATATGTATGTACATCCCTTAATTTTGTTTATTCCATTTGCAAAATCAAAAACAAAAAAAAAACAAAATAAATTCTTAAATATACCAGCAGAAATTAAAATTTATATCCTATTAAACCGTTAAAAATTATTATAATAAAATTTAAAGAGAACAGAAAAAAAAAAAATTTAAATGAAAAATTCACTTTGCCGTAGCTAATTACAATCCCTAAGGTGTCACCAATTAGAAAATAACAAAACGATGGACAGCATGATGTCCTTGCTTTTTATTTCTTTTATAATTTTTTATGAAATTTGCCTTCATATTATATATGTATTTATGGTTTGCTGATGATTGGTATATAATATGACCTATTGGTAGTTGTTATAATAGAAAAACAAAAAAATCAAAGAAAAAGAACTTGGAATGAACAAGAAATATCCTTTTCTTTTTCTTAGTTTTTCTCTTACCTTCAACTTTTTCTTTTCGTCATTTTTGATTTATAAACTTTTCTTTTCTTTTTATTTACTTAAGTGTAATCAAAAAAAAAAAAAAATTAAGAAGGAAAAATTTTAAAGACCTCCATGAAATTTTTTGTTAAGCAATTTTTGTTTGAAGAAAAAAAAAATAAAGGAAATTGCAACATAATTGTAAAAAGGAAACGAAACCGAATTAATAATATTGTCAAAATTCCAGAATATTTTTGTTTTTGTGTGAAAATTTTTTTGAATAAAATTTAACCTTTAATCTGACATTCTGTGTCTAATTTTAAATTTCTTAATTAGTAAAATATTTGGAAAATGAATAGTGTTAAAAAAATTAGTTTTTTTGCAGCTGAAAATTTTATTCAAATAAATAAAATTTCAACGAAATTCAAAGCAATTTTTTAAAAATTTTAAAAAAATTTTAATATCTTGGATGACTAACGAAATATCAGGATGATTTCTTGACCAAAATTTACCACGCGTTGGCAAATTCTAATGAATTTAATAAGCACTGAATGTGAAATGAAAATCTGATAAGTTTAATTTTTTTTTTTCAACATCTGCCAGAATTTTTCCATAATTCTCATCGTATCTTATTTAATTATCAAAAATATAATTAAAAAATTCATACTGAATTTAATCAGTAATTTCTTGTGTCAATTAACATTTTTGATACTTTTAACATTTTTCATGTCATTTCAAATATTCTATATAAATTTGTTTTTACTGAAATAATAATAAATTTGAAATACAATACTTTTTAATAAAAAATTAATGAAATTTCCATAACAATATGCTAATAATTTTAATTATAGCCTGATATTCGATAATACGGTACTCTATTGTGAATGAATTTTTTAATTTTAAATTAATATTCAATTCTATATATGTATGTATAATATCGAAATCCAACTAAATATGATATGATTATTATGTGAATGACAATAACAGAAAAATTTTCCACTGCAAACAACAAAAAAAAATTAAAAATTCCCCGATTAGAAAAAAAAGTAGTACTCGTGTAAAATGAAAACCACTTCAATTAATATTCCATGTAATAAAAACCACAAAATCTATGTTATATACATATACATATATACATGTATATGTATACAATTTTTCTGTTGTCGAATACTTAAGATATAAGAATATTGAATACCAATCACGATTGTATATTTTATTTATTATTATTTTCACTTTTCGATTAATTGGTAATCTTTAAAAAATATAAATTTTGTGAGGGAAAGAATCCGATTTCATTGGTTTATAAGTAAATATTTACTTACATATAGATAAATTAAAATTTGATATTTTGTGATATGTAATTGAAAATAATCTGAGATAGATAAAGATAGATTTAATAATATTTTACATGTATTCCTTTAGAAATCATTTCTAATGTGGTATAAAATGGTGGAAATTAACCCATTAATACTAAATTTTTTTATGGAAGAAAACCACATTTTCTAGACTGGCATATACAAAAACAAAAATTGTAAAATTGTACTTCATTAGGACCCTGTATTTCACTTCCAAATTTTATTTGTATATTCAATTTTTTAGTTTTACAGCCGCAAAGCAGTTAATGTAAATGTATTTTAAAGAAATAAAATTTTACAGAAGGCATTGTTGAATGTATTAAGTATAAAGTTGTACACTTCAATCACTTAATATATACAATTCTCTAAGACAAAAATTCAAATGAAATTCTAGTATCCTTTGGTGAAATTTCCATATGCTATAAAATTGGTACGAATTTCTGAGACGCGGAACCCAAAATCCTATTACATTATTTACTCCAACATAATCCTACATTTATTCCCCTTTTCTACCATAAGTTTATAATTGTTATACTAAAATTTTTCAATTTTTTTTTGTTATATATCTTTTCCATAATTCATAATAAAACTAAATATTAAAAATATTTAAGATCAATTAAGAAAAAATTGTTATAATGATTTAAAAGATAACATAAAACAAATTTATGTTTTCTGTCAACTTGAAATTATAAAAGATTTTTAAGCTTTACTAATATACAAATACATAAACCTATAGGAAATTTTTCAAACTCAGAATTTCATCAAATCTTATTTATAATAAACACCTTTTTTTTTTGAAATACTTAAAAATTAAGAATTGTTTTTCTTTCCCTTTCTTTATATTATATTCATTTATGTATAAATAAGTCCTTTATGAACACTATCATATACAAACATAATACTGACGAACTCAAATGAAATTTTAATACCCTTTATAAATGAACTAAAATGAAAAAAGTAAAACAAAAAAGTGGAAACTCCTTACAATCCTGTGTATAACTAAATACCCTCACTTTTGAACGTTCAATTTTTGTTGTACTTTTGATTTATAAGTACCTTATTATCTGATTATGGTTTGTCTTTTAAATATTTCAATTTTAATATAATATGTACATATATATATACGCAATGTATAAATAATTTTTGTATAAATTATAACAAGAAACATAAAATAATTGAGGTAATTTTCAGGAACTCGTATTCATATCAATTCTAAAAATTCAGAAGAAGTAAGTAAGTATACGTTTTGTTGAACACAAAAAAAAAAATTAAGACTTAAATTAAAGACTTAAAAACAAAAACAGAAAAAAAGTTGATTTTTCGCGTATAGCTTACATTCTTCATTTTAAAAAGCAAGAGGAAATTTATCGTATTATAATTGTGATGCTCCCGCAACTCTTGCTCTTTACTGAAAATACAAAATATTATTGCTACATTAATTTATAGTTGTTCATGGTAATTTTCAGGTATGTGTATTATCAGCGCGAAATAATAAGAGTTTAGAAAAAGATATCTATACCCTTCATAAATTAAGTTCAATTGCGATTAACACTTTCAAATTTTCTTCCTACAGTATCCGAAATTATACATTTTATTATTATATTCGACTTTAATTTAATTTAAAACTATAATGCATAAAAATTTTAAAATATCGTATTAATTATTTAGATTAGTAAAAATTAGTAAAAAAATTACAATTTTCCAATTTTTAAAGGGTTAAAAGAGTGAGAGGTCAAAATTCTATAATAAATTTTAGGAACTTCACTATACTTATTAAATCAACGAGAATAATACTATACTTTGAATGAGAATCCGTGGCGGAATTTTCTAAAATTTCCAAATATGAAAAATTGCAAATGAAAAAGCAAATTTATAATACCAACTCTGAGAACAATATCCTAAGGAATATAAAAACAAAAATATGCGTCTTATTTTTGTTGTATTCTTTTTTAATTTACAAAAAAAAAAAAGGTGAAATATATTTTCATTGAAAATTTGCTTCTTAATTGAGATGTCATATGACATAAATATGCATTTCATGAAATAAATCTGTATTTCTACATATATATGTATATAATATATACACAAAAACATACCGATGAATAAACACATATCTACATATTATCAATAAAAAAAAAAAATTATAATAACAAAATTATGTAAATTGCCACTTAAAGCTCTTAGAATAAATAAGCATAATAATATTATGCACACATGTATGTTCATACATATATAAAGAAACCGAATGGTACCGAAGCATCTGTAAAAATCTGTAGGTACTACATACTAAACAAATTTCATATTGAGTAAACCAAGACGTAAAACATTATGAAAGTCTTAATTTCTCCTATACAATGTGTATAGGCGGTGCGAGTATATGTGATATATGTTAATGATTATAATATCGTAAAAAAAAAAGAATAAGAAAAATTATAACAAATTGTTATAATGATGCTACAACAACAACGTTCTCATTATAATATCAACAGAATGATTTTTTTTTTTTGAAAAATTTCTTCAGTCTAAGAAATTTTTCTTTCGAATCTTATTTTTTTTTATTCTTAAGAACCAGTGACAGATGTTATAATATGTATCAATTATATATGCGTATTATGTATACATGTATAATTGTATAAATGTATATAACAATTCTATATCCAAATGCAAGGAGCACGCGTTTCAAAGAAGAATTTTAAGTATAACAAAAATTTTTTTTTTGTAATTTCATTTTTATCACATTTCCATATAAAAAACAAATTGAATGAAAAGAGACAAAAAAATGGAATGCGCTTTACGTCAACGCATTTTAATATTTTAAAAAATCATTTTCAGTTTTTAGTTATTCTCTCATATTAATGTACATAGATGAATTTTTAATTTTTGAGTGCTACCATGATAGTTAAATAATTTCTAGCAAGAAATTATTATTGTTTTTTAATTTTTTTTTTTTCATTTTTATTTTCTACATTGAAATCTAGCCACACAGAATTAATGCAATATTTTTAGTTATTCACTTTATTAATTGGGTAAGTTACATTTAATCGAAAGTTAAATTTTTAGAAAATTTTTCATCGAATATTGAAAATAATGCAATATTTTTCAGAATGGAAAACAAATATATCAGTCTAAAATCAAGTATAAGTAAGTTATTGCAATAATTTCAGGATTTAATTGTGTATAATATGTCAAATTTTTTCGAATTTTTTTAACATAGAGATCGCATTGAACATTCTTCAAATTCGAATTGTCATTATATAAAAATTGATTTAGCACCCAATGACTTCTTCTTATTCCCTCACATCAAAAAAAAATGCGTGGACAACGATTTTCAACACCTGAAGAAGCAGTCGATGCGTTCAAAAGCCATGTTTTGGAGGTGTCTCAATCGGAGTGGAAAAAATGCTACGAAAATTGGTTTCAGCGCATGCAAAAGTGTATTGATCTTCATGGGGAATATTTTGAAAAACAATAAAACCATTTCCAATGATAAATGTTTGTTTTTTATTGCTAGACCCGAAATATAAATAGTGACCCTCGTATATATAATTTTTTAATTCATATTGTAACTCAAACCTTTCCCGAATTCACGTTCTTCTTAAATTTAATTATATTGTTTTTGATAACACAGTATTTCATTCTAAATTACTCGATAACCTTCTCTATTTCGTATTTATTTTTACTATTAAGAGTATTTATAATGTTATAGCATGCATTCTTTCTTAAGTATAGTGTTACAATTTATCGGAATTGTTGCTACTATGCTGCATTATGAATAGTAAGAAATTCTCCTATTTTCTTTGATTAAAAATTGCCCGAAACAAGTATCGAATTTATTTTTCGTAAATAATTATTCAATGTACATAATATATGGTTTTAAAAAAATTTTTTATAAAAATTGCAATTTGTGTCCAATGAATTTTCTCATAATAACTAACTTTTCATATCATTATTTCGATATTTTGTCCTTATAACTTTTTTAATATCGAAATAATGTTCTATTACCATTTAAAAGATAACACTTAACCTATATGAAATTAAAACATTCTTTCTCATAAAAAATTTCTAATATAATCATAAACAAAGTATGTATGTCACTGGCCGAGTATAGAGATTCTCGTATAAAATGATCTAGAAAGAAAGATATACATATACCTTTTATGCGTGCGTTACAATTTTAAATACAAAAGAGACGGAGTATAGGAAATAAAAGACAAAAAGAAAAAAAATTTAACAATTTTAATTTCTTTCCACTTGGTTTTTCTGTTTTTTGTGCACATACATACATACAATTTATATGTATACATATATATATATTTCAGTTTCTGTTATCAAGATCAAGATTAAAATTGAAACTGTCTATTATGCATTTAAAGAAAAAACTATTATTCCGATCTTTTAATAAGTGGATCAGGTTTTAAAAATTTTACAATTACAAATAAAATATTTTTTTTTTTTGTATAACATATTTGAAATGAAATAAAATGAATAAGAAAGCATTTAATATTTTGTAACATAATTACAAAATACTTCTTCAGACTTATCGTGCTCTCATATTTGAACGTCCAGAGATCGGTATGTATTCGGCATAGGGTATTTGGTAAATAATACCATTTTATTAACAATAAATTAGCCTGTGTTACAAATAAAAACACAAATGTTTGTATCAAATTTCACTGTTCTATACATGCGGAGTACACTCATCTACCCATTCATATATTGCTGTATATATGTTATATACAGCAATATAAGTGTTTACAATAATAAAATATTCAAAATGCGTAATTAAATCGTACGCAATTATTCCGAAATGACAATAAAAGAAAATAAAAGCATAATAGATGCGTGTATATATGTATGTATATGTATATGTACAATGTGGATTATGAAGGTATTAGAAAATGAAACTGGTCTAACATAAAATTATTTTAATCAACATTATATTAAGTGATTAAAGGTATTTACATAAGTATTTTTTTAATAAAATTCATCAGAGATTTGAAAAAAAAATCTTTGTATGTACAACAGGCTTGTTATACATAAAAACATGCCTATTTATTGTTTAGACATACTTATACGTTAACAAAGAACTTGAAGATTGCTATCTAAAAATATACATACAAATATAATTTGTACTTTCGATTTCTTAACTTACTCGCAACTTCATAGTTTCTCTATGGTAGTTATTAATTTCTTTCATTTATTTGAATTTATTTTAAAAAAAAAAGAAAAAAACAATTTGTATGAAATTTAAATAAAACTTACCTCGATCAACAATTTTTCCAAATAAATTTTTTCCTCTTAAAAAATTTCTAGTAGAACAATTCCATCTACGATTTCTAAATTGATGTTGACATTCTGCTATAGCTAAATTAGCTCCTTTAACAAGAGCACCTAATACACCTGGATTATCACGTACTAAACGTCTTTGTTTACGACGTAATGTTGCATGAACTGCTGGATCAAATATACCCGATGATAATGGTGATATATTATTTGGTTCACCAACTTTTGCAATTCCCCTATAATAAATGAATAGGAAAATATTTTTATTTAAACAAAAAAATTTAATTAAGTTAAAATAAATGAAAATATTTTAAATATACTAGAGGCACCTTTTCAATTAATTTGATAGTAAGCCGCCTATAAATTGGTGAAATAATCAAGGAGTAGCAGACATTGCGAGAGGGGAGAATTATAAATTTGGTCTTTTATTTGCAATTTTTCATATTTGGAAATGGCACAAAATCCCGTCACGAATTCTCATTCCGAATATTCGAATAATAAGTGAGTAGAAAAAAAATCCTAAAAATTATTAGAAATCTAAATCTTTCGAAAAATCTAGAAGAAAATTGTGCTCGTAACAGCACGTATACTTGATAAATAAATCAATTTCATGGATAATGTTTTCAACAACTCAGAAAACGTTTACAAACATAGGCCATGGATAATGTTTTCAAAAACTTTCAACAAACCTGCGTCACGAAAACATATTTATACGCCTCAAGGTCGCAAAGAGGAAAGTCACTATTTTTTAGAATGGAAACAATCTTTACACATTTTCAATAACATTTTCACATTTACGACGAATAAAACAAACATCTGATAATCGGAGTATTAACGATATGGTGCGAATGATAACGAATTACGATATTAGGTTTAATAGGATGTTAAAACGTTTTTTCCATATCTTATGATGAGTGATATTTTGCTGGAAAAAATGGAAACCAACTTAGCAACTCATTCGCAAATTCATTTTACGATTTAAAAACGTTTGCCTTAAAGAGCTCTGGAAACGATCTTTTGTAGATTGTTTCAAAGATATTCAAAATACTCTTGTATACTCTTGTATTTAATTTTCTCGTTATTCTGCCGCAAATCATTTCAATCTCTTAGACTTACGCTTAATACTATAAAAGTTCCACATTTACGTTTACAATCATTTTCTCGAAAAACTGTTAAATATCATAAAATCAATCAGATCACACAAGATGTTCAATTAACACAAGAAAAAAACTTTTTTTTTTTTTGTTACACCCAACTCTATTTTTTTTCTGTTATGGTGTTCTTATTGGCACGTAAAATTTTTCATTACTTCGCGCATATTTTCTTCTCCGGTATTATTTTATATTTTGTATGTGTTTTTGTTATTTTCTAATTTAAAAGTAAATTAAATAACAAATAACAGTAAAGGTAAGTTAAACAAATTGGTCGTCACATATACACAATTAAAATACAACACTAACATACATTCCTTTATTATTATGTTTACTGTTAAAGCTGCAACACACATATTATGTATGCGCATTAAAAAATAGTGTTTGACAAAAAAAAAAATTAAAATAAAAATAATAAAATCAGAAAAAAATTCAAATAGCCTATTAACACCTTTTCATATTAAAAAATATCCACTATACAAAAATACCATTTATATCCGAATAACATAAGAATCGGTGAGGCGCATTAATATAGAGAAACAGAAACATAAAAAAATCAATGAAATTCTTTACTGCTGCCGCCCGATCTCGAATAACACCTGATCACAATGTAAACATGAAATAAAATATGTAAAAAGAAACAAAAAAAAAAAAAACAAACAAATAATAATAAGGAAAACAAAATATGATTTTCAATCAAAGTGAAAATTTAAAAAACTAACACCATGTTTTGTTATTTTTTAACCACAACAATCAGACGACATCTCTCTATTTGAGGCCTAAAATATTTAATTTAACAATTAAATGATTTCATTCATCCGTTATTTAGAAAGAAAAAGACCTAGACCTAAATGTTTTAATGTATGAATGTAAAAAAAAAAGGTGATTCTTCTGGCTATTCCAAAAAAAAATATACATTTGTGTATATATACTTGTTGAGATTTTAATAATCCTCAGAATAAACACACTTCGAATACATATGTACCCATTAAGTGCCACAACTTAAATGTAGCTTCAAACCAATTTTAAGCCAAGTGTTTAGGAACGTTTTTTTTTCACCTTGTCAACTGAATTGATCCGTCAATTTTCTTAACTAAAATAACAAACACTTAATGTTTAAATATCCATAAATGATCTATTAGTTGGTCCCTTAGGAACAAAATGCATCACATATGTTCATATACGCTCATTTAAGTATTTGTAGTTTTATTTAGGCATATACTTGGGTATATAAAACCCTAGAATAAATAAAAAATAAATAAATAAAAATATAAAGAAAAATAAATATCAGGAAGTACCGAATAGGATTTAAAAAATACCAGAGTCCGCTAGATTCTATTCATTTTTAACAAAAAAGGTTAGTTTTGTGTTTTTTTTTTCTTTTCTCTCGTATGTTTTTAACATTAAGGCACACTAAGAGTGCACAATAAAAATAATAAAAAAAAAAACATTCTTTCCTTTTTTTTATAAATTTTAAAAGAAAATATTTAAATGAATGTATGTGTACACATTTGTGTGCCCCATTCAATCATAAATAATATTGGAAACAATAAACTGAATGTATATATTCGTACATTATGATTTTTAAGTGTCATTAAAAGAGCACAATGTGAATGAAGTAGGAACTATGAATATTGAAGGTATATACGACAGGTAAAGTTATATTTTGTTTGTTATCGATAAATTAGGCAGAATATTATTGCCTCTTCTGTTTGCATGTAGATAATTTTAGTACTTCCTTATGCATAAAGATTTCTCATACAAAATATGGTCGAATCATCAAGAACTTTCACGGCGATGATGCAATTAGAATTAGATTATGTAACGGCTAGGAAGGAGTTATTCTCATAAGTGATGGGCTTATAATTTTTGTGATCTGTTAATGTGCTACAAGAAGGATTTTTCAGGTGCACAAACCACTCGCTTGTGCTAGTAATGATGAAACGGTTAACTGTATATGAAGCAGGAAAAATCTTTATATATTAAACCCATCTGATTAAAAAATGGTGGAACAAAATCTAATAAACAGGCGAATTGAATTCTAGAACTACATTTAGTAGCATAATTACACTAGTATCTCACACTTATACCTTTTATTTAAAAAACAAAGAGTTACCATATTTATTTACCATATTTAAAAAAGAGTTTAAATTTTCCTTTAAATTTTCTTAGGATCGATAATCCTTTTAATAAATAAATTTTACAAAAAGATTTATAGATGTCAGATTTCAAAAATAAATATGTAGTGTTGAATAAATA
Organism: Condylostylus longicornis; assembly: GCF_029603195.1. Taxonomy (NCBI): domain Eukaryota; kingdom Metazoa; phylum Arthropoda; class Insecta; order Diptera; family Dolichopodidae; genus Condylostylus; species Condylostylus longicornis. The sequence continues at coordinate 306,710 of NW_026578006.1, forward strand.
AGTGCATATACCATTGTATGAAAAAAAGGGTATTTTTCTTTTGAAATCAAAATAAACACTTAGCGAGAAATAAATAAATGAACTGGTAATATAAAATAATTATTTATTTTCTTTTAATAGAAATTATTAGCTCTTTAAATGGCTCTATTAAAAATTCAAAGACATGTGTAAATATTAAACAACACTTATATATACATATATGTTTTGTGTCTTATTTACTATACACTACAAAATTTACCTTTAAAATTCTAATCAAACATTTTAAAAAATTTCAACAAAATTATGATCTCTTAATTGGGAAGCAATATTTTTTATATATAGGAGTAGTGTAAACTTTTATTTATTTTTTATTCAAATGAAATGAATTTTTTAGTCAGAAGTTTATTTGAAAAAAATTCTGATTATTCAAAATTTTAAGGTTGATACAGTCGAGTATAGCTATAATTCTGTATTTTGAAAAATTTTTGTTTTATTTAATTCAAATGATTTAGAGTTAATTTCTTTCTTAATAAATTACATTTTATTTTGTATATTCTTAAATTTTAAATGATCCAATAAATGGTGTTTACTGTATTTGAACAATCTTTTAAATTGTTAATATGCGTACTTATATTATCCTTTCATTTTACATACAAGTATTTATTTAGAATAAATGAGAAACGTCAATAGGCGTAAAATAATAAAATTATAATCCATTTTCTCAATATTTTTAGAGGTGATACTTAAAACACTCTTTCAAGGCATATACAAATATTGATATAGAAATTTTTGTATATGGTACCTGTACAGGTGCATATTTTTACATTTTCAATACCTTACAGCACATATGATTTAAATATTTTAAATTTACATTTTAAAACATTTATTTTTCTATATAAATAACACAAGTTTTAATTTGTAAACAAAAAGTGAACATGATTCTAATATAGTAAAGTCAATAGTTTCCTTTTAAAAGATTTACAAAAAGGAAATTATGAAAAAAGGATTATTTATTTTCTTTAAATTGTAAATATTTTAATGAATTTGGCGTACATAAGCAGGTCGAATGAGTACAAAAATATTGATAAATTTAAAATAAAATTCAAATTTTATGAGGGGATAATGGAAAATGCCCGGCATTGAATATGGCTTGCAAATGACTATTATAATTTTTAATTTTTTCTTAATATACAAATCAAAATATAATTTGTGTTTAGAATTTTATTTAAAATAACTGTGATTTTTCGTTTATGTGTTGAAAAAAAAAGTGGTTCAAACTTTTGATTTTGCTTTAAGGAAAAATCTTACCTTAAAATTTGAGCTTAACAAATTCAACTTAATTTGTTTTTTGATGTCCGGATGAATGCGGATCATAGTTATGCATACAGCGAATTATTACTTATACCTATACATACATAAAATTAAATAATTTTTAAATTTGGCTATTTCTAGAAAAAATCATTTCCTTTCTAGTGTTTATTGTAAAAATAGGTGGGAAAGAAAAATTTTTTCCTCTACCGCATTCCATTTTTCCATAAAAGTTCTCTACGAAAGCATTGAAGTCTTTTGTTTTTTTCATCAAAAACAATTTTTAAATTTTTCAGTATTTTGGTTTAACGAAATAAAAATATGAATTATTTTATAAAATTAGATAAATTTTTGAGTATTTTAGAAAGTAATAATTATTTTTTGAAATTATAATCTAAATCCACTTCAGCATTTTAATAATAGATCGTGTTATAACGTTATCATTGATGAATCTATTCCAGTTTTTTGTGCTAATTTTAAAATATGTCAATATATCCGATACTTAATATTGAAATTTTAATCACATTTATAATATGCCAAAAATATTTTATTTGTCATTTTGTATGACATATTCAAATTGTAGTTGTATATATGAACACAGGTATAAATACATAATATTTCTACACATTAGTTTGTATAATTCTCAATACATATAGCTACGAGTATTCTTTAATCTATTATTAATATTTCTTTAATTGTATGCTTGCTTCGAATTCATTTGCTTACAAATTTTACATCAAATTTTGAAGTTGATTTCATTCAAAATCATATTTAAATTATTTTCTATTTCTCTAATATTAAAATTTTAATTTTATAATTGATGCACACATACAAATACAGAAGAATATTCCAAAACAAAAGCAATAAAAAAAATAATATGAATATGGTTGGTATACTCTGATCAATCTACACATCTGTCAAATGAGACGTGATTTTCAACAAAAACAAATTTTTTTTTTTTTGTTTTTGCTTTTGATTTTTATTGAAATTTTTTTGTTTTGTGTGGTTCATTTTAATTTTGATTAACATCACGCCATCACTTTTGACAGCGATAAGTGTAAAATTTAAACAATTTGTACATTACTACTATGTAGTTTTTATAAAAATTTTTTTTTATGCTTTATAACAATGACATACATAATATATACGTATTACATGTATATGAATATATGTACATAATGATTGCTAGAAAGCCATACAAACGCGTATGTATACGTAAATATTTATTTATTATGCATGTACTTAAGTGTTGGCTTATGTATTAATTGTAATGTATCAAATAAAGTTACCATATACACATAAAATCAAAAAAAGAATGTTGTATAAGTATTTTGTTATACTAATTGTAAAACATCGAATTGTTATGTAGGATGATGTGCTTCTGATTAAAAGTTTAAACACTTCATTTTATTAAAGTGTTTTGAAAATAATTTATTCACCATTTCACGTTCACAAAAACAATAACTTGAAAAGTGTTATACCAATAAAATAATTTGTGGTATAATAGTTTATGTATAACACTTTGTATAAAAGTTTCTATATAACAGTTATAATACTTCGTACAGCAGTTTTAACACCTTTTTATAACAGTTATGAGATTGGCTTTGTACAAAGCTATTTTGTATTACAAGCTGAATTTAAAATAATCTGTTAAAGACTTACTTGTATATATCATACCAATAAAATAATTTGTGATATAATAGTTTACGTATATCATATTGTATAACAGTTTTTGTATAACAGTTATATAAATTTGTATAACACTTATAAAACTTTTTTATAATAATTATGAGAATGGCTTTGTTTAAAGGTTTCTTTTACTAAAAACTGAATTTGAAACAATCTTTTAAAGACTTACTTGAACATAGCTACTCCAATAGCATTGTATTAACTCTTTCTCCAAAACGGTAAGAAAAGTAAGAGCATATTTTTACTTATTCTTCGTCCGAATGACGAAGGCTGGTCGGTAAAAAATTGAAGTTAAACTTTAGGTGAAATTTACAAATTTCGATATTAGTATGCTGGTTACTCATCCGCACAAATATACATGCTTCTCAAAAATATTTCAATTAAAATTAAAATAAATTGTTATACAAGTACATTAAAAAAAGGTAAGATAATGAAAATGAAATTATAAATTTGATCTAAATTCGAAAAATGAAAAAAAAATTATTTTTGTAGTCAAGTCAAGTACAAGAATCTTGAAGAGATTATCAAAGAGAAAAAAAAAACCTGAGCAAAACAGCAAATTCATCAAATACCGAAATGCCATTTTTATTATAATTTTAAATTTAATTTTTAAAATTTTTAATAAAATAAAGAAGAAAACCCAAGAAATTTTAAATAAGTTTTCTTATACTTTTGTTAATTATTCTTTAAGTTCTCTGCTTCGTCTTTAAAACTTCAAATTAAATTTTGTAAATTGTATGAAAAAAAGTTCACAAATCAGAATTTTTGTATAAGAAAAAAAAAAATTATGAATTAATAATATTAAATAAGAACCAGTGAAGGAAATAATGAAAATGTCTACTAACATTAAAATAAAACCAAAAAAAAAAAAATGATTTGTATGTGCGAGTAATAATGTAGATAATTTTTTTTAGCAACAAAATAGTATGTAAGTAGTACTTGTATATAAGTAATATGTGGGACGTGATGATCAAAATCATCAAAAAATATTCTTTAGGTAATTCATTTTTTCTTAATTTTCATTTATAATTTTGTTCATTCTCCTCTTCAAGTCGTCGTTGTCGTCGTCGTCTCAAAATGATATATGAACATAGTTTTAAAAATTCAAGTTTACTTACATCATTTCTTACCTAAATAGCCTAAAAAAGTGAAGACCAGAAAATTGTTAACAAAGAATTTTTTTTTTTTTTCGTTTTTGCACTTTAGTAACTTAAAGTGTTTGTACTTAACAGCTTCAAAATTGCAAAAAAAAATTTTATATAATTTTCTTGTTGAGGTTAACAAAATCGCAGTTTTAAATTACAAAAAAAAAAAATTAAATTGAAACTGATGGAAACCATTATAAATTTTTTTTTTTTTTGCTGCATAAAGGTCTCTGGCAGCAACACATGTTTTACATTTATAATCACATTTCTTACATTTATTTTAACAACAAATTTTATAAAATAAAAAAAAAAAAATCATAATTTATATTTTTCATATACAAAAAAAAAACAATGTATAACAGATTTGTATTTACTGCGAATTACAATTTTATAAAATTTTGTGCAATGAATTTTTAAAAGAAAATATTTTATATATATATATTAGTTAGTTTAGAGGACAATCAAAGGACTTCTCCCCTCCATAAATTTTCTGTTAAATTAAAAAATAAAATGCAATTTTTTATAATTTAATTTTGAGTACACCATTTTGATATAGTAATAATGTGGGCATAGTATTCTTATATTCTGTTTGGCTATTCTCAAGATCAATCGAGATTCAAAGAAAAATATAATTATTTCTACGCTAAATATATAATTATTTTGATGGGGCGAAAAGAAAACATGAAAAAATACCCTGGAAAAACACGGCATCCCTGGAAAAATATCTAGCCACATTTAGGGTCACCCTAATAATTGAATAAAATCTCATACAATAATAAAGTTTGAAAGTAAATAGGTAATATTCAACCATAAGAAGTTTATAAAATTAACTTTTGATTTTAGACAGTCTAACATTACTAACAATTTTTTTGTTTCAAAAATTGGAAAATTTTTGCTATTTATGTATTGTAATTTGTGTTGTTTCTCATCAACTAATACACAAACACAAATTTATAATAACTTTTATTTTAAATTATAAAATAAAAAATTAATTAAAAAATTAATTAAAACAAAACACGGTACCTAAAATATGAGCCGATAAAAATCTAGAAAAATCTGATTAGATTTTTATATTAATTTCCTGGTCTAGTTTTTATCAATTCAAAATTTATATAAAGAATATAAGGCAAAAAAAACAAAAACAAAATTAAATAAAAACTTGCACCCTCCTCTTATGTCCTAATTTAAACACTACACACCACACTTCTGACCATATTTGGCAATTGTAATCATACTACAAATTTATCGTAGTTTTTTTTTTTCTGCTTTTCTTATAAATATCGTTTGTATATAGTATTTGTACATAAATTATCGTATTTATATTGGTATAAATAATTTAATTTGATGTCATAATGATGATGATGAATTAATATAAAAACAATGATAATGATGATTATATGATGATTTTGTTTAAAATGCAATCAGAATTCTAAATTAGTTCGAATAAATAGTTACCGATCACAGACGCGCAGACCTCTGAAAAATCCTATACATATTTCTGTTTAACAGAGAAAGAGAGTGCAAAAAAAAAATTAAATTAACAAATAAGGTAAAACATATTTGGAAATGTTAGGTATTCATGTTTGTCGCACAAAGTTTTAATCATAAATGCTCTTATTAAACATTAAAAGAATAGTGTGGATGATATAAAAAAAAAGTGTGCATAACACGTTCTTAAAACTCACAACATTATACCTGGTACAAGCATAACGATATATATAAAATATGTTTTATTTGAAATTTCCTCATATATTTCTTTTTTCAGAACCCATAAAGATGCGCTTTCATGTTACACTTGGAATACACATTTTTTTTTTTCTTCCTCATCCAAAGGTAAACAAAAATTTCTTAAGTGTTATGATATACTTGCTTATTCAACGGCGCTTATATGATATTTATACATTTAAGTAGTTTGTTCACATTTATGACAGAAGTTCTCAACCTTCTTTGGTCTACAACATTGAAATTACTGTAATTCACCATATTATAATGAAGGTTTTATCTAAACTTTGACGATTAATGTATGAATATAAGGTTCGTCTGAATAAAATCAATTTTTACATATAGATACTTTTGTAGCTCGTCTCCCATTACAGGATTAACAACTTTTGCAAAATGAGAACATAAAAATGATTGTATAAGACTGTATACAATCAATATTTATACTTTGAATAGTTTACCCATAGTGGGGCGCCAGCAAAAATCTTCAGTATTCAATCGCTCCCTTTGGAAAACACTGATTTATATTAACTTCAAATTAGACATTTCTTCGCAAATTTATATTGTTTAATTGTCGTCACCAGCAAGACTGTATCTATATAAATCTACGTCATCAAAGATGTTTTTAAATTAAAGAGAACAAACTTTATATTTGTTGCATTTTTTATAAAAAATTTTTTCATCCTTAATTGGTTATCGATGACAATGAAATTAAAATACAATTTAAATTGATTACAATTTTTTTCTTCCTTTTTCAACTTATTCAACTATTTATCAAGTTGTAGCCATAATGTATAGAGTAATTATTTTGTTGGCCATATTATAGCAGTTGGACTTTTGCATTACATTATAACTAAATTAAAAGAGAAAACAACCTGCAGCAGAGACAGCACAGTTAAACAATATTAAAATATGTAAGTGTACAAGTATTTTCACCGGAAAATTACTTATTTATAAAATGAGAAAAGAACAGTTAAAAAAATCTCAAAAGCAAAGTAGAATATTTAGCGCCATTTACAATATTATTCAATATTGACGCCGTAATGACTATTTAATGTTGATTTCTCTATTTTATATTTTTTTTGTTCTTTAACTTCTTTAATAAATTAATTCAGTTATTTTATTGTAATTTCAGTTTTTATTTTCATTTTGTTAGTCGTTTTTAATTTATTTTTACTTTAAAGACATGAGTATAGTGCCCAGTTTGTTAAATGACTGATAAAATTTTCCAAATTAAGATTATTTTTATTGAAGTTGATTAAATAATGTTTGTCCATTATTAAAAAATTAAACATAATTAATTTTTCGAATACATTTTATTCACAATTAATAATAATTACAAGTTATTTTGTTGTTTTTCCCTTTTTTAAAACAGATTAAGATCTTTAACTGTCTATACATTGACACTGGGACTAGACATATTAGTAGACAAAATTACAAACTATTTGTAGTAAATTCATTATTGCGATAAGATATACAAAATGTGCCTTCTTGTTTTTTAATTACAAAGATAAAGATTTTATAGGAATTTAATTGAAATTGTTATCTAAGGTAATATTGATCGATATCAAGTTTAATGTACTTTACTCATACAAGTTTTACAAAAACTAAAAATCTATTCTTATATACTTAGTTGCTAAGAATTTTTTCCTAATAAGGATATATTTACAATACAAATTTAGCTTACGAAGATTCTTATTAAATTCGATCGAGTGAGTTATTTATTTCGGTATTAATTTATTCTTTCAAAATTAGGGCATTTTCGCTACAACCAAAAAAGTATTGAAAATGCCCTTATGTAATATTTAGTTCAAAAGAAATTAAAGTTAGTTAGTACGAGGGCTGTCCGAGAATTAAGTAGCCTAACCAAGAAAATACAAAAAATTTGAAAAAAAATAAGCCTGGCAGAAAGCTCTATCATTTTAAGGATTAACTGTCACACTTTTATTTTTATTTTTTTTCTTTTCAGATTACCGCTATTAATAGTGAAGCTTTTCAGTAAATTTTTAATATAGATAAAATTGGTCATCGTTATGTCATTCAATATTTTTATTTGAAAGGTCTTAGTCCAGCCGGTATCAAAAGTGAACTAGATTCTACACTAGAGAAGTCTGCTCCCTCATATGCAATGATTAAAAATTGCGTAGCGCAGTTTAAACGTGGCCATAGTAGCTGTGAAGATTAACATCGCACTGGTCGACCAAATGAGGTCACCACGCTAGAAACGGTTAAAAAAATCCACAAAATTATACTAGACGACCGTCGACTGAAAGTGCGTAAGTTAGCTAGTAGGCTTATTAAAATAAAGATATAGTAGGCTTATTAAAAAGTGCTGTACATCGGATATTGACCGAAAATTTGGACACGAAAAAGCTTTGCGCAAGATGGGTGCCGCGTTTACTCACAATCGACCACAAACAACATCGTGAGGATGTTTCAATGAACTGTTTGGCCATGTTTACTAAAAATAAGACCGAATTCTTGCGTCGATTTATAACAATGGATGAAACAAAACTCCAAATTTGTCGAAGAAAAAAGTGTTGTTTCATCAAGACAATACACCAGTTCACACATCTGCAATCGCCATGGCAAAAATTAATGAATTGAAGTTTAAACTGCTTCCTCACGCACCCTATTCACCAGATTTATCCCCCTCAGATTTCTTTCTATTTCCAAACTTGAAAAAATGGCTTGGTGGGAGAAGATCTTTTACAAATGAAGAGGTAGAGTCTGGCTCTTTTGCAGAGTTTCCCAGTTCTTAATATAAAAATGGTATCGAAGCAATTTAACACCGCTAGCAAAAGTGTATCGACCTAAAAGGGGACTATGTTGAGAAATAAAAATAAATTTTGTCAAAATTTTTGTGTTTTCTTGGTTGAGATACTTAATTCTGAGACAGCCCTCGTATTAATAAAAATATGAACAAAATTAACAGGGTTTCCATTAAAATATTTCGTAAATTTTGAAGATGAAGTCCCCTTTTTTTCTCGTGAACGACACAAAATTTCTAGTGACTTTATCAAAAATTTTGAAGTTCTAGGTGAATGCTCTAGTAATATTCAGCTTTGCCATATGAATGTGAGAACAGTATTCAACAACAATTTTAAAAAAATTTCGGAATATTATGGCGTCATAAAATAATATTTCGTGTGCTGCACAATATTACTTAATAAAATTTTAAAAATTAGATTTATTACAAAGAGAAAATCCCATACATCATCATACAACTTTTAATCATGCGTACTTAAATAACACTAATTTCATTTTAAAAGTTCGACATACCAAATATTTTTCATGTCAAAAACATAAATTTAAAATTCATATTAATTAATAATTAATTTCATAAAATTTAAATTAGTCATTTAAAATATAAGTCTGAATTAATAATGAAATTCCTTTTGAGGTCGACAAACTTTTGAAATTTAATTTATGATTTTAAAAAATTAATTTTTTTTTCTCTTGTGTGTTTTTAAAATGATTTAAATTTCTGTTATGATAAAGAAATGCCATCAATCTTAAAATAATCTATTGAATTTCTTTCAAAATTTCAATAATTTTGTTGAAACAATGGAAAATCTTAAATAAAAAGTTGCCATGCAGAATCCAATCTTAAAGAACCAAGACACAACATAGTAAAAAAAAAAACACCTCAATTTTCTCATCATTTCATGGTTTTAATCTGTAAAAGCAAAAACCAAGCTTAAGTAAACCTAAACAAATCACCATTTTTTTTTGATTTATTTTTGTCTAAAAGAAATATTCTTAAAAAGCATCAAATCAATAAAGAAATAATGACGAAAGCAACATTTTTTTCCCTCCATACTTATTTCAAAACTTCATATATTCCTCTGAATTGGCTTTTTAAGGAGTTTAAAACTTATGAAGCAAAAAATAAATATTTTGCCATAAACCGTTTTAAATCTAAATTAAAACAAAAAAAAAAAAAGAAACGCATTACGATCTTATTAATGAATGCATCGAATTCGAGAAGCAAAAACCATAGCATTGTTTTCTTTCAATTTAAATTATATTATTTGAGCTATACAATTTTTTTTTCAATACTAGGCTGATGATCTCAAGAATCCAATATATTTATTTCAATTTATTCGCTTATAATATGAAAAAAAAAACAAAAATTGTTTATCACATTTTTTTTTAAATACGATATTCTTAAATATGAATTTAGTTGACCAAATCCGGTCATGGTAATCACTTTTCAATTTTGAAATGGATAATATTAAATCCAAGTCCAATATTCTTCAAAAAAACGAAAAAATTTGAAAAGTTGCTAAAAAATTCAAATTTTATGCTTTTCTTTTGGGAATCATAAAGCCTTTTCATCGTTCACAATATTGGAAGACTATTTTTTGCTCAAGTTGTTGTTTTGGTTCTATTTTTCTTTCTTCTTTTTGGAATTTTTTCAATCGCATCCCTGTCAAAAAATTCAATAATAATAATAATAATGAGAGCTCGGCGACAATAAAAATGTGTTGATGTGATCAACTTTAAATTTGGAATTTTTTTTTTTTTTTGCAATTTAAAAATGTAAGGAGTGCAAAGAAATAAAAAACTTGCTTAAATATTTCTTTTCAAAAGAATTAATTAAATTTTTATAAAAATTATTTATAAAAACTACAATCTTATAGAAAATCATATTGGTATACTAGCCAGCCATCTAACACTGCACAATATTATCCATATAAAAAAATTATCCAATATTGAGAATCAAAATAAACGCACCTTCTTTTATACATACTTAATACATCTTCCTCGCCGTTTATACCCAGTTTATCTCTTCAAAATCAAGTAAATTTCCTATTTATATCCTCATCCAATATATCAAAGATAAAAATTTATGAAAACATGATTCAAAACAATAAAAATCTGAATTTTTTGACCAAAAAAGGCCAACTTAAAAATATAATTTTAAAATTTAATCGGAAAGAATCCTTTTTTTTTCTCTAAAGTAAAAATATATTTAGAAAAAATTACCAAATCTTTTTTTCAGTTTTTATAAACGTGAAAAATTAAACAAAAAAAAAAATTAATCACAAAAATTGTTTTAAACTCAATGGGAAAAAAATACGATAAAGATAAAGAAAAAAATACGTATTAAATCAGATCAATCCGTATAATAAGGTGATGGAACTTCTAAAACCAAAAATTGAAATACTTATAATAATTTTATTGTATAGAGAGCAAAAAAATCATCATCGGATTTCAGTTCAGATTAAATGAAGAGACAGAAAATAAAGAACAAAAACAACCTATGGAAAAAGTTAAAAAAAAAAAAAACAGGACGAAATTATTCGGTTTTCATTATTTGTTATACATATTTAAAATATTTCTTTAACAGAATAACAGAAGTTCAACAAAATGCACGTCTATGCCATAACACTAAAACCTAAGCGAAACTTCAGTATCAAAAAGTTTTCGTTTTTATTTTATTTCGGTATTATATGGGAAACTAATGATTACTCTGTTCTTTACGAATTATCAATAATAATCAACAATTTTTTTCTGCCATGATACCACAACTGTCACTAATATCATTGCTACCAAATCCTGTCAACTTCAAATTCTTTAAAGAAAACAAAAAAAAAAAAAAAGTTACAAGTTATTTTCATTTTCCTCTTTTTTTTTTTTTTGGTAAAACTTCTTTTTTTTTTATAGTTCATCTTCTCTTCTCATTTTATTTATATTTTCATTTTAAAACCGAAATTTTTTTACTATGTGTCAGTCGTCGTATTACAAAAATACAATAAAATAAAATTAAATGAAATTTTTCAGTCAGAATTCAACAACTTTTCTTTTTTTTTTTGTCATTTTAAACAAAAGATTACCTTTTTAATGGATAAACGCGAATTAAATAAGACCATATCATCCATAAGTAGATATACATATATTCATACTAATATATATTTACACACGCGTGTATATTCGCATCAATGTAAGCCTTTGAAAAAATTTTAGTTTAATAAAATACAAACAAAAAAAATTCTTTGAAAGCTTTTCATGCACAGTCGTTTCGGCTGTCAAGATATCGGTATTAAAATTTTTTTTTTGTTCTGCTTAGTATAACGTTACTTCTATGGGAATATACGTATAGTTGTATTTAAAAAAAATTTGTTTTCAAAACAATGCTTTTAATGGAATAATTTCTAATTTCAGTTTTTTTTGAATACCATGATGATTAGCATATACATTAATACAGTTAAAATTGAACCGGGCTGACCAATGGCAATAGAAGTTTGACATAATTATTATTTAAATTTCTCTCTATGCTAACAATCGTTGCCTTGAATAGTCTTAAAATACGTAAATAGTTTTCGAGTCAAGTCTTCCCAAGGTGTACGTATTTTGAGCCTAAATTTTTAGATTTGGTGCAAAAATTTTTTAGAGTATTTTTATTTAAAAATCTACCCTTTTCACCAAATATTTAAAAAATAAAACTGGTGAATTAGTAGAACATTTATATGACTATGATTTTAGGTAATTAATATTTTAAAGTATTCCACCTTTAGTAGTTTTTACCGGCTTAGGAACGCTTGCTGTTGAAATTAGTAAAGTTAAATAAATTTTCAATAAAATATCGGAATTCAGTAAACTTAACTTGAAATTAAATTGTTTTCGGAATGGTGCCCAAGGAGGGGCTCTAACGATCCCGTAGTCGGCCACCATTTTGAATTTTTTGAACGCGTGGCACTATAACGTCTTAAAAATTATTCAAAAATAATTTTTATTATTTAAAAATATTTAAAAATTTACAATAGACTCAACCACTAAACCTCTTGCAAACTAACCTTGTTTTATCTATTTAACCTAAAATTTCTTAACAAATTGTTATAATATTTTTCTTTGTCACTCAATTATGTATAATAATTTGTGTAAAAATTAACTACAAAACTTAATTATTATTCAATCTTGCTGAATTTCATGATATCGAAACCTGGATTAATGGTCATAATGAGAATATGTTTTGAAAAGAAAATTCTAGTTTTAAATATTTGACATATTTAGTCAAAAACTTCAAATAATTTTGATTTCCAAATGTACTTCACTATTCAGTGTCTTATATAAAATAATTTAAAAAAAAAAAGGGTAATAATTTAGCAAATCAATTCATTATGACATATACAAGATAGCGTACAAAAATTTTCAATCTGCTTAGATATTTCTCCGCCTATATGCATCTGTTTACAACACTTCAATATCTTTGAAGACAGGAACCAGCACTTTTATATTATAAATGGTTTCTGTAAGTAAATTTATACTCGTATGTCTAGAAGAAAATTTAAACTCATTCCTACCGATTAACGATTAACTGCACAAAAATCAAAATAAAGAACATTTTGTAACGACTTACTGAGGCACGCTTCTTTGCACTTTGAAATTAACCAAAATTTTAAGGGCTACTTCCATCACCACAATGCATATATACTGCATAATAAATTATATTTTAAGAAATAAATTCGTTACCATAAAAATTAGGGGTTGAATGTGTCGTATAATTGAGTGAACCACTATGAAAAGGTATGTGCTTATGAAACATTCGTAAAAGCTATAACTTCCATGTCAATTGTCTGAATTGAACAAAAATCGATTTAATATAAAATTAGATTGAAAAGAATTAATCTCAGTATAGAATTTGCCACACATAGTTTCTCATTACATATTCTTCTTTTATACGATATTGTGAATTTTAATTTTAAATCCACAAAAATGCCTGCTATATTTATTGTTACACTATAATAATTTATTCAGAATAACACTGTTTACTTTCATAGACATGATAATTACATAATTATGTATAATATTATTATACAAATTATATTTAATAGCATAAATTCTTAAAAACAAAATACATTGTTTGTAAATCTATTTTATACTTTGTAATTATATAGTTTTAGTATCTTACTGTCTTTATCATTATAACTATTAAACATTTTATTCTTTAATCTTTTGTTTTAACATTCCACTTATTTGGCATAAAAAAAATGTAAAACTTACTTTAATCAACTCTTCGGACTAAGTGTTTTATATAAAACAAATCTTATACACTTAAAGTATTTTATCAAATCTGTGGTAACAAAGCGAAATTAATTAAGTTGAATGCTCATTATTCCAAATTACTCGATTCCGGCAATTTTAAGACTGTCAAATTAAAATGCTAAAACCGTCCGAATATAATCAAAATAAATAAAAGAAAAGGTTTTCCAAACGAGCTATCAACAAATTTGCACCTATTTTTATAATTTAATACAAAAATCTGTTTTAATTAAAGTCCTTAAATTTTTTAAATCAAAAACTGTTAATGGCTTAGGCAAACATGAAATTTTTATTTTTACAATTGCGCCCTGATTGTATAATCGTTGCGCGCACATCTAAGTAACTAAACTATTGCGTTAAGTAATGCAAATCGAATGTGTTAAATAAAAATTGCATTGAGTTCGTAAAAAATTACAAATTGTTTGATTGCTTAATTGCATGAGATCATACAGTTGCATGTATTCGCGTTTGAATATAAACCAATGAAATATACAAATAAGCAATCAGAAAGAGGTAAAACTAAAAACTGCATGTCTATAGTGATCCAACTTATGCAATTTTGCCTTCTTACCACAGAAATAAGATAAGAAAATTTTAATATATTGCCTTTCAATAAAATTTCAAAAAGATTTTCACATTTCATTTAACTTTCAACTAAGTATATTAAAAAAAAAAAAAACAAAAAAAATAAGAAAAATATAATAACAATAATGAAAAGAAAATTGAAAAATAGAAGATAAATTTTCGCTTTTCAATTATAATCTACACCACCACAATTATTATTACGGCACATGTCACCTCACGGAGGTTCTTCATATTTATAAAAATATTTTATACGCTTTGTTTTTCTTTTGTATTTTGTTTGCATATACATATACACACAATATTGTATAGTTTTGCATATATGTATATATATTAGCCGCGGTGGATCGATCAGCGGCTCAGATCAATAATACTTAACGATCAAAATAGGTGATCTAGTGTGATCATATTACATTCAGTTTTATTTTGTAATTTATTTCTTATTTATTTTTCTTTTCTTATTTTATTCCTAGATTATCCTGATAATCATTATGTTATTCTATATATATATATATTTATGGAGTTAGTTAATATTATTATTTTTATGCATTCAATATAGATGAGAAAGGTACAGATTTGTGATGTATATAATTACACATATACTATTTTCATTGTAACATAAGTACATTTAAAGTAACTTTAATGTTATATGTAACTGTGCAATTATATATGTACATATATATTTATATGAGTTACTTAATGCGTAGATATAAAAGAGTTATTTGAGTATATTGGCCTCTTTTTATTTTTTTTGTTCTTTGTGACTTCTATTGAGTGCAACAAATTGAATATGAAATTATTGCACACTTGATATGAGATGACCACATCATATAATAACTTGTAATATTGACGATGTTGATTATAATAACGGCAGCGGTGGCGGCGGTCATCTCTTAAATTTTATGAAAAAAAAAAAACATTCATTATACAAACAGTGAAGAAAAAAAAAAACAAGACAAGGAAAGCTATAAAATTTTTTTTTAAATGAACATTTTATTGTTACAACCTTTCTTGGACGGATTTTTTATGTGTTAAATATACAAACAAACAAAATAAGAAAAGAAAAATTCATTATTTTAAATTGAATTGAAAAAGTTTAGATTAGACCAGATCGCATTCACACATAGTAACTATATATGTAAGTATATATATTTTAGAAAAATGTAGTTGAAATTTAAGTTTTTAATTTTAATTTTTTTTTAATAAGGTAAACACTTAAGGAGATACTAACTTGTTTTATTTCTCTTTTATTACAAATAACTAACACATATAGGCGCTCCATGTTTATATGTACATATGCATCTATATAGACCGAATATATATCTATAAGTATGTAATAATAATGTATAAATTGGTTTCTCTTGTATTATTTTATACCCATAGTGACATTTCTTTATAGTGCGGTTGGTTGGTCATCATACTTTATTTAATTTGAAAGGAGAAAAACCTCAAGATAAGATTGTAAAAACCTTAACCATTAATCATTGAATGACTCGATTTATCCATCCGTGAGTATTAATTCTTTATTTTTTTTTTTGTGCTTTACATTGTTTATTTATATAGTAGAAATGAAAGAGATAGAAATATTGTTTTGGAAACAATGAATCGATTAAAAGAATCTATACTAAAATACGATATGTGCACTTGTATTCGTACTTAAATATGGAAATAGGTATATACATACGTACATTTACGTCAGATGTAAATGAAATGGATTTTATTGTAAAATTTTTTTTTTCTTTTAAAGAAAAGGACAAAATTATCCTTGATGAAAATTGATTATTTATTGAAAAATTTGAAATTTTTTAATTCTAAAAAAATCATTAAAAATATTGAAATTCTTAAAGGCACCACTTTTATTTTGGGGAATCAAATAGGGTTTTACAAGATTGTGTATATATATATGTATATACAATAGGTAAATAAAATTTAAATGATAATTAAATAATTTTTATACGTCATCAGAAAATTGTAGACTTTAAGATTTTTTTTTTCTGAATTTTTACTATGGAAATGTTAAAACAATGAGTCATCGTTGGTCAATAAAATTACAAAAAAAAAATGTATTTTGATAATATAAAATATTTTGATAGTATTGAGATGGGAATAATTTTAAATGAGGCCTTTGATTTAATGACATATCCAGTTTAGAATTTTTGTTTTAATTCACTTATATGCAATAAAATTCTAATAAATGCTCAACTGTAGCAAACAAACAATTCAAATCAATTGAAATGCTTCACTTACTAATGTTATTTAAAATTTTATGATTTTAAGAATAACCGAAAGAATACTTTAATATTGTTTTAAATTGAGATATATATGAACACATTCTATAATAATAATTTACTATAAGTATTACATAAGTAGACACAGACATGGAATTACATGGATGATAAGAACATGGAATTACTTATATAAGTATAGCCATTCATCTCATTGGAAGAGTAAATTCCCATCTATGCCATTTCAGATATTAAATTATCAATTTATCTAATAATTTTGTATAATTTCATATTGTAATTAGTAATATTTAAACTTGTACAAAAACCAAATAAGCGCAACAAATATGATTTATATTACTCTTAATTGTTGTCATAGATTTGTAAATTTTATTCAATTACTTATACATTCTGCGCCGTATTGTATTTATACAACTACGCACTTAATTTTTTTTTTCAAAAAACAAAAAAAAATATATCAGTCTTATACCCCATACCTGTGAATACTTCCGACTACTCCACCAGCTTAAATCATTTTTCGTAATTTTATGGCGCAAAGAAAAAATTCCTTAAATATAGAAAAACTTAATTCGTTTGAAATTCTCAAATTTGAAAAAAAAAAAAAAAAATATCCTTCAAAAAATTGTTTCAAATAATTTAAACAAAAAATTTAATTCAAACTCCTACTTTCCATTAGGTGACAGTAGCTTGTATGCCACATAAAAGTATTTGACATGTTTATATTTAATAATACAATATTAGTCAGAATTTGACAATAGAACATTATAATTTAAAATTCTGCAATCTCACTTATTATTAGATTTTTTCGAATTTTATTCTTATATTTCAAATATTTGACCTATTTTATTATTAAATTTGATTTATTTGAAATTATTCATTTTAAGTTTAATAGGTTTCCTTTGTTCTAAAACTATTACAGCATATGAGTACTTTGTATTTGCATAAATCCTGTAAATTCTTAATTACTTTGAATTGTTTATACTGGAACTAAATAAGTATATGGTTAAGATATTAACAAAGGAATTATGTAAGTGGTAGACGAAATTATATTACGAAATTTACATTATAATCAGCATTAAGAGAAAACTTACCACCACATAGATCCTCTACCTCGACCTGGTTTATGTTTACTTTCAGCTTCAGAACTGGAACTAAGTGCAATAAGGCACATAACAATTACAATTGTTAGATCCATTTTATATTTTTTATATAATTTTATTTATTTTCAATATATTTAATTAAAAAAAAAAAACTAATTTTTTATATTAAATTGTATATATACAATTAAATATTAATTTTATAAATTAAGTAATTTTAAATTAATATTATATAAATATTTAAATTAATTATTTTATATAAAAAGTTCACTAATTATTAGTGATTTCTTAATTTCTTAAGTTAATTAGAGAAATATTAAATTTGCTTAACTCGTTCCTATGACTCGTTCCTATATATATATAACAATTTAAATAATATCGGAATAATTCCGACGTTAATGGCAAATTGTATTCAAAATCGTTAAGTATATGTACTTAGTATTATCGATTATACGTTTTTATGTTTAAATATACAAAAATATTCATTTACTGCAAAAACTATAATTAATTATAAAATTCTTTTTTCTTTTACAATTCATTATTTCAAATTATTTTAATATTCTATTCAAATTTTTTAACATTATTATTAATTCAATTATTAGGTCTGTAAATTGTTTGATATATTCTTATTGTATTATAAAAACTCATTTTTTAGTTAAAATCTTCTTTAATTATTATATTAAATATAATATATTAATTATGACAATATTAAATAACTTTATTTACTAATTCGAAGGAGTTAATTACGATCAATTTTTAAATCAATTTTAATAAATTTCTTAAATTGTTTACAAGAAAAAACACAAAATAGAAAAATCAAAATTTAATTACAGTAATCATGCGCAATTAGAAACATGTATTAACATGTTCATTTTTAATTACAATATCACTTGATTTGAAATACATATGGATGTACATATGTACAATGTGAGAATAATTTCTGTAAAATAATTTTTTACTTTTACACGTTTTTTTTATTAAACCACAAAAATATTGTGTTAATTTTATATTATGTATAATTTTCCTTTTATATAATAAATAAAAATATATTTAATTTTCCTCTTATAGGGATTTAAATAAAATTTTTCTTCTCTTTTACTAAGACTTTCAAAAAAAAAAACCCAGTAAATAATTGTTAACCGATCCAAAGCTAGTACTTGACTGAAGAAGTAAAAAAAAACAATGTCTTGTAGTAGCCAAAAGCAGCGTAACAGTACAAAAACTAAAATAAAAAAAAAAACAAAACAAAAAGGCCCGTGCATCAAACAGTGCTTAAAAGAATCAGAAAGGTAGGTACATAGGTAAAAATTCAACAGAAACACAAATTTAAAAATAATAAGAAAAAATTAAAAAAACAAAAAAACCAAATAAAATCAGAAAATACAGAGAAAAAACACAAAAAAAAATAACAAACAAAAAACTAGGTACCTACATTTTATGTACAATTTTTTTTTTTTTAACCATCATCAAAATATTGAAGATCGGCCACTATATAAAATCATCTTCAACAAAATAATGAGAGAATATCAAAAAATATTGAAAACAACAAAAAGAAAGAAAAAATGTTGAACTCACAGAAACTCAACACAATCATTTTGGTTTTAGTAATTCATTAATTCATATAAGAAAACTAAGAGCGTCGAGCGGTAAGTCAATGCTTCATATGAATTATGTATATAAACAAGAAGTAAATAGGGTGAAAAAAATAATAATAGAGAAGAAAATAATATTTACTCTCTTAATTTTTTTAAAAGGAAAATAATAATATCTTAGCAACATTAACATGTATAGAAACATTATAGCTATCAACATAATTTATCCACCTTTTATTAACATTATATATTATTTTAAATAAGTAAATAAATAATAAAACATAGTTTTAACCACCATAGTAAATTTAATTCAACTTTTTTTATCTGTTGAATTTGTTGAAAATTAAATTTTTAGCATTTCATAACATTGTTATTGCTTTATTTATTTCATTTTTTTTTTTCAAATTCGCTCTCACATTCTCTCTCTATCTCTCTCTTTTCTTAAAATTACTTAAACATGATCGCGGTGGCAATTGCCAGTGCCACATGGATTTTATATAGAAAATAAATATATAAAAAAAAGGACAAATCACGATCAGTAAAAAATATAATAAAAAATAAATTAAATTTAGGGCGGAGTTTTTTTTTTCCTCCTTAAGTTTATTTATGTATAGTATTGTAAATTTTATATTCTTGTCATATGACGTACATAATATTATGTACATTATTATAGCGCCATATGAAAATTTTTATTAAAAATAAAAGAAAAGAAAAACAAAGAGTAAGGAAAGAGAGAAGTATAAAAGAAATTTGTTAAATTGGGATCGATTCGGTATTATGTACATAATCTACATAAGCAGATAAGTATATAATACATAAGTTGCGTTGTGTTACGACTCTTTAAATTTATTTATAGTGGAAATTGAATTCGATCCAAGCTTAAAAATTTCATTAGAACATCATAGAATATGATTGATGAACTGTACATAATGTAAATATGAAATACATAATATAAGTAAAGTATATATGTGTTATTTTATATTATATGTATCAATTAGATGTGTTTGTGTTTTATAGATTTATGTAGGTTTACTAGCAATTCTGTGAGATTTAGTTTGAAAATAACGTGTGCAATTATGGATTAAATTCAATATCATTCAATTGATTTTTAGCAATAATGAATTTTGTTTAATTATATGAAAATTTTATTTTGCATTCTCACACGAATTAAAAATTTTTTAATGCACTTTTGGTATTTTCAAAAAAGCTATTGTATTGTGAATTTTTAATTGACTCTTATTTATGTACGTATAAACTTATTAATTATTTATATATATGACTCATAAAATGAGTAATTGTATAATAACGTATAGTAATAAAAGTGATTTGTAACCCTATTTATTATAGAAATATATAGAAACTGATGGTATAATGGGAAACAACCGAACTTCAAAATCATTTCTATATAGGTAATACCAAACGTTCCATTACTCGAAATGCCGAAAAAAAAAACAAAAATTTTGAATTTTAGTTTTTTTTTTTTTTTTTGTATATTTAAGTGAAAAATTTTGTTAAAAATTATATTACTTCCTCTCTAAAACAATTAATAATTTTATCATTATATTTTATACATTTTTTTTTCTTTAACAATTTTAATAATCACATTAACACTTAGATAATTATTATTAATTGATAACTAATTTACTATATTTGCTATTCATATTTTATCTACATATTTACATATCGTTATTTTTTTTTCAGTTTTTGTTTTAAAGTCTGTCATATATAGTATAATAATAATGACTTGAAATAACTTCTGCCCAACCTTAATTTAAAAAATAAATATTATGTACCTATACTAAATTATAATATTTGTACTCATACGTATACACTTTCAGATAACAGTTATATGAATATTTACATAAACAGTTGATGAGTATAACAAATTCTATATATTGTTATACATACATACATATATATTATTTAAAAAGCTTCTTGAGTTCTTGTTGTGTTAGAAATTAATGAAAAATAAAATATAATTTTACTTTTTGAAATCAAACTAAAAAAATATTTGGCAAATTGACAAAAACAAATTTAACAAACTACCTACAGGGGTTCTGGTTTCCCAGTTACGACTTTGTTGTACCTATGAGCGAGTTCTGTAACAAAATCTTGTGAGTGTTCAGAACTATGTTTAAATGTTTCTTTTCAGGCAGTATCACAAAAGTTGTGTCACAATTTTATTGTCAAGTTATTCTACTTGCAGTATTCCGTGCCAAATTATATTCTGAAACAAAATTACTTTGATTTCGAACCAACGCCCTTTTTCGTAAAGCGTCAGCACAATCCACATTCCACATAATATATGTAGAATGTAAATTATTAAATGACAAATGGTTGTACAATTTAATTGCATGTGTATATTTTTTTCTGTCGTCATTATTTACTCAATTTATGGTTACCATTTAAAAATTTTCAAAAATATTTTTTTATAATATTAAATTGTGTCAATTTTCAATTCGTTTTTGTTTGATATATTCACAATAATAAGCAGATAAGTATAACAATGACAAATTATTATAATGTTACGATTATCTTCAGTATATTTTATAATTATTTACTCCATAAACATATATTGAATATATTGTAATTAAATTATTCTTGTTACAATATGAATAAGAAATGAAAATAAAATTTTTATGATATAAATGCATTTATAATTTTCAGGTTAAGTAAAAATAAATTAAGGTGTAAAAAAAAGATTTAAATAATATGAATAACTGTTTAAATTAATTTTTGATTCATCATTAATTAATATATTTAAAAAAAGATTTGATAAGTATTTGTTTAATCATCAAGTATAAATTATGGTATTTTAGGGGTAATTTTGAGAACCTACTGATATATTGGCCAAATATATTGAGTTGGAATTACAATTGTTATTCTAACCTTGTTATATTAATGCCCTTAATGTTAACAACTCGATGCCAATATAAATATTAAATATTAAAATTTGGTTATACTTAAGACACTTTCATTTTTTCTGCCATAGTTGATTGTTTACGTATAAACAACACATAACCAATGTGTACAAAAAGATGTTGTAAATTAACTAGAATCAATAGAATTGTCAATTGTCAATGGACTATAAAAACGCTTCCAGTTTTCATGTTAAAATTTTTCATTCTGAAATTGATCATTTTTGTTTTGCAAACAATATATAAAGAATTTTCCTAGCAACGTATACACATGTTTTTCAATACGTTGAATACAGATTCTGGAAAAACCCATTCTGAATGATTTTTAGCAAAAATTATTCTATGTTTAGTATTTTTATTACTGACATAGAATAAATTATTCCTGTTTAACTAACATTAGTCTGGCATTCTTTTAAAATTTCATTTGAGAATTTGAATGGGTCTATTGTAAAAAATATCATTACAATTTTTCTGTTGATTTTTTCACTTGTTTTTTGTTTTCTTACTCGTGTTTCCAAATTTTTATTACTTTTTAAAGCATTAACAACTAAATGTACAGAACATTCAATAATTTTTGCAATTTCTCTCGTACTTTTTCCTTGGTTTCTTAAGTTTTTAATTATTTCTTTTTCCTTAACACTACAATGAGTCGATCGAACTATAATTCTGCAATATTCTTCCAATTTTTCAAAAAATTAAGCTATTTAAATATTTTAATTTGAGTATTATAATATTTTTTTCAATATTTGCTTAAATAATTTAAAAAAAAATTAGTTTTATTCATCAATAAAGCTACATTCGTCAATTGTTTCTATTATTTTGACCATAGCTTTATATACAATGTAAATGTATATTCTCCATTCATAGTATGAATAACAAAAAATTTCAACCTAAAATTAAATTATAATTTAATTTTATGATGTAATAAATTATTACATCATAAAATTTTCTTTTAAAAACAAAAAAAAAATTTCAATTCAATAAGCGTCAATATTCAATATTTTGTCATCCCGGAAATGACGTAAAATATTTTAAAACAAATTTTCTACTATCTAAATACAAAATTATGAAAATGATTCACCTTTAATTAGAATTTCACTTGAAAAACTTATTTCATATTCATTTACACTTAAAAATACTTACCCTAATTTTCATATAACATCCAATTTGTCATCAAAAATGAAACACATATTATTACTAATTGCTATTGTCTTTAAAATAAAACAAAAAATAACCATTTTTTAACTAATAGCTACTAATTTTTAATTTTCGCATATTTTCATAAACTTTATATATAGCAATTAATTTTCAAAAAAAAAAAAAAAATGTTTGCTTCTGAACCCAAAAATATGAGCAAAAAATTTAAGAAGTCCCAAAATATTTCATTTTATTCAGTTTTAATTTATTCAAAGGTATCTTAACATTAATATTTTGTGTTAATTTAGAGAATCCAAAAAAAAAAAACAAAAAAAACAAGGCAAAAATATATTTATTAAATTCATTCTGAATTCTACAGAAGTCTTACGTTTATACAAAAATATTTTAATAAAATTAATAAAAACAAAAAAAAAAGAGAAGAAAAACGAAAAAAACATATATTAAAAATCTATAAAAATTCAACCTTTTCTGCTCACTTTAAAATATGAAAACGAAAAAAAAAAATTTATTAAGGCATCCTGCATCGGAACAATTACCACTTTTAATACCGCCACCAATGTTGTTTTTATTTTTTTTTTGCTATTTTGTTTTTATTTTATTTCTATATTATGATATTGTTGTTGCTGCTGTTACTGCTGCTGCTGCTGCTGTGATGTAGGTAGTAGCCGCGAAATGAATAATATGAAAGCAAAAGACAACAAAATAAATAAAAAATTCACATGCGACTGCAAAACATTTTGAAAGGATAAATTAACACTTCGTTATTAATTTTATTGTGTTTAAATACAATAAAACCTGAAAAATGAAAATAAAACAAAAAAATAAATACAATTTAATTTTAATATTTTTTTCTTGTTTTGAATAAATATTAAAATTCTTTAAATAAAACTAATAAAAAAAAAGAGTTATAAAATAAAATTTTATGTTTTGTTGTTATTGTTTTTTTTTTTTTCTATTTAGTTTTTCCATATTTCACCTTTTTAATTTTTAGAGCAAAATTGTATAAACAAACAATACAAACACTTTAAAAATAAAACAAAAAACAATTATTTAATTTCAACCTTTTTTGAGAACAACAAAAAGTCCTTTAAGGGATTCTTTTTTTTTTAGAATGTAGTTGTATTGGTGCTTAATTTTTCAAAAATATTTTTAGAATAATTTTAAACCGTTACTATTATAAGGTATATTATAAGGTATATAGTCTGTTGCCATATTGTGGAAGAAGATTTAACTGCAATTCTGAGTAATTTTTTGAATTGCTAAATGTACAAGACCAACAAACAAACCTCTACCAATAATCTTCAAAATATCATGGTCTATAAAGAAATTCTTTGAGAATATGGGTTCTAATTCTAAAGCCATTTTGAAGAGAAGCAATTTTTTCGATTTTTTTCGGTTTATGACGAATTCATGTGAACACGTGAATTTTATATGAAAATTTAAATTTCTCTTGTTTCTCTTGTTTAAGATGGTTTTTACTCGTACTCTCTCCTTTCTCTTTAAAAGGTTATTCAACTTAACTACTCAATTTTAGTGGGCAAATTTTTTTTTACATTAATTTTAATAAAATTCATTTGGCATATTCTAAAAAAAAGGAGCTATTTAATGAAGCTTTTTGGAAAAAAAAAATGAAAATTGAGTATAATGTCTCAAAACTGATATATACTCTACCCTCATAACAGAGAGAACGATTCTTCAAAGAAATTTTTAATTTACGGAAAACTGTAATTACAAATTGACTCCATATATTGATAACGTTTCAAATAGAGTGAAATTTACAATAGAGTGAATTTTAACATGCCAATCTACCAAGATTTATTTTTGTGAAATTTCTAAAAATAATTGAATACGATTCTTCAATTAGGCATATATTTCGAGAAGCAAAACTATGTAATATTCATGAAATAATTCCCGCAGATGAAAATATTTAGTGAGACTTGAATTTGTTCAAAAATTTCCAAAATTGATCATTTAGATATCACAAATATTTTTAAGCAAATTAAAAATAATTTTTTTTAGGCTATCCTAGATTATCAGAATTTATTAGAATCAGAATATTTTATCAAAATTCCAAAAGTTTATTTATATACGTAGTGATTGCCTTAACATACGGCATCAAAAATGAATAAAATTTTTGTTTTGAACTATATAGGTGTCGTTTTCGAAATACAGGGCTTTTAAAGAATTTTCACGAAATTTTTACTTGTCCTGATTACTAAATTGCCCTGTATATTTCAATTGTAAACGATACATTAAATTTGTAATAGTTTACAAAACTTTGTATATAAATATGTAATTACACGTTAATTATATATTATTTCGAAAGTATGTGCTTCACATGTCAGTACATACATACGTATAATAGTAGTAATCAAATATTATGAATCATATATATATATACAAATTAGTAAAGTAATAAATACAAAAGTAAAAACACTCACACAAAATTATGATTTTAAAACTTTTTTTCAAATATTACAAATTTTTATTATTTATTTGTATTTACATATAGAATATTGTTTGTTGAAATCCCTGAGAATTCAAACGTAAAATTGAAGTTATACAAACCTCTATTTTCATGAAATATATTTATATACATACGAGTACCTATATGTTATAAATATATTTTAATAGCAATTATGAAAATAAGTTGTTTAGTTTTATTTTAAATAGCGCAACAACCAAAAATATATAAAATAAAAATTCGGTGCATATCTTTTGTCAATATTAGCAAATAGCACAAAATTAGATAAAAGAATTTTTCATCATCAACAAAAATGTATATTTGTATGTGTACATATTTGAAACATAAGCATATTTACCCAAAATTACTAAAAGTTTAATTTATTTAATGGAATTTGAAAATTTATATTGTTTTTGTAATTGTTATATAAATGTAAAAATACTTGAAACTTACGTAAATTTCAAATTATTTTCTGAAATTCTATTTTTTACCTCAAGTATATTTTTCAAGTATCATATACAAAAATAAAGCAGACATAAATAAATACTTTTAAAATTTAATTTTAAAATAAATTAATGATTTGTCAGATTCTAAGTTTCATATAAATTTTGTCATTTGTGTGATTTCTGTCAATATTTTCGCGCAAATTTTAAATATACTCGTATGTGATAGAATAACGAAATATTTGCGTTTAGAAGGAGGAGACAGTCTGGTTTGTTTTTCATTTTTTTTATATCAGACAAATTGTTCAGGCCAAGCATCAACTACTACGCAAATTAATATTGCATGAAATAGTCGAAACAATCATCATGTAGACATAAACAAAAGTGTTACTATCAAATTACCTAGCAGAGTCGTCATCATTTGATGAGAAAGGAAAAGGATAGTGAAGAATTAATAAGGGTAGATTTTATTAGTGTGCCTCTCACAAAAAATATCTGGATTAATTTTTGAAAAAAAAAAACAAAAACGACAAAAGAATTAAGTCACAAAACCACCGCTATATAACCCATAGTCAAACATAATTCGAACTTCTAAAAAATACAGATCTGAGAGCACCCTTACCAACACCAAGATCAGAACAACCAAAGTTAGAATTGACGGAACGCAATATCCTATTCAATGGCTCATTCTCACCATAATCTGTACTGTGATGACAAACATTGAAAAGTTCTATCAACCTCAAGGTACTCGAGTTCTCCCTGAGAGAGATCTGCACCTCTAACAAAAACTGTGAAACAACATTTCTTGAAACAAGTTGAAGAATAAAAACCAAATCAGCCTAATTTATTGATCTGTAATAGTAAATTTTTAATGTAGATTTTTGATCTATTATATTAATTTATTGATCTGTAAATAGACAAATATTTTGTGGGATTCTTGTAGAAGTAATAAGAGGAATACTCTGTTATTGCTGTCATCTTTAGACGTTGATTTTATATCGGTTCACATTACGTCCGAATATTGTTTAATTAAATAATTAAATGAGTTTTTGGCAATATTATAAGAAATTTCTGTATTCATACCCTAATCGTGTTTGAAACTAAGGAAAATCCATGTTTGGTCTTTTAAAATTAATGTTCATAAGTTGGTTTTTGAATTTGATCTACGAGTAAGTCCGACTAATTAAAAGAAGAAAAAGACTTCCGTTTTAAGAAAATAAAACTGTTTTTTTCTCTAAGTTTATTTACAACAAGTATTCTAATAATTTTATTAAAAAGCAACAACAATAATAGTAACAATTCAGCTGATTAAATTTTTTATATACAGGATTCACTTTTCTCTATATTATCGTCCATTATTTGGTTCCGGTTATAAGAAATTTTTTATTTTATATTTGTACATATTTATTTTTTCCTTAAAGGTGTGAATAATTAACAGATTTTAAAACAAAAAAAACAGAAAATGAAAATTAGAAATGAAATAAAAAAAAAGGTAAATTACTATGTCAAATCAATTTTTAATATCCTTTGTATTCTAAAGAGACCTTCGTTTATTTCCATAATTTTCATTTGATTTTATATGTGAAATTCTAATATTTTACCACCCAGGGTATTATAGGTAATAATTTTGTTTTTTTTTTGTGTATGGAATTAACTCAATGGGTATGTAAAGGTGAACGAAATAAAAACATAATTTGTAATTATCAAAAAAAAACAAAAAAAAAACATTTGACAAATAAATGCACTTTTTACACTTTCCTTGAAAATATTACAAGAAAATTTTACTTTTCCCTTTATATACTCTACCTCGAGCTCGTATATTTGAATAAGTTAAATATCATGTAGTGAGACACAATAGAATTCAGTTTCGTAAATGGAAAATAATGAATAATTTTTTCATGTTAAGGAAGCTAGCCAATTTTGGTTTCTTTTACACCTTCTGAATAGCTAAAGACAATATAATTTTCTTTTGTTTTTACTTTTATCACTTTACCTGTTGTCTTCACATTATTAAAATGGTATGAAAGGAATAAGAAAAAAGTTGTAAAAAATAGAGTGAGTTTCATTAATTTTATTATTGTTGTACTTACATATATACATACGTTTTATTATATAGAGCTCACAGTTATTTATTTTGCACATATTTTTAAACATAGACCTTGAGAATATATGATTTTAAAATTTTATTCAGAAATTTGTAATCAAGCTGAATTTAGTTATTAGTACTTAAACTGAATTGAATTGAATCTAAATTACTGTAACAATCGGAAATCAAGGAGAATCTTTATCAGAAATAAATTGTTATATTAATTATAATAATATAATGTATGTATATGTATGTATTTGTATATCATTCTATATTGTACGGTTTATTATTATGAAAATTTTATTTTATTAATATTTAAATTATAAACATGAATGAAGCCTTTCTTGACAATCTAAAGATGTAGGATATTTCTATATTGTAATGATTTTGGCTTAAAAGTATAATTAAGCTTCGAGCAGAAGAATTAGTTAATTCAGCCTAAAAAATTAATTGCTTAATGGAATTTAAAATTTATATTATTAAATTATGCAACTCAAAGTAATTTAATTGTCATAATAATTTATTAATCACTTTTAATAATATTTAATAATATTATATATTTTGCCTATTTATAGGCGTAACATTATTTTTTTTTTTTTGTTTGCTTAAGAAGCTGTTGATGTTATTTTCGTTTTCATTTTTGTGATGTGATGAATTACAAAAATATTTATATATAAAAATTTTGTTAGTGTTTTTTACCTGTTCATTATAATTAGGATTTTAAGAATATACCTAACAATATATCCGTGTCTACTAAAATATTTAATATATACTTAATATAATTATAATATTGTATACTTACAAATTGTTTGGCTTATCCTTAATATTGTGTATATTGTGTTAGTATATAGTGATGATGGCACAAGAATGATAATCACCATGATGAGCAAGATGATGATGGTGGTGAAAACAAATTAAGGAGTACGTTAACAAAGATTTCCATAACATTAAATTCATATATATATATAATGTAGAATTGAAGACAGACTTGCTGTTGGGTCGTCGAATCGCCTTTAAAAATTAATTGAGAAAAGAAACAAAATGAAAAACACATTTTTAAAATGATTAAACAAAATAACTTTTTCCCTTTTGTATTATTTTTACAACCTTCTCTCTCTTTTTAAATTTATAATATAGTTTTGTGTTTATTAGTTTTCATATCATGATTTTTTTTTTTTGCTTCTGCTGCTTCATTTTGATTGTTAAGCTGGTGATTGTTAAGGAAGAGGTGTTAAAGAATATAAGAAAACTGAAATTACAAAATTAAAAATAAAAATGGAAAAAAAGTATAAAAAAATAGGCCACCCAAATACAAAAATTCTTCACTATAGCTGACACCAAATAAAATACAACATGGTCTTCTTTTATATACATACATACCTGCTTATATACATATTTCATGTATATACATGTAATTTCTTTAGGATGGAAGCTATTATATCATTATCCAACCCAAACAGATTTTAACTTTCTCAAGCTAAAAAATAAGAAAAATATAAAAAATTTAGAAAAAATAAGAAGAAATTACTAAGAATTAAATATATATATATATATATATATATATATGTTTATATAATACATATATATTTACACAAATTGTATATATATATATGTATAAATATAAATTTGTGTAATATTTCTTTCATTTTGAATTATAGGGTAGAAAAAAAAAATGGAAAAACAAAGAAAGTGAAATAAAAAGCCATTATCAAAAAGGATGACTAAAATGTGATGATGATAGCAATGGCAGCTCACACATAAAATGTATAATATATAATATATATGTATGTATATACTCGGGCAAACACAAATATTTATATTTATGTAATTTTATTCCCACTTATTTTTAAATTATATAAAAGTATAAGACAAAAAAAATGGATGTTTCCATAATATTAGAATTTTTTTTTTTTTATATTTTTCTTCAAATCTGTTATATGCATGGTTATTTATATTAAATTAATTATATAATTTATTAAAATTAATTTAGTATACTATTTATTTAAATTTATTTCCAATTAATTTAAATTTATTTATTTATTTTTAATTCTCTTTCAATGTTTGCCCACCGTAATGAGTAATATAGTAAGTAATAAGTAATGGGTAATAAAATATGGTAGCAGATAGGATCCTTGTAGAATACAGCTGATTTAAGTTGTGCTATAAAAAGTTTACCACATACACGAATTTCTACATCATACTTCATTTAATTGAATGAAATTCTCATATAATACCCTAAACACAATGTGGCTGCATTTCAAAACTGCAAAATTTGACAACTGCAAAAATGTTATCTTGAACACTTTATAAAACACATTAATGAAGCCCCAATAACATAAAATAACAAACTTATCACCAATATAGAAAATCAGAATAAATTCAAGAAAATTATTTCAATTATTTGTATAGTAAAAAACTTCTTGCTTAAAGCACGTCTCTACCTTTTTCATTTAAAATTTCGACCAAAAACAATATTATAAATATTATAAACTAATTTGAAGTTGCAGTTTGTGGTTGCAGTTTTATTTTGTGCGGTTCTATTAATACCCTATTAATACCCTAGAAGCTATATGATTTTTGCAATTGTCAAATCTTCAATTTTAAGTTCCCATATAGTGGTCATAATATCTATGCAGTAGTTTTCATATAGTGGTCATAATACCTGTACACCGATTATGCAATTATTAATTTTCATGTGCCGATATACAATCTATGATATGCACCATCTTCGCTAACGAAAACATGTATGACTGAGCCCTTAAAATTCTCAATTATTCTGCCTTAGACATTTTGTATTAATAATTTAATAAAGCTTTCCAGTTTTCGCACTCAATGCAAAGCATCCCTTCTTTTGTTATTTCATATCATTATTGTCGTTTTTCAATTTTCTAGAATTTCTTCCTTACCTCATATTTCTTTTTATGATTCTCTTCAATGCAGGTTCGGAGCTCTTCTTTGGCTTATTTTTGCAGCCACTGCCATTCAATCTTTTTGCTATCACTTTGCGAATGTTATCCGTTAAAAATATTAGTATCAGTAATATTCAAAAAACCATAAGTAACGCGTCCAAACCTCAACTTTTTGAGATAAATAAATAAAATTAAACAAAATAAAGAGGCCAGTGAGTTCAACTAAAACAATTTTTAGCGTCATCATTTTTTTGTTTTCAAAATAGTTCGAAAGTGTACAATTTCTGAATGAAATTTATGTATCGAAATTTTTTTTGTTATTGAATTTTTATATACCAACTTGCTATGTCAATTATTTCAATTTCTTTAAAAATTTTTTTATTTTCTCTGGTAAATTTCTAACAAAGAATATAATAATTTAAATAATAACATATTGTGAAAATAACCTCACATCATAAATCTTAATCATGCAAATCGAATTAAAATAATTAAAAGTCATCCTGTTCAAAAATACACCACCTTTACTCAAATGGTTGAAACTCAAATGTATAATAAAAATATGCGTTGTGTATGGGAATTTGCCGAAGAAAATCGTATTTAAAATAATATTCATCTTTGTCTTATTAAAATTTTTATTTATATACAAAGTCAAATTAATAAACGTAATTTTCCTAGATATTAGTGGAGAATCGTTGCTTTACCTACCATATAGTACATAAGTTTTACAAACGTTAAAAAAACCATTCGGCAACAGCAGTTAGTTTATATATTTAATAGTTTAGGTACAGCACTGTTCAAAGTAGTGGTTCCTAATAGGGACGCATCGACATCGCCAATTTGCTGAAGAGATCAAAGAAGACAGTCGAATGCTATCTGGCCCTTTCAGAAAACTTTTCAAAAATATTTAATACGTCGGTCATATAACATATCATATATTCCGTATTCGCGGAAGACCAAATGGAAGGCTGTCTCTATCAAACAGGATTTGTCTCTTTAAATACTAACATAAATTTTGTGCTTATGTTATTTATATTTTCGCCGGTTTGCGTCCGTTTTTATGTTTTCATTCAAAAGATGTCTACGATATCTAAAGTTAAGTCCTAACAATATATTGAAAATAGGAATTATAAAGTAATTTTTAAAATGTTCCTTGCAATTTATTTAAAATTCGGGTGTCAAAATTAAATTATTGAAAGAAGTTAATTATTGAATTGTTCTGAACCTGGAAGTAGCGGTTATCTTACAGTGTCGAAACCCTTGACGTGAATGAAACCGTAGACTAAAACATGCAAATAAGTGACGTAAAAAGAGATTTGCAAGCACCACAGTATTTAAAAATTTAAGAGTAAAATAAAATAAGAAACATGTTCATACGACACTCATTCATGTGTTAGGTTGCAACACAGCTGACATTATGATTTTTTTTTAAATGTAAATAATATCAGTTTGAATATTAACTATGATTTTGAATTGATAATAACTATGATTGTGCTGATGATTATTATTAAGATGATAACTATCTTGAAGTTGATGATGAAATTTATAAAATGATTTTTTTGTTTTTTTTTTGAAAGAAATTATTGTGTCATTAGAGCGTAACTAAATAAATTTTCTTTATTTTATTTAAAAGAAAAGTCTAGAATTTTGATACTTTCAATGTAAATTTTTTGGCTTTCTTTTTTGAAAAATAGCTGTTATATTTATATAATAATGGAAGTTATGTATACCTATATCATAATTTTGTGTGTTTGTGTATAATATCTGACATTTGTTGTTATTATAGAAATAGTATCATATATGTTGACTAAAGGTAGGTGGCAGCTAAATTCTGAAGCACATATTCAGGTTTATA
Source organism: Condylostylus longicornis (assembly GCF_029603195.1). Taxonomy (NCBI): domain Eukaryota; kingdom Metazoa; phylum Arthropoda; class Insecta; order Diptera; family Dolichopodidae; genus Condylostylus; species Condylostylus longicornis. The sequence continues at coordinate 339,943 of NW_026578006.1, forward strand.
CTATATTCTGAAGACCACAGACTAAGTAAGAATCTATACCTAAATATTCTATAATAATAAGACTTTAATTTTACGTATTTGACAATTAAGCATTTGTTCGAAAAACAAAAACAATTTCAAATGAAAATTTTCAAATTTGTTTCAATAAAATTTAATCATTGAATAATTCCTACATTTTAAACATTTGGAGTTAAACACAAAAATTGCACGAGGAGCTTTTTCTTTGAGAGCAGAGTAAGACAGTGATATCAGCATGTACTTTATTGTATGCGTTGTGGTTAGAAAGTGGCAATTTTTTTTAAATAAGCTTTTATTTACCTTGTCATTGTTTTTAAAATAGTTTTTTTCTCTTTTTCCGCCCCGTTAGAGCTTCCACATTGCCTCTCCGCAACAATTTATACTCAGTTCCTTCCCGATTTGCTAAAGTATTTTATGTAATTTTTCTATTTCAAGGTTATCTGGGTTTAAACACTCTTGTCCTGTCTTATAGGTTCCAGTACAGGACTTGAGTGGTTACAGTTAGTTTACATTGCCACACCGTAGCAACTTCTCAACCCATTTCGGCTTATTTAATTTTATTTGTTGTTGTTTGATTAGTATGCTTGCTTCTTATTATATTGGTTCTTGCTACGAACACGTGAATATTTTGTACTAAGTATGCTTCGTTTTGTTAGCCATCTTTCGCTTTCATATGAAAATTTAGACTTTCTTATGGGGTGAATATTTATATCTCAGTTTCTCGAGGCGAATTGTCAAACTTCCTTACCGGTCTTTAGCGAATCGAACCTCGGTTTTGCTTTTGATATTTTATGTTTGAAAATCTCCCCTTTTCGATATTATACTTCCCAAATAGTTTAATTTCGCCACTTCTTCTGTCGTCTTTTACGAAAATACGAGTATTCTAATATATTTTACAAAAAACCAAAAAGAAAAAAGTTTAATATTATGTACTTAGTGAAATGAATTTCTAAGTTTCGTATTGAACCCATATAATGCGAAGTATAAAGATGAAAAAATTAAACGTTATGTATATAAATAATAAAAAGTACCCATATGTACCTAAGTATATAATAATATTGGTAATGGTATAGATAAGTAAAAAGACTGCTGAATATTGATGCATCAGTCTCAATCTCTCATAGTAAGCACCTATGTATGTATGTCTGTATATATTTTTGTTTAAAATTTCTCTTCAATTCGATATTTCATTATCGCAGATATAAAATTATCTTATGCTGTTATGTCAGATTAGTTTCGCTGACCTTTTTTCTGTTTTTCTTTGTACTTATTCTGTACATCTTCTCTATTAAATTCATTTAACTTTTTAATTCAATTCTTAGACTTAAGAATTAAAGTATAATATTGGTGATGTTGCCTTACTATGTCTTATTATGTACACATACAAACATGTATATATGGCTTAATTTTTCATTCAATAAAATATGAGAATATTCAGGTATATTTGAGTAGATATTTTTCTTTTATAATAATTTTTTTTTTTGAATGGTAAAATAAAGAATTTAATTTAGATGTTATGAAAATTTTTAATATTAAATGAACATTGTATATGTATGCTTAATTGTGTGCATTTACGTATATATTCGTATATATTTTATTGTGAAGCGGAAAGAATGGATTAAAAGAAATTGAATCATATTGTAGAGGATTAAGAGATTTTAAATTATTAATATGGTGTATATGTAAAATTGAAACATATTAAAGACGTATAATTAAAATAATTCTATATTAATTCAATACTATAGTATTATATGGGTATATATGTAGATGTATGATAAATGTAATGTATGTCAGTGGTCAAGATCTTTTATCGAATATTTTTAAAAAATTGAAAAAGAGAATTCAATTATTAAAAATATAAACAAAAAAAAAGAAAAGATTAATTTAATTTTAATCTTTTATAATTCTCTCAAATTGTTCTAAATTTGATGATGCTATGATTTTAATGGCTATGACTTCATGATCAACAATTTAATTAATATTTCATTTTATAATTTTTTTCAGAATTTATTAAATTTTAATGATATTGTATTGAAAGGGGAACGCACTAATAAGATGAGGAAACTTTAATTTCCTTGGTAACGTATACTACCTTAGCACTATAAGAGGCAGGGCTGTGAGGAGAAGTTCAAAAAATGGTAAAAGTTGCATTATGTTTTAAATTTGCTCACTTTTAGCATATTGCAAATTTATAATTGCAATACAAAACCTTTTACAGTTCTCCTGTTGCAGTTATGCTATCAAAATGAGTGCTTTTTTGTAAGTACATACATTGATAAATAAAAAGAATTATAATTACTTTTTATCAGAATTTCCATATTAATTCAAAATAATTTTACTCAATTTACTTTTAATTCAATTTTGGTTCAATAAAATTCAGCTGTTTTGTGAATTTTGGATTCGAATCTAAAATTATTTTTGCTTTTTTTAGGGGTTAATTTTAAAAAATTTTTATCAATAATTATGCAAGCAAGCGAAATGTAAACAAACAAACAGATAAGTACGAGGTGTAATCGAAAATTAGTATAAGATTACTTTATTGGATTGGATTGAATAAATTTTTTGTATATAATTTTTGTTCTTCCTTCCAAGGGTTGCTTCCTACAAACCGTTAAATAAACTATAATTTTTAGTTCAAAAGTGTTTAAAAAATTTACTGAACTAAACATAATGAGTTAAATATACAATCTTAAATGTATTTTTGCTATGGAAAATGGAGCAAAAAAATTAAAATATTTGTATTGAAGCAGCAAATTTGGAGGGAAATAGAATATATTTTACTTTACGATATTTTTGAATGTATATATATTGACAAATCTGCAAGTTGACAAATTACCTCAAACTGCGCAAGCAAATGCTGCAAGGATCTGTTATTTGCATAAATTTTCTCGCATCTTCTTCTTAACTTATTATAATCTTCAGTTCGTATAATTCTTTAAGCTGATATTTAAAAAACAAATCCAAGATTTTTTTTCCAACTATAGATTTTAACTAAAATTATATAATTTCTTATTTATTCAAACACCTCTCGTCTTGTTTACTTTTAATAACCATAGTCATTTGTAAACTTTTAAGATTTTTTTAATATTAAATTCCAATTAAGTGTGTTTATTTTTACACATTTAATGTTTTCATTTAAAACACTAATTAAAATCATAAATCATCTTTCTCTACATTATTACTAAGTAGCTCTTCATTTTTAAAGATTATCACAATAATATCTTCATTCCTTCCTTCTTATACGATTGACTTTAATTTTATTTTCTCATTCGATTCAATTTATTCGTTATATGAAAAGCGAAAAATGAAGATATATAGTATATTATAATAATCGATGAATGCCTATGGCTACTTATATAGTGAATAGTCTGTTATGATTGAAACTTCTACATCTTACATCTACTCTTATATTCATATAGAGAAAATTGAAAATTTTCTTAATGTTTGGTCAATTTTTAAAAGCCAGATTAGATAAAAATGAAAAACATAAATATATTAAAATTGAAAAAATTTAAAAATTATGTTAGAGTAAATGAATGAATCTTTGCTAAACACGATTTTTAGATTTTTTTTTTTAGTTGAAATTTGTAAAGAAAAAACATGTTGATTTCGTAAACATATGCAACTCAACGATATAGTATAATAATTTACAAAGTATATCGTATATAATAGAGTGTATATTAACATTTTAATCATATATGAATGTAAGACTATCATACTATAGAGGAGCTTGAATTCAATGGAACGTAATGCTGATATGTATTTGAAATTTATTGATCACATTTTTTCTATTCCATTTGTATATTAAATGTTGTTTGTTTAAATTAAGTTTTATGATTTTGTAATTTGTAAACACAAATGACACCGATGTATGTATGTTGATATGTTCTGATAGATTTTGAAAAAAAAAATATTTTGCCATTTTAATTTCATCAATTGCGCAAGACCTTGAAAATTTTTGGAAAATTTTGCAAACTTTTTCACATGCACTTTAAAATTTTTTAAAAAGATTAATATAATTTAATGTTAAGTACAAATTATAAATTAATAATGAATATTATTACACGAAACTTGATAACGTGGAGTTTCTTTTTAGCATTATTAAAAGAATAAGCTAAAGAATCCCAAATTTATCCAAAATACGTTGAATACGGGCAATTTATTCAAACGTTTTTTAACTTTTTGAAATTGAATGATTTTCTAATTGGATATAAGTGCATAGGTTATGTTAGGTAAGAATGACGCGACTGCCTTAAGGTAGACCTACATCAGATAGGCCCGTTCTGATACCCTTACTATTTTGATGATTTTATAAACTATGATCATTTGAGAACCAAGGCAATAGCATTCATCAAGCCGTAACTCAGAAAAACATATCCGTTTTTAAGGAATAACTTCCTTCTCTTTTCCACAACTGTACATGGATAAGCAGATGAACTATCGTTTCCTCCTCCTACTCCTCCCCAGCTCCTATAAGTATCGCTCACGAGACTGCATGTTTACTAACAAGGCAATTCTCCGTTATAATTGCTTTTACTGTTCTAATGTCTCTATGGTATGGAGATGTCTGATCCCCCGTTGCGACAGACATGTCGTTTCATTTCCTGTTGGTTTGCTTTAATGCCGCATTACATAGAATAACTTATACATGCTCAGACGAAGCTCAAACTACGTTCTTGGTAAGTAATCATTACAAAAATGTGTTGACTCTTAAGCAGCTAAAAGGTGTTTGATCGAATAGTTAAGATTTCCGGTGGAATTTCATAGAAGATATTCAATAAAAAATCATGTTAGAATATCAGCTTTTTTACACGGAGTTTCTGATTGAAAATGAAAATCACTTATAATTTAAAATTGAAACGTTGATGATTACTATTTTCTAATGAATTAAAAAGGAAATATTGTTCTCTTAATTGCGATAATCAAGTTTAAATAAATTCAACATTTTGGTGTTAAAAATTACAAGTTTTATTGAGAAAGAAATAAAATAAATAATAAATTTAAAAACTTTCGATTTAAATAAAAAGCCAGTTCTGGATTTTTTCTTAATTTTTTTTTTTCTGTGCTGAATTTAGTAATTTGTATGGAATTTCCGATAAATATCTATCAAATCTCTGATAATTATAATGGAAGTTTTATTTAGTTGAGATTTTTAAGAATTGATAAATAATTTTTTGAACTTGTTTTTCTTTGTTTTGATATTTATTATGATTTTAATGCGGTCAAATATTATTCATACAAAACATTAAAAGTTAGTGCTTCAAATGTAAATTTTTATCTCTTAAAATTAAATTATAAATTAAATTATGTGGGGCTGTGCAAAACATAGACTACTTAAAACAACGAATTAATGTAAGGTCTTTGATTTAATTACCAGAATAAGAATTAAGTAAGTTAGGCAAATCAACTTATGAAAATAATATATTTGTGTTATTATTTATAAGCTTACGATTGGCCTAATCACATACACTTTAATATCAACATTCAATTAATCCAAATCATTCAATCAATTCAAATAATCTTCAATTCAGAACGTAATCATAAAATTAAATAATTATTCTTATTTCAACTATATTAATAAATAAAAATTTAGGCATTCCAAAATTCAATATCTCTGTTATGACTCGTGGCAACAACATGGTTGTCATATCTTAAAAATTCATGCTTTTAATTCAATTGCTAACAATAATAGTTTTCAAAATGAGAACCTAAAAATTTTGTAATATAATTTATTAACACATAAAATCTTACCGCAGAACAAAAAAACACAAGAAAAATTCGTGAAAATTCCAAAATAAAAAAAGTCAAATTTTTCCCTTCGACAATACCTCTTTTGGATCAATAATGAGGGCGACTGCAAGCATGAGAATTAAAGTACCCACCCTGAAATGGATCGTGGCCGTGCTGGGCTGCCGAAATATTACGGCCAGTGTGGGGTCGCCATGCATGATTGCCCGCAAGGGGGGGTTCTGTCTCCTTTGCGCTGGTGCATGGTGATGGACCGGCTCCTGTAAAGGTATAATGTACAGGGCTACGCTGATGATCTGATCGTTAGTGTGAGGGGCCAGCACAATGACGTCGTAGCCTTGGCATTAACCCGGGAAAAGCAGTTATTGTACCATTTACGAGGCGAAGGAAATTTAGTTTGTACCCGTTACTCCTCGGGGGCAGAAGCATTGGGCCTTCCAAGGAGGTCAAATATCTGGGAGTAATCTTAGATCAACGACTAAACCTCATGTTGATGGAGTCATGGTTAGGGCTGCCCGAGTTCTATGGGCTTCGACGAGGCTATATGGAAAAACGTGGGGTTTTTATACGTAAAATGGTCTACTGGACCTACACTACAATTATTCTACCAATTGTAACTTACTCTTCTCAAATAGTGGCAGAAAGATGAGCAGGCGACGACGCGGGTTGCTCTCACCCGATTGCAGTGCCTCGCATGCCTTGGCATAACGGGTGCCCAACGGCCTCGATGGAGGCTCAATGAGGCTTGGCCCCGCTTCGTATTCACCTAAAGGGAGAGGCTATGAAGGGCCACTGTGGATAAAGCAATACAGGGAGCCAACATGACATGGCGATTCCCTTGGACTTTGGTCTGAGGGGAAAAACATAGTAATGCCATACGTTGTGAATCCAAATGCATTGTCTAAACGCATTGACACCCTGGGCGTCCTGACTAGGCACAACAAATTAACCTTGATGTGGGTGCCAGGCCGCTACTGAGTGGACGGGAATGAAAGAGCTGATGGTCTTGCCAGGGAGGGAGCGGCGGCTCTTTTCATTGGGTCGGAGCTATGCTTTGGGGTGCCCAGGACAACGGTCTTGCGCGCCCTGAATGAATGGGACGAGCGGGCCAAGGTTAAACACTGGAATGGGTGCCTGGGCTTGTCGCACTCTAAGAAATTTGTGCCTCCCCTGAGACTAGCGGGACGGGGTCTGATCAAGTCCAGTCGTCCAAATTTGAGGACATTAGTGGGTGTTCTTACTGGACACTGCCTCTCGGGCGTCCATCTGAAAAGGATGGGCGAGGTGGCGGATGAAGTCTGCCGTTTATGCCTGGAGGAGGACGTAACCATGGAGCACTTACTGTGTGAGTGCGAGGCGGTTGCTCGTCTGTGACTTAGAAGCTTCGGGGGGGGGGGGGTGATCCCGTGGAGGATCTCGCAGCTTGATTTGGCTGCTGTACTGCGGTTTGTCAGGGGCTAGGTATAAAGCTAATGTAAGGGGAGATGGGAATCACAAAAGATCCAATGAGTCGAACGAAAAAGTCAAATTTTAAACTTAATTCTGGGGAATAAAACGAATTCAAACGTTGGTTTGTACCATAGCACTTCATCGTAGCAAAATTTTAATTTTTGTTTTTGATTTTTTGTGAGAAACAAGAGAATGACCATTTTTAGATTTTTTTCAAGATATCCATGATTTACGATTGAAGAAAAAAAAGAACGTAAAAAAAAATTTCACATGCCAATAAAATTGTAAAGAGAACGGCAGCACCTACTTAATACTTATTTTTCGAAACAACAATTTTATTTTTTTCAACAATTTTATTAATTTAAATGAGCCACCTCCATAGTAGGTTGGTTCACTTACATGACTGTCGCACTAACTTAAATGGGGCTCAAATTGCTCTGCAAAATATTTAATCTGGCATATTTCGTATAATTATTTTCTTTGCTTCATTTCCTGCTCGGATATTCGGAAAATAAAACCATTTCTTTAACACCGATAAACATGTGAACGAAAATGGACAATATACTCGTAAACGGGAAAAAGGTTTTATAATATTTTTAAGAATATTACGGAATGTCCGTCTGCGTATAGAATATTTGTGCACAAATAATCAAAAAAAATTTGAGAAGAAATAAAAATTTTGTTAAGAATACGCAAGGAGAATAATCTTTCCGCTTTATATCCGCTTCCCTCTTCAAATGTACATTGTACAATCAGCACCTTGAACATCATTTTAATAACAATATAAACACATACACCTAAGTATTAATATGATACTATCTTAATATATGCGTGCTTATATAAAACAAAATAATATAATGTAAATATATGTATATCTGCACATACATTTATACATTTAAATAATTTTGAAATTTAATACACACTTAAGCAACAGGAGATGACCTCAAGATATTTAGTGAGATATTGAGATTTTTACTAAAACATTTTTATTAGTCTACCGTACGTTCAATTTTTTTTTTGTATTTGTTATTTTTTTATTTTTTTTATTTTTATGTTTAACATAGATACATTTATGTGAGAACAAAATATAGTAAAGCAGTAGAGTTTCGATATTAAGGATAAGAAAATTTTCATCAACTGACATTCTAGTAATTTATGCCAGGTTTTTGAACTATTAATGGTTAAATAATTTATATGAAAAATTCAGGACGACGAACATACTTGATAACACCACTACTTTGTGGAAGAGTTGAGAGAAGAGACTACACACTTTTATTTCGGTGTTGGAAAATTTTAGAACTACTTGCATCACAACCACTCTGGTAATGTCATCTTAGTGTAGAATTTCATATAACACATTAAGTTCAGATTTTTCAGTGAAATGCTCTCAAGAAATATAACTGAAACTAATTTGGGTCTACTCTAGGTTATCTCCCCCCTTAATTAGAATCAGCCCGAGTTCCTCAGAAATCAGCCAAGTTCTCTAGCATTTACATTCATTAGGTCCGTAGTCCGCTGAAAAAAGTAGTGGGGCAGGTGGGTCACTGTTTCCTTCTCTTCCTCCTCACAGCAGCTCCTACAGAGATGGTTTAGTGAGGCGGTCCATCCTCCTGGAATGATCCCCAATCAGACAGTGTCCAGTTAAAACTCCTAGCTTAGGCGACAATTTCCTTCCTGAGGTTAGTAGGTTCCACCGCTGCATTGCCTATCAGCAAAAGAGCGCGGCTTCTATTCTAAAAAGATTTAAAAATATTCATCACAATAACGCATTATACGTATAACTATCATTTACTGTATTTGATGAAAAACAAAAATAAAATTTCTATAGCATATCACTTTTACCTTTATTTTATCGGGACTGCTGTGAGCTACTTCAATCTATTATCAAATAAAGAAAAATAAAAATAAATGTTTTTGTTTTGTCTTCATTCTTCAGTTTTGTTGTCTTTAAGTTGTTTTTTTCCTGTGTTTATTTTTTTCCCTATATATACTCATTAAATTGTAAGAGGCGAATTAATAAGTCGTATCACACACAATGAAATTTTAAAAGATGCCGAACATCATAGCACCCTTTGTCGGTGTGTAATGTCAGTGATGAATCCAGAATGCGTGAGGGTGGTCATTTTATATGTTTTAGATCACTGTTTTTTTTTCTTTTTATTGTTTTTTGTGTCATGTTCTTATTGTTGTTGTTTTTTTATATACAAATGGGTTTAGTCAATACGACTGATTCAATCTGAGAAGAAATTTTCTTTTGTTTTATTAATATTTTTGTTTTTTATTTGTTTCTTTCTTTTTTTAATTTCGTCTGGTATACTTCAGACGATCAACAACTATTTTATTCGTTAATAGAATAATATAGAATTCACAGGTATGAAATCAAGTATTACCAATGTAGAACTAGAATTGAAGGTAGAAAATTGACCAAATAAAAAATTAATTAAATAATGATAATGGATAAATGAATATAAGTAAGTTAATTGTGAGAAATTTAGAGCTTTCAGGTCGACAGTGGATGATTTTATTGTAAACAAGCAAATGATTGTGCAAATAATTTTATTGCACTCAGGTAGTCAGATGCTTATCGAAGACGTAATAACAAAAAATATTTTGCAAAATTTGGTAATTATTTTACAAGATAATAGAATAACGTAAACATAACAAAGAAATATACAATATATAATTTTTATTTGGTAATATGAACCAGTGAGGCCCAAATATTAACTATATATTTTTGATATACTCAAAGATACTTTGTGCTAGTAAGAATCTCAGAATCCAGACTATCCTCGAATACAAAAATTTAAAGTTTAAAATACTTGAAAGATGAAAACTCTTCAGGAAATATTTGTTTCCTGAAGAACTTATATAGATATTGGTTATAAAATAATAGCTTAGTTTTAACTCTCAATTTCATGAGAGTCTATATTGCAGCTGAATAAACTGAATTATTCCACTCAACAATAAAATAGCATAAAAATGGTTGAAAACGAGCTTTAACATTTAATTACATTTTGGGGAGTGTGAGTCAATTTAGCATCTTATTTTCGCAAACCATTCTCTATGATTTAAAAGAGAAGAATTAGTTTTTTCATACTTTAGAGTTCCGATCCGAACGCAACTGAGAGGAAATGAGAACTTGTAATTTTTGTGAGTTATCACGGATGTTTTGATCGAAAATCGAAAATAGCAAATTAATTAATGATTTTTCCTCAACTTTACTAAAATTCGAATTTTTTACATATCTTTTTTTTGTAATCTGGTAAATTTTTAATTTGGTATCTGGTAATACTTTCCAATTGTATTAAAATTTATGCATAAATATTTTTACAGAAAGAACTATTACGACTGTGGGCAATAAAAAACAGTAAGAATAAACAGTTATTGTATTATTAAAGCTACGATTTTACTGGTTCTTTCTACACATAAAACGAATTTTACTTAATTTAATTTCAATAGAAAACCAAATAATAATCACAAAAAAAAAATTTAGATAATCAAATTAAGTCATAAATGATGACAGTTAAAATTATTCGTAAAAATGATGGGATGGGAAATATGTATAGTAATTAAAACCGGATCAAAGAAAGAAAAATTATTTTAAAATTTTTAAAAAGCAAATACAAAAGAGACAAAACAAGTAAAATTGAATTTTGATGGATGGTTGGTTAAAAATTTTAGAGGAGGGAGCTTATCTTATCAGAATTGAATTTAATAGTCCTCGAATGGACTACAATAGAACTTAATTTAAATAATTTTTAATTTTCTTACGAAATATTTCATTAGAACAGTGGCTTTATATATAAATTTTATTATACGAGTACCTATCTTCTATAGCCGTTTTTATATTTAACAAAAGATCCATTTTTTTTTATAAGTTATAAAGCCAAAAAATGATTCATATTTTATGTAAATGAAAATTTAGAATGATTTCAAGGTATAGCTATCATTCTTGTTTTAATTATTTTAATAAATAAAAATGGTAGATAACTATTATTTTCGAAAAAAGAATGGACTACGCTTCTTTGTATTAGGATGAACTTAATGATATTGAACGAATGACTTTGCTCAATGTAGATTAAGTTGAAGTTTAGGTTACTGTAATTTTAACTTAAAAATATATGTATTATTGTGCAGATAATTGAGTTTTTAAATATGTAAGATCTTGTAGTTTCACAAACATTTTGCAACTTTTGCATTTATTTTATATAATTTTAACCCGAGACCGTTCTGTTAAAAGACCAGCGCAATAACCATTGCACCATTGGTCAGGTCTTGATCAGGTCATTACATTTGTTTCTTTAATAAAAACAAATGTACTTAACTATTAATTGCCTGGTTTGTGGAGTCTCTAAGAACACACATTAGTTCAACTAACTATAAAATTACAATAAGTTCCAAAAAAACAGTAATCTAATACTTGGAATTCGCGTAAACACACTTTAAGAAGAAAAGAGAAGCCGGACATTAAAGAAATCTCTTGGTTGTTAAAATATTTTTATGTTTACATTTTTTCCTACCTCTCTAATAATTTTAATATCTTTTAATATCCGGCAACTTGGTGAAGAGTATGAAAATTTTATTTGAATAGCTGCACTGGCTCGGGTAGCTGTCATACAACTCCAAAACCTAGTTTTAAATATTTAGCAAAATAATAAAGTTAGATTCATGAAACTTGGCAGTCAAGTATCCAATTTCAGGTCACATATATTCATGAAATTTTGATGGAATGGCTTAACAGGTTTGGTTAGTTGCCACAGATTGCTAAAGCTAATCTCAAAATTTGGAAGAATAATAAAGTTAGGTTCATGAAACTTGGCAGTCATGTGTCCAATTTCACGTCAGACATATCTATGTAGTTCGTATAAAGTGGTTTGACACGGTCAAGTAATTGGCATACAATAATGAAAGCTAATTCTAAATATTTGAAAAACAAGTTTTTATACTAAGATTGTCAGTGTACAGGGTACAATTCAGTCAGTTTACGAAAATTAAACGGAATTCAAATCAAACTCGTTGAATTGAGTTGAAATATGTCATTTTATATCCTTAACCTCACTAAATTATATTTGACTTTATCCTATAATGTAATAAATGTAAATAGGTGTAAATAGGTGTAATGTACATCTTGAAGTCTGTTCAAGTTCCAATAAATATTTACTTAATTTAAATTTTATATTTCATAATCAATATACGTATAGACAGACCACTATAATTATTTTATCACCTATAAATATACCCTTCTAAAAATCCATTTAAAACAAAATTACAAAGAAAACTGCAAATTCAAATCAAGATTTTTATATTGTGCCGGTGTGTATGTTCAATTTAGTATAATTTAAATGAAAAAATGCATATTTCAAAAGAATTTAAAAATGGGAACTAAGCGAAACTAAAAAATTCTTTAAGTATATTATTAAAATTCAAATTATATTCAATCGAAGTCAGTTTTAATGTACATCAACCACGTTTCTATACAATATGAACAAATTATCAATATTTATATTTTAAAATATTTTGTTTAAAATTTTTGTGAAATATGCAAATATATAGATTTTACCCGACTGTTTGGCAAAACACACTATTTAAAACATATTTTCATGTCACTCAGATTCGCTTTATGTTTATTATTAACGCCCTCGGTATTATGCCGATACCCGCGACATTATCAGTATCATTCTACATAATATTGCTCCAAAATGTATGCAATTTTTATTTCAATCCATTATTTTTAAAAAATTACTAAATAAACCAATTTTCTAAAGAAATTACAATAAAATCTAAAGATACTTTTATTCTATAACGACATAGCCATATATGGACATAGATTTCAATATGGGAAATGTGCTTATTTATTAACTTGTCCTAAAATTTGTTATTACATGTAATTTTTCCTATATGTATTCCATTTATATATATATTAATTTTAGATGAGTATTGGCAGCGACACGGATCAGTATCCTCGTCTTTCTTAAAAATATAAAATCGAATTTTCAAGGGTCATAAGATTAAATGATCAGATAAGACATTTTCAGATTTTTTCCTTTATTTTTTACATTTTAGGTAACATTGATAATTTTTATTGAGTTCCTTTTATATATGTGCCCCATTCGAATTCTTTTAAATTATAATAAAATGTAATGAACAATCGAAATCACAAAAAAAAAAACAAAAACGAAGGAATATGTTTCTTTTGTTTTTTTTTTATAAAATTCCAGCAACATGAATAACTCTCTAAAATCTGTTAAATCTGTTAAAAAAAAAAGAAACAGAATTAAAAGTAGGAAAAAAAAGTCCCTATCAAAATAAATTTTGATCATTGCGTTCATTCAGTTCAGCTCCTTTTTTATGCGCTTGTTGTTGTTACTTTTACGAAACCTTTTCTTGTTTTAAGCGCCATATAATTTTTTAATGTACTATTCTTTTTCCTCTCTTCTTTATATGAGACATAAGTAAAATCTCATATGTTCACCATCCAAAATCCATTCAATTTTAACCATTTAGTGAAGAAATGTTCATTATTAAAATATTCGGTGGGAAATTATAATACGAAGTTAAGTGTCTGTATGAAAATATATAACCATATATGATCAACATGATCATGTTATTCAAAGTGGCAGTAATTTTGTGCTCAATGAAATTAAAAACACAAAAGTGAAAGAAGAAAAAAAAAATCGAAAAAAGCCTTAAAATAATTTTTGATCTCTAATGATTACAAACGATACAAAATGTATACATTTTTAGTGGCTACACATACAAATGTATAAAAAATATAATAATCCTAAATGTATGGGTAGAAAATAAAACTGTTATTAATAAAGGTAACAAATTCCTTTTTTTATAACTTGTATAGAAAATAACATTGAATAAGAAAAAGACAAAAAAAAAAAGGATTTCAGTTTATAAAACACTTAATTACTATGTTGTTCCAGGCTCAATTATATTAGATCAAATACTAATGGTATAACACTTTATCAGCTCAGGTGATCTTTTACATATGTCTACATAATGTATGCATTACTCGTATATACCAAATTTTATATTTTTTCTTTCGTTTAAGAAAAAAATAGTTTTCTCGATTTTAATGAATTATGTATTTTACAAAAATTGTATAAAGCATTCATGGAATATAAAAAACTGTTATATTAGGATTTTACTTTTGATAAATAAATACTTTAGAGTATTTGGGAGTGGTTTGCGCAATATATAAGAAATACTGCTATTGCATTTAGCGGTAACTTTAAAATTTATAATTGAAAATGTCATTTATATTATTATTTAAAGCAGGTAAAGAAGAGAGTATTAATATTATTTAGAGTATATGGCTCTATTATAGTCTGGCTATATATAAACTCTTTTTGTCAATTGAAAATGCTAAGCCAATTCCTGGGATAAATTCGCCTTCCTTCTTTGTTTCCAATTATTTCTTTATAAAGACTGATAAAGTTAAGAATAATATAGTTAACGACTGACATCTTAAGTGCTATTAACCCAAAATGTCTAACACCTAAATTGTTATACACCTAAAGTTTTATAAATATAAACTGTTATACAACTAAACTGTTATACAACTGAACTGTTATACAGGAGAAGTGTTATACACGTAAAGTTTCATGAAAATAAAAAGTTTTACACCTACAGTGTTATACAATCGCTTTTAGAGTTATATACTCGTAAATAAAGCAGTAAAACTAATATAAATAGTATGATAACTGAAATGGTACTCGTATAACACAAAGAGAGATATTTGTGCGCAAACATCTAACTTAAACTGTTATTCTACGCCATAAAAAGTAATTTAAAATAAAACAAAGAATCAAAAAAAAGGTGCCAATTAAATACAGTATAAAGCTTTTACTAAAAATCAAAAGAAAATAAAAATTTTTAGTGATTTTAGTCAAGAAAATTACTACCTTTTAAAAAAAAATATGGGCGCAGGTATAGAAATTATAATTTTTTTTCTTTTTATTTTATGCAGTAGACAATGATGTACTACGATATCATATGTACATAAGTGTGTGTGTGTGTGTGTGTAAAGGTACATTCATTTATGTGTAAGATGTTAATTATTAATAGCTCGCATTTAAAAGTAAATATATAAGAATAATGGAATTTTTTTTCGGGTTGCGGTAATATTAATTTGTCTAAAATTAAATTATTAAAAAGTAAAATTAAGAAGAACTTAAAAAATTCTTAGGTGTAGGTTATAAAATGTTAAATATAAATGAAAGAACAGGTATATAGGCGTATATAGGCATTTGAAATTGCTTCTTCAATATTTTTATGTTGAAGGCGTTAAAATTTTCACTTCATTTTTATGGTTTTATCGTTCTTCCTCGTTTTCTTTTTTTTTTTTTTTTTTGAACTAAATTATTCCATTAATGCACCTTAATTGTATTCTTGGATATATAATTAAATTAATTGGTATACTAAAGAATATTCATTTAATTAAAAATAATTGTTCATAAATTTAAAAATATTTTAATTCTTATATTTCATTGAAATAATTTCATTTTAGATGATATTGGTAACGAAAAATGAAAATAAAAGTTGAATGGTTTAAATTGTTATTAATAGGCTATTTTGTTAGATCAAAAATTGTTTGAATAATAGAAGTGGTACAGAATTGTAAATTCAATAAACAATAAAATTGGGAAATGTACTTTGCATGATAAAAAGAAAACAGTAGGAGGGTTTTAATTGAAATATGTCTTAATTTCATAACAAATGCAGTTTCAACCCCATATACTAATAATATTAATAATAATAATAATAATATAAAAGAAGCTATTTGAAATACATCTTTAAATTAAAATAATTCATGAAAAATTAAAGTATACTTAATAAATAAAACTGTACTCAAAGTGGTACATCTTAATAGGATATTCAATTAAATACTAAGATGTAGAGAGAGGGTACTTAATTTGTGTTATAATCAAGTGACAATATTTTGTGACAAATTTTAATTTTCTTACGGTTATAGAATTGAGCATAAAGAATATATCTTCTGATTCATCTCGTAAAGCTTCCAAATTCATAGGTTAATAATTAAAAATACCATTTTTGTGCCATATACGGTTTCCAATTCAATTTGTAACTTCAATTACTTTTGCACTTTATTCATTTACAAATTTTTGAACCATGAATTTTATTCATTCAATGTAAAATAAATATTCTTATGATCTATTGCTATTCTATTATTAAAATTAAATTAATCTTCTTCTAATACATAATCAATGTCGTATTCATTTTTACAGAATTATTCAGTCCCCTTCTTATACATAGTCTTGAATATAAGAAGAAATATAGAAAACTAAAAGGTTATTTCCATTGTTTTCACAATATTTTTTTTGAAAATTAAGCATTTGACAAAATATTTTTCGAATTAAAACAAATACAAGTACTTTAATGTATGTATAATAGTTTATAATAGTTTTACATAAGTAATCTTATCTTTTTAAAACGGAGATCTAGTCTTTTAAGATAAAAAAATTTGAAAAGGTTTTTTTTCTTTGAAAATTAGAACAAAACACAAGAAAGGTAATAATTTTCTAATCGGGTGCTCTTTACAATATTATGTTAAGTTAATCACTGGAAAATGTTTATTTTTTAAATTCTGTTTGAAAATAGATACAATTTACAATTTTAATACTAAAAAACAGAAAGCAAATAAAAAAAAAAGGATAATAAAATCCTGTTAATAGTTTTTATTCTATTGTTTCTTGTGATTTTACATTTTATACTTTTTACTTATTTTTTTTCTATAGATCACTATTTATTTAATTTTTTCTTCTGTAATACCTTCTCAAAGATTCCATCAAATATTTCTTTTATGAAAGATTGAAAATTTTAAGAAACTCTAATAGTTTTCAAAATAATTCAAATATTTTTTTTTTTGCATGAATGAATTTCGTCTTACTATTTAGAAATAATTGTTAACAAATTAAATTAAACTACATAGCTATATTTTGGAATGATTTCGATCATTTAAAGAAATGGAAAGGTAATGGAGGGAATGTTAATTTTAAATAATCTCGACCAAGAATGTCAAAGAGAATACAATTTTTTCTTAAATATTTTACAATAGGTAAATATAATTTTGTGTTCACCAGTTGCATTCCTATATTCTAAAACATTTTCTATATTATATGTTTATGATTTTTCGTGCAAAAAGATTTCAAATAAATGATATGAAAATTTTTTGACATGAGTTTATTCATCACCTTTTTCATATTCTATTATGATTTAATATTATATAATTAAAAAGGATCATAATCCCATTTAATAATATTAAATTTCAAAGAGGGCGAAATTTTTATTAAGTGAAAATATCTAAATTATATTTGTATTTTAATTAAATAATCAGAAAGGAAACAACATTAAAAAAACAAAAGAAATCTAAAACATTTCAAAATTTAAGATGAAGGCAAAGTATGTTTTTTTTTATTTAGTAATGTGAAGTCCTTTATATTGTGTTTTGGATGAAAATAGGAAAAAAGTGAACAATTTAGTTATATTTGAAATATTTAGGTAAAATGAGGAAATTTCAAATTAAAATGAACATTTAATAATTTTAATAATTAAAAAATTGTTCAAATAAATTGATTTCTAAAGGGACAAATTTTCATATTTCAACGATTTCTCAAATAAAAAATCACGTTCCGAAAAGGTTTCGTTTCATATTTTAGCTAAATTTTTAATAAACTGCATTCCAGACAGACATTTCATCATATATCTTTCTAAATAAATTCAATGATTTTTTTCACAAAAAAATTATGCTTCAGAAACACAGAAATTTTAATAATTTAACAAGTCTCCAAAGAATTTAAGGAATTTAATTATTTATAATTGTATAAATTAAATTCTAAAATAGAAATAAAAAGAAAACTATAGAATTTTCGAAAATTTATTAAGTACGTATTTTAAAATAAACAGAATCGATTTTCTTTCGAGAATTATAAATGAATTGTTTTACAACAATTATTATTAGTGTAAACAGTGTGTAGGTACAAATTGTTTATACTCTTTCTCAATACAGTTTAATATTTTTTGTATATTTTTCTCTTCTTCATACTCGTATACCCATAACTGTAATGCATTATGTATTTTATATGATTTTATATAATTTATATTCATAAATATGTCTTTATTAAAATATTTATGTACATACATAAAATTCCAATTTATTAAAAAAAAAATTCTAAAACACCTGTCTAACCTAATAGTCGCCATATTAATTAAATACTTAATTACTTAGTCATATATTTATTCTAATAATTATTATGATATTATGTGAATTTTAAAATATTCTTACAAAATTTCTAAACATAATAATTATGTATATATATATAATATATTAAAACTATTTCCACATACCTTTTACAGTCTGTATAGATTACAATTTTTTCATAATAACATTATCAATAATTGACTATATATACGAGTACAAAAGCAGAGACTATAAAATGACATAGAAAGTAAAATTAGTAATTTGAATGTATACACATATACATATATACATGTACGAAGTTATTTCAATTCAAATTACATAAAAATATTTATAAACAAGAAGAGTTTTCCCCCAAATAACTAAAGAATTTATTATATGGAATTTCAATCCTTTGTAAAGAGAAAATGTTGAAATTTTAATACCAAAATTTTGTCTAACACAATCTATACAAATAAAGTGATTAGTGTTGTCATATTTTAAAAAGTAAATCTAAACAATATATGAATTTTTTCAATATGATTTTAGTAATCATAAAATTTTATTTTTATGAATTTTTAGAATATAAAAATCTTGTACCTTACATCCAAATTTATATTAATAAACATTATATTTTAAGCCATTTTATATGTATTTTATAATATTTTCGAAAATAGACCTATTTAATTATTATATCGTATAATTATACGATATATTTTAATGGGTTTGAAATTTTTTATAAATTATTTAAGTTTAAGTGTTATGGATAATTTCAAAAATTAATAGGTTTTCAAAAAAAATTACTCTATATATCGTATATAATTGCCTAAAGAATTGCAATCGTTTCGAAATCGCATAAATTTTTATATTATTATTATAATTTCATTTTATGCAAATTGATTTAATTTTATATTAAAAAATTTTTATTATTCTTAATTATAGTGTCTAAAACTTGTAATTATTTCATAGTAAGAAAGTACACAATATATTTATTAAAATCAAAATTGTTTATGTGTATAATGAAATTCTTTTGTAATTTTTTCATTAAAATGGAATTTTTGAGCCCTCCATTAGCATAATATTTGCAGCTAAATCCAAGTTTAAAAATCAGGCATATACAACCCATACAAGTCAATTAGAAAGTGCAAAGAATGTATTGACCGGGGTACACTAAAATATATTATAAAACTTCCTAGTTATTTAATAAAAAAGAAATAATGGTACCTTAAAGGCTAGTGCTTCCCTTCTGCCACATAGCTCTTGTTAATTTACAAGTTTGCACGCCATCCAAAATCAAGTCGTTCTAATTTTAATTTCCACATCTATAGTGTTTCCCAACTCCCAGAAGTCCTTTGTCATAATGTCGGCCAACCTCCTTCCTACCTTTCCAGTTCGTTGACCTTTTCATTTACTCTGACGTTGCTGTGCTGCGGAACCCGGCATAAAATTACCCTTTATGTTGTTCGCTATAAAATTCGGCCGCTTAAGTTTAAATATCTGCAATCCTATACCAATCTATATTCCTATTTCTACTATAAATGTAATCCTTAGTCTTCAGAATGAAGTCCACACCGCATGAGATTTTAGACCAACTATCGATAAAATTAATATAAAGTAGACCGTTCGGTTTCGTGACCGAACATCGATCAGCCGAAAAATTTTTTTAAGATTTTTAAAGTGACTAATATTGTGATTTATTTATCTTTAGATCAAAAATATACACAACTCTTCGATTGGTAAGAAACAAAAAGAAAAATAATTTTGGCCTTATTACGCTAAACAAACACATGTAACTACATGGTATACTAACGGATAAAGAGTATCTTACAGGATTGGAGTATTTGAACTATGCAACAAGTATTTCAAAACTGTCGTAGATGCATTGAATTAAGTGAAGATGTGATACCTATGCCACGAAGAAGATAGAACTTAACAAGGAGACGATTTACTGCGAATGTGATAAAGTACAGTCGTGCTCTAATAAAAAGTTTAAACTAGTATCAAATCTCTTTTCCACTCGTATGGGACTGTTTTCGTGGATTCAACCGAAAGGGTCAAAATAGCAAAACCATATAGGACTGATTGCTAGCATACCTGAAAAAAAGTAAAAAATTTCGCTTGCACATCGTTTTCTTGAAGAAGATTAAGAATTATTTGTTTCTTTACTAGTGTTTTGAAAAGGATCTTAAAACTAATATTCCAGATTCGATGATATTTTTTTGAAAAATTTTCGTGAATAATTTGGTTGTGCATATCTGGTCTACATATTAGATACTTTCATTATAATATTAAATGAAGTACCTATTACGTGTACCTTATTTACCTTTATGATGTAGATATTACATTATGTGATAGGCTATTAACAAAAATGTCATGCCACCATGATGCACACTATCTACTTATATCTATGAAAAAATTATATTAATTTTTCTCTTATTCTTATTATTCTAATTGATAATTTACTATATTAACGTAACAATTTCATTTCTCCTTCTTTTCCATTTTAATCATAACTTTAAAATTTGTCATTCTGTATTTATTATGAATGAATGGGAAGCACACGCATATAAACGCATATATTAAATTAAGAATACCTCCATATTTAAACATATTTAACCCCTAATGGACTTATATGATAAAAGAAAATTGATATCACCACATAACCAAGTTCATATTACAAAATACGGTAGGTACACCTGCTTCATTCTTATCGAAATTACTATATAAAAAGCAAAATCAAACAAAAACAGAATGACACAAAAATGAAAAACATACTCGTAAAGGAATTTGGACATTAAACAAAAAATTTACGATATAAATACATAGAATGTTTATGTACGCAAACATGTAAATATTCGAATGGACCGTAAGAAACAACCAAATTCCATTTCATTTCAAATTTTTACATTATAGTGCATATACTCTTATGTACAATGTAAGAAGTTTTGGTTATGAAATAATTTGAATTTTAAAAAGTGTGTGAAATTTACAAAAAAGGGGCGCTTATTTTTTTGTGGAACGTAAATAATGTGAAAAAAGTAAATTTGGTGTCAGTGATATAGTTTCACTCGAAGAAATCATAATAACATAGGATGATGATATCAATTGGAATAGAGAAATTATAAAGGAGTACATGTAAGATCAAGGAGAGACGTAAATTCTAAGAAAACGTAATATTCTACGAATTCTTTAATGTTCTTGTGTGAAAGCTACTATGGTTAGAATCTAAAAATTAAGATTAACTTCTGTGAACAAAACCTTAAAGGAATTCAGTAAAATCCCATTGGAGACTAATTTGATGTTAACATAAACTACGCTTTCTCGAATATTTTATACAATTACGGCGCGTATGTATAATATGTTTGTATAGTGTGTAATTTTACGAAATTTTAGATCAAAATTAGATCAATGAATTTTTGTCATTCATATTTAGAGAAATTAGAGAGTTTTTTTGGGTTACTTGCTACAGAAACTAAAACAAATCCTTAAGACTGGAGCAGAATCATTTTTGAATTCCAAATAAAAGTGATAAGGCGCCTTACGTAATTAAATGTATACCCACACACAATTTCACAAATTGATAAAAAAGAACTTTTAAATTTTTTTTTGTATTTACAAAATTCAATCTGGAACAAATGAAAGTAATAGAAATCAGAATAAAAATAATAAAAATTATAATCTCTTAAAATAATAAAAATTTTATAAGATATTGAATTAAAAAATTCACCATTATATTTAACATTAATATACTTAAAACTTGATGATGAAGCGGCAACATTGAATATAAGAGTTTTTCTTTTTTTCCATATAGCAGTAGCCAAACAACTTCTTTTTAATTTCTTGAAAAGATTACAAAATTAATAATCTTATTGAATCATTAAATGACATTTAAGCATGAGACCTTTATGTATCATATGCAAGACTATACATTGCTAACACCGATGCAGTTAAAATAAATAAAGTAGAACAAAAAAAAACACTTAAGGAAATTTAAGGAAATGAAATTTTTAATTTTTCCTTTACATTTATTTTGACGTTATGAAAAAATTTATTTCCGTAGCAGAAAACTTTTACGCATCTCGCCCCTCTAAAAGTTATAGCCTCCCAAAAACCTAAAAATGCCAATTTTTGACAATTTATTGTAACGACACCACACTTATTTTTTAAATGCTGCAAACGCAGAAAGGTATTGTCTAGATTCTTCACATAGAATATTTGTTCTTTAAAAAATCTAAAAATCGGTTCTAAACGACAACATGTAGAAGCCTGAAATTTCAGCACATTTTAGATATTAGTAAATAGATTAAAATTGCCTCTCGAAATTGTAAAATTTAAATGTTCGACATCTTATATTTCCGAAACTGCAAGCTTTTTCAAGTTTTTATAAATGCAGAATGCATTTCCGAGAAATTCTGTACTATCAAAAATATAATTATTTTTCTAAATTCATGTAATTAGCCTTTAAATTCGAGCTTTCAAATTTAATCTTACCTTATCCTAAATGTATGCAATTTTTGATATATTATGGTATATGAATGAAGGTAATTTTAATAAAATAGATTGTTTTTAAATGCAATATTTTCAATTGCTGAAAAGAAAAGTGCTGCTTTACAAACAATTCGTTTGATTCAACAACTTTATTATGTATGTATAGAATTCATAATTTTTTCTCTAAGAAATTCTACACTTTTTATATAGCTAAAAGCTTTATATTACAAGGATTAATTCATTATTTTCGTAATAACTATTCAAAGCCTCTAAAAAGCAGTGTCGTGCCGCCGATATTGGTCAATTAGTGAATTTCGAACTGATGACATTTTATCATTCACTTGCTTAATATACCATCTTTTGCTTGTTGAAATTCTACAGCATGTGTTGATTAGTACTCGTATTTTTATTTTACCTACCACCCATTCCAATTCTAATTCAATAATTACTTTAAAACCGAATATTCTGTCAACCACGCTGTAATTGAATTTTTAGTACATTTTCCATTTCTGAATTTTAACTATATGTCTGCATGATCTCCAGGTATTTGTTTTAAATTATCGATAAGGCAAATGCAATTCAGTTCTAATTAATCTCTCAAACAGCAGCTTTCCCAAATCTGGTATGCAATGGGAATTATTTAACACATTTTTCTTCAATATTTCGGGATTACACTTTAGTATCCATCACGAATTTCAAATTAATATTACAAAAATGGCATGATTCCATAATACTTTTACAAATTTGAAGATGATAAGAAAAATCCAATCGTATATGATATAAATTGAATTGCAGAAACGAAAGAAAAATATAAGATGAAAATAAATTAATTACTTAAATTGAATCAGAGAAGATCACCTTTTATTGATGCTCGCTAAGTGTTTCAAAGTGTAGGCGAGTGCTGATAGCTGAATTTCTCATCTGAAATACTAAACTTTTTAATTTAAATAAAATTTCATTTAATTTTTGATTTTTTCTTTTAATATGACTGTAATATTTATATGATTTGTTTGATAATAATTTTAAGAAAATTTTAATTAACGGTGGAATGAGTTGTATTGGATACAATGTAAGTATATTTACACATGTAATTATTATAATCATTTATTTCCTTTTTTTTATGTATAGAAGTGCTCTTTATTTACGATATTGGATTTATTAAAGGAGGTATTGTTTTAATATTAAAACTTGTCGTATCTTAATAGATGTCGAGATCTTAATAAATTTCATATAGCATTTTAGGTGTCAGTATAAGCTCAGAAAACAAAGAATTAATAAAAATCTTTCTAGTAACAAATTTCTTATTTTACAGTTTGCCGCACTAAAATCTACGAAAACGGCTACTTTGAATGCGTTTAGTCTGATTGGGTTCTGAAATTATTATTAATTACTGTTTTGAATATTATAAGATTCGATCGATCATGTGTTGTTCATATCAAATTTTTATAATACATTTTTTATTCAATTATATATTACCATTTAATTGCATACCACTTAAAAGGAAAAAATTTGAGATTCAAAATATTTTCTTATTACTTTTTTATTATACTCGTACGAACGTATGTTCAAAGGGTATACTAAATTTGCCTTACCGTTTGTAACGCTAAGAAATAATGCTCTGAGATATAGGCTCAAGTGTATGTTTTTAATCAGCGTCAAATTCTGAGTCGATTTAGCTTTGTCTGTTTGTCCGTCCGTTCGTTCGTCACAACGATAACTAAAAGACTAATTGAACTAAGTACACCAAATTTTCACAAATCATTTATTATAGTAAATGCCACAACCCTATTTAAATTGGTTATGATCGAGGTTCTGGTTCGAGTAGCTGTCATACAACTTCCAAATTTATTTAGCTATATGAAATTTCACACAAGCAAATATATTAGTAAGGCCAATGTGTCAATGGCAGCTGAAATACAACTTGAAAAGTTATTTGTCATTATCTCAGAAATTATTAGGATTATAATATAGATATTTCGTAAAAACAAGTGCATTATATTGTTGAAATTTCTTGACTCCTTGTGGTAGCTGCCATACAACTTCAACAGTAATTTACAATCTCTACAATTGTATTTAAATTTACCGATTAATTTGCAAGATGATCATTTTTATGTGCCTTCAGGAAAAACTTCACAACCTAATTATTTCTTCCTGGATTATCTTTTAGAGATTAATCCTGTCTTCGAAATATATTATCAAATTATAATATAAGTTTAGGAACTGAATTGCCCCTATATAAGAGATGAAATTTTTAAAATTATTTAATAATGAAATTAATGGTAAAAAATTAATAAACGTTAGTCAAATTTAATTACGATAAAATTTAATAATAAATTCATTAAAACAGTATTTTTCTCTTTTTGTTCATCTTAAGGTTATTTGAATTGTAAAAACAAGACGTGTAGGAATTTTTAGAAAGGTGTTTTCCAGCTGAGAAAAATTGAATACAAATGCAATTTTTTCTTTATTTTATTCAAAATCATATTGTACAATATTACGTAAATATCTTAATTAAAAGAAATGAATTAATTTTAAGATTAAAAATATTTTATAAATTAACTAGGTTAGTGAAACAAAAACAAAATCTGTAATGATTTTTTTATAAAATTTTACATTTATGGTTAAGAATTTGCACACTTTTTTGTTTGGAAAACGTGCAGAACCAATACAATATTTTCAAGTTTGAATGATTTGTTCATACAACCCTGCATATGGTAATGTAAGACCTTCAACAATAACCAAATTTTATATATACCTGCATGTCTATATTTATATCCGTACAAACGTATGGTCGAAGGGTATACTATTTTTGCCCTACCGTTTGTAACGCTAAAAAATGAAGGTCTGAAATATAAACTAATGCTTAAGTTTTTGATTATAGTCGAATTCTGAATCGATTTAGCTTTGTCTGTCCGCCCGACCGTCCTTGTGCCCGTCCGTCCGTCAATCCGTCCACCGTCCCAACGATAACTCAAAAATGCCCATAGTCCGTTATGGCATATTTACTTACACAAATAACATAAAATTTGTACAGCTATCACAGACTTAACGTGGTCAACTCTATTTTTTCTCGTTTTTGACTTTAAATACATTTGGATTTCTATGTCTTCAAACATCATTCAGTCTTCATTGAAACAAAAATTTGCTGTGTAACGAAACCCAAAGAATTCACCGCAGTCTCTTTTCTTCCCATAGTCCCATTATGGGAAGCCCATATGTTCTACAATTTGAAGAACCAAAACGCAAAAAATTAGAGTTTACAAGACGGAATATTATTGTTTAAGTATCTAACATTTACTTTAATGTATAAATATCAATTTATTGCTCAAAAATCAGGTTTCTATAAAACTTAAATTAAGTATTATTTTATTAAACACTTTTATAAATATTATAATTTAGTATAATAAAGTGTTCACTACTTATTTGTTTTCATAAGGAATTCAGTATTGGTAAAATTTATTTAACTTTAATTCTATAGCCCAAATATGACTAATTTTTAATATTTCACATAACTTATACTCTGATAATTTAAATTTTAATTCAATTATACAATCAGTCTTATAAGGATTCTTAAAATACCAAAGCGGATACGCGATAACTTATCACCTTTATACCAAAAATAGAAGTTAACCACAGAAAAAAAACAAACAAAATTAATTAATTCTCTTAATAAATATTTACTTTTCTTATATTTTATTTTTAAAATATAAAATTTTAAAAATTTAATAATATAAATATAAAATGAAAAGATAAAAATAATTTAGATAAAATTTTTGCAAATACGAGTGTATATAAACAGGTAAAATTGATTTACATAATGGCACTATGAATATTCATAGTTTTATACCCACATCAATTGGACCACCCCAAAATCGAATATAAAATTAAGATATATTAACTATTCATATCTATTTAATTAAATTATATTATTATATTTTTATTTGTATGAAATATAATCTTGACCTTTATTAACTTGACTTATAAATTTTAAATTAGCAAAAACGCATAATCAGTAAAACCTCAAGTCAATAATGTTGCCTATATACAATCCATACACTTATAATACCAACAGCCTCAAACACCTCATTCTATTAAATCTACATAATTACATATATTTTATGCATATACACATAAAATTTCGTATTAAGAGTTGATGGAATGCTTAAACTAAAATACCTAAAATCGATATAATATTATATACAACTATAATCTAGCTAGACTTAGAAAATTATAATATTCGATCAAAATGAAGATAAAATAAAAAAAAAGGAGAAGAAGAAGAAGAAAAAAATGGGAAAAATGGTTTTTATCTATTATAGCAAAAATTATCACATCTTATAATGTTAATAACTTAACCAAACAAAAGTATGACCAATGGAGAATCACTCGACTGCCATCTAATTTACCACAAAAATCAAGAAAAAATTAAAAATTGAAATTTAAAATTTATTGAATAATTAGTAATAAGCCACATTCCTCTCAGAAAACCATTTTTTTTTATTTTTGTTTTGCATAAAGCTTTAGTAATGAATTTGTCAATCGATAATTAATAGACCACCAAAGTTGTTCTAATTTTAAAAAATATATGAAAATTATTTTTTCAAAAAAATTTTTTGCGCTTTTGTAATTGTCAAATTTTAAAGAAAAAATCTACTTTGACACTCTGTAATTATTTATCAAGAGCCGTGTAAAATGATTATTAAGGTTGAGGGCTGAGGCAGACATGCAATATTTAGTTTTGCAACTATTTTATTGCTTATTTGTATTCCAAAGATTTTTATTCAAGTGCGCATACATGCAACTGTATGATCACATGCAATTAAGCAATCAAACAGTAATTTTTAAAAAACAGATTGCAATTTTTAGCTAGCACACTTAATTTAAATTGACGGAATACTTTAGTTGCTAAGATATGTACGCAACGATTTTGCAATCAAGAAGTAATTGCAGAACTAAAATTGCATGTCTTCCTCATACTTTATAAAACTTTTAAATCAAACATGTTCGAAACTAATTTATGAATTATTTATTTAGCAACCTAACATATATTGTAATAATTTTCTCTAGTTTGTATGAGCAAAAGTTAGCTAATTATAAAGATAGACAAATATTTTAAAATAAGTAGATTCGAAATAAAAAAAAACTTAAAAAAGAAGAAAATATTAATGAGAATACCAAAAAATATTTTTAATAATTTTATCAATATGGAATTTAATTTTTAATGCTACCTAAAACAAATATTAAAAACAAAACGAATATTAAAACAAAAATTTAACAGTCTTTATTATAACAGTATTTAGCATAATTTGGTGATTCAATTTTTGATTTAATTAATTACGAAATTTTTATATTAAAAAGAAAAAAAAACTCCCGGTAACTAAAAAATCTTACGAAAAAGAAAATCTAAAAAGTAAAATGAATAAAAAATAAAAGTTGATGATAAAATTTTCTAATTTGCATCATTAGGTTGGAAATATACATATGTATGCATACATGTTTGATTTATTCTATATATATTAATGACAGAAACTGAACCGGAACAGTCATTGTAAGATTGGTTGTTTTATCTATTAATGTTATTGTATAAAATTAGCAGAGAATTCTTGTTAGTGGCAATTAATTTTCATATTGTGGATTTTTTGGAGAAGTAATCTTGCATCGAAACCCATATATTTCAAATGCTTCAGAAATCAGAAATTTTTCATAACAAATTGAAATTCATAAAAAAATCTTAGAAAAATTTCAATATGAATTTTAATGACCACAGAATTTCATTCTTATTATGGTAATTGCATTACTTGATGGGGTGTTTTTTGATTTTGTATAACATTTTGTCAGCAAATTTTGACTATTAGAAGCGCAATTGATACATTTAAAATTTTTTATCTTGTAATAAATTTTAAAAACTTTTCTAATCTGGATGAGCTTATGAAATCAAAAGCTAATAAAATTATAAGCTATTAAAATAAAATTAAACAATAACAAGTTAGAACTCACTTTACACGACTACACTAATTTAACCTACACTTGGTCTATTTTTATCCCCGTCTTACACTTTAACACCTTGAACACTTTTTAATGGCTGGGATGGATAGACAGTATCATCCCAAATATGGTATAAAAAATCAGGTTCTGTGGCTCTAAAAAGCTTTTAAAATCTGTCTAACGTTGGGCTATGTATCTGAGTCTCGTAGGCGTGTTGTAGTCATGTTCATCCCAAAAATGGGGAAAAAAAGTCATGAAATCCCAAAGACTTCAATCGTATTGGTCTACTGACTTCTTTTGTATTGAAAACGCTTGAGCGTGTCATTGAGTTGAGACTGTGGAATGGGTTGGAAAGCGGTCGTAGTTCAATTTCCCAGCATGCCTACAGCAAAACACATCTACCAAATTCGTACTACAAGATGTGCTGCATATCACACCATTTCATAACAATAACATATTGAAAATTACATAAAAATAATATATTATGAAAGCTGCTTTGGTGCGTACATTCACTTGGTCAGTCGAATCTTAATTGAAACAAATATCTACTAGGGAACTTTTTTTTATTCTAATATTCAAAAAAATTTACTTAACACAGCAAACCATGACCCTTGGTCCATACCTTTTTTCATACACGTGATTTTAAGATTGATATGTCAACACGTAACATAATAGTAAATTAAAGTCAATAAAATGGCATATCCCAACCGAGACTAAATCAATATCATTGTGTATCCAATTACCTTTTAACTACCCATCCAATAATTGACTTAACATTACAATAACAGTTTCATATAGCTACTCATTTTAATAGATTATTAAGTTCAAATGTCTTGATTTTCCAACTTTCCTATATATAAATGCATACATACATATAGGAGGTGTATAGAAATAGATAGATGCCTGTCACATATTAATCGTAAAAGCCAACTAAACTTGAAGTAATTTTCAAATTTAATTATTTATTTTCTATTTTTTCGTTTTTCTTCTTCTTTTCAAGCAATCCATCATTTTCACATCATTCCACCAATTTTATTTGATTATATAAGTATATTGTGCGTATGTCATATATGTTGATATATCAGTAATCACCTGTTGCTATTTATTACCTTCTTCTTTTCTTTTATTTCACCAATATATTCTAGAAGGCATAAAAGCAGGTGATTTTTAAATATACAAATCTGTTAATGTTTTTATTCTTCTTCTGTTCCTTTAATTTTTTTTTTCGTTTTTCTTTTATTTTTAATGCTCACAACAAGAGTGTTTTAATTTACTCTAGGATGCCGATTTGTTTACACATAAATTGTTAATCTTTTTCAGTTTTTTTTTTTTTTTTGGTTTTTAAGATATCGCGTTAATAGTTAAATATGCCGGTAAAAGCGCAGTTAAGACAAAAATAAAATCAAAGAAAAAGTATTATAAAATACAAATAAGAGGAACAAAAAGCGAATGAAAGATGCATGGAATTCAAAGCAAATTTAAACATTACAAAGTGCGTCCAAATTTTTTGTTTTCTTCTTTACTTCTATTCCTTTTTTTTTATTTGCTTTTTTTTTAATTTGATATTCGCTTATGGTGTGATTGAGTAAAATGTTGTCTAAATTTTGGAATGACGATTGGAATAAGAATTCAAAAACAAATGTCAAAAAATCTTCGATTAACTTCATACGAGTAGAAGTAAACTAAAAAGCAAACCTTCTTAAACAATAAGACAAAGTTTAGTAAAATTGTTCTGTTCCTGTTACTCAATGAAACAATAAAACACTAAAATATACCGAAGCTCCCACACTTGATATAAGTATAAATGAAAAACTATTCTGTAGTACGGCTCTGGTATTTGAGTTTCCGTTTTAAACCTAAATTCATTTAACCAGCATTGTTGATGTAATGATTCTTCAATGTTCGTAGCATTCGCCTAACAGTTATAAAAACTAGGGCAATCGTAATTACGACTCATTACCATTTACTAAAATAGTAAAATATTTATATATCAAATTTTCAAGCTAACTTTAATTTCTTTAGACTACTATTCCAAAAATTTGCGATTAGATGTAAAAATTAATAAAATTGCATACTATTAATTTGGCTTTAAATCATTTTAGTAATTTTAAAGAACTTTCACCTTTTCTAACAACAAAGGCCCATGACACACAATTTTTATGAAAAAAACTTTTTAAATTATAAAAAAATCTACCCTATAGTTAACATGGAAATTTTTATATTTTTATTTACTTAAGAATGCTTTTGCTTAAATTTAAACATTGGCTGACTCACAGATATCCCACATAACTTACAAGAATTTTATATTCTATATAAATGTAGGTACATACATACGTACTTATATGTAAAAAATATAAAAGGATGGGAGGGAATCATGAATTGATATTGAAATTGTGTTTAATATTTATGAAGAATGTAGGGAGATTCTTTTAGTCTTTTATAAAAATAAATAATAATATTCAATATTATACTCATATATTTTGTCTTTTAATATAAAAATGTCATTTTTATGTGAGAATTAATTTGAAGTTCCCACGAATGTTTTAATTTTCAAAAAGCAAATATAAAATACCATTTAAAATGAAAAAAAAAAAAAAACAAAAAACGTAAAAATTTTTAATTTTTATTCTTGTTGTTTACACAAATCATTTCATAGATGGATTCATCGAAGCATTTTATTCCTGTGTTCCATGCATTTAATGCAACAAATTCATGATAAATTTGTAAGAAAGAGACCGATAATATTGATATAGAAAATATTGAGTCAGGTTCTTGCTTTTGTGTTATCAGTTGCGCGGTGAATCTTTGAGAAAATGGAATTTTTTTTTGGTTTCCATTCTTTATATTTAACTTTTCTATTTGATTTCTAAGAAAAATTGAATAAAAAGAATAGTTTAAATAATCCATTAGACACTTAACTTTAATGTGTTATAAGAGAAGGTTATTGTTGTATATTGGTAGCATGTGACAAAACGTTTGCCTATATTATAATTAGATAGGCAAATGTATCGTGTTTTATATTTAATTTATTGTTTTTTTTTTTGTAAATATTTAAATACCTATATACATATATATTTTTTTTAAATAATAGTTGTATATATGCGTAATATTTAAAAGTGGTTAAGAATCTTATGATTGTCTTCAATTGTATTGTTGTGTAATATCGTTGATTACTCTACACATATTATGTCAATTGGTGAATATTGTGATGAAAGGTCGTTTTTTGGATAAGATGAGAAAAAATTGGGTGTTTATTATGAATTTACCCAATACAACATGTAGTTTATTGGATGTTTGTCCCTTTGGCGCCTGACAATGCTGTCGACAAAAATATTGTGTCTGTTCAGTAATTAAACTGCGCTCTGTAGAAGTTTTCCTTGCTCATAACGAATGAAAAATTCAAAGCGCATATTAAAACGTTCCCTTCGGAGGTTTGAATATGCGGTTTATGTTTAATGCATGCATGTACGTATATGTACATAAAAATTGGAAAATTAAAAATTTTATTACTTTTTCAAATGAAAGATCAATAGAAGTCTTAGAGTCACGAATCAAATTCACCTAGCAGCTTTAATTAACACTTATTTTGTTATAATTTCGCAGATTTATAATTTTAATTAACACATTGGAAGTTTAATACCTAATTTGATTTCTTCTTATAAAATTTATTCATTGTCTCTCTTTGATAATAAAAATTTAAGTATGCCTTCTTTTATTTTCAATTTTTTCGATTCCATCACATGTTTTCTTTAAAGGCAGAGTTCTACTTATTAAATACCAGTTTAGAGACTACAGACACATGCATTGAATATAAAAAACTTCAATATTCAATTGGAAAATACACGCGTTCCATTTATGTTAACGATTAACGACCAATTACTTATATAAAAGCAATTAAAAATTTTAAAATTTATGTTATGAGTGCCAAAAAATATGTTATATAATTTTTTAATATTATATACAACGCAGATATGCAAATTTAATGCAATATAAAATGAAAATTACTACTTAAATTTGTAAAATTTTTCGTCATAATCGTAAATATTCTAATTAAAAAATAATTTCAATAAAATTTACAAATGTGTAACTGTTCATTTCAATCTTTGATAATTTTTGCTTCCGGATCAGAATAACATTAAAAATCATAAAAACGACTCAAAGGGGAAAAAAGTAACAAAACATTTCCATTGCACATTTCAAAATTTCTTTATTAAAAATCAAATGTGCTTATGTGAAAATTTTTCATTCAATTGGAAAAGGTACAAAAGCTTATAATGAAAAAAGGTAAACTGTGAATTTTTTTTTTTAAGCGCTAAAAAGTAGCACATAAGTAGCAAATAAAATAAAAAAATTCTGTAAAAAAAAAAAACTTCCAAATTACCAAATAAAAATTTTTTTACAGCTGTATCACTGGTGTATGCTTTTATGTACATGGATCTACCACATCATTGTAAAGTATGGTACATTTGACATAATGTTTAGAAGGGTGAAAATGTTTCCAACAATAATTTATAATAACTTGTGGAATTCGATTATGTTAAACTGGGAATGAGGTAAATTTGCACGGTAATCCATATTAAGCTAATGGTCTCCCCCGTCTAAGTGCAACACATAATCTATAGCACTCTTTCGACATGCATCATCCTAATCAACTCGAGCAGTTTGTAGTCTTTTCCCATCTCCCTCCTTCTTTTGGCTCAAATCAAGGCTACAGACTTACAAAGAAGGTTTACCGTGGTTTTCTGCACCTCCCCATAGAAGCTACAAGCGCTGTTGTCCTCTATATTTAAGGAATTAACTGGGTGTAATATTATGGAAAGTCATATGCAAGAATCGAATTCTAAAATAATTCAACAATAATTTTAACTAACGATAATTTTCTCAATATTAAGGGAGTATACATATTACAGAACAAACAATAATGCTGACCTGTTGGTATGGTTAATGTTTAACAATTTGCCTGATTCAGCCTTACTGCACAAATTTATCCGAGAAAACGTCTGAACAAACTTTGTTCTCTTTCTTTTTCCTCTCCTTTTGATTGTGAATTAATTTCTTTTTTGTAAATATTTATTGAAATAAAAAAAAAATAAATAAAGAAAACAGAGTCACAAATGGCCTATGCAAATTAGTTGTTGTCATTAACGTTTAATCCGCGGATAATTTAATCGATTAAAAATAAAGAAAAAAAAATAAATAAATAAAAAATAAAGCTCTTTAACTTCTGATCTTATATTTTGTATTTTTTATTTTTTTTTTTTTTGCTTCGATATTTCGTTAGTTTATTTTTTAATGTGCTGACTAAAGGCACATACACAAACCGGTTCAATATATATACATAACATATTGGCCGGTTTAAATTCCATTGATTTTACCAAATGGTGGCCTACAATCACTAACATAAGATTAGGTTCATGAAATTTCAAGAAGAAAAAGAACGAGCAATAAAACACCCACAAATTTCTTAGCAAATTCTGAAAATTTAGAAAGAATTATTTATATATCCAATAGTTAAATGTTAATATAGTTTTACAAAAATTTTTAGGATTAAACGCTGTCTTCCTTGTTATTTTACTTTCTGGCGAACAATCGAAGAAGTAGAACGAAACAAAGCTTTATGAAATAAAACAAAATAAGTTTTCAAAATGCACATTTTTCACAAACAATTTAAATAGTTAAAATTAAGTTTTCTTATTGCATACATTTAGGGGCATAATGATATCGTCTATGAGTTCGTTATGGTTCAAAATATCGACCAGTTTCAAAAAATTGTTTTATCGATGAATATGCTTATCTTTGATTACAAGAAAAAAGCCGTTTTCTGGCGCTTTTGGAATTGAAAACTTCCGCATGATTTTGACTCTTCAAGTTGTCCGAAAACCGTTATGTTTAAGAATTTCATCGATTATAATGTCATGAGTAAAAATTATGCTAGTATAATGTCAAAAAATACTGCCGTTCAGACTAGTGTCTTCTTGTTACAATTTTTTCCTAGTTGCAAAGTGATTGAGCTTCGTTCAGCCGTATATAGTGTTGGTGATCCTATTCAAATGCATAAAATTAACAATGAATTTCCTATATACTTTTATAAGATTAGACTGTGTATTTGGTTTGTTGCTTTCTTTTTTTTTTGATATTCATTTACATGGTGGTCATATTATGTTATCGACAAGAAAACTCTCTATTAAAGTTGCTAACCTGATAATTTATTTTATTAACATTTAACAAAAAAAAAAAAACAATAACAACAAGAATAACAAAATCTTTTTTAATTTCTTTATTAACTTGACTCTTATTTTATTTTGTTGTATACATTTTTTGTTAACATTTTATAAACACACATGTCTTTGTTTGTATGTATATGAATATTCGTATATGAGTGAATAAATTTTAATTGAGTATTTTGAAAGCTTATAATATTTCTCCAAGAGTAGTGTTTACCTTTTACTCAGGTAGACTGTAGGTCGACATCGCTAATAATTCATATTTTTATGTTTTTATTTAATTTTTATTTTTCTTATATGATTTTATTTTGTAATTTTAATAGTGTTTTTTGTTATCTTTTCTACTCGTTGTTGTGGTTATTCTTTTTATTATTATTTACAATGAACGAACATATTGTGGGCGGAAAACCTGGTATAGAAAATTTTCACAAATATATTTAAAAAAATAATTTCCTTTTTTAAAATATTTTATAGAAAATTCATTGTAGGTCTTATAATAAAAAAAAAAAATTTAATTAAGAAAATTTATTATAGCAAAAAAAGAAAAATAGAAAGAATTTCAGGAAGAAAATTCCTGATAATAAGTTTCGCAACGAAAATAACGAAAATTGACACAAAGACGTATGCAATTTTAATTAAAATTAAGAAAGAAAGGAAGAAAGAAAAAACAAATCTTGTATACACATACTTGCTATTAAATTTAATTCCAATTTGAAACATGAAATTTTCTTATTAAAACATTACCAAAGAGAATTTTTATGCCAAAACCAATTATCCAGGCTGTATAATAATTGTTCGCTCAATTAACTCAAGATTATTAACTATTGATTTTGTTGTAAAAGAATTGTGCCACCCATATTAAAATTTTTAAATGATAACGGTATATTTAAAAAATATCTTTTTCTCATTAATTTTATCTATTTTTAGTTTGCTAAAAAATTTTTACCCAATTAATCGCAGTTGATTTTTTTAGAATTTGAAATTCTTTTAATTTATTGATTTTTTTTAGTATTGTGAGTTATTTCGTCTGGAAACTTGACAAGCATTTTAATAATGACTTTTATCTCGGTTCAATTTTTAAGTAATACAGTAATGGCTATTACTCAGTTGTTATGTTCAAGACGTCAAATATTCCTGGTGTATCAGCATAAACCAATGAATTACTTTATTATTTAGAGAAAATAAAATAATTGAAACTTCTCATATTGTACATGATACTCATATTGTACTCTAAATTACCGGTTGCGGTTGTCTTAAGTCACGCAACATCACTAGTGCAATCACATTCATATACAGCACGTAGTATATGAGCTACAGCAATAAGGTTCGATATGGCTTTGTTAGCATGAAAATTTAATAAAATAGTAGCACTTTTACGAATGTAATAACGATAATATAACACAAGCGAATCAGCGACAAATATTTTATATAATTAATTTTGAAAACTTGAGTTGCATTTTATGAACATAATGGCTTATTGTAAAAAAATGAAGTAATTGCTCAATTGTTAAAAAATGGCAGCTCATTTAACATAGTCGAAAAATGTGTCATATTTCTAAGTTTCGAAACTAATTTTTAGGAGTGAATTATTCAGACTTGCTGTCTAAACTAATATTATTATGAATTGAACAATAGCTTTAATTTTGCATAAGGATTTAAAGGACTTATATTATACGTACAAAAATCCTGAAATTTAATTTTAAATTTTTATTTTTAAAAAACAAAAAAAATATTCTTGGCCCTCACCAAAAATTATTTGATTCCTCTTATATTTCCATATCCATATAATATTTTCATGGTGACCTCCAACAATAACATTAAATGTAGAAATTCCGTATAAACCATCTACAATATTATAAATTATTATTAAGTAATGGACAACATTTTATGACTGCTTACTACACTTTCATATGTCTACCACTACGTTTTTTTCCCAAAATTCAATTAAATTTAGAATAAGAATAGCAAAAATATTTTTTTGAATTTTCAATATAAAAAATTATTTTTTCTATTCTGACCAAATAACCTTCTTTTATGACATTCACTTTTATAATATTTATGATTGTGTGGGTGGGGGCATTAACCATACACATTCATATAAACATATTTTAATATTTTTTTATCCAAAAATGCAAGTATTTATTTTTTTTTTTTTCTATTTATACCAATAAAATTTCATAGTAACTCTCTAAGGACATCTTTGAAAAATTATATATAATTTAACAACGTCAGCTTTTATTATGGTTGCTTATATGTTCTTTTTGGATTTTTTTGATTTTTTTGTTATGACTATATAAGTTGTCATCAACATCGCTAACATCAGTGTTGCAGTAATAAAATATTTTATTATTTTTACTTACAATTTTTTTGCTTTTTGTGTTTTTGATTATCCTAGCATAAATATAAAAATTCTCCCCTTTTGTTTTTTTACTTTGTGATAACAATAATATGCTACGTTAGCAGCTATCGAGAGAGAAGCCTTTTATTTCAATAAATTTTTATACTAACATATGTATAGAAAAGAGAAGAAACAAAATAAGAAAAGAAAACCATTTAATTGAATAGGTTGTAAAGTTGACTCTAGATTTTCGTGTTATTGATCTCATTTCTAACATTTTATTACACAAATATTATATATATGTATATAGATTCTTAACTTATTAAAGCTTATAATCTATGGAATTCACTCATACCTTTAAATTATAATGCACTCTTTCTTGTATGTAAAAAATATTTAATTTTGTTTTTGTTTTTTTTTTATTACATAAACACGTGTCAAAAAATATGTTTTGTTACTCAACTGAATTTTTTATATATTTAAGTTTATTTTGTTCTTTGGTTTTTGGTTAAGTCTAATTGAATTAGCATTTAGTATGTAGAGAGAGAGAGAGACATTGAAATTCAATTTGGCTTCTTACCTATAATATATATGAATAAAATTTGTCAAAATAATGACTGTTTTCAATGCAATAAATAATGCTTGACTTATGTAAAATGATAGATTTTTGTAATTTTTAAAAATGAAAGTGGCCTTAATTAAAACCACAATGACACAAAATAATAAATTGTTATTTACTTATACAAATTAAATTACAAAATAATATTTTATAAATATATTTTTAATTAAATTATTAAAATAGAATTGCTTTAGACCAGAGTGTAAATTGTTCAATAACCACTTCCCTGTTTAAGAGTTTAAGGGAGCATGTAGAAAGTGTAAACGTCTTAGCGATTAAATTTTTAATTCACTAACATGTTTGAATAGTGGAGAAACAGTAAAGTCTGAGAAAATTGAACGCTTGTAAATTGAAATTTGAAATCATGCTGTAGTATTTTTTCAAATTTTAAATGTGACTAATTGGGGTTTTGCGATAGTTAATCAACACTATTGAAGTTACCCCACTGAGTTTATAAAAACAATATACTTTAATTTCGAATCATGTAACTTAATTAAGAATTATAAAATCTTAATATTTTAATATTGCCAAAAATTTCCCCTACATATACCCTCTCTCGCAGTGTCAACTAATACTTATACATGTACATATATGTATACTTACAAAAAAATATTAAATTATCAACATAAATTTAATCATAATTTTTATGACTTTCATAAAATTGTATGAAAAATAAATTCAGATTAAATATTAAATATATAATGTAATTATTATTATATACTTGTATATATTATGTACATATATTTCTTATATGAAATTAAGTTAAGGATAAAGGAATATAAAATTGAATGAAATTTAATTATAGACATTAAAAATTGATAATAATGCACTCACTCATACAAACAATACACACATAATTTAACAATGTTTGTATTATAAAATTTAACCATTAATTTTTATGATCTCATATATATTATATAATCGTATCAAATACCGTAAAAGATCTAAATATAGAATATTTGAAAATATTATTTTTAAATTAAAGAGAAAAAGAAAAAAAACAGTGTGTTGGACATATTAGATATATAAAATATATTTAATGTGCATTAACAATAGAAGAAAATATTAATAAAAATTAAATTTCAACTTTTTACTACATTGAACACAATAAATACATATATGCAACATATTGAATAGAAACGCGCCATCATATATAAATTTGTTATATAAATACGTTAAAATTAATGTGTTATATCTATTAAAAAAATAAGAAAATCGCATTTAATATAACTTAGTGGATCTCATTCAATTTATCAGTTGCTCTTTATTTCACCTCCTTTCAGTCATATATTAAATTTTTTGCATTTAAAATTTAACAATCAATGAAAATTTTTATCCTTTTTACAATAAAAACAACAATATAATTTGCTTTCATTCAAGTTTAAGAGTATGTGTACGTGAATACATATCTATATATATACATAAATGTAAGTATATAATAGATGTAATTTCTTACAGTTTGAATTATTTTTATGAGAAATTTTTGTTTTGTTTGATTTTTTGAAACATAAAAATTTATAAATATACACATATATATATTTTTAATATATGCATATGTATATACATAGAATAATCCTTTTTATAATATTATGCATTAAAATTTTTACTTAAAATAAAAATTATATAACAAAAATGTCATTAAAACACGCAATAAAATTTAATTACTTTATGTACAGAAGCTTTTATATAACTGAACAGTTTTTATCTACTAATTTTTACTCATTTATTTTTTTGTTTTTTTTTTGAGTATATTGAAATGATTTTATTTGATTGAGGGAGAGAGAGAGAGAGTGGATTAATTTCTTTGTGCAAATAGAAATTATTTTTATGTTTTAAATTTTTCTTCGTATTTGTATAAAAGTAAATGAATGGGGCAAATTGCAACTCTGGGCATTTTCTCTTAAAATTTTCAAATCTTAGAAATTCCTTTTCGGTTTTTCTGTTTTTTTTTTTTTTTTTGAAAATATATAAACAAAAATATGCAAAGAAAAACATTCCTCTATCAACAAAATATGATAAAATTAAAAATGCATTAACAAAGAAAAGTAAAGATGTATTCAAAAAGCAAAGAAAAAAAATTAAAACAAAAAGAAAATAAATTCCAGTGTCTCTTAAACTTCCTCTAGAAATTAAAGAAAAATTAATTAGAATTTTTTTAATTAGAATGAAATTAAAAATTTTACACAGATAGAAAAATTATGTTTGTTTCATATAAAAAATTCAATAACAAAAATTTCGTATTGGAATTTTCATTTATGACAAATGTTTTAATTTCTCCATTTCAAGTTCCAATAGGAAATTTATTTAGAATCCAGTTGGAAGTTAGTAGTACGTAAATTGGAATTACCATAGTTGATTTGATTCCTAGGTAGTAAAAATAATATGATTTAGGTAAGTTCATAAAATTTCTAAACTGAGACCAAACGGATTCTAAACAATTTTATCTGATGTAATTAAAAACTGAATTTACTGACTGACCGGCTCTAAATGTGCATCTTTTGTGTAATCGAATTTCAATTCAATGTCCTGTTCATTTATTACCTTTGAGTCTATATAATGACTAAGACAATATTGTTGTTGATGTTAATTCCTGATATTTCAGATCTAAGTATTTCATTTTCATTTCTTAAAACAATATTTTCATATATCCTTTTATAGGACAACTTATTTTCAATGATGCTTAATTTTTTTTAGATCTGAAAATTTGCTTGCGTGGAATGCACGTTACAAAATAATTTTATCCAACTTATATGGGAGAAGTGACTATTATTTTCATCTATTTCTGAAGTACTGATCACAGGTAAGCTCAGTGTCGAATGTAGTCCGATCGATTTGTTTTTCTGGTGCTTTTTATGATACAGATTACAAAACCAAAATTTGTCCACAGTTTCTTGAATTCATAGAATTCTTCAATGGATGTACCGCCGCATATGTAATGAAACCATTTCTGACAATCACTATCACATTTTATTATTTTATATTTTATTTGTATTCAAAAATTTTATTATATTTTCCAAAAATTTATTTTATTAGCCCCTTTGACAATTACGAGGGCTGTCCCAGAATTAAGTAACCTAACCAAAGAAAACACAAAAATTTTGAAAAAAAAATAAGCCTGGCAGAAAGCTCTATCATTTTAAGGATTAACTGTCACACTTTTACTTTTTTTTTTTCTTTTCAGATTACCGACTATTAATAGTGAAGCTTTTCAGTAAATTTTTAATAAGGATGAAATTGGCTATCGTTATGTCATTCAATATTTTTATTTGAAAGGTCTTAGTCCAGCCGGTATCAAAAGTTAACTAGATTCTACACTAGAGGAGTTTACTCCCTCATATGCAATGATTAAAAATTGGGTACCGCAGTTTAAACGTGGCCGTACGAGCTGTGAAGATGAACATTGCACTGGTCGACCAAATGAGGTCAC
This sequence comes from Condylostylus longicornis, assembly GCF_029603195.1. NCBI lineage: Eukaryota > Metazoa > Arthropoda > Insecta > Diptera > Dolichopodidae > Condylostylus > Condylostylus longicornis. Next base: position 381,445 of record NW_026578006.1, read on the forward strand.
CACGCCAGAATCGGTTAAAAAAATCCACAAAATTATACTAGACGACGGTCGATTAAAAGTGCGTCAGTTAGCTGATATAGTAGGCTTATTAAAAAGTTCTGTGCATCATATATTGACTCGTACCTATATTACTCAATAAAATTGTTATACAATTAATACATTTTATAAAAAAAATCATAAAATTCCCAAATATAATTTAGTTTAATAATTTTATAAATATTGCATACTTTTAGGGTACTGATAAAATATATCTAATACAAAGCGTAGAATTAATAGAAAATAGCTTATAAATAGTATCCATATAGGAAGAAAATAAGAATTAATACTTAAAAAATGTTTTCTAATAAGCCTCAACTTCAATATTTATATTTCTATTCTGCTTAATTTAAGATGAAAATGAGAGAGTAAATTCTCATTATTTAATTTGAAATTAATCCGTTCTATGTCCAGGAATGATAGTAATTATTTACTACTAATATCGAAATCTGAAATATTATAATATTCAAAATTTCGTGTAATTTTCGAAAATTGCTCTTTAGTTAACACTACACTATTCAAAAAAAAGATTGGGAATATCTTCTTTAAAAACTTAATTGTAAAAATATTATTGTTTTACTTCAAAGAAAAATTCCTTATAATTTATAACATTTACATTAAATATATATTTAGCATATTATAAATGAAATATATATTTTATATAAATTTAAATTTACAATTATGCTTACATACATATACATTATATTATAAAAGGTGTATTGATTTCTTTTGAAGTTTTAATTGTAAATATCAAAGTAACAAATAAGAAATACGTGAAATAATTTCTCTTATTCTGTGCACTTATAAATTAAAATTTATCCATTTTTTTTCATCATTACACTTGTAAATGGGCAAATTTGAATGGAAATTGTATAGAAAAACAAAATCAAAAATTGCCATTTACAGAATAATATTAATGTTATACTAGTACTCGTAGTAAATTTATACTAACTGTTTCCAAATATTTACTACTATCGCTCAAAAAGCGCAATCTAACAATCTAAAATCAAGTAAATTTTACGTATATACGGATATTTACAACATATTCAGATATTAATGGTAATGGAATCTGTAAGTTTTAGCTAGTTTTTTGAGACAATACACAACTAGGTGTGCAAGAATTAATATCATCTAAGGGAGGGAATATGTACAAGGACGCAATGGAAAAATCCATGTCCAGTTAAATTTTCCAATTTTCATTCATCTTTTAAAGTTGCTTTATTATTTTATAGTTTCTCTGGGTCGATTTTAGCACCTTGCTTCCTAAATATTATTGAGTCTAAGATATCCTGTAAATAGATTCAATTGCAATTCATATTCCTACCTTAATATTTAATCATTATTTAGTATAATTTTTTTCTTTATTATTTTAGGAGTGTACATTACATCCATTTACTTTAATATTACATTTTTAAGGAATAACAACAAGAATAAAAGAGAAAATAATCAAAATAAATAATCTTATATGCAGCAATAGACTAACTTTGGTAAATTAAAGGCGCACCCCTTATGAACCAAACATAACAAACCAATAAAGTAAAAAGAACCAAAACTCAATTCAATTTTTTTACCTTTTAAAGTAAAACATGTGTAAATATATTTTTGTATTTAAGTAATGTACATACATATATGTATATTTTAGTTGATTTTTTAAGTTTCGAGCAAAAGGGCTATAAACCACAAATATTCCAACTTTTTTTTTTTTGTTTTTTTTTTTTGTAAATTCTTCTTCTTTGGTTTTGTTTTTTTCTTTTACTTTTTTTAATATGTTTTGATTTTTCATACATAATATTACCATTTATATCCCATCCATCCATCCATCCATCCATCTATTTAACCATCATCATACTCACCATACTATGTACATATAAAATATCGTGTATAAAAATATAATAATAAGAACAAAAAAAAAAAAAAATATTATGACTAAAATAAAATCCGAATAAAAGGCGAACTGAACTGATACATCAAGAATGCACACACATAAAAATAACAACAACAACAATAAAAAAAATAATAGTAATAATAATAGTACCTATAATAACTAAGTATTATATGGACCCCAAGTTAAAATTGTTAAAACATACCATTGCATATATACAAGATACTCAGAATGAGTTTATACGTGTGTGCATTGTACTCGTATATATATGTATATACTATAAGCAACAATGTATACATTTTACAAATATTTAAGTTAAAAAAAAAATATTGAAATTGGTAATCATTATATGCATATGTACAATATTAACATATATATATATATGTATATGTAATTGTATACTAGACATTTTTGTTTACATTTACGACTATCATAAAGTTCGCATTAGGTTTATGTCATTTTATACTTGAATCAACGAAACAAACATAATATTATACAAAAAACAAAAAAAAAAATAATAAGAAAAATCAAAAATAATAAAACAAAAATATATATTACATATATGTATGTAACGACATATTTAAGTATATATAGATGTATGTACATATAGATATATTAAAACAAATATGTAATAATAACGATAATAACAACAACAAATATCACAACAACAACAGCCATGAAAAAAATATTCATTGGGTTTTACAGTTTCAATTTTCTTTTTGTTACTGTTAGTTCGACACAAAACTCCGTTACGAATAGTCCATGCATTTTTATTTTTGTTTTTGTAATTATTGTTGTTCTTGTGCTTTTTATTTCATTTAACAAATTGCGATTAACACGAAAATATTAACAAAACAATTTTTCATAAATTACATTTATTTTACAAAATTAAAATACAAAAAAAAAAATTAAAATTAATTTAATAATATTTTAATGAATAAAGAAGAGAAAGAGTACGGAAACAAAATTGTAAAGAGAATCGGAAAAAGAGAAAAAATAAAAATTTTCCGGCTTTTCACCATTCATTTATTATTCATTTTTTTTTTTTTATTTCTTCTCTTATTTTTAATATTTTCACATTATTTTTGTGTTTAACAATTTATAGAGTGAAAAACAAAAATTTCTTAACAATTTTTTGCCACAAGTTTTTTACGTGCCCAAATTTTAATCAAAAGTGCAAAACAGTTTTAGAATAAACCTAGTAAATCTCGCACATTTTGCAAAAACAAAAAATTAATAATTAATACAGAAGTGCAATACCAAAATAAATAAATAGAAAAAAAAATTACTAAGCAAAATCTAGTAAACAAAATGAAAATTTTCAATTTGAAAAAATAAAAAAATTGGTTCATTAACTTAGAAAAATAAATAAACAAAATACTTAAAGAATCGTCAAAAAAAATAAAAACAAAAATATACCCTTTCGGTTTTTACCGTAACAAATTGAATAAAATAAATATTTACACAAAATATAAAAGCACATAAAGGAAAATAAAAAAAATTAAATATATAAAGCTAAGCTTTATAAGCTAAGCTCATAATTGGATTTTGTTTATATACATACATACAAACATATTATACACATGCATACACGTATAGAATAGAAGAAAAGCAGCAGTAGTAGTATAAGAAAAATTTGCAAAAAAAAAAAAATATAAAACAAAACATAGGAAAAACTATCAGAGAATAAAGAAAATAAAGATAAAGGCAGAATACAAAATAGAGAAAAAAAAAAATAAAAATTAAAAATGTATTTGTGGATGTTTTATATTGCAAGTATAACATTAAGTTCAATTGTATGTGATGACGTCACAAATGGGTAAGAATTTATCAATTTTAATTTTCTTTAATGAGATAAATTAAATAAAATTAATTTGATTCTATTAAACAGTAGAACTTTAATAATTCGAATCATTCTAAATATTAGAAACTATTTTTGAATATCAGAAAGAAAGTCAATTATTTGAGATTAATGTTATGAACGTTTAACTAAAAAATCAATTAAAATTCTTGTTGTAAAATTGGATGTCAAATTTTCTGTACTGTTTCTTTGATACAGAACATTCTGTCTGCGCTTAATTCCTTGTTGACGAAGGATTTCTAGAGTTTTTTTTAGAATTAATATTAAAAATCCTTAATACCATGTTAAGGACCAATTTCACCTAAAAACATATGCCTATTAATAAAATTCCAAAATGGTTCAATAATGATCGCAATTGCAATGCATAGCAAAATAATCTACTAATAATTTCTTTTTTCGTTTATAGAAACTTGGCTGGTAGAGGATTTGTCTAGAAAACGGTCACTGGTTTCCATTCAATTCGAGAAGAAAAGTAATTTAATTTTTCTCTCATAACTTCCATTAAATCATGTCATCCTTTTGTTTTGCAGTTGAATGAAGGAAGTTTTATTGTTTAGTTCTTAAAAATCTTATAAAACATGACTTTTTTTTAAATTATTTAAATTACAAAATTTCTATTATAAATTATACATGTAGTTAGTATGAAAAATAAGGGAATAAATAAAAATTAGCAATAAAAATACTCAATATAAAATTGAATAATAAATTACAAACTGCAGCTGTTATGAACATAGGTCCTTAATTAGCATTCTAGAAAAAAATTTTTGTTTAATTAATACCAAGTACCAATCGCCTCCAAAAATGAAATTGCGACAATATCTTCAATTGGTCTAATAAAATGCAAGAATTTTAAATCAATCAATCAAGAACAGCTAATTTTCGTTCAAATGTGTGTGTAGATATCAGAGAAAGCCGAATTCAAATACAGAAATAATATTTGAAGCATTTAATTGTAAGTATTCGGAGCGAATCTCAATATTTTATACGTGTAATTGGTTACAATCCATTATCACGATAATCGAAACTTAAACCATTCAAATTAGTGATCCTTTAACGACAAACAATCGTCAATAGTATTTCTCAATTTCCTTTTATATTTACTCTGCATACATTTTCCATATACTTGCTATTTAATCCTTATATGCAACCAGAACAATTTTTGTTCATTTGAAAACTCTCTTATTCACTTTTGCAAATTTCAAATCCCATTGAAAATTAGTATATTTTACTTAAAATATTAGGCACTTCATTTAAAATTTTCAAAGCAACTCCAACTTTTTTCCGTTTCTTCTTCTTAATTAAATTAAAATTTTTTAAAAAATAAATAGTTTCGACCTCATAATTGTATAATGATAAACAAGTGCGATAGTAAAAAAAAATTTTTTTGGGTCTTTTACACCTCTAAAAACAAACAAAAATATTTAATTATTTAATTTATTATTTTTTATTTTCAATTGTTTAAAATATTTATGAAAAATTTTCTCATCTTTGAAATTTTCCTTCATATTCCTTCAAATTTTAATTTTTATATCTTTTTCTTTTTTGTTTTATTGTGAAATTTTATTGACAAAAAAAAAAAGATATGAAATTATGATAACTAAAATGTAATCTGGAAAAAGTAAACATAAATTTTTGTATACATAACCTTCCCTTCTTGAAAAGTATTTTAGGAGTGGTTTTTGTTTTTTAAATAAAAGTAAATTTTAAAATGGTATAAAAAAATTATCAGCCATGTAGGCCTAACTATGATATTTAAAGCATGGGAAAATAATGAAAATTTTAATAGATTTCCAAAATTAATTTTGAAATTTAGAGTTAAGCGTGAATAAATGCTTGTACTATAATATTTCATATCGTAGAGATGTTTGCATTCTTAAATTAATGGATCGTTTAAAATGGTTATTCAGAAGTTTACAACAGCAAATATTAAATTTAATTAGGATTTAGTTGGGCAGAGGCAAAATTCAAATAAGTTTACTGCAATGTGCCGTAACATTATATAATTTATAAAGCCTTCATCAGATCAACATTTCTAACAAGTCGATAGATCTGTCCAAACATCAATTACCCAAGTCCGAAACCAAATTCCAAATCCAAATTTCCGTCTAAGCTATTGTTTCAAATTTTTGTTCTACTTGTAATTTCTAGTAAAAATACTAGCTACAATTTCGAACTTCCCGCTATAACACGGTATCCATCTTTTTGTAAGAACGACGGAAAGTGAAAAATCATATTTGCTGCAAATTTAGCCCACGCATTAACATAGCATCCTTAATATTATTAATTTCCTCTTTCTTAAATATCTTTCGGGAATTTACATCATTTTGCCTTCTCCGTTCTAATTGAGGGCGGACGAACAAGTACAGATTCAATATCAATTTTACCAATGTTCAGTAATTGTATTTTACTGTATTACTGTATAATCAAGTATGTCATAGGTCTAAGGTATGTGCTGATTGACAAACTTTGGGTAACTTGAGTTTGATAAATTTTATAACAATTACTTTGCAAAGATTTATTGTTGTTTTCAAATTTTCCATCACTTTTAGTTTTTTGTCATGATTGTATTTGAAGTTTTGAAATGCCTAAATATTTTAGAATTAATATCCTTTCCTTTGCTGGACGATGAAGTGCGTATAAAATAAAGAAGATAACATTTTTTTAAAAAATTTTAATTTGGAAATTTATAAATAGAAACAAAAATATTTTATGTCAAAAAACGTTCTGAAGAATTATTGCATATGGTGCGCACCTACTCACATACTTATGCATTCTTTATTCTTCTCTTTTTTTTTTCAAATTGTTGTTTTCAAACTAAACGACTTTTTATAATTTACCGTTATAGCTTTTTACACATGCATACAATCATTAATATTAATTAACTATTATTATAGCTGACCAACATATTTTTTCAACATAACTACTGAAGCGCTATATCGGTATTTTTTGTAAACACCACACAATATAATGTGATTAAACTGCAATGTTATTCATACGTCCTAATCATATTGATTATAAAAGATTTCTGTTTAAATTTTTTGAGAACAATTTTCATATTATAATTAGTATGAAGCGTGAAAATTAAAGTTCAAATACTGAAATTTTTTACAATTATTGCTTTAATTAATCACAACTGCAAAACATTTCTTAAACTTTTTAAACAACAATGTGCACAACAAATGAATATTAGTCAAACCATAGTAATAAAATTAGACATTTAATTTCGTCAGCACCACCTATGGGAATTTATTATAAAATATAATTAAATTATTAATATTTTAATTTCGCACGGTTTGAGTCTCTGATTGCGTTTTTTAAATTCACCATTAATATTTAGTACATAAAAGTATCGTACTAATACAAAATTTAAGTTTTCCACCATTAATAATGTCATGTTTGATTTAGGCACGTTAAATTAAAATTTAAATAGAATTAAAATAGCTTCAAAGCGTTAATTCAAATTGAGTTTTCATGAGAAACAAATTTATTTTATCAATATATTTTTGAGTATTACCGACAAATTTGTAAAAAATGGTTATACTCGTAAGTATAAAATTTGGTATAAAAATGTGTATAATATTTCACAAATGTGATTGGATGAGATGATTGAATTAGCGAAAACATGAAGGTCATTTGAACCTTTATTTTGCCACAAATATGAAAATCCCATGAATTTAATCAAAAATAAAAATGTTTTTCAAATAAAACATTTTGTAGAGAAAAGAATGAGCCATATTTTTGTGAACTTACATACTGTTGATTATACACATAAGAACGTATGTTCTAAGGGGTATCTTTAAATAACTTCGTGTTATTTGGCTAGATCTCGAAAAATATAGAATCTACAGGATTTAAATTTCCCAAAATCAAATATTTTATTTAGAATCTTATGTTTGTTAAAACTAGTTGAAATTGCTTGAATTGTGATGGTAGCTGTTGACAAGGTCATTTCTACATATTCTCGTTTTACTTAAAAGAAACCATTTTTCATTTCATTTTGTGCCATATACTTTAACATTTTATCATATTTCTTTTATAGCGAACAATATATATCAAAGCATACTGTGATGGCTGTATTTAGTCCAATGATACGTAGCCCTGGCCCATGTAAATATTTTCCAGCAACAAGAAAACAAAAACATCAATGTGGAAAAGATTATTTTTTAGCTGAAGCTATTAAAGAGGCAAGAACATTAGCTGTAACACATTGTGAACAACAATTTGCTTATGATCGTTGGAATTGTTCAATTGAAACAAGAGGAAAACGAAATATTTTTAAAAAATTATATAGAGAAACAGCATTTGTACATGCATTAACAGCAGCTGCAATGACATATTCAATATCAAGAGCATGTGCTGAAGGTCGAATGTTACGATGTAAATGTGGTGGTGATTCATTAAGAGCACCAATGAATTCGGTTCAAAATAATTTTCGTTATGGTGGTTGCAATGATAATATAAAACATGGTAAAAGAGCAACAAGAGCATTTCTAGAATTAAAAAAATCTGATGGAGATGAAGTATCAGAATTGTTAAGGCATGATTCTGAGGTAATTTTTTTTTTTGTAAAGTATTTAAATAAACTATTTTGAATATTTTCAATTGCTATTCAAGTGTAGTCCAAAAATTAGGTACAGCAAAATTTTAAATTTAAGTATTAGCTGGAAAATGCAATGTTACACTATATTTTCGTAATTTCCATAATACGAGTAACAAATTTAAAAGGAAATTTCCGACACTAATGTTTAAATTTGCAATCGAAATCAAATTTGCATTTAATATTTTTTTTCTTTTACGAACAATTTAAGAAATTCAATAAATTTTCATTTCTATTGACAATGCAATTTATTAGAAAATTACAGTAAAATTGTTAAGTGCGCTACTATATAAATGAAATTATGTGTACACAATATTATAATCCCGTAAAATCAATAACGCCTCATTGCATTGTTCCATTCATCATATTTTGCGCGGAAAACACGTTTATTTGTATTTATTTAAGTAGTTAGAAAACTACTTCTTAGGTGACAGCTTTTTTAACTATAATATAAATGATATTGTAAATATTTATTTAAATTATTTAAAAATAAATATAAACAAAAAATGAAAATTAAATAGAAAATTAAAATTAAAAATCGTAATATTTAAGGTTTTCTAGTATCTACAATATTTGTTAGCATTTCTAATATTTATATGAAAATTTAACATATTGCTACTTTTACGGAAGCTGTTGAGAAAATTAATATTGTGAATAAATTAAAAAATAAAATCAGTAAATCAATTAATTAAAAACAAATACCATTTTCTCTTAAATACTTCAAATAAATCAAAAAAATTCTTCCCGCTCGCTTAAATCGCTAATTTTTAATTTTTAATTTTTTTTAAATATTTTAAATTTTATTGAAAAATTCCAATGCCTCTTAACTTATTTAAGGACTCTATATTATACGACATAAATATTTTTATTAATATTAATTTGTGTTTTCTAAAATTTTAATTGTAATTTAATTATATTAAACGCTTTAAGAAAAATAATTTAATTTCCATAGTCCTTTTCTTCTTTTAATAAAAGTAAATTTTCCGGATTTTTATTAAAAGAATAAAAACCATAGTAAGAAAAGAAAATTCAATTTAGCATTTTTCTTCCATTCAAAATCTCATTCCTATATTTAAATTTGTACATAGTATGTGTATTATTAATAATATTGTAAGTACCAAGTGTAACGTAATAAAATACTTTAATAAAAACAAGAGATGGAATTGAAGGCTATAAATATATGAACTACATATATTTGATAAAATAACAGCTTTTATACTAGTAATACTAGAATACATACTTTTATATAAGTAATCATTCTCAAGCGTTTCTCAGAATTATTCATTCTCAATCCTCAGAAATATTGTAAAAATGAATAAAACTATTACAAAAATAATCAAAAGAAACTCTACTATAAAGTATTGTACTGTAACAAGCTGATTAAATTTGACCCCTATCTGTGCAGAATCTGCAAGGTAGTTACGAGATTCCAATACAAATTTTGTTTAACATTTCGGTATTGCGTTTTGAAAAACAGGCTAGCAAAAAATTTCAAATTTTTGAATTAAAATCTTAACTTACCACATGAACAGCAAAAATATAGCAAAAATCTGCTTGTATGGAGTCCGTATCCTATTCGAAATGTATATTGGCTCATCAACAACACATCCAATACCATATTTTTAAATGTCTTCTGGTTTTGTTGCATAATTTTACAATTAAGATCTCGATTTTCTTCTATCCATATTTCCATAATGCTATTTATTCTATAATAGAACAACTTGTACAATATATAACATAATTTCTGTTACTTTTACACTTTCTAAGAATCACCATTATTATCATCATTATATTTTATATACGTTCAACAATATTTTCTTTATATTTTTTAACTAAATTATAAATTCTTTCTCTATTATATAGTTTCTTCTTTGTATATATTTGAATATTTTCTAGTAAAAGATAATTTAAAAGAAAAACTTTCATTTTATGTAGGTGGGTATTGAAGTTGTTGCATCTACAATGAAAGAGAAATGTAAATGTCATGGTGTATCAGGTTCCTGTTCAATGAAAACATGTTGGAAAAAACTTTCTGATTTCAATACAACAGCTGTCATATTAAGACAAAAATATCATGAAGCAATACGTAAACCACCATCAAATAGAGCATCTAGACGTGAAGCACCACTAATAAAACGACCTAAAAGAAAAAAGGTTATTTTTTTTTTAAATTGTAATATTTACATATAACAAATGCATAGCTTTATGTATAAAGTTTTAATATAAGATGTTTGACAATTTTTTTAATAGTGACTTTAAATATTAAAATTAAAATTCAAAAAGTTAAAAAGGATAAAAATTATTTCTGTGTTGGAATAAGCTATCAATGCTTGATTAGGAGATAAACTTATATTTGGGGTCGTTATTCGTGTTGCGTTTTTATTTGGAAAAAATAGGAAAATTTTTTGATATTGGTTATACGTAGCAATAGATTTTAGTGGGAGTAGGTCTGTGGAAAGATTAGGTAGTAAGAGTAGGTCTGTGAGCTTCTAATTTAACTGCTTTCCTTATTTTACGCGTACAACTTTAAAACCTTAGATTGCATTAGTAGTATAATGTTTGTAATCTTAAATTATAATTTATTTTAAGATTTTCCTAAATCTAGATTAAAAACCCATACCTGTGACAGTCAATTATTCTAACAGAAAGATTATTTCATTATCTTAAAATTTTATTTTTAATGCTTTGCTGCATTTATAGCTAGAAATTAAATTAATCTAAACAATCGTCTGACATCTTTTAAATCAATTTTTTAGCATAATTATAAATTTTTTATTGTTTTTTTAGGAAAATGAATATTCTACATTATATTATATGGAGACATCACCAACATTTTGTGCAGTAACACGTGGTAGACGTTGTTTACATCCTGAAAATTGTTCAACATTATGCTGTGGTCGAGGTTATGAAACAATGGTAGTTAAACAAATAGAAAAATGTAAATGTAGATTTAAAGATGGACGTTGCTGTCAAGTGATATGCGACTATTGTCTTCGATATGAGGATAGATATTTTTGTAAATAAATTGATATTGATAAATAATTTTAGAAATGTGGAAAGGAAAGATTTAATTGAACTTAATGAAGAAAGAAGAAAAAAATTCAAAAATTTCATTTTAAATGTATTTAATAATATTTTTTAATTAAATTTAATTATTATAATAACTAAATGTAGATATATGTGTATGAATACTTTATGTAAAACAAATTTTAAATGGAGAATTATTCAAAAGTTTCAGAACTTTTTTAATATTTTAAACTGGAAACTAATGATATTAATAGGGATGTGGAATCCAGTTACTTTGTGGCATTCATGAATACTCGTTGATTCACTCATTAATACCCGTTACTTTTTACTCGTTACTAAAGTACTTCAAAAAATTTTTTTAAGGCTCTGTAATAAGACTTTGTTTCATGTGAACTAGAAACCAGACATGATTTTAAAAACTTATTCCTGGCTATTGATAAAAAACATCAATTTGCGAAGAATTAAAGCAGCTCGACTTTTCCTAAAAAATATAGTCCAAAAAAAATTGTGCCACTTTTGGGACTATTTTAATTTTTTGTCGTTTTTGTAGCTTCTATTACAGGATCGGGAAGTACCTTTTTTGAATTAATCCTTGAGTTTAATTGATCTATGGTTCCCAAGATTTCAGAACTTTTTTAATAAGAGCATATTGAAGTTCTTTATCAAAATCGAGTAATAGGTTTGGTGAATCATATTTATATATATATTTACACTTGCATTTATATACATTAATAATTGAATTCGAAAAAAATCCGTAAATTCTCTCCACTTATACATAAGTACAATATTTTAATGTAATTAACATCACACTGTAATAACCGCATCTATACAACAACAACAACCACACATGAATCAATCCAAATACGAATCTGATACATTCTGATTATCCCATTAACTATATCAAAAATATAATCAAAAAAATACTGTGATTATGTGCGAATATTGAGTAATGAGTATTCTTGATCTATGCGGAACCACTTACTTGGAATTCTGGAAGTAACGAGTATTAAAATAAAGTGTAGTTAGTATTTGCACGCCACTAAATATTAAATGTAATTGAAGGTTCATAAATCAAATCGAGAATCAATTTTTTTTTCTTTAAAATAATTTTAATTAACATTGAACGCTTATTTGTATTTAACTATTTAAATACAATAATAAATTTAAAAAATAATACAATTAATAAATAAATTCTGAAACTTTTGAATAAAAATCGTATAAGTCCAATGTTGCAAAATTTTTCATTTAGCTCAATATAAGCCAATTAACCAACTAACAAAAGTTATTCTTACTTTTACAGATATTTTGAATTTAATGAACACTCCATGCATCAATTCCATTAAAATTTTTGTAAAAATCCTACATGAAATATCAATTTTATTGAATTATCAGATTATTGACTGCAATAAAATATACATACTAGCTATATATATACTCGTATATATACTTTTTTTGTACATATTCATATTTAAATAATATAAAAATAAAATGAAGCCATTAGAGACCCGAAAAAAAAAACGAAATTTATTAAATTAAAAATTTATAAGCAAATAACTTGTATTAAGATCCATTTAATTTTTTTTCTACCATTTAATTTTTTTGTTAAATTTTTTCTTTGTCATACAAAAATATTGTCCTATATTTATATTTTATTGAAATCCTCTTAATCATTTATTCCGTTTTATAATAAGTTGTTTTACACATGTATACATATAAAAAAATATTTTAATATACAAAACTGTAAACCATACATCATATATTTATGTATGTGTGACATAATTCAGTGTATTAAAATTAGTTGAGATTTTCCGGAAAAAAAATTTGAGTTGCTTATTAATAATTGTAACCAAAACAAAAAAAATTTTCATTAATTTTAAAAATATTTTTCAAAATTACTTAAAGCTACATAGCCCTATAATTAAAAATGTTTTATTCAATACCAAATCTCAATAGAGTAAACACATAGGAAAATAATAATGTCTATTTAGCCATAACACAAACCCATCAGTATATGACATTAATTAATCTCCGTAATTATAATTTTGCAGGCAAGTTCGGGTAATTTTCCTATAAAAAAAATTTTGAATATCAAAGCCGAATTTTGAATATAAATGCAGATATTGAAAAAAAATTTGAACATGCTTCAGGAATTTACTCAAGCCAACATTTTTGCTCTTTCATCAATGTTATATATATATATATATATATCACTATAATATATATATATACACTTTATATGTCATTATAACTTAATTTTAAGATTATTTTTAAGTCAATGTATTATTATTAATTAAGTTATTCTATATATATATACACAAAAAATATATAAATTTAATATTGTAATAAAATGTTATACTTGTATTTATTTAAAAAAAATTATAATAACAAACGATATACATAATACATACATACATATATGTAAGGATGTAAATTTACATATTTTAAAATTTTATATTTAATAATAAGTAATATTATATTAAATTTCCTTTCAAATATCCTATATCATAATATCATATAATATGACGGATTATATTACTGTCTAAATAAAATGGTGTTTAATACACACATATATATACAAAAATATCCTTTTTATGTCAAAATGCATAATACCGAACATTCAGTTTGCATATACAAAAAAAAAAAAATTTAAAATTATTGATTTCATTTGCATTTTTTACAAGAATTTTATTCAATTTAAAATTTTATGTACACGTATTTGAGGTAAGAGAAGAAATAAAATATAATTTAATAGTTTTTTATTATAAATAATAGAGGGAACTTTAGAAAAATAAGTAAATTCAATACAAAATGAGAACTGGATGAGTTAAGGGTTCAAAATCAGATGAAATTTTTCTTGAAGTTTCAATGACAATTTCAAGAAAACGGTAGTTCTAATATTATATTTGTTGACAAGATATTTCAGTAGATATTCTAAGTTCAACCATTTCTGAGTTACTGTCAAATTACTTTTATAATTTCGTAGAAGCTATCATTAAAGAAATTTGAGCAATATAATTATTAAACTTTGTTTATCATAAATTTGAGACGCATGACAGAAGTCGCGTCAATTCGGGGACAGTCCTAATAGACTGCCATAGTCGGAAATATTGAAATTTCCTAAAATTAACAATTATTCTCACTCTCGTAAGACTGGTTTTTGTTAATCATTTCCTATAATTTTTTCTACAAATAATCCACAGTATTTTGTTTAAAAATTATTCAAAGTGCTAACTCATCTCTTAACTTTTCTTATTACAACAATTTTAAATCTCTTTACATATAATTAATATTTTATATTCTCACTTTCATACATAGAAATCACGTCAAATGATTTAGAAAAAGGGTTAATTTATTCTTAAAATACGTGTAAGAAATCCTTTTATATTTCATATAATTTATAAGATGCTCTAACGATTTCTAGATAATTAAACTTACATTACTTATATTTATTCTCTTGATGAAAATCCAATGATCAACTCAAAAATATGAAATATCCTTGTACGAAATCTTAGAAAATAGGATCCAAAAACAAAAATTTACAAAATAGCCGTAATTTTTTTAAGTAAATCAATACTCTCATACCTAACAAATACAAGCACATAATAAAAAATATTTCTCATTATTTTATAGAAAAAAAGAGAAAAAATTTGTCATGCACAAAAAAAAAAATGGTTTTTTTTTTGATGTACTTGAAAAATATTTGACTAGTTCAAGTTTATCTTTAAAATAAACTCAAGGATTAAATGGTTTGTTAAGATGAAAAATAAGAAAGATGGAATAAAATTTTTTTATTCAGCAACAAAAAATTATCCTTTCTCACAATAGATAAAAAAAAGTTCGTATCCTTTAGAAAAACAAAAAAAAAAAAGAATAAAGCGAAAATCTTAAATTTCATATTTCATACTCTTAATAATAATTACATAGGATCACAACAAGTTAAATTAGGTCAAAAGTCAGCAATAAATCAATTAACCGGCTTGTCAAGCTATACAAAACATGATACTCAAATTTCACTGATTTCAATTTCTGTTAAGGTTATTAGTATAGAATGCTCTCATTTTTTTCTAAGAATTCTGAAGAAAAGTAAAAATGTGAAATAGTGAAAAGGGAAAATGTCATGTTTATTTAGGTATTAAAACCTTATCGCAATTCTTTTAGTTTCAGAACTAACACAGAATAATTTCTACATCTGTCAGTTTATTAAATTCAAGCTTTTTTTTCTCCAAAATTTTAACTTGTTGACAGACATCCCGGATTTTCCCACAATAAATTATTTTTCATTTTTTAATTTGAAAAGTCAATTTAATTTACTAATCGACTTACGTACAGAATTTTAATTTCATAAACTTAATAGCTATTTTAAATGATGGAACGTCATTACGATTCCGAAGTTTCAAGCACTTGAAATGGCTTGTGTCAAGCTTTTTAATTTAAGAAATTTTACTTCTTATTTAAATTATTGGACTTTAACTATAGTTTCTTATTAATTCAATTTAATTTGGTTGTAAAGGAAAATTTCTGAAATATTCTGACTAGCCAAAGTAAGAATACTGATTTTTTGAATAGATACACCAAATAAAACTGTGATTCATTACAACTCTTCCATTATACGCAGTCAGAGCCTCTATATTAACAGAGGCCTCCTCTCTCTATATTAAGATAGGAAATTTTTGTGTTTAGATAATCTTATACTATATTACCTAACAAAAACGAAAGTCATACTTACATAAAATGTTTAGGAACATCGAATATTAACAAGCAGATGTGGGTTGACATAAACATATATGTACAGTATATACACATGTACATAAATGAATATAGATCCTTGAAAATCTCAAATATCCTTCTTTATTTTCATCTTCTTTTTTTTTTCCTATTGAAAAATTTTTACAATAAGAAAAACTTAAATTATTTGCCCTTTCAAACCAACAAACAACAAATTTTTCATGTAATAGAAGTTATCATTTCTTCATACATATAAACACATAGAACATGTTCTGGCAAACAAATAACAAATTAAGGCAAAAAACAAAACAAAAGAGAAGGGAAATATTTTTGTCAATATTTTGTAAAAAGAGCCACAAATACCATACATAATTATTCACAACTCATTTAAATTGTTATTGGGTAGCTAATAAAGTCTACAAGTATATACATAGGTACTACATGGATTCGCATTCCAATATATGGCATTGTGTTACATGTTGTATGTTGTGCGTTTTTGCATTATTTTTTTGTATTCTGAACACTTGAAAATTCCTAAAAGTCTATTCATATTAGTTAGACAAAAGAATTGCATAAGATTGTAAAAATACCTTGGATATTTTCTTGGCTCCGATTTTCCTGGAAAGTTTTTTTTTCACCAAACGGGACCCGAATATTTTAATTGTTTTAAATTTAAAAAATTTGTTGTTTAATATCTTGGATATTGTCAAATATGTAAAATAGCCGCATTTCAAATATATTAATCAATTATAATCGAAATCTCGAACGCAAACTAAAATATGTATATTAACTTAAATTAAATCAGCCGAAATATAGAAGACCTAGGGTACAAAATAAACCGACAAATCTATATCTGATTGAGAAAATTTTATTTATGTCTAAAATGGTATAAGAAAATTACGGTACGATCACAAAATCTCCCTTATTTCTTAAAATTTAAATGCATAATACACCCAATTTTATGCCACCCTATCGTGAGAGTAGTTGAAAGGAGTGATTACGCAAATGTATTCTAGCTAGGGGCTTGAAATTTTTATGTTGTAAATAAACGTCAAATACTTAGTATTTAAATTAATAATTTAGTTTTCACGACTATACTACATGATTTCAATAAAAAATAGTTTTCTATTCGCAAACTATTTTCGGGAGCTTCTGGACAATATTATATTCCTTTAAGAGTCACGTAAGAATTGTGACAGCCTTCTCATTATTGAAAACATAAATATGAATATTTCGCGCTGTTATTGTGACGATCTTTTTTCAGGTTACAAATTTAGAATTTATTTGATTTTCCATTTCTAAATTTCATATACGAATTAAAAGTGTCAAAGTTGAAGATTAATTATTTAATTCTCCATTTCATAATACTCGTAAATCCTTTTTGAATAGTTGACATAAAAATTTTCATTTCATTTTAACGTAGTTGTAGCAACGTTGAATTATTTTTTAAATTGTTATAATGGAATACTATACTAAAGTACTAAATTGAATAAATTTCAAACATTAATTATAAAAAATGTAGGCGTTAAAGAACACATAAAACTGAGAGAAAAGTTAAAAATTAGTTTTACTTTTTAAAATATTTTCAGATGTTCATTAAAAATTTTTCGCATTGAATTTTTTTTTTTATTATGATTATTATGTTTTTATAACAAGAATAAGCAGTTCTTTATTTTTATTATTACTGAATATTTTATAATAAATAAATTTACATAATTTATTGCATATTTTAATAATTAAATAATTACAAAGAATCCAATATTATACAGACAGACATTACAATGTTAATGAGGCTGTTTAACATTTCATATTTTGATTTTCATAATTATAATTAAAACAAAAACAAAAGTATTTAAATTATTGTTTTCCTTATACAAATGAATATACATATCTACATATAGATTATTATTAATTCAACGAAATTAAATTTGTATTTAGGTAAAGGATTCTTATGTAAATTGGCGTTTATTATTTGTATTCTACGAAGAAATCAGTGAGTATATGGTTCATGAAATTTTAAGTGATATGGCATTGAAACCGTTCTGGCATAATTTTATATTTTGAACTAATACATACACATACATACATGTGTATATACAAGAATAATATTAATCGAATTTGCATATTGACATTTTTAATTAATTTAAAAACAATTTTTGTTAGTGCAAACATTTCGATGTCATATCAAATTGGGAATCGTGAAATTAACGGAACTCACTATTAATAATTCAAATGATCAAATGGAAATATACTCCCATTTGATTCCAAAACCTACGGCCATCAAACTTCGGCGTATATAAAACCAAAAACAATTTAGATTTTATTCTATTTAGAAATTATTATATTATGTGAAGTACGGCTCACTTGAATTCTTTTGTTTTTAAAAATTTTTATTACAAATTTAAAAAAAAAAAAATATTTTATTAAGAATAATTTAAAAGAAAGCACAGTCGTCTACATACTTACATCTTATAATAAAAATATGTATAAAAAGTTAAGTATGTTATAATTACAATGACATTTTCATCATAAGCTTTTTAATTTCCTCTTCAACAACAGCAAAATTATAATTAAACAATCAACAACGAGCTTATTAAAATAATATTTCACTTATTTTTATTCCACACCCCTTATTTTTTCCCCCATAATATTAATTATTTTTTGCAATCTTTATTTGAAACTTGAACCTTGGAATTAAGAAAATTTGTACAAGAGTTTATTGAAAAAAAAAAGTTATAATTATTCAGTCACGTTTGGAAAACAAAAATCATAAACTATTTCATAAAAGTTATTTGAGTGTCAGAATTTCAATTGACACGTTTACAATATTTTGTTATATTAATGGAACAATAAGAATTAATAAGAATTAAAATTATAATGCAACAGATCACATAAACTTATAACTGGAATTTAATACTTTTGATCAGAGTTGCCACTTATGTAAATGCATACAACATTTCACAGCTCTTAATTATTATATTTTTTTATTTATGAATCAATTAATTAAATTTTAGCAGAATGAGCCTGACATTGGCTTTGGCTATAATAATTATAATTTGACTATTATGAAATCATATGAACTCACCAAGTATTTATTAATTAGATCTAATCAATGAAATAATTAACTAATATTAATAATAAATTTCTTTTAGTTGCAATAATTTTATAATAAATTAATATTATTTATGTATGTGCTAAATCGTCGTCACTTCTTTAATTATTATGTCATACAAAATGTACTTAATAACTAAATTATCATACAAATAAAATTTATGTGTGTACTCACACAAGCTTACAAATATATATACAGCGTTATTGTAATACAACAAATATTTTTATTATAATTCTTTGTTAAAATATTTAAAGTACCGTTATAATGACAATATATTAGTATTTTCATTTGACAAATATACATATAATACGTATATAATTTATTAAATGTAAATAAATTTGGTATTATAAACATTGTAAGAATACAGGATGATTACGAATTTTTATTTCCTAAAACATTCATAAATATTTTATTATTAAGTGATATTTCACTTTTAAGGTACAATCGTGGATCCTGCTAATTTACTCACCAAATGAGAAGAAGCTGAATGACTGTCATGTTAGTATATTTAATAGAATTTTGAAATGGGAAAATTTTTTCCGTATTGTGTATCTTATTTTTTCTAAAATTTATATGAAATTTAATTATTATTTTTATTCACTTTGTTTTTGAAGATTTTGAGTGATATAACCTACTAATTAATTTACATACAGCTTTTTTTGTGTATATACTCGTAAGAGAGAATGATACTTGGTGTAAATGTTGAAGTGATTTGTGTTATTACGCATATTACTATCGCATTTCTTACGGCTACTTCCGTAATACCACGTTTCATATCAGTAATTTAAGTTTCAATAACTATTTCCATTCTAAATTATACGTGGAGTAATTTATAATGACATTATAATGAATGTGCTCAAAAATTTACAATAACTTCAAAAATTTTTGTTTAAAAAATATTCAAATTACCCTGTACTATTTTCGATTAATTGAATTTTTTGGGGGTAAAAATCTCTTTTTTAATATTGTAATAATATTAGGTTAAGTTATATACAAGTAGTTATGTATATTTATATGTATGCATGTTTTAATATATAACATATGGAAATGTTAAATACGAACAAAATGCACATAAGTACATAATATGCCCAATATACGCATAAGTGTTTAAGCATATTAATAATTTTTACGATGAATAAATATTTGAATACATACATACATAAATAATTGTACATACACATAAATTATCAAGAATAATAAACAGAGTAATTTAAAAATAATAGTTAGTATTAAGAAACCAGAAAATTTAATATTATTAAATGAGATAAATTATTAATATTATTATGTAATATTGGTTCCAGCAACAATATTTGTATAAATTATATTGTTATATGTATGTATTTGTAATATGGAATTCTTTTCCGCCAAATAATTTTACTTATTTTAACTTAAAACACAATATGATATGTATATGTATGTATATATGTACAAATATTAAGTGAGGAATAATTTTATTATATAATCATACAATGTAAATTTAAATTTATATTTTAATTATTTTCTCATTTTATATAACATTTTTTTTATATTACAAATATAATCTTACGAAATTTGTAGATCAGTGTCCAAAATAAATACAAACTGAAAATTTATTATCTCTTCCTTTTAACAAATTTTTACTCAAATATACATAACTTTATTATATATGCATGTAAATGTATGTACATGCTATATATACATATGTAGGTTCAAATAACGGGAATAAAAAATAAAGAATAATTTTATTAAGGTATTCATAAACCTCACCTAAACTAAAAATATATTGTATTTATGTATTTTAAAATTCGTGTGTTTTATGGATTAAGAAATGAAATATTCCAAATTAATGGAGTCCTACTTACAGTTTACAAAATAGTTTAATGCGTGAATTCGCTCTGTTAAGCTTATTAGCATTAACGTTAGAGTTGTCTATTTGTTCTCTCTTCCATATTATTCAAATGAGTATTTTTATTAGTATAAAACTTGATTGTGGGATTGTTTATCATGAAAAAAATTTTAAGTATAAGTTATTATATAGTTGAACTTTCAATTGCATTAAATATAAAAATACGCATTATTAAAGCTTTGTAGCTGAACAAGTTTAGAATTTTCCGTATCAATCCAAGGCGCAACTAATATCATTGCCAAACGATCCAATATATACATATGTAGCTTCTACCTACCAAGAAATTTATTCAAAGTCCTAAGCAAATTTCATTGAGGTTTCACATTTACCATGATATTAGTTAACATTGAAAATTTCTCACGGAAGTCAATTCAAATGTATACCCTAATTTTTGCGTTAACTTTAAAATTAATTTTTTCCATGTATATTAAATGCACTAGTAAATTATTGTTCACGAGGAAACTATATTCAGACTTTTCTGAAAATTCTTTAATTCTCTTTCTGAAAATTCAAATAACATTAGGCACTTAATTAAAATTCCAAAGTTTTTGTATGAATGTTAACACAATAACAGTTTAGTTGCTTGTATTTTCTTGTTCAAACTCTGTAAAATGAAACCAACTAATAAATTAATTTTAATAAATTTTAAATTTAAGAGCATTCTAATATAACTATTCTTATATTCCATAAGTACCACATATGTACGTAGAAACAAATATATTCACATGAATTGATAATTATTTATTTAAAAAATTTTATGTTTCATAAATTCCCATCGAAATCTAAAAAAAGGCGAAAACGAAAAATTATCTTTAATAAACAAATAAAACAAAACAATAAAAGAAAAAGGATGCTGATGAAACTGCTGAAAGGCTACTAAAATTAATCACATAGTATTAAAATAAGCTTTTCTCTGTATAATATAGCATTTTCTTTTTTTTTATGGAATTTTCTTCCGGCATGAAAATGGAAAACTTTTAAAACAAAAAACAAGCAACCAAAAATAAAATAAAAGTTCTCTCTCTGGAAATAAATGAAAATTTTCACGGCGAATTCAAAAGCACTGAATCCATTATAAAAAATACTCATATTTTTTTCTATAAAAATTTTCTCTCTATATTTAAATTTGGAATTCGCTTTGGTAATTGACTGTCATCAGAATAATATTGACAACCGGTAAGTATGTATATTAAATATTCATGCATGTATCAATTTACAGATAGTACCAACATACATAATATTATCATGTATATTTTTGACTTTATAATATAAGGTTATAACGTTTTTATTTTTTATAGTATTAGAAGTAGACGTTGTTGACCCACAAAATAAGTAAAAATAAATTTTTATTGAAATATTTTGAATTGAATGGAATTCAGTGTTGAGGTAAAAATCTATTGATTTTGATAAAGGTAAATTATGTTTTATTGTTGACTATTTTATATATAATATTTCTTAGAATTATTGATTTTAACTCTTCTTTTTATTTACCATATAAATTTAATTATTTAAATATCATTTCATAATTATTTGAGCGATTATTATTTGAGTCTCCAAGGATGCTGAGCATAGCACGAGCTCTACGAAACATTTTCAATTTGCCCTCTGGTAATACATTGGAACTTAACATGGTCAAAATAATTATAGATCTAAATATATCTGTGATTTCCAAGAAAATATGAGATTTAAGATATGAGTTCATTAATATCTAAATTTATAATTTAAAGAAAACATTATTAAACTCAAGTCAGGAAATATTGTTATTGACAGCCAAAGAATTATTTTAGAAAATTTAAGATCAACAATAGAGAACTAAATTTTTTTTTCGAATCTGTTCAACTACATAATTTTTCTAGTTATATTACATACATACATGCTATGTAATAAATACATATATTATTTTTGGCACATGTTATTGAGTTATTACAAACATACAACTTATGTAGCATTGCGTCTTACATTTTTCACTTTGTCAATTAAGTATGACTACCGATCTAACAATTTTAATTTCAGATTTTAACAACAATTACTAACCAAATTTTCTAGTCGCATATTTTATTGTTTACATCAACTTCCATTACTAAAACTTGACATATGTATGTATATATAATAAGGAAAAAAATAAACCAAAATATCAAATTGAAATACATCAAATTTTATATACACATACATACATACATGTGCATAAATCAGTTTTAGTTTATATACATACATATGTACAAGCATTTCGTGCACAATTATTTTTCCCTTATTATCACAATTAAAAATAAATAGGTAAAAAAAAAACTGCAAAATACAATAAAAAAAACAGAAAAAAAATGTTATTTATTTGTTACACATGCACCTTTAATTAAATATTTATACATACACACAAATATACTTATGTATGTATATGCTAATAATATATAAAACTCATATATTTTGATTATTATTGTTATTATAAGTTTGTGTGCAATATTATATTCGATAATGTAGGTTTATGAATACAACAATATACTCAATATTATAATATTATGAAAACATGTGGGTTATACGCATAAATGAGTATGTCAAGTGTTTCCAGCGCACTCAGTGAGTGAATCTTAAAAAATTTTCATTTAATTTTACCTACCATAAACAATAATATACATATATTTATCATTATATCTGTGTGTATGTATATTCTATGTATAATAAATTGATAAAATTCGCCGAAATTTCTTTTTTTTGTTATGCCTATACTTTTTGAAATACAATCATATTTTACCGTTATTTCTATTTATAAAATATTCACATATAAAGCGAAAAAATTTTAATTATTATATATGTGTGCATAATACTCGTATGTACATATGTGATGTGAATCTTCTTAATAAAAAATTTTTCCAAAAAAATTCTTATTGTATATAATGAATATTATATATGTACATACATATATATATATTTTATACACGAACAATATATTTTAAGAATAATACATAATTATATTTTAACAAACCGAAAAAAGGAGGCTAGAATATTGAGGAAAATAATAAAAACAAATAAGTTTTGCTTTTTCATTTTAAGCTACAATTTTAAATATACATGCATCCATATTTATTTTTATATACATATATACATATTTAAATAATACTCATATAATTGTGTTCTGTTCTACTGTGCTGTGTATAACATCTAAATGGAGTGAGCGTATGAGCGAATTGAAATTCTCATTTCTACTTTCAGTCCAGTTTCAGCTTTCTAGCAATCTGCTTTACAATAAATATTGAATTTTTTTTTTGTTTTAATTTTTCATAAAATTTAAAATAGACAAAAATAAAATTTATAAAGGGAAAAATAAAATTTTATTTCGATTTTTCCCTTTTGTTGTTGTTATTGTTATTATTAGTGTTGTATTTTTTCTATATACACAAAACATACAAGTGATTTTGCGTTTTTTTTCCCTCGATAATTTAAGTGTTATTTTTGTTTTATTTTTTTGTTCGTCTTCACGTTATCAGCGTTTTTTTTTTTCTTTCCTTTTAATCGATAAAAATTTTCTTGAGGAAAAACTTTAAAAATTTCCCTAAAAAAAGAAAAAGTTTTTAAAAAGTGCAATTTTTTTTTTTCACGTCCAAAATTTTGAATCGGACCGAATTTAAATTTTTAAAAGGAAAGTGATTTAAAAAAATAATTAATTTTTATGAACACTACCCTAACAATTTTATAAGAAAATAAAAATATTTTTTTGTGTAAAATGTTGTCAAAGTTAAAAATTTTATTATTGAGAGAAGAGAAGTGTTCTGTTACAAAAGAATAATTAAAAGAAAAAAAAAGAAGGAAACAAAAAGGTTCTGTTTAAATTTTTATTGTTGATTTTTTTTTTTTTTGCGTTGACCCAATTAAATTCAGAATAAGTGTTATTATTTAATTTAGAATCAGAGAAAGAAAGAGGAAATTTTATAATTTGTTTTTAATTGTTTTTTGGAATTCTTTGCTCCACTAGCATTTACATTTGATATTGATAATAGAAAAAAAAAATTTCAAAAAAAAAAAATATTTTATTAAAAAGAGTTAAAATTTTTTTTTTACCTGAACCTTATTTCAATAAACAAAAGAAAAGGAAATTTTATTTATTTTAAATTGTTGTTTAAAAATAAAGTATTCTTTATTTAAAATATACAGTTATACATAACATTATTATCTATATACATATTTAATAATATATATAAAAAATATTTTTTGTTATTGAAATTTACTACAGCACTATAGAGTGAAAAATATTTTAAGTTTTTTCTACATACATATACATATACATACCTACAATCAGTATTATTGGAAATTTGTGTGTTTGACAAGGTCATATTAAGGAAATTTTGTTAATAATAAAAATTGTGTTAATAAGCCAAAAACTAATAATAGTAAAAATATTTAAAGTAATAATAAGATGAAGAAATTATTATAATTATATTATAAATTATAATAATTTATAAATAAATTTCATTTATTGAATATATTGGCGGAAAATCATTAATTTTATAATTCAAATAAAATTGTGTGTTAGTATATCGAATTTATATATATAACCGCATTTAAAAAATGCATTTAAGATACATAATTATTATCTACATAAATATTATGTGCATATGGGATTCGAATTAATAATGAAATATTTAATTTGAACTGAAAAATTGCAAAATAAATAATTAACAATAATTCCCATAATAAATAATTATTCCAATTTATACTATTCACAATAAGGAAATTTTTGATTTATTAATAATAGTTATTATACCCGTACGAACGTATGTTCGAAGGGTATACTAAATTTGCCTTACCGTTTGTAACGCTAAGAAATAACGGTGTTAGATATAGACTCAAGTGTATGTTTTTGATCAGCGTCAAATTCTGAGTTGATTTAGCTTTGTCTGTCCGTCCGTCCGTCCGTCCGTCCGTCCGTCCGTCCGTCCGTCCGTCCGTCCGTCCGTCCGTCCGTCCGTCCGTCCGTCCGTCCGTCCGTCCGTCCGTCCGTCCGAACGATAACTCAAAAACAAATTGAGCTAAATTCACCAAATTTTCACAAATGATTTATTGTAGTAAGTGCCAGAACCCTATTTAAATTGGACGTGATCGGGGCACCGGTTCGGGTAGCTGCCATGCAACTTCAAAATTTATTTGGCTATATCTCAGAAACTATAAAAGTTATGGTATTGAAATTTCACACAAACGAATATATTAATAGGGCCAATGTGTATCATAAAAGTCGTTGAAATTACTCGGCTCCTTCTGGTACCTGCCATACAACTTCAAAAGTTATTTGACTATATTTTAGAAACTATTAAAGCTATGGTATTGAAATTTCACACGAACGAACATATTAGTAGGGCCAATGTGTGTAATAAAAGTCGTTGAAATTACTTGGCTCCTTCTGATACCTGCCATACAACTTCAAAAGTTATTTGACTATATTTCAGAAACTATTAAAGCTAGGGTATTGAAATTTCACAAAAACGAATATGTTAGTAGGGCCAATGTATCTCATAAAAATCGTTGAAATTACTTGGCTCCTTCTGGTACCTGCCATACAACTTCAAAAGTTATTTGACTATATTTCAGAAACTATTAAAATTATGGTATTGAAATTTCACACGAACGAATATATTAGTAGGGCCAATGTGTCTCATAAAAGTTGTTGAAATTACTTGGCTCCTTCTGGTACCTGCCATACAACTTCAAAAGTTATTTGGCTATATCTCAGAAACTATAAAAGCTGTGATATTGAGATTTCACACAAGTGAATATATTAGTAGGGCCGATGTGCTTGATAAAATTCGCTAAAATTTCTTGGCTCTTTCTGGTAGCTGCCATACAACTTCAATAGTAGTTTGGCACAACCAGTATTTTGAAAAACACATAGTACTGAAATTTTGCATAAATTAATATGGTAATACGGCAATTTAAAGTCATAGTCTGCCCCATAGTTAGTTATGGCACATTAGTTATTCGCACATAGGACAACAAATTCGTGCGGGTATCACAGAGTTGACAAAGTCAACTCTACTTTTTTTCACCTTTTTAATAATAATTTTAATAATAATTATAAATTTATATTAAATTATTTATATATAAATAAATAATTATTTTTGTTTCATTAATAAAATTTAAAATCCTGTATGCTTTATGATTAATAATATTTTCTGTATGATTATTAATTTTTAAATTTTTTTTAAAATATTCATTTTAAATAATAAAATTATTTTACATTTTAATTAAATTTAATTTTTAATCTTTTAATAATTTAATTAATTGTTTTAAATATTTATTTCTAAAAAAGTTTTCTAAAAATATAATTAAATAACTTTTAATTAATTAATATAATATTTTGAAAAATTAAAATGTAAAAATTATAAAAGCAAACAAATATTATAAAATTAAAATCAATATTATTAAATAATATTGAAAAATATAAAAAGAAATGGAATAAATTTAAATGTTCAACCTTTATAGAAAAGAAAAATGCAAAATACTTATATATAAATATAATACATATTATATTATGTATATGTTATATTGATATACTTGTATATTTTTATATTATCACTCTTCTATTTAAAATGAAGAAAATAAACTATAATAATTGTATTTTTTTATTTTATTTATAATTGACATGTTTTTTATTTTAAATACTATTGTATATTGTTTATAATGCGCTCAGGGCCGGGAATAACGAGGCCTGAAAGGGTTAACTAAGAAATTACTGTTATAGATTAGGGACTTCATTAAACTATGCCGGTTGTTACGGAAAAATTGTTCTTATATTTATTAGTTTACGTTTTATATTATTTCTTATTACGTTTCGAATGAAAAAAATCCAAAATTTTTTAAACTCAATTGCGTATAGAGCTTTATTATTAAATATTTTATTATCTTTAACTTTGATAAAACCCTAGAGTGACTAATTTCAAGAGTAACTTTTGATTATTCTCAGCAAAAGCTAATCTTAAATTTTCTTTTTACGAATATATTATTATTAATTTGCTTATTAAATTGCAAACAATTCAATTATCAATTCAATACAATTTTGTATATTCACTTTAACCTCATATTATTATACTAATGTTTTACTTTTAAAAGAATCTATTGAATTATTTTGAAAACATAAGAGCTTCCCCTTCTGGAGCCGACCCCGTACAAACCAACTATATGTGTCATTTATATTTATTTGACACTTTCTTTTTTCCATTCTATTAAATACCAATACATATACAATCTAACACTATATGCATTAAATAAGAGATATTTTTTTATATTATTTTATAAATTTATCTTTATTTCATTTATATTATTCAACAATTCTTTTTAACCTGTAATTAAACTAGCATATATGTATGTATAAGTACTTAACTCAGTTAATAATACCAAAAACAAAATAAAAATTAAAGTGAAAATAAATTAAATCTTTTCTGTAACTACCATTAAAACACCTAATCAAATATTTTGTGTCACGATATATGACAATTTTTCCACATGTTACCCTATTTAATTTCTATATGCTTCTTATTTTCTTTATATACCTGATACATGCGACATGTTTTTCTTTTATTTTTTTAAATTTATTCAGAAAAATAAATGAAACATACAAAAAAAAATCATTTTATTTATTTATTTACAAAAACAATAGAAATAGGTATTAAAAGTACAAAATTAATAAAAATAAACTAAAAACCAATAAAAACTAGAAAACAAGAGAGAAAAAAGTAATAAGAAAAAAAATTCTCATATATTTTAAAAATTTCTTGCCATTCACCATCACCACCAAAATATTTTTCTCCACTGCCAACTTGCAACCACTTTAAAAAATTAATTACCAAAAAAAAATAATAACTTCAAAAGGAATAAAATTCTGAAATTAAAGGCAAGAAACGAAATTTTAAAAAAGGATAAAGGATGCATGGAAATAATTGGTTAAAATTAAAAAAAAATTGAAAGCGCTATTAGTTTGCAGTGAAAGAACGTTAGAAATATTTCAAAGATCTTTAACAGAAGGAATTATAAATTATATCCAGAAACTATTTAAATATTCTTCTTTTCAACCCATTTGAAGGGAGCGAAAAAAACCGAATTATCAGTTTAATTACTTGATCCGATCACATAAAATCATTATTTCCCTATAACGAAAAATCGAATACTGGTAAGTAATTTTTTATATTTAAAATCATATTAATATATTTATCTATTTTACTTATTCCCCTAGTAATTTGAACAAATTTTTAACACATTTATTCTAGGTGAATAAAAGTGCCAAAGAAAATGTGCGAAAAGAAAACCAGCCTTTTTCCTTAAAGGAGGGTAACACTTTTTTGTCCTCATCTTTTATAATGTATGTAAAATACTACTTTATTTCAAAAATGTAAAATCAGTTTTAAGTAAAGGTCCGTCTATTGAGTAAACCTACCCTATCCTAAAAATTGATCGAGTCGCATGGCCAAAATAAAATTAGATACAAATTTTCAACAAAAACCGTTCAATCGAAATTTAAATTCATACACGAACATTGACAAAACGGACAGAACGACATCTCTCTAAAAATAGTATTTTTACGCTTCTCTAGCATGAAGAATTGCATTTCCGTCAAAAACTCGATATTTTTAACTCAACATTTTATGATTGTTATACATACGTGCTTCTGTATTTCGTATATAGCATACTTTAGTTCTGAATTAATTTTGTATATTTTTACATTGACATCGAATTCCAATTTTCATATTTTTTTCAATTTTTCATATTTTTTTCAATACATACTCGTAAATGTGTATACGAGTATATGTATAACAAATTTAATCATAGGTCATTTGCTTATGTAGGTACGTAGTATAGGTCAGTGTTTTGCTTGCAAAATTAAAAATCCTTATAATACTTCTAACTACTTTTTCACTTTATAGATTTCAATTAAAACATTAGAATTCTTTGTAAATTAGATTATAATCTGTCAGAATTAATAATTATAAAACTTTTTTTGTAAAATTTTTGCGCATATAGAAGGCATATTTTGTATAAATATTTAAATTTTCTATATAAAATTTTTATCTTTTTTTTTTGTATGTAGAACAAAAGTGTTTTGGTTGAACACTTATCTGATTATGTCAGGAGATAAAAAGAGAAAAACTTATTTGTTGTTTTTGTTGTATTAATTCAAAAAATATGGAATATAATATAGTGCTCTTGTTTCAGTTTTTAAAATATTTTCAAGAGTTTTAAGAGATTTATTTATAATAAACGAAGACAATATGATGTTAAAAGAACACAGCGCTTGTATGTTTGCACAAAGAAAACGAATTTTAAAATTAAATTAGCTCTTGAAATCAATTGTTGTAAAAAATATTGCGTTCTGGTAGACATACTGTACATTTTAGATATAGAGATAACATGGCTTTTCAAGCTGAAAAAATTCATTTAATTCGACAAATTTTTATACTGACATTTTTAGACTTTGTTTAATCTTAAACATCCCTTCAAACTATGCAAATTTCTTCACAATTTCATCTTTAATTTTTTCAAATTGAATTTTTCATTTGAATGGAATCTAGTAGATAATGATAACATTGAAGCTAAGGCAAATCTTAGAATTTTATAATCTATAACTATGAGCAATAACTGCCGAAATCTAGTTAAGTAGTGCTTTATCTTACAATTAATTTCAATTTCTAATAATTTAATTCAAATTCTATCCAATTTTGATTAGAGTACCTCACATTAGAACAGATTTTTAATTTTTTGTAAATTAAGTAAGGATTTTAAAATTTTTAAAGCTTGCCATTTTTTCCGTCAAGTTTATACTATATATAGCGTTGTACATAAATCAGGATTTTTATTTAGGTACTTATGTGTAAATGTATGTATACAAGGATGACAGTTGCTTATGTATGGTATAGAAGGAACAGTCTACATTTCATATAGATTTTGTATATCATTTTGATATACAAATTCTAGAATGAATTTGAATTGTAGGTTTAGAAGATAAAAAGTGTATAAGAAAGTAGTGTAAACCAGGAAGTTTTTTTTTTTCATTTTATTTTTTATTTTAAATTATTTTCAATGTGTTTTAATTTTTCTTCCAAATCATATCGATTTTTTTGCTTTTCATTTCGTACACAATATTCATTAGAAGTCTACGTATATATTTTTTCGCTCATATATTATATATGTAGATATATAGAGGGATACAATTCCAATGGTATCCAATAAGGTTTGTCTTAACCGAATCACTTTTTTTTTAATTTCCTTATATTGTTGACGTTGTTTTATTGAACATTATGTACAAATATATAATATTATATTATATACAATAAATAGGCAAATTTTATGCTTATACAGTGTGAATATTTACATACATTTATATATATATACGTTTTACAATTGACATTTTTGTAGGTAACCTAGATTATGTAAAGATTTTTTTCATAAAATTAAATTATTTTGTATTCCGGTATTTAATAAAAACGTACAGAGAACACAAATTATATTTATATAAAAATAAGAAACTATTATAATATTATAACAGTTTTCTAATATATTCGAGGTGAAACTAAATTTCAATTCTAAATTAAATTTTCTTTTTTTTTGAAACATTATATTTAAAGGATTACAATAACGATAGAAAGGAAATGAAAATAATTTATTTTGGAATTGATTATATATATACATATATATATATAATATATTCATGTTAATTAGTTTTAATGTTGTGCGCATTTATTTATATATGTAAAACTGTATAAATTTTATTTCTAAATTTAAACTTAATTGAAATTTTCTTATTTGAAAA
This sequence comes from Condylostylus longicornis, assembly GCF_029603195.1. Classification (NCBI taxonomy): domain Eukaryota; kingdom Metazoa; phylum Arthropoda; class Insecta; order Diptera; family Dolichopodidae; genus Condylostylus; species Condylostylus longicornis. The sequence continues at coordinate 413,353 of NW_026578006.1, forward strand.
GTAATTGAAATTTGCATGTAATACAAAATGCGGTTCTATTCCCACAATACTTCCTGGATAGTACAATATAGCTTTCAGACTTGAATCATTTTTAGGGATGAAAAATTTGCAAGTTTGCATAAATTTTAAGAGTACCTGTAGGGTAAATAATAATTTTAAAATTGTACTAATATAAGTATTCTACAATATTAGCAAAATTTTAAGATTCAGTCCTATAAATGGTTAATTCGCCTCTTATATATAATTTACATACATAAGTGTGTATAAATTACCATAATCCATACAATAATACTTCTATAACAATTCATCTTCCTGTCAAAAAATTTTTCTCATTTTTATGGTTTTCGTTCATCTAAGATTCGATTATAATAATTTATTCATTCTATGCATTCAAGAAATTAAATTCCACTGAAAATTAATTCTGTTCCCATTTTCAGAGTTTCCCATTTTTCTAGTATGGTTATTATTAAAAATTATGATGCCAAAACATTCATATTTTACTAATAGTCTTACATATTTGCTTTATGTATTTACAATTATCAACTTTCTCAATATTAAATCAAAAAAATTTTCATTTAAATAATAACAAAATACAAATTTAAATTATTCCGAAAATTGTCATTATATCTTATTATCGTATTAACCAAAAATTTTTGCTAATAAAGTACTTTTAAGATATTATTAAAGATGCCGAAGAGTTTTTGTATATATATATGTATATACTTATAAATTAATTTACACCACACATGTTAATGGCAATTTATTAATGATAATTAACTATAGAATTAATTGAATTATTCAATTACATATTCACAACAATAAAATTCAATTTATTTTCCAAGTAAAATAATAAAATAGATGAATGTTTAATTATAATACAAAATGTATAAAATTTAATGATTTGTATATTATAATATAGGGTGATTTTTTTGCTGCTAGTAACTTCATCAAACAGACGTCAAATCGACTCAGTTTAATTTTACTAGATCACAATTGAACGAATTTAACAAATACAAATTATTAAAATGGCTTTGTTGCGAACTACCGAAATCTTATGATTCAAACCAGCTCCATTTCCTTGTTATATCGAACATCTAGCTCGATATATGACACTTCGAATAATCGACCATAATTAGCACAAGCTTTTCGAATTAAAAATCAGTGTAAGAATAATTAATAAATTTTATAATGAATTAGAATAAGTTTTTGAACCACTCTGTTCTCCTATACAATTTGTTTTGTTATAACAATGTATATATAAAAAAATTACATTTACATACACTAGATATATTCCCATTTAATTCAAACCATACATTTTCTTTCATTATAATTAGAAAATTATTCAGATAAATTAATAATTCCAGAACATTTATTTAACATAAATTACCAACATACAAGAGTGTATTGTGGGGGTTTCAGAACTAAATGTACTTGAACAATTTACAAGCATATAATACATATGTATATATATGTATGAATGTACGTACATTTTAGAAATTCATAAAATCTATTTAAAAATGTTTTTATTTTACATAAATTTAATGAAAAATTTCATTATTTTTACGATCAGTTTTTCTTAAAGAATGAAGATTAAAAAATAAAAAATACAAAACAAAGAAAACCAATAACAATTTCAACATGGAAATTTCAAGAATTTTATAATTAAGAAATATTTTCTAAAATCTTTGACAAGCAGATTAAAATCTCCTTTTGTATCCCTTTTGTATACATATAAAAAATTTTATGCGAATATTTTTAAAATAAACTTTAAATTAATAATTAAAAAAAAAATTTTTTTTTAAACAAAAACACCGGAAGCTAATTTTATGTCAATTTCAAGAAAATGACAAAAAACAATTAATTTTTCCGGTTTCCAATTTTTTTTTTTAATAAAATTAACAATACTATGATTTAATTAAATATGGACCCATTCTTATTCCACGGATTAGCAATTTTAATTTAAATTGACTGAATAAAAGGACGACAAACGAATGGATGACTGGTGGCTTTCATTAGCAGATTCGTAATTTAGATTTTTCATCACGGGTTCTAATTTATAAATGGTATCAAACTTTTCCAGTTGAAATTTAATATTTATTCCAGTTATTAATAATTACTGATTTTTGATCGGTCGAACTACATAATTATTTAAATGTAGAGCTTGTAGTTAAAGGTTAAATCGGTGCAGAAATACATAATAATAATTAAGTACAATTCAATGAAAAAACACTTTATATTTAAATTTCCTATTAGTTATATTTGAAATTTTGTTGTAAACCTCTTCAATGATGCACTATATAAAATGTATAAATCCAAGCAAATTAAATTTTATTTAAAAAAATTCCTTTAAATACATTATGTATTTATTTTATTGATAGCATCTTTAATAACGTGTTAAATTAATTATACGAAAATATACTATAATAAGAATTTTTTTTCACCTTTAAATATACATTTTTAATATACATTTAAGTTGAGTCAAACCAATGATTTGTAGTGTAGCACTTTTCTCTTCAACAAGTAAAAATACAAGGATTACATTCATTTCGAATGAACGCGATTTATTCCGTCTTTAAAATAAAGAAAATATAAATGTAAACAAGTGTTAACATAATGCTGAATTTTAAGGGTTGATTTCGTGAGATAAGAAAAATAATTATTCTTTTTAATGGCATGATATTTACTGTTAGGGGAAGGTAGGTAAAAATTTTCATTTACGGAAATGAGTTTCTAGTAAGGATCAATGTACACAAAAAATTTCAACTTTCTATCTTCAAGAATGTAGAAGTTTTGTATGCGTGTCCACGGACGAACAGAGTGAGGCTAACAAGCATTTTTTTCAAAAATTTGTTTGGAAAAGTACTAAAAATTAAATCAGTTTATATCTTATATAATATTTCGCGGGAAATATTAAATGAAAACCCAAATATATATATACACACATTATACTCTCACGTACATCTCCTTGATACATAATATATATGTAAGTATTAAATTTATAGTTAAGTATTTATTAAATTTACAGTATATACCATTAAAATAAAGATAAACTTTTGTTTTTTTTTTTGTAAGAAACTTTATTATTATTCTGAACATCTGTACCATAAATATTTGTTGAAAATGATATGGTCTTATAATGAAGTAGATGAAAATTTATATGTACGTAAAATGTACATATATAATATTATCTGCAAGAATAAATTAAAATTTTATAAAAACGATATACCAATGTACGATTTTTATTATTCTCTATATGAGAATTTCACATTTTACATTTAAAATTATCGTTTCTTTTATATATACACTATATTATATACGTACATGAATAAATTATTAAGAAGCGCATAAATAAATATACAAGTATGTACTTTAGAAAAGCCAAATCCATAAAAATATAAAATTTTACTAAAAAATCGGTTTAAATTTTAATGAAAATTTTAGTTTTCCTTTAAATAAAAAATTAAATCAATAATTTTAAAATATTCTTATATTTTCTGTGGCAATAAGGCAAAGTAATTCAAGTCTACTTAGAACAAAATTGCATTCAATTGAATGCTATCTATATATACAAAAAAATTTCGCCAAATCTGGAATTTTAATGATTTTCGACATTTCAATATCTTCATTTAACTTTTAAAGCTTTAAAATTTAAAACTGAAATGTTGTAGACACTTTTATATGGTATTCGAAAATAAGAGTTACTAACAGATTTCTTATTACCCGAGTTAGAGGAATTAACAGAATTTTTTACAAATTCTGTTTTAATTCGACTTCTTCAACTTTTTTTCAAAAATGACTTTAAATATTTGAATTGGGTTAATTTGAGGCTAATAGTTTTATCTTAGGTAGTTTTGCCTTATTACCACCGACTTTATTTCTAATACTATTCCACTTTCAAATTTAAATTTATATATATATATATAGGTATATCACAATATAAGTACGTCATAATTAAATTTTAAAATAAATTTTAAAATTTAAAGAAATTGCATTTAAAATTCACTGTCATTTTTAATGCAAAATTTTTTTTTTATTGCACGCAAAAAAATTTTTATGCTTTATGATTTATTAATGAATAATATTTTACACATACTTGGGCTTGTACTGCTGTACTAAATATAGAACTCGTAATTGATATAGGTAAATTATTTGATTGAGAATGATTTTAGGATTACTGTTACATACAACATAATAATTCAAAATGCAGTAAAGCATTAATTTATCCTGCAATACAAGACTTTACTGCAGTAAACCTGTTGTGAGGTTTACCCGAAAAACTTTCCATTAATAAAGCATAGAGATAACAGTGCTGCATGTGTTTGAGAATTCAATTTCAATATTTTCAAAAGATATAGCCCGAAAAATTACTGCTATATCGCCAATAGGACTTTTTTACAAATCCCAATTCTAATAAACCCCACTCTCAAAATTGATAAAATAAAATTTTTTGTTTATTTTTTTTCCTTCCGGTATTATAAAACTTTTTATCCAATTTTCTTCCATGTGAAAACTTAAAAACATTATTTTGTCATATGAGCAAACAATTGTCATAATTTCACTTCTGATCTACAATATCAAGATTTAATGACTTATTATATTTCATATTTTTATTGCTTTTTTATTGCTTTTATTAAAATAATTTTCAACTTTTCTCAAAAATTAATATTTATGGGAATTAAACATAAATCATGATGATACCATTTGAGAATGCTCATTTGAAATATTTAATGCATTTAATATGCAAAAATTTTTTTTTGCATTTTTGGACTATTGAATCCTATTGCATCAATTGCATCGTTAGAAGTCATATAGGAAAAAAAACTATTTTTTAAAGTGTTTTTTCATTAACTAATCAATTCCACATGACTTTTGTCATTTTGATTTATGAATTTTAATAATCATTCAGATTCATATTAGATGAATCATTAAAATGAAAATGGTTCAGGAAAAGTTAACACTTAATAAAAATTCAAACTAATTTTAAAGACATTAAAAAATTTATTTCATATCGAGCCATAAAATAAATGTTTTTATTAAAAAAGTTACAATATATAAGACCATTATTGTAACCTATGGATGTGAGTCCTGGACACTTACTATAAAAGACGAAAATAACTTACGTATATTTGAAAGAGAAATACTCAGCAAAATATTTGGTGCAAAAAGACTAGATGATGGCGAATACCAAAGAAGAACAAATGAAGAATTACATAATACAATGAAAAACGAAGATATCGTAAGATTTATAAAAGCACAACGATTAAGATGGGCAGGTCATCTAATACTCGTACATATGAATGAAAATCGAGCGCAAATTAAAATATTCAACGGGAAACCATTATATAGCCGAGCTAAAGATAGACCGAGAGTAAGGTGGAAAGACAATATTGAGGATGACACCAGAAAAATTGCTATACAAAATTGGCAACATTGCCTTTGCACAATGTTCGAATTGTCTGTAGAAATATTGTGAAGAAGGCTAAAGCTCACCCCGAGCTGTAAAAAAATTTCGAATTTTATAAAAAACTCATTTGCACCGGAAACGTCTTTCTGTAAAACCCTTTTTCGGGACCTGGGACCTCACAGCATTTAAAACATTTAACATTTTTATATTGAAAAATTCTTCAAAAATTTGTTATGAAACAATTTCTCTTAAAAACTTTTCTTATTATAGCGCTTTTAATTAATTCCATAGCAATCATTTAAACTAATTTGGAAGTGTTCAAAAAATTTTATTTAAAAATTAATATTTTTCATTATGGCACCTTTTTAACATGTCGGTATTTTTAGTTTTGAATTTTTTCATAATTAATAATTTAAAAGGGAAAAACATTCGTTCGTTTTTTTATCACCTCTAAGAAGAAATTTATTTTAATATTTTACAATAATTTTAAATGAAAATGCATATATATATACATATATAGTAAAAGGAAATCATACAGAATGTTTCGGAACAAAGGGCCTTATATTAGGCTTGTTTGTATGAAATTCAAATAATACAGTTTGAACGAGTTTCGAATGTGCTTTAGATTTGGATTTGAGTTGATTTCAACAATCATCTTAAGATCACGCAACCTTTTTTCTTCAAATAAACATGTCTTTCAACTAGGTCTTGTTATCAAATCTTTTTATGCAAAATTTAATTACCGATTAAATACTGGGCCTGAGTTGCTGTGAATAGACATGCATTTCTATAAAAACCCATGTCTCTAATTCGTAACGTCTCGTTAAAGGATTGGTAAATTTAAAATATCCTTTCCTTAATTTAATATATCATTTTTAAAACGATTTTGGTATTCAAGGGCCCAAATGTGACTGCCTTAAATTTATTAATGTAGTGTTTGAACGATATTGTGCTTAACTATTAATCATAATGTTCAAATACATCAAACAATGAAATTTCAATCTTGAATCAATTCAAGGTTTCCTTTTAGATTAATTTTTTTCCAGAAAAACTTTTCTTTATTTATTTAAAAAAAACACCTTGAAAAGAAAATTATGATTAAATGAAAATCAAATTTAATATTTAGATTTTAATGAAATTATATTATATAGTATGGAATCCACTGTTGCATGTGAAGTTTTCCCCAACTAATTTGCTGGAAAATAGAAATCCTTATAAGAAATTTTCAATGGCAAGATATAAGTAAATGTTATTTTTGAATTCAAGGCAATATTGATTTTTTCATTTTATTGTTAAACATAATTTCAATTTGCTACTTAAGTTACAATATAAGCGGTTTATAAAAGTCTTTAATATTTTACTTTAATATTTACAAAGATCATATAACAGCTAATTTCTTCGAAATACAACATTTTCCATTATAATGTAAAATAAATACATAATAATCCATAAATCTACAATAATATCCTAGGAAACTTGACCTCATCCTTATCAAAATATTTATAAGCTTTAGTACATAAATGTTGGGATATCTTGTATTTACTTAAAGTACAAAAAATATTTTGTACATTAGTTTTATTTTTTTCATTGAAGTTTTCCTTTTTATAAAAAAAAAAAATATTTTTTTAAGGTACCTTTAATATTTTTCAGGTTGCATCATTTGGGTGGGATTTCGTAATATCAATTCGAATGTCGACCCTTAAAAATTTGTGCATTTTATGAATAATTTTGTTATATCATTGGATTGCTGAATTTTTGGGGGTACAGTGTTTTATATATATTTTCTGCTGAATAATCGATTATTGTCATGCTTATTTTCTTCAGAACCAAATTTGGTGTTATAAATAACAATTTTAGGACACAGATGGCAGGAAAATGTTTTCAGAGCTTGTCTATTGGTGATGATTTAAAATAAGGAGTAATTTATCGGATCTTGCGATAAATTTCAGTAGGTTGAATATAGGTTTTACAAATTTACAAATCTAAAAAATTGAAAACTCAATTCTTTGGGAAAATCAAAAAATAAATTTTTTCACCGAAATAGTCAATAATATTTTTGAGGAAATCGCCTTGAAAGGAGTCTGAAAACAAAATTGTCAAATTTCTTTTTGGTTTTCTTTCAAAAATTTAATGTGTTTTTCATATATTTTCTAAATTATTAACACGTCTCAAACGTAGAATATTAAAACGTAATCAGAAATCTTTGGAACACCCGGTAAAAAGCATAAAGATAGCGCATATATAAGCAATTCAAAATATTATAGGTGGCCTACTGTATTTGAGGAAAATAACAAATCAAAAGTAAAATTTTTAACATTTATTTTTATCCTTATTAACAAAATATGAAAATTATTTTATAAGTTTTTTATTCTTCCTCTTTAATAAAAGTTTATGAATTAAATTATGAAAGTGTAGTTAAATTTTCCTTAAAATATAAAAAATAACATTTTATTAATCTATATATAAGAATTTTATTTTAATATAAGAATTAAACTATATTTAATTGTCTTCAATACCGTTGTGAATAAAAATGCACTAAAAAAATTATTTCCATTATTAAATTCCTTTATCATCAATCATCATTAAGTTGTTCTAATGAATTTTAATTGTAGTTTGGCGTAAAATAATTGAAAAATTGCTGAAAGGAAAAAATCTATTGAAAATTAGCTTGAAATTAAGTCGTGAGAAAACAAGATATGGGCTCCAAACCTTAGAAAATTCGTTCAAATTTTTAATATTCTCATATTTCTTCAAATTTGAAAATTTTATATTTTAATACAATTGAGGTTTATAAATTTTTTCTAAACTTAACTTAATTAACGATAATTTTTTTATATAGATTTTCCATTAGATTTCAAATTTATCTTGAATTTTTCGGAATATACGTGATTAATTTCAATATTATTTTAGTATAGATTCCTTAAAAATATGATATGTATATAAATTTTTAATTTTTTACCAAAGAATATCATCGAATGTCTAACAGAAATGCTAACAAAAATTTTACAAATTTGCAATTCTAAAATTTTTATTGAACTTTAAAAAAAACTCACTTTAAATAAAAGAAAAGTTTTTATTAGAAAAATATAAAATATGCCTACCTAATATAAAGATGATATTAATTTTATAACAAAATGGAGGCAAAAAAAAAACACCCACATTATATTCTATACAAATAATTCAAATTTCAAGTTTCTCAATAAAAACCAAATGAAAATATTTTAAGAATTGAATAAATAAGGAGTCCAATTTAAAATATTATTAAAAAAATTGAAAGAAATTATAAAATAATAGAAATTTTGTATTTCTTTATTTTTTTATAAATTTTAAGAAATACTCAAATGAATTATTTTTCAAAATAAAAGACTAAAATTAATATAGAAAATGAGAATTGCTGAACCGAAAATATAAAAAATGTTGGGGTTATTGTATGTATAAGTAAAAATAATTTCTCATTTAAATATTTTGTGTATTTTTTTAAAGGTTATGTTAGGATAAATATAAAAAGAAATAACAAAATGCCTACAGTAAAAATAAAAATCTGATGTGATCAGCACATAACCGACCGCAATGTGTATTGCCTAGTTTAGTGACAGTGTTACAGAAGATTACGAAAATGCCTTTTTAACATTTCGTTTTACTTTTAAGGAAGTTACCAAGCTAACATACCTAGAAATTTGGCTGTTAGTAGAATTTCGTTTTATGCCATCCGAATTAACTGAAAAGTTCACCAGTTAGTATCTTTAACAACCACAACTCAAATATCAAATTTCAAAAAAAATCCATCAATCCGTTCGGTAGATGTGGTAAAAAATATAAAATCGGCACACAAAAAAGTCCAGTTCTCGGGTTTAATAAATACCAAATGTTGATCAACCCGTATCACAGCCAAAATAAACTTACATATAAAATTTTATCAAAATCGATTTAGCCGAACCTCAGATATACCCGTGCACATACAGACCGACAGATCGGTTTAAGTAAAAAGTATTTTATTTACGCTTCTCTATTGTGGAGAAGTGCGTTCCCACCGACATCTAAAATTTGATGCCATCACATAACCTACCTTATTTTATACAATGCTGTCGGTAAAAAGGTTATCTTTATGAGCAAAAAGTTGATGATGTTTTTTCTTACAGATCATTTCATTCTCCTGTATACGAAAAGAAAAACAAGATAAAATAAGATTTCGAACATCAACGTATAGTGATTTTAATATTATGGTTTGGAGTCTTTTGTTCTAAAAGCGAAAATTAAACTTGGAATCATTTGTTCTTTAGAAACAGTTAGAGCAATTTCATGTTAATTATATAGCAATATTCATTAAAGTTGATTTGACTATATTTCGCCGTATTTGAGCCCTAATATTTTGAATTGATTTTCTCTCAATCATTTCGTCCGAAATCGTTTAATTTCTGACGAAGTTTAGTTCTGCATCTTTTAAAGAAAATAATTTAGAAATTGGTGTTTAATACACATGTGAATGTGGCCGGGATTTGTAATTATATTGGCCGTTTGACGTTAATACAAAATCGAATCCCCTATTTCTTTTTAAAGATTTTGATTATTATAACAAATTTTTTTGCAACATCGAAGTAGTAAGCCTTCAAAGAAAATGTATTTTGAATTTTAATTTAATAAATTTTGATAAAAGCCAATATTCGAATCAAGAGGATTTTCATTTAAAAAAAATTTTTGAACACGTCCCATAAAAACGAATAAGAAAATTTGAAAAAAATTCTAACAATAAACAAAAAAACCAACCAAATTCAATACCTTAACCTTATAAGCTACACGTTTTTCTCATGAACATTATAAAAAAAAATTTTCCATAAATATTTTTACACCTTTTTTTTTCCTGTATTAAATTTTTTTTTATATTTTATTTACTATTTTACCATTTTATGTAATACTACATTATATTTTACATATTATACTTATTTTACATGAAACCTACTAGAAATTTTCTTTATGAAATTGTTTATGAAATATTGTAAATTTTGAAACAAAGTATAAAATACTTATTGAATATGAAAAATTGATTTTGAATGACTACGCAAATTAGCAAAAATCGATATGATATTGTTGGCCTACATACATAAGTTGTGGAATGGATTTAAGATTTATGAAAGAAATTATTGCAATTAAGTGTTAAATTTACTACTACTTTAATTAGAAAATGAAATTTTTCAGAATAGAAATTTAAGCGTATAGAGATTGTGTTCCGCCTATTTATCAACACGGAATTCTTGTACGGCTTGTTAAATCATTAGGAGTCAAATTTTTTGTTAAACATTATTTCAAAGTTTAAATTTTAATAAACTGAAATTGCATGAACTTCGTGCGAACGTATGTGCTCCACGAGTAATTACTATAGCGGTAAATAATTTTATATTATTTTACTTAAAATTTTCTTAAGAATTTTTAAAAGTGTCAATTTAAGAATATTTTTTCATTTATGCAATAAGTTTAATTTTAAAAATTTTTCATGTGTATGAATAAACTTTCAAATTTCCAATACTTATTGATATTCCAAAATTTTTAATTATTAAATTTGCAAGAACAGCATGATTTGTTAAAAATTCTAAGTATATATAACAAATTATAATTTATAATTTTTATATACTTAGCCTATTTACAAGCAGATTGTATAAAACTGGATAATATAACCGAAACAGAGTAAAAAACAATCAAAGGTTTAAAACCTAGTTTATAATTTAAGTTTTTGCAAACTGGAGAGCTGTATGTCAGCTGCAGGAACCTGTCCAACAAAGCAGTCCAACGGACAGTCCGTCTGACATATCTAAACCAGCGTAGAATTTCACTCTGAACAAGAATGAATGTATACGTTTATAAGAGGGGCGATCTTTTCAAATGATTACATGCTTCATACCAAAGTTAATACCACCTTCAGCGTATAATAATAGCGGATATTTTTTTTCGCTTTTTTATATAAAATATTCGATCTCAAGGGTGGGCTTTATGAAAAGCATCGTTTTTAACATTAAATCTCGTTGATATGTTTTTGAAATGAAAATTTTCAATTGGCTCTTAAGCCGATTCTTAAATCGGCTCTATTTATTATGTTTTATAAACAAAATGTAGACAAAAGAAGATATAGACTTTCAGAAAAACAAACTTAGGGCGCGAAACAAACTTTTTCTTTACCTTCACAAAGAAAGGCAGAAAGTGAAAATTATCTTCCATTATTTTTTGTTCATCTGAGTACGTCCTTAATATTATCCTACCTCAAGAATACAATTTAACCAGGAGCACTTTATGTAAAAAATGATTTGCATTAAATTTCGGAAAATTTAAAAATTGCACTCCCACAATTGCATTATTACAAACACTCAACCTTATATGTACTGAATATTCACGTAAATCTAAAAAATGTTATAGATGAAAAAACTATGTACATCTCAATAAGAAAATTTTTTAACTCATCAACCATCATAACACTAATAAAAATATTGTAATTTCAATTTCTAAGTAGAAAAAAAAGGTAAGTACTAAGAAAAAAAAAATTCAATTGAAACAGGAAACATGTGTGCTTTAAATATAAAAATTTTCTATATAAAAACTTTTTTTTTATTGCTTATTGCAAATGGAGTTTTAATGCAAATATTTTCTCTATAATAGAAGAAAGTTTCCTTCCATCCAAGAGAGTGTTGCTGGTTTTCTATCTTTTCCATTTTTAAACCGATTATACTTATACAAATATCTTATATCTGTTATACATTGTTGTAAACTCTAGTGTATACAAAAATTAAAAAGGATTTTTTTTTATATTGAAATCTCTAAGATAGTTTTTATACTTAAATTATTATTCTGTCATGTAACATGTTGCCATGTATAGAAGTCTAGCTCTATGGGAATAATTTATTATTAATGTTTATTCCCAGCTGTTTCGTGACTATTCTAGTATTATACTTTTCAGATTTTTTAGAGTTCGTAAAACTTAATATACATATATATTATGTTATGTATGTTTACATATAAAAATATTTTATTAATTTTTATTATGATTATAAGTAGAAAATAATGGTTTAAAAGAATGAAAATTTTAAAATGTAACATTTAAAAATATTACAATAATACAAAGTTACTTAATTATGTATATACACATTACAGATATACTTACATACGTGTGTGATATAGAGTTTAACATTATACAACTTATTCAATTTATGTTCCCTTGGAATAATATTTAATCGATCTCCTATCAAATATTTAAAATCACTTTCTTTGTAAGAAATACCAATGTTATTAGCATAAAAATTTTGAAAATTTATAAGAGATCTCTGTTATGCAAATAGTTTTAATTTACACGTCCATTTTGAATAATTGAAGGCAAACCAATGGTTCGTAAATTAGCAAGTCAAAATACTGCTTTTAAAAACAAACTGTGTATACTACACTATTAAGATTAGTAATTCGAATTGAAGGATTTATAGAAATTTGGAAAAGCCTGCACTTTCGGAAATATGAGACGTCAAATATTTAAATTTTACAAATTTCGAGAAGTAATAACTTGAGAAAGGGTGAACTTCTCAAGTTATTACTTCTCTTAAAAATTTTCGTTTAACATAATGAACTATTTATTACTAATTTATCTAAATTTATCTAAAAGCAGCTAAAATTTCGGACTCCTATAAGCTGTGGTCTTGAAGAAAAACGATATCAAATATTTGGGAAAAACGGATTTCACATAGCAATAAATTTTAACGGCTATTTTGTTTTTTTAAAATTCAAGTATGGCATGTCGCAGTGGGAGAAGCCAGTAACTGCTGTTCTACTTTTGCAAAATTTGAAAAACACTTAAAGTTTCGCTGCAATAAATAGTTAAAAAATAACACATTTTCTTCTACGGAAATAAGTTTCTAGTAACGATCTATATAATCAAATTTCAGCTTTCTATCTTCAAGTATGCAGAAGTTTTGCAAACATGTCCATGGAGAGATAAACGGACGGGCGGGGCAGAGTGAAATTAATAATTTTTCCAAAAATCTTTGTGAAAAAAGTGCCAAAAATGGAGGTATCGATTTGTGTTTTCATCTGAAGTGACGTGTACCCCGTGTGAATTAAATATACCTAATCTAAATTTATTAACATATTGTAAAAATAATAAAAGTTTTAAAGCAGCCCTTTATAACTTGTTTTATAAATTCTTTATCTTACTGCTAATTCAAAATAAAAAAATAAAGTGTTTTTCTCCGATTTGTTCGCGTACATGAAATCTTGACTCAAAAAAATATTAAAACCTTAAATACAAAATAAAAAATACTTTTTCAAATTTTCAAATTCGTAAAGCCGCAGGAATTTTTCTTAAAATTTTTCATAAAATGCATATTTATTATACAATAAAGGAATATTAAGTACACACACATTACTCATTTCTCATTATCAATTTATTATTCACGTACATCGTATTCTTTACTGATTATATTTTTCCTGTTTTCCATAAATTATATAACATAACTTATTTATTATAATGTATATGAGCTTGTGTGTTTCACTTCCTAAACATAAAAATTCATAAAAATTATAACGTGTAATGGTTTTATTTAGTGGTCGAAAATATTTTATTAACTTAAAATCTTATATAAATCTTAACAATAAAATTTAAAAGAATGCCTCTGTTTCGGTATTATTTTTATGTACCTAGATAACATATGAATATTTCTAAATTCTGATTTTTAAGTTCAAATTGCACGTTAATATTAGAAAAAAAAATAATTTATTGTATATGAAAAGAATTTAATATTAAATTATTTAAACCTTGAAGGCTAATCACATTTCAAATTTTGACAAATTTGCGAAAACCATTATTCAACTATTATTTTCTATTCATTATGCTATAATGCTTTGTTAAATTAATTTATTTAAATTTTTGAACAATATAGATTTTACAAAAAAAAATTATGCTATTATATAAAATTTAAATTATTTCAAGTTCAAGCGGTCGTATATATTATTGCATTGTGCTCACATAATTGCAACAATGTGGGAATTTCAAATAGAAATTATTAAATGTTTTATATCCATTATAAGTGCGATGAATACCTTAGAAATCTTGAAGGACATAAAATTGCAATTTATTTAACTTCAAGAAAGTTATTAAACAATTTATCTTCATTTGATTACAAGAACATTAACCGTTAATCCATATTTATAATAACCAACCAAACCTTATGTCCGAATACCGAATATACATTATACCGAATGCCATATTTCATTATATAACCTGAACTTGTTCTAAAAATGTTTATTGTGTCATTTATTAAGTTAACTATTGCACTATTAAATTTTTACCAACCAAATTTAATATAATATTGACGACCTGTATTAATGCGAGATTCGACTGACATGTATACTTTTCGAGAAAATCGGGAAGTAAATATTATGTTGCCAAAAAATTTCATCTTTGAATTCGGTTTGGCAAAATAAATTAACGAATATATAAATTTTCCAAGAAAACCGGATTCCGGAAGTAAACCTGTAGATTTCTGAAGGAGATGTGAATAACAGGAATATATTCCATTCAACCACCGCAGACTGGAATGGCTTTTTGTAGTTTTCCTACAACCCTATCTTTGCTTCCTCGATCCCGAGGAAGTACCTGAAAATATCCTCAAAGATAATGTTACGTTTGCCTCAATAGTAAAAAAGGTCCACACAAACCATCAATGCCTCCTGGCGACTGGAGCAGAATAGCCAAACAATTTATTTATGAGGGTTTTTTATACTGTCTTCTAAAAGCACGAAACTCATTTCGATTCATCCCATTCGAATGATTGCAGTCTCTAGTGAAGGTTCGATTCCCTCCCACACAGAATATCAAATCAAACCTGCAGAATGATTATGCAGAACAGCAAAAATAGAGTTTCAAACCTGTTTTACACTGACACAGCAGTTATTTTTTTGCCCCTATGCCTACTATGTCCCGGAACCATATTAAGCATCACTCTGTTTACTGATACAATTTCAACCAGTGTAAGTACACAGATCCACTCCATCTTAATATAGGTAAAATTGTTTTTTTTGGTTTGAGTATCAACTTAAACCGATTAGAGTATCAAGAAAATTGTCCTTCTTTCGATATCACATACATGACACAATTTCTATAATAATTTTCTAAAGTTCGAGACCTGTACTAGGAACAAATTCACATTGCAACACATATTTACTTGAAATTTTAACTTTCCTAAATTTATGAAATAGTTATAGCTATAGCCAGAGTGTATTTTCCCAATCCTGTACACCCTTATGCCGATGACATCGTCTTAGTTTTTTAAATAATAATTATATGCGAACTAATTTATTCAGTTCTAATTTGATTTTAATCCTTACACATACATTTTCTTGATATTTTACTAAATGTCAAACATGTTTGCCAAATCCCCCATTTCATTCATATGTTGTATTTAAAACAAAAAAAAAATACAAAACATAAATCAGACCTTATCAATTTTATTTATCAAAAGTACTTATCAGTAAAAATTAAGTTTTATTGTCCTTCTTTCGTATTAAGCTGTTATGAAAAATACATTAGATATTTAATCTAATTGTCAGTTGTTCCGTTTTCAGTTTAATGTTCATCAGTTAGTAGTTCTGCACTCTCTATGTTCAAAGATATGTAATAAAATTCTCTATCTTATCTAATTGATCAATTAATATTTTAATTTGATTTTTATATATACATTGAACTTAATATTGACAAAAATGTCAATTCATAATCGAAGACAATTTTATTAAACTCATCAATACCCAACACATACATATATATACAAGTACTTTGAATTTAAAATTTTTTTAAAAATATTAAGAAACAAAAAAATAAATAAATTGTCATCCTAAGCCCTGGAATTATACAAAAACAAAAATTATTCAGCTTTACATTATCAACTGCCTACAAAAAATTCACATACTTGTAAAATTTTTATTATATTCAATAAAAAAAAAACACACACAGGAAATAAAAATGAAAAATTCAATATTTTTAGCGGAAAACAACAAAAAAATATTATTGTGTCCTTGTGACATACAGAATAACAAAACAGTAAAAAAAAAAATTCTTATGTTATAATTTTATCACATCACAACTATAAATCATTTGGGATTTGAATAATTTCACTTTATATATGTATACATACACATATATAATCCCCTATAAATATGCAATACAAAATAATATTCTTGTTTTTCATTTTTTCTCTTTTGTTGCTTGTCTTCATTTCAATAATTTTTTCTTTGTATAATTTATACTACGCAAAATTTCAATATATTTTTATTATTGGGCACTCTGTACAAAATATTATTGATTTTTGTACATTGATATTTCGAAAAATTTTTGATATATAGAAGCAACAATATAACAATAGCCCAATAGCACTACGAAAAAAAAAATAGGAACAAAAAATTTCTTACATATTTCTTAAATGAAGCGAAACAAAAAAAAAACAAATACCATGCTATCATTTCATCTCTATCCTCCCATATTCTTTTATTCAGATTTTATAAAATGTGTTATATAACACTCTCATTTCACTTTTGCCATCATATTTGTAATACATTTAATATATAAATTATATTTTTTATATGTGTGTGCGTGTGAGAGAGTATTTTATACGCTTCTATTGTGATATTGTTATGTTTTTGTTTCATTAAAGGAAAACAAAGTTCTAGATAAAAGTTTTAAGATTATTATTTTTCTGTCTCTTCTTATCTCTCCTTCTCTTTTGCTTCCTCTCTCTGTCTTTATTTGTATTTTATTAATCCTTGGCAAAAAAAAAATTCAAATATTACATTTTTCTCTAATTTGATATTTTGATAGAATTTTTTTTTGTTCTTTTTTTTTACGAGGATGTTAAGGTAAAAATAAGAAAATTGGATATTTTTATTATCTTATATAATATGGAAAATGGCATTACCTGAAAATTAGTTGCCAAGAGTTGTGAAAAGTAATCAATTTATTTATATAAATAGCTATGTATGTTCATCATTCTTTTTTATACAAATTAATTTATAATACACTAGTCTACCGCACCACAAATAGCGCAAATTTCTGCCCCACGGCCAGTGTCCCGTGTAGACTAGCCTCATGAGACATCGTCAAGAGCCCGTACGATTTCTTAAAGTCTTAAAGTTGACAAATTTTTTTTGCTGTCCAGATGGTGACCGACGCGCTATAGATAATACCTATATATATTAATTTCAACTGTGTTGATGGGAACTAAAACCCGTTCCGCCCCGGAAATGTTCATAACTGAGCCACTGGCTGTTGATCACTGTTGCGACATTAACAGCCACAACAGGTTGAGCTCCAGAATCTCTTATGATTTCAGTATGGCGAATGTTTCAGCCTGAAAGACACTCGAATCGTTAGGAAACCTATATAATTCAGATACTCTATGTGCACTCTATTCAGAACTATAATTCGGCAAAGCAGTTTATAATTCGGATGAATCCAGTGTAATTTTTAAGATTTTTGGTTTCAACTTCTGAATCCGTATACAACAGTCTTATTCCGTATCTACCACTGTTTTTAATTTATGATAAAAGGTATTGTTGAGATTTTTTTCAATCACCTCATAGGATTATGTCACTTTTCGTAAATTTATTAACTTTTATTTTTGGTAAAAGCACATGTTATGTTTAGATTTTTGGAAAAAATTATTTTAAAAAATAATTTCCCAAAACATGGGCGTTATTTTATTTTTATTAAGTTTGTTCATATTCTTTTTTTTGCAATAATTAAATTTTTTACTTATTTTCGATTCAAGAAACTTTGAATATTGTTCATGCATAAAATTAAAGTTCAACTCTGTAAAGCACAAAAATTAAAACTTATGCCTGAAATCTTATGTAATAATACTCAATATTTCATACTTTTATTAATTGTTATACCTTTTTTACATATACATACATTCTATATTTTTTACATATACATCCACATTCTAAATAATATTTACTAAAAAAGATTTTTACACATTGTTAGAAAGAAATTTAACCTACATATTTTGTGTTTAAAAGGATTCTGAATTTTCACTAACAAGAATAAAAACACAAAATATTTGTTGTTGCTTTTATATTGGACAAGTATTACATTTTTCAATTGAATATCAAGAATTCTTCGAACCTACTTGTTTGGTACTTAGTCTTTTTTATATAATACACAATATGTATCAAATTTCTAAAGATAATTAATTAGGTTTTCAATACATGAAAGTAATTAATATCAAATCAATTAGATTTTTTTCTTTAGAAAACTAATAATGTAAATTTTCAAATTGATTTTAATTGGAAACCTATTAAATTTAGTTTTATATTAAAAAATTTTTGCATATATTCATTTAATTTTAATGAAATTTCATCTTTCTTCTGCTAAAATAAACAAAAATCTTTCAGTCAGGTTGAGGTAAGAGTAAGGGTTGGAGTAGGACTTGAAGTACGGAGGGATTAAATTTTATATCGAGTTTGAACCAAGACTTAAGCTGGAGTTCGACTTTTATATCGAGTCGAGATCGGGGTTCATGCCCCTGAAACCAAATTTGAAATTAGAATTAGATAAAAATTAAATTAAACTATTGAAAATATAATTAACCTTCTATTTAATTTTTCAATCGACTTTGTATTCTCAATTGTATCGTATGTCAAAGAAGTTTTTATGTATACAGTTTTTATTTTATGAAATTTCATAATATTTGCTACGTTAAAAAACTTGAACAATTATCAAAATATTGTTATTCAATTAAAGAAGTTGTTTAGCTTTTCATGCTGCGAACAATTTCGTTGAATAATCTTTCACAGAATGATTTTCACCATTCATACAAGAATTTTCATAATATTTATCCGAGACAGAGACAGAAACAGAGTTTTTCCATTAAATTTCCATTAACATGCTATTTAAAAATATTATTTAAAGCTAAATAGTATAATATTATTTTACTTTAGCTAATCATTTTACAGCAAGAGTTTTATATCCTGATAATCTTCTAATTTGTTCATCAAATTTTATTTTAATCACACATTACAGATTTCTCATAGCTGCTCATTTAATAAAAATGTATTTTAGTAGGATTAAAACTCATTTGAATTAAATTTGACTCCGCTTTTCAATATGTATAACACAAAAATAATCATCTTAAATTGAGTACAATAAAATATATAAAATATTTGATATATTCTAATATTTTCTTTAAATAAAAATTTATATAAGAGAATCAAAATCCTTACCAAAATTAATATGGGATTTGAATGTAAAAATCAATAAAAAATAAAAATTTAAAATCTCTTGTCGCTCGCATCCTCTCTATATTCTCGGATTATAAAAAAATATATGTCGCAATAAAAATTATAAATAAGTTCCTTTTCACATCGCACATACACATAATGTTACGTTGTATATTTCATTTGAAGGAAATCCTTTGACCCGAAAAATAGGATCTTTTATTTTTATAAACAAAAAAATATTTTTAAAAATAAAATTTCAGCAATTTTTTTTTTCTAGCTAAATATAGAATTTATATTTTAATTTTAAAATATTTCCTATTATGTCCGTTATGTCAAATTAATCAAAAATCTAAAATGTTGATATTTCTAAATTTTTAATAATGATACTTATGTACATCCATACAACGCAACATACTTTGTTTAATAATAAAACTTTTTGTTTACATTATTTGTGAGCAATATTTCTGACTCTATGTGCATATATAAACATACCTATTCATAATATACCTATATAGTGTATAGGTATACATATGTATATTCACATGCACATGTTCGTGCCTAATATTAATTTCCAATTGAATGCTTTTCGCATTCTTAAAAAATTCATTGTATGTGTGTATATTCGGTCGCTTGAATATGTTCCGAAAGAGTTATTAATAAATATTTTTGAAAATTACAGGGAAAAGATGTGTAAATCGTGTTATTTTTGAAGTATGTTTCATAAAACTGTAATTTAGAATTCTTGTTTTCACAATATGTAAGAATATAAGAATATTAACTGAACTTGTTACCTGCTAAAACAGACCAACTAAAATTTGCATACTTCGGCCAATATTTTTGAAGAAAATTCATAAAATTCTTTGAATTTAAGAAATACCGAATGGTTACCAATTTTGATTCCTTAGTTACATAAGACCGTCATTTAATAATTGAAGACTATAATTTATTGAACAAGACTATCGATGTTTTCCTTATTTAATAGAAATAGAAAATTTGTGCTTTATATTAGGTGTTATACGAATTTCTAATTTTTAGAAATCAAGATTTAATTATTAAGAAATCAAGATTAAAATATTTAATATATTCAAAATTGAACTTGTTTTAATTTAAATTTAACATGAGTATTAAATGAGAGTCGCAGTGCTTCAAAATAAAGCTATAAGTGTTCGATATGCAAACAAATGAATATTTTTAAATTGACTAGTAAATCAAATATTTACACTTACAATTTCGTTGAACGTACAAAATTAATTTCTAAGCTTATAATGACATTATATTAAATAAAAAAAATTATGGCTTCTATTCCCAAAACCAATGCAAACAAAAAAAGAGGGAAAAAAAACGGTAAATAAAAATTATGTAACTTATTTGTATTTTAAATTCTTTTTGTATCCTGAAAGATCCTTAATAAAATAATGTTATACACATTACATAATGCGAAATACAACAATTTGTGCATAGGTGTGTGTAACTAAACAAAAATTATGTAATAAATTTATTTTCATGGTTAAATTTTTCATAATATAAAATTAAATAAGTTAATGAGTATTTGTGCTTTTCTTTTTTTTTTATTAAAATGAGAAAGGATAAATAGGCATCCTGAGATTATCCTTTTTTGATATATTTAATCTTTACATGCGCCCCGCCCCACCTGTATCTTAGATCTGATACTTTTTATATTTTATGGTTTGCACTTTTAACACAATGGGTATGAAATTAAATATTTCTTTATTAAAACTGTTTTTTTTAAGGGAAGAAGTAATTTCAGCATAATGAACAATATTATATTATATGATCGTGGGCAGATATTCTTCTATTTGTTAAGTATAAAATGACTGATTATATGTGAGTATCCTACGCAAATCAAAAAAAAAAAAACACGAAAATATTTCATGTTTTCATTTAATTTTAAATTAAGACTTTGTTCTAGCTTGTAAAGAGGAATAAATACACGAATAATGTATAGCAAGCTTGTATGCCATCTGTTATTCAAAATGATCCTAATGCATATTTAAATAATAAGAAAAAATTATATTGGATTTTTTATTACAGCACCTCAGTTATCGAATTGAACCGAATACTTTATCATATTCCACTACAATACATTAAGAATCATGCCTTAAGAACCTTGAAATTCAACTCTTTCTTCATTAAGCTCAAAAACAAAATTATCGCAAAATTTTAACATTTCTAATTTTTTTATTTAAAATTCTATAGTACAAGATTAATTAGATAGCATTTCTGAAGGTTGAAAAATTTGAAATAAAATAAAAGAAAAATAAATAAAAAAATAATTTCTTAAAGTTACTTTGCCTTAATGAAATTTCTTAAAAAAGAATAAACAAGAGAAAAAAAAGAAAAATGAAAACAATTTTCCACTTTCAAATTTTGAACTTTTAATAAAAAATTATTTGTTTTTAGAACAATTGTCTAAAATTCTTTTAAATGAAGGAGAGAAAAATTTTTTACATTCCACGCAACTTGGTTTGAAGTTAACATGTTGAATTCTTTTATGCTACTTTTTTTTTAATATTTCACATTTTTACTACACAAATTATATAATATGTATATTAATTGCTTTTATTAAAATTGAGAGCAATCCTACATCGAAATTTTTGTACATTTCTAGCGAGAAAATTGGTCTTCAAAATAAAAAAAAAAATAAAATTTTAATTTTGTTGACTGTTTGGCAGAATACCAGCCTCAAGACTTAAAAGCACAAAAATTCAAGACTTTTTTTACACTGTCATGAAATCAATTTGTGACGAATAAGTTCCAGTCAGCTTATCTAGCTCAATTACAGTGACTAATTTCATGCATATATGACAACATAATTTTTTGTCGGATAAATGTTTGAAAACAGACAATTATTCTGTCATATATTCTGTTATACATTCTGTTATACATACTGTTATACAAACTGTTATACAAACTGTTATTCGAAATTAAATCAAAATAATATTGTTTGATTATATACTCTTTATATTTCAAAAATTTACTACTTAACATCTACTAAAAAATATTGTTTTAGAAATTCAAAAAAGAAGCTGTTTCTCCTTACATCAATTACTTTGAACAATCATTTTATCAACTAGACTTATTAACAATATTTAAGTAAATTTTAAAAGTTACAACTCTCATTTGCAATTTAATTTTAAGAAAAATATAAACTAAAAACTTCCACAAATTCATAATATTTTATACGAAGCAGTTAAAAATCGTAGGAGGTGAAAAGTTTCTAGGAGGTCCCGAAATTATTAAAAACTTCACATACAGCAACCATATAAATTTGGACAAAATTATTTTTTCTGCCCTTCTGTTATTATTTTCATATAATAAATTCTTATTCGCATTCATATTTTATATTAAAATAATAAATTGTAATATAAACATAATTTTCCGGCATTTTAATAAAAGGAGAGTTTCATTATTTAAGATTCTTCTTATATATATATGAGTAAGAAAAAAAATTTTTTTCACATACGTTGTGCTTGTTTGCGTATATTTTTGTTTTCTCCTTTTCTTCTGTTTGCTGCAACATAAAAATTATTATTTTCTTTTCAAAAATAAATAATATTATAAAACCGAATATTTTTCATATTTTATTAGATAATTGGGGGTTTACAAGAATGAGTGTTGCAAACAAAAAACGAAAAAAATAAGAAAAACTTTTGTATATTTTTTTCATTTCATTTTACGAATGCTATTTTGTTGAAAATTTGGTTTTCTTTGTATGAAATTCAAATTTTTTATGCTTATTGCAATTTAGACAAAATATTTCAATTTTCATTTATGTTAAATACTTAAATATTTTGAATACAAAGAATTTTTTGCATATTAAAATTTTAAATGATTCCAAAAACATTCTCAAGATATAGTTTTGATAGAACAATTTTTAAAAAAATTTTAGAATGTTTGGAAGAAATAGCAAAAAGAAAGATAATGGCACTAAAATGCAAGTTATTTACGATTTTTAATATTACATACTTATATTGTTAAAACCACAACTTGAGGCAAGTCTCCACTCTTCAAAAATAATTTTTCTATTAAGAAAGAAAGAAAATCAAAGTTTATTTTTCTCTTGTAATATTTTTTATACAAACAAAAATTATTATAATGTATTCAAGTGGACAACAAAATTTTGTTTTATGTCGAATGAGAGCTACAGTACTGCCGCTTTCACATATTTTATACATACAATGCTGCTCTCACGTGTTATTATTTCGTTCTCAGGACCTCGCTCTGACAAATTTGCAGAGTTAGTTATTTTCATTTTCATTAGAAAAGGTTTACCTCGTTGCTTGGTAACAGAACGAGTTGGGATCCCGGATTTTTGAGTTACCTGGTGGAGTCTCACACGATCAGGTGGTACTGTCTTGTGAAACTCAATGAATTGGGTACGCACAACCGGGTCACTTTATGCTGGGTGCCAGGCCATGTGGGAGGAAATAAAAAGCATATGCGCTAACGAGGAGGGGGGCTAACACACCTCTCCTAGGGCCGGAGCCCTTATGCGTCATCCGACAACATACTATTCGTTGAGAACTAAGAAAGGAATCAAAGAGGAGGCGGTCGGAACGCTGGATAAATCTTCCGTACTTTAATTAATTACGATCTCCCTTTTAAATACTATTGAAAAATTACAATTACTATAAAACATCTTCTAACATGCATTTAAAATTTAAAATATTTGAATTAATTCCTCAAATTTAAAAAATCAGTATTTCCCACAAAAGAAAATGTAAAATTGTAAAATTGATTATGCAAAAGCATTATTATATATATATTTACAACCTATCATACAACAGTAGTTTAAATTATAAATTTAATTATTTATTGATTAATTTATTGAAAAATTTAATAAAAAAATAAAACGTTCCCTAAAAAACTAATATTAATCTCATAATACCAAATTATAAATACAATAATTAATTTACTACATAGCCACAATCAATATATATTTTTACATATATTTTTACATATTAAACAGGTAATTAATATTTATATATTATTTAATAACAAAAAAACATACATGTTTAGCTAAATACTTCACGATTTCATGGCAAATAAAATATTCGTTTAAAGAACATTGTAATTAAATATTTTATTTATTCAATCATAATACTTTGTAATTTAATTCAACTGATTTATATTTGAATATCGCATTTAATTATAATAAAGAAATTAATTATAGTAAATGAAAAATTTATTAATTTTCGCAATTAGCATCACATTGTAAAGTTAAAAACCCGTGATATACAATGTATAAATTTAAATTTATTGCATTAAATTCTTAATAATTAAATAGATCGTGATTTGATTTTTCAATACGTGCATATGTTGAAAATAATAACAGGTTTTTTAAGTAGAAAATAATTTAAATTTTCAAGTAATTACCAAACTTTAATTAAAAAAATATTAAAGTAAATACTTTGGAAATTTTAAATTTCTTTCAAAATTTCATTAAATTAATTTATTAAACTACAACCGGAAACAAAACCATATTCAATGCTCCTGTACCTTGCTCCTTATATTAAATAAGATATTAAAAAAAAATGTCACAATGCCACATTGAGATTTATTCCATTTCGAGAAGAGACTGAGAAAAAGTGGTCTGAAATGAGAACATACTCTAATTGTCCTTTCTCGAAATTGTAAACTAATTCGTCTGCTCGTCCGACCTACAGATAACAGCAAAATTATTATTAAATGACAATTTCACTTCTTTCTGAAAACAATATTAATTAAGCTTTAATTTATCAAATTTCCACAATTGAATTATCAAATTAAATGCCAAAACCATATTTGG
Source organism: Condylostylus longicornis (assembly GCF_029603195.1). Lineage (NCBI taxonomy): Eukaryota > Metazoa > Arthropoda > Insecta > Diptera > Dolichopodidae > Condylostylus > Condylostylus longicornis. Next base: position 438,801 of record NW_026578006.1, read on the forward strand.
TTTAAAATCGAAACAAGAAAATGATCTAAGTGGCTGTCGCATAAACGCCATTTTAATTTCAAATACAACCTTGAGATTAATTAAAATTTTATATAAAGAGTCTGGTTTAGTGCAAATCTGGTGAAATAAACCAAAATTTAGTAATCATCCGTTCGTTTTTGTTTCAAAATGTAATTTATTGAACTATAACATTAAATTCGTAATATTTTTTTAAAAAATTTAATTTTAATCCAATTTTTTTTTTCTTTCGCAATTTGAATTAGTTGGGAGAGGAAATGACATACTTAAAATTATATTTAGTAATCTAGTAAAATTATTTTTAAAATTTTTAATTCATCTTTTCAATGGGAAAAATTTCAGAAATATTGATTGAAATAGTGTGGAATTGTACAATATTATAATTAGATTAGAAATTTGATCGTTTTTCAATTCAATATCATAGCGTGGTGATATTGTCTTCATCCAACCTCCCACACTTTTAATATTTTATTATACATACAATATAAATAAGAATATATGCGTATCTATACTTTTTTTCTAAATAAACATCTTTATAAAATTATATTTTTATTTTTTTCATCGCTATAAACATAATAGCTATTACACTTTTTTTCGTAATAAGAAAAATAAACAATTTGTTAGTTTATACTTAATATATAATCTTGTATATTTTTAGTATATAAAAATATGTACACATTGTAGTGGCATTATGTTTACAGAAAACATTAATTTCCTGGATGTCGCGCGCTTCAATTATATTATATTATTTTATTTCAATAGCGAGCATTCAATGTACAATATATACAATTTAAATAAAGAGCTCTATAAGTATAAGTTAATTTCATTGCTTCAATAAAAAAATATATACGTACCTAGATAAATGTATATTTCATTAAAATATACTCATTCAAATATACGTGTAAGTCGCATAAGAAGAATAATAATAATGATATGAAGATCATTACAATAATTATATTATTATATCACTTCTTCATTCTTGAATTATATACTACACAATTCCTTCCATAAATTAGAGAAATAAAATATTTCATGAGATTTATGACACAATAATGTAGATATGGACGATATTCTTATAAAAAGACTTTAAATTATAACAGTAAAACAGAATATCTCACACTCTTTTATACAATTACATATACATATATCTATATATATATATAGGATAGGTAATTGAATTTTCACTTTTCATTTTTATATAAGTACGTATTCTTTTCAAAATGCAAAAAAAAATTTTATAAAAAGTGTGTACGCATGAAAATGTAAAACATTTATAGTTAAGAAAGTAATTGTAGGATACTTTGTAGAAAAAACAGAAACTTGAATATTGGTAAACTATTTTATAAAAATATATACAATTTCATTTAGACTTTGATAATTTGAATCAAAAACTAAGATTTCTAGTAAAGATTTCTAAGGGTAACAAAAATAGAGTAACCGAGAGGTAAGCGAAATTCCCGAAAAGTCTGAATAAATTTTGGGCCTAATCGTCTATTTCGCTGTTTTACTCGGAAAGTGAGAAGAAAGTGAGTAATTATTATTTATATACTTGTGTAATGTATTTATTGAGTGAGAAGAATTATTTGGTATTTGGTAACACTTTGTTTTTGAAAGTTGATTTAGTTGATTCAGTTGATAATTTAAAAAAAAATGCAAAAATCCAATTGAAAAAATAAGTAATCTTATTGGAAAAGTGAAAGGTCCATTCGAAAATACTGAGAGTTCTGATTTGAAAGTGAATAAACGGTGAATAAAAAAGCGAGATACACAATCCTGCGCTTAACATTTTTATAAAATATTCATTTTTCCAAATTGGTTTTGGGAAGAAAAGCACAGTGGTTTTGAAAACAAAAGCACAGAAGAATGAATACAGGGATGAACAGGCCAACAGGCGCAAAATTATTGATTTTTTAAATTTTGACAATTTTAGATAAGCGACTGATATACTGAGTGTACATACAACTATTTTTATATGTATATTATTATAAATAATTCTACTTTTCATTGATTTTCAACAACAATTCGCAATTTTACTAAAATTTCGACCTTTAGACGGAATTTTTAAAAATTTTTTTAGAACTTTTTAAAAATTTCATAATAAAGTTAATCGATACAAAATTTGTAATAAATTACATTATAAATAATCCGTTTATATTTAACATTTATTCACCGAAATTTTCACTTATATAATTTTTATTTGCAATCTAAAATTTAATGATTCGTATAACATAAAGCCGTGAAATTCTCACATAATTGCGACATTACAAGGATTATAAAAAAAAATTATAAAATTTAATTTTATTGCATTTTATTTTTTTTTATTAACACCTATAAATCCAGGAAACCAATTTTAAAATAATAAAAAAATGCATATGTGATTGATATGTGATTCTTTTTTATTAAATAATACAACACTAATAAATTAACAAGCTACAAATTGTAAGAGATATTCTCGGAGTTCAAAACGGACATACAAATTTATTATAGTTTTAAATTTTAAATTTTTATGAGAGTATAAAAATAATAAGGCTACAATGATTCATACTTGAAAAGAAAATAAAAGTTACACTATTTCTATTAATGTGTGTAAATGTTAGTGAACGTATTTAAATTTTAAGCTATCCAAACAGCAATAATTGAATGAATAAATAAGTGAATTAAATGGAATCTTTGGAGACTTTAATATGACTTTTATCACTGCTATTTTTTGTGAGTTTTTTGAAAATGTTATTTATATAAATATAATTCAATTAAGTTATTATTAAAGTCAAATATCATTAAATTTTTTCTATATTCTATTCCTTATGGAATTTGACAGTGCGATGAAACAGTCTAATACTTAGCGACGTCATAGTTAAAGAATTATTTTTCATTTCAAATGAATATGGTATAATTAAATTCAAAAGTAGATTTTAGAAGGTATTGTTGTCCCGCTTTCAGAAAAATGAAGGATCAGGATAAACGTTCGCACACTTGCTCTCTAGCTATAACTTTGTTTCGTTTGGCTCGCTGTTTAGAAACACTCCTATGATAACTAGATGACATACGATTCCACAAACAAATTCAATCTCTTACATATATTTTTTGATTTTATCCTACAATCCATTGACTAATCAGTACATGATAATAACAATCACCAAATATTTTATAATTTTTTATTAAATTTCTTAAAATTTTAAATAATAACTTAATGTTATCCACTTTCATCTACTTTTAATACTATAATTAGCTACCAACAACAACGAAAAGCAAAAAAAATTTCACTATGAAACAAAAACCTTCAACCATGAAATTAAAAATAAAATTTCATTCATTTTTTGATGGCAATTTGTCCCTTAAGTAACCTTGATAATATGCTTGCATACTGACATCTCATTAATTTTATATACTTATGTACTTATATTATATAGTTACTCCCATGTTTTCATAATGTTGGACATTAAAAATAAAATGAATAATTTAATTATAAAAGAAAGTGTAAAGAAATTTCGAAAAAAAGACGATTACAAAATTAAACAAAGAAAGAAGAATTTTATTAAAATTTTTTTTTTATGTTTTAATTTAGTTTTAGTGCTCTTATATCTTATATCATTAAGGGAAGGCAAAATTAAGGACACTCTTTAAATAATTAGCACTTTTCCAAAAAATTTTTTGAAAAAAGTGCTTATTAGTTTCACTCTGTCCGTCCGTCCGTCCGTCCGTCCGTCCGTCCGTCCGTCCGTCCGTGGACACTTTTTTTGTTTACAAAACTTCTACACCCTTGAAGATAGAAAGCTGAAATTTTATATGTACATAGATCTTTACTAGAAACTTACTTCCGTAGAACAAAATTTTTACCTATCTCCCCCCCTCTAGAAGTTATACCCCCCCAAAACCTTAAAAATGGCCTTTTTTAACTTTTTGTTGCAATGAAACCATAAGCATTTTTGAAATTTTGCAAACGCAGAAAGGCAGTGGCTTGCTTCCCCTAGCGCGGTATGCTATAGTCAAAATTTAGAAAAACAAAATGGCCGTTCAAATTTACCGTTATCTAAAGTCCTTTTTTTCCAAATTTTTGATGTCATTTTTCTTCTAGACCCCAGCCTGTAGAAGCTTGAAATTTTAGTGGCTTATAGACATTTAAAAATAATTTATTTCGTTAGAAGAAAATTTTTTTCCATCTCCACTCCCTTTCAAGTTATCGCCCCTTGAAATTTGTAAAATTTGAATTTTTGACACCTTATATTTCCGAAATCGTACGTTTTTTCAAATTTCTATAAACGCAAAAAGCTAACGGTAAATTCCATGACATTAAAAAATATAATTATTTTCCTTAACTCACACAATTAACCCTTAAAATCGAGCATTATGTTAACCCCTGTTTATATTAATTTTTGCTTTATTTCAAAGACTGCATAAATGGTTCATCCTAAATATATGCAATGCTAGAAATAGTTTCGTTTATAAATGAAAATAATTTTAATAGTGTGGTGGATATACATAGACTGTATTTAAAAGCAGAATTTTCACTTGTTGAAGGGAAAAGTGCTACAATACAAACCATTGGTTTGACCCAACTTTTTTTGAAATCGAAACAATCTTGTACTTGCATAATTCTTACTACATATTAAATGCACACAATTTGTATATAAAATATTGGAATGGTTCGTGACCAGAATATTATAACAGTTTTAATTAAAATTTAATAATTTTTATTAAAATAGTTTTTTGAATAAACATGAAAAAATCATAGATAATAATAAAAATAATAAATAGCATAGATAATAAATTCAGACTAAACAAAATGGGGTTTTATTGCATACGTCAAGGAGAACAACTTAACGTTAAATTAATAAAGTTGGGTCAAACCAATGGTTTGTATTGTAGCACTTTTCCCTTCAGCAAGTGAAAATTCTGCTTTTAAATACAGTCTATGTATACCTATTACACATTCTAAAAATTATTTTCATTCATTTACAAAACTTTTTCTAGGATTGCATATATTTAGGATCAACGATTTATGCAGTCTTTGAAATAAAGCAAAAATTAATATAAAGTGGGGTTAACATAATGCTCGATTTTAAGATTTAATTATGCGAGTTAAGAAAAATAATTATATTTTTTAATGTCATGGAATTTACCGTTAGCTTTTCGTGTTTATAGAAATTTGAAAAAGCTTGCGGTTTCGGAAATATAAGGTGTCAAAAATTCAAATTTCACAAATTTCAAGAGGCAATAACTTGAGAGGGGAAGGAGATGGAAAAAAATTTTCTTCCAACGAAATGAACTATTTGTTAATGTCTAAAAGCCCATAAAATTTCAAGCCTCTACAGGTTGGGGTCTAGAAAATAAACGACATCAAAAATTTGGAAAAAACGGACTTTAGATAACGGTAAATTTGAGCGGCCATTTTGTTTTTCTAAAGTTAACCTTTAATATACCCCGCTAGGGGAAGCAAGCCACTGCCTTTCGGCGTTTGCAAAATATCAAAAATGCTTATGGTCTAGAGGGGGGGAGATAGGTAAAAATTTTGTTCTACGAAAATAAGTTTCTAGTAAAGATCTATGTACGTATTAAATTTCAGCTTTCTATCTTCAAAGGTGTAGAAGTTTTGTAAACAAAAAAGTGTCCACGGACGGACGGACGGACGGACGGACGGACAGAGTGAAACTAATAAGCACTTTTTTTCAAATTTTTTTTGGAAAAGTGCTAAAAATTAACGGTATAATGGAATTTTAGTGATTAACTAGAACGTTTTAAAAATATTATAGAATTCGCTAATAAAAAGAAATTTATAATCACTTCTTTGCACTTATAAAAAATTTTTGTTCAATCCCGAAATGCTACCGAATTTTGTGTCGCACTATATAAGTTTTCTTTAAATGCACATACACACAAAAATAAATAAAAACTAAAAGATTTTTAAACTTTTAACTTTTATGCTTTATGCACTCCAAAAATTTCTTTAATTAAAAAATATTTTCAACTTTTCACTAATTGTTTTTCCACGCACAACATTTAGTGCAAAATTAAAATGAGAAAATCGCATGAAACAAAGAAAATTCTTTAAAAGCTTTTTTTGTTAATTGAAAATTTAACAAAAAAAACTAAATGTTCCAAGTTGTCTGAATATATGCAGTGAAACTTTTTAACAAAGTTAAATTTAAACATGAAATTACAAAAAAAATAACACTTATTTATTTCAATATTTAAAAAATTTTATAACAAGGATCAAAAAAAATTTTATGTATAGCTTTTAAATGAACATCTGAAAATTTTTTAAGAAAAAAACGAAAATGTCAGCTTAATAAGATTCTTTTGAATTTCAATCCGCCTGTTCCGTATGACTTATTCTGATCCTTTTTTAAATTTTTTTTTTTCTTCGTTATAAATCAAAAAAATCACATACACGAATAGAGAGAAAAAAATGCTATCCTTTTTAAAAAATTATTTTATCACCATATCTGACTTTTAAATGTTATTTACGATATAAACGTTATACTTTTTATTTCGATCTTTAATTAAAAGAATTTTTAAAAAAGTTGGGTCAAACCAATCCAGCACTTTTCCTTTTAATAATTGAAAATACTGGTTTTAAATAAATCTAGCGCTATGGAATATATTTAAAAAATTACATACATTTGGGATGAACAATGTATGCAATCTTTGAAAAAAAAACGATAACTTGAGTGGGGGGTGAAGATGGGAAAAAAATTTTTTCCAACAAAATAAACCATTTATTAGTTTCTAAAAGCCGATAAAATTCAAGGCCTAAGTTCTAGAAGAAATACGAAATCAGAAATTTGGACAAAACAGATAACGATCAATTTTAACGGCTTTTTTTTTTTAAAGTTCAAATATGGTATGTCTCAGTAGAAGATAGCCATAGCGACTAGCTTTTCTGCAAAAATTTGAAAAATGCTTTTTATCTTCAAAGGTGTAGAAGTCTTATAAATACGTCCATCGACGGACGGACAAAATGAAACTAATGAGAACTTTTTTTCAAAATTTTTTTTGAAAAAAGTGCTAAAAACGAAAAATTTAAAAAGGAAAACCATTCGTGTAAGTCACTGGAATAATAGAAGGGGATAGGTACATAATAAGTACTATAGAGAAGTGAAATGAGTAAGTTGATTTTACTGAATCCTCTTTGAATTAAAAATAAATTTGTTAAAATAAAGGCTAAACCCAAAAATTAAGGACAGCTTACATTTTCTTTTCTTCTTTTTTTTTTTCAATTTTCTTTCCCCATTTTTTGCTTACTAATTTAATTTGTTTTTTTTATTTATATTTTCCTTGGAATTATGAAATGGTACCAACTAAAATGAGAAAAAAAAAGTTAAATTTAGCTTAGATTTTTAAATTTTTTATATTTTTCAATTTTAATAATTAATAATAATGAAAAAAAGGTCTAATATTGGTATAAAAATGAAATAATTTTTTTTTCAGTGTAGAGGCATTCAAAAAAAACATTTCGTTTAACTGAGTAAATTTAAAATTAATAAATTACAGTTTATTCTTGTTACGAACCATTTTAGTCGCTTAATAATATCAATTTACTTCAACTTTTTTAAAATTTACGAAATTTGATGTAGGAATTGCACCTGATCATATAAATATAATTTAAATATTTCTCAACTTCTCAAATTTTCTGAGTACAAATTGAAAAAGTTTTAAATTCGAACCGACTGGACAGACCATTTTAAATAGATCGAGTATATTGGTCTAAGCGAAATGTGAAAAAACATGCCCGTTTTTAATATATGTAAAGGCATAGTACATAATTTTCGGGATTCTAAAATTTTAAGCAAATAGAAGAAAACCGAGAAAAAATAGAGTTTACCGCATAAACTCTGTGATACTCGTACGAATTTATTGTGCTATATGCGAATTTGTTATGCTATAGCTGACTATGGGACAGACTACGACTTTAAGTTGTCCATAATAATTAATGCAAAATTTCAGCACTGTGTTTTCAATATTTTCTTAAATATGGCCAAACTACTATTGAAGTTGTATGGCTGACTACCATAACGAGTCAAGACATTTATCAAACACATTGGCCCTACTTATTAATTTACTTGTGCGAAATTTTTAATATCATAGCGTTTACAGCCAAATAAATTTTGAAGTTGTATGGCAAGTACCCGAACCAGTACCCCGATCATACCCAATTTAAATAGGGTTCTCGCATTTACTATAATAAATCATTTGTCAAAATTTGATGATCATTCCTTTACATTTCTCTATAATCCTCTCTCAATAAACATAAACATTATTTTTAACAAAATTAATTTTTTTCATAATTTATCACTATTTTTCTCTCATAATTATTTTCTTTATAAAATTAATTTTAAATTTTAATTTTAGAAAAGCTTTTCAAAAAATATAAAATATAAAATTTAAATTTCTTCCATTATAAGCCATAGAAGCAATTTTAAAAGTGTTATATTTTCTAATTATAAAGTTACTGTTGTAAAATATTCTAATGCAATAGAATTGTTTGAAAAATTCTTAAAGAATTGCATCAGCAAACAGGAAACATTTTGTATACATTAACCGGCGTGTGTCTATTGCAACAAATACATGTATTATGTGTGAAAACAATAAACAATGTACGCAAAATTATTTCATTGTATAGCTCTAACTAAAATTGAGGAAAAAAATTGAAAACTAAATTTAGTCGCCATGTTATTTTTCATTCTAAAACAATCTAACTATTTAATTGTCACTCTGTTTATTCCAATTAGATATGTTTTTTAAAGTTTTTATATTGCACTGAGCGTATGGGAAAATTACAAATATCAGTGATATTCAAAATAAATCCCGTATATTTCACTATGGGTAGCAGACTTTGTAAACACATGACGAATGCGATAGTAAAATATAACAGTAAATTATTAAATCAAAATTTCAATAATTGAGCTTAAATATGCATATATTGTGTAAATTATAAACACTTGTTAACAAAAAACAAATTGGAAGCACTGCAATAATTATATTTTTCCACTAAATAATGGGTGCGTTCTTATTATAAACATTTTTATATATTTTTATATAATTACAAATTTAGTATTTTAAACTACTTTCACACTAATTGGGAATAAATGGTATACATTAAAAGTTCCTTATCGAACTCCATATGACATTTCATTGTTTAACAAGTATTTTTCGCACAAAAAAATTTAAAGGCATCTACAGGAATAAATCTGCAGTATTATACAGTATTTTTAATGATCATCTTAACCCTCCTTAACTAATCTGGTGCAGTTGGGAGGACATTATGCTTGAATTGTTATACTATTGAATTCTTAAATATTATGACCCCGAATGGAACACAGATGTAAATAATAAATTGGATAATTTAAAAAAAGACTTATGGCTACAAACGTATTACTGTTGAACACCGCTGGTATATTGTATGAAATATGTGATTGTGCAGTAACTATAAAGTGTTTAAAGTATACAAAATTTAGAAGAAAAAAAAATAGCTTGTCACTTGATTATTATCTTTATTTTAGCATGGGTTCAAAATGTTTATAATTGACATGATCAGCTGTTTTAATTAAATTTTTATTACCTTGACTTATAATTTATATTGCATATGACATTTAATTACGCAGCAGTATAGTATACTTACTGTAAAAAAATTTTTAATATTGTACTTTTCTATACCTTTTAAAAACTGGTTTTAAAATAATAAAATAGAATTTGAAAGAAAAAATTGTAAAATAAAAATATTTGCATTGATTTATTTTATTTCCTTTTCTGCTTTTCTTTTTTGTTTTGTATATTTTCACCAATTATTTTAGTGTTAATGCTAAGTACCTGACCAGGGATAGGAAATGTAATACTTTTGTATCATTAATAATATGTATGTAATTGAAAAATAATTTTGAAGCTGAGGCAACCCTGAACAATTTTGCAGCTTAAGATTTTTGACATTTTTCATATTGAAGTCACTTGCTACCATTTTTATTCGTCTAAATAAATTATATAACCTGTTTTAAAACTGACATTGAGTTGTGAACACATTGCACACTTATATATGAATATCATTGAAATAATATAGTGAATTGAAAAAGCAAAACACTCCATGTATCACACTAAAAATTTTTGAATTTCCACCACTATTGTATAATAAAATTGTGAGAATTTTCAATGGAATGTGATTGTAAATATAAATATTAAACGTTTTTAATACTTTCTCATAAAATAATTATTGCATTTTTTACACTTTACCGTGTAGTAATTGTTATTAATTAAATTTTATGAATAAACATTTTGCATGAAATTTGTTCATAATATTATTGAAGATTAAGAATGATATGTTTAATTATATTATATTGTGGCAGATCAAGTTTTAATTCTATTTACAATACCTTTAAGTCTTCTAAAAATTCCAATTTCAAATTCGTAAACTAAATTCGAAAAAATTACATATCCAAACTTCCATATTTTAAGTGGACAAATTGTTTTATGAAATTCATTAACTTCAGATATTCCATAATCGGCACAGCATCCCCAGCTCAAAATACATTAGAAAAAATTCTTATTATACCTTATAATGAACAGTAAATCTTTTATATGCAATCTTTGCAATGGCATTACCATTTAACGATAATATGCAGTAAATATTTTTTCTGGCAATAAAGGTGTCATAAAAGATTTTTTTTGTTTTTCTGCATAACTAACGAAACAAAAAAAAAAAATCATAAGATTTTTCAATAATGTTGCTTGTGAAAAATCTAGTCAATTACACTGGATATTTTTATCTTAACTATAATATAAGTTGACATTCAATAAGCTACTTGTTGTTGTTAAATAAAAAAGAAATGATTATAAAGTGTGTAGGGAAGAAAATTGTTTTTTTTTTCTTCTGTTTCTGTTTAATGTGTAAAACTACTTAAATGCTCATGTGATAAATAGAAAAAATCAAGGTTAAAAAACTGTTTACAGCTATTCAAAAAATACTTTCTTAAACACTATAACTGCATACATAATATGTACATATGTATATACAAATAAAATTTGTTCACATAACATGTATATTAAAAATTCTTTTGTAAATGTTCCCAGTTGGCAAAAATTCAAACAAAATATTAATCACAATGAATTTTAATATTGATAAATTGGCATTGAAAGTTCACTCCGGTATAACCAATGTGTAAATTTGAAATTTTGACCCAGTCTTTATACTATGTATAAATATTTAAAGCTCTTACATGAATTAATCCTCAGCATTTAGTAATAATTTGTTAAGTTTTTGAGATAGATTTTGTTTTATTTTTTTCTTGTGTTTTGGCCTTCCTGGGAGCTTTTAAGAAAATTATTTTATAGTTGTGTGTTCCTATATTTAGTGTATCTTAAAAATTTTTATATCGTATTTTTTATGTATGCACAATGTGTGCGTTGTATATATCAGTTTTAAATTTATTTACTTTTAACCCAGTGACAGCATTGATACTTAATATGCTCACTTATATTTCATATTGAAGGTGTATCCTACTTTTTACGACACAAGACGCGATGATTGTACAACTTGCAGGAGCTTTATTCAGATTTACGAGTATACGCCAAGAGGCAAGAATTTCAGTCCAATGAAGTTAATTATAATTTATCGCAGAATAAATTGATCTGAAACCATAAATTATTGGTAAATTCACAAATTATTGCCATTGTTATATTTTAAAAATATTTCTAAAGAATTTTTTAACTAAAAATCTTATCCAACGAAAACGAACATTTATTTTAAAAATAATATCATTTTTATATTTTAGCGCTGAATGGGTTAAACGAACTCTCTTTATTAGTATATATACATTGATTTATAAAAAACAACCACGTTGTTCCTAAAATTATAACACGATTTCATACACAGCATGACAACATATTTTCCCCTTCTGTATATATTACGATATAGGCAACCAATAAAAGCAAAACAAACGAAAATAAAAAAGTTACTGCTTTATGTGGATAATTCAAACATTTAAGTTCTAATATTAGCCAGTCAGTTTTTATACACTGAAATGTTGTACAAAAAACTTATTTAAGAGTTTTTATTTATGAACAGTACACTATAGGTATAGATACTCGTATATTGGTATATACAGCACTGTGTACAGTATATCTCAGTAGCAATGATATAAACTGTAGAATGTAGAATGTAGTGTAGAATGTTTAACTTAAAAAAATGCCTTTAAAGCTTTGCTACCCCGTTGGGTCTCATTATAATTTTTTTTTTCTATTTCATTCCCTTCAATACTGTGTCTATTGTATATATTTTGATCTATGTAACTGTATATATTCTTAAAATAAAGCAAAAGAGAAAAGTAAAATAGGAAAATTGCTTAGAAAAATTGTGTACACGTACATTAAGATTTTATCATAAAATATCTAAAACATTAGCCATGATTTTTCAATTCCTACTGAATAAAAAAAAAACAAATTTTGTATTTTTTTTTTTTCAAAATATAACTATGTACATGAATATTCATTAAGATACAAACAATATGCAGCACATAATACAAATCATTCGCGAGAATGGCGCCTATTTTTCATATTTTCAAGGAAAAATTGGAAAAACTTGCACTTAATTTAAAAAAAAAAAATTAATATGCAAGTATTAAACATAAAGCAGACATACCATAAAATTTAAATAATGACAGTAATAAAAATTAAATTTACATTTTAACTGTAAGGTATGGAAATTTCGAATAATAAAAATCTAAGTTAGTAATTTTAATAAATGATTTACAAGAATAAATTATTTGTTTTTCCAAAACTTTGATATGCTGGAAAATTTTAAAAATTCTTTGAAAAAGTAGAAAAAAAAACTAATTGAAATGTCCTTTAAATTGACTGTAAAATATTGCAGATAACAAGGATATAAAAGAAACATTGAAAAAATGATCACCGGCCCAAATAAATGATGAAATTGTTAGCCGATCTTTACAATCTGGGTCAATTATAAACATAATTAAATCCATAGAGCTAAAGTTTAAAAAAAAAATTAGAGAAAAATTTTTATTGAAACTAAACATGTAAAAAGTACCACATATAGCTGAGGAAAAAATTGTAATGCCTATGTACTTAAATTTAAGTCCTTTCAAAATTCTAATAAATTTGTATATGGAAGTGATTCTTAAAATTCATATACATGATCTAGAATTCAACTGGAGTACTCTTAAAAATAATAAAAATGTCAAAAAGTCCTTCATTACAAAATATTAAAAAACAATTTTTTTTCTTTCATCAATTCTCAAATAAACAGAATTTCATATTCTAAAAATTTTTCAATTAAAATTATCAAATCATACGCAAATAAGTGTAAAATTGAAATAAAATCATTTTCAATAAATTCAAGTTAATCAATAAACACACATATGAATATAAATAAATTGAAATATATATATAGACTATATGCTTTACATGAATACCACATGAACATTGTATTGACAGGAGTAAATGGGAGAACTTGTAATCTCATGATATAGAAAAACATTCTAATCAAAATATTTTCAATTTTGAATTTAATTTCAAATTTACATCAAGTAAAGCAAGCATTATATCAATACAACATCCTTTGTATTCATAGACAAGTTTTTTTTGGATACATCGAACTAATTAACGATGCTGTTATAATTTACGTATATATATCTAACATAAACTGATAGATTTAACTTTGTGTACAGTGTCAAACCAAAAGAAGCAGTAAAATATCTAAGGACAAACTATAGATACAGAATTTACATAATGAAAGCATCTCCAGTAAGCGATTAATAAAGTCACAGGAGTCAAGAACAGTTAACTAAATAAACTAATATCTGCGGCGCTGCTTTTTCTAAGACATGGGTAAAAATGGTACCAGATACATTCAGAACGAAATATTGCAAGAAATGCTTAGTATTTGTTCAATTTGCAGGATCTTTCACATACTAAAAATTAGATTGTATTCAAAACATTTTTCCGAATAATTAAATACTTCATTTAAAATCCGATACAATTTTCTAGGTGAATTGAAATTTAACCTTGTTTTTCATTGGTATTTAATTTACACTTATTAATATATACAATATATATATGTATATGTACATATGTATATTTAATTTTTTTTGTTAAATTTTAGAGATGATTTTTAAAATTTTCCATATAATATGTAAAGTGGGATTTGGCCTAATATCACATTTTATCAAACCAAGTATTACGAATATCCTTTTGAACTCGTATCAAATTTTATGAATATATTTTTATATTTCTTATAAATATCCTTGACATTTTCTACACAATAAAATAAAAATTTTTTTTTTTTTAGAAACAGAAACGACATTGAGATCAATTATATTATACCATGTTGTTGTACAACACAAGAACATACACATATATTATATACAAATACTCATAAATATAAGTATTAAGTTGCATACATACATATTTTATGTAGACCTATAATTACAATATTTTTATATATTTTAGAGAATTGCTACCGTTTTATTAAAAATAAAAAAGTGTTCTAAAAATCAATATGAGAAAAATAAAAAAAAAAAGTTACTAAAGTTCATGAGTAATTTTCAGCCTATATGTATACAGAAATGTATTAAACAAGTATAGTTATACACTGCAAACCCTACTATACACATTCTTATTATTCACTGGTATGAGCCTTGGCAGTGAACTTTTACTAAATTACTATACTTTTAATAATAAATTACCACAATAAAGTTAAAATTAAATATAGGCATTGCAGCATTTCTTTATTTTTATTTTCGATATTTAAACTTTCAAATACACATCGCTAAAATATACGATATGAAACATACGATATTTAATAATGTACAAATAATCAAGAATTTTTAATTACAAACTCGCTAGAATTGTAAAACTCGTAAAATTGTAGTAAAAACAAAAAACTTTTTTTTTATTTTAATGAAGAATTTTTCAGATATATAGATCAGATATGTAGTTTTTAGAATTAAATAATTTCACGCCAATATTTAAACTGGAAAGAAATTACGTTTTTATTTAAATAAATCTTCATACGATTTGTGATGTAGTTGACATTATAAGTGGCATACATTTCCGAACAACGAAAATTAATTGCTCCTTTAGAAGACGATGAATAAACATCAAAGTAACGTAAAAAAATTATCTACCAAACTTCGTTTCTTTATTTCTAATACTCATTTGCTAGGTATCTTGTCTTCTGAAACACAAAATGTATTGGACTGAACTATATAACTAATGTCAGAATTTGTGGAGCGGCAGATTATTACTCTCTTTTCTTATGTCATTCCCTACTTTTTTCAATTGAGATTTTGCCATCAAAAACAATAAGCTGTTGTTATTTAGTCAAATAATAGATGGACTTACGGTTTACAACTATAGGGTTGTGCCAAGCAAACACACATCAAACAAAATCAAACCTTCCAGAATAAGGGCCTTCGTAACATGGTGGATTTTGGTGTTTCCCAGAAATAAGTTAAGAAATAAGGAACTGTGCCATGAAATATTAGACACGTTTGGAATAACATATAAAAATTAATTCTTTATGTAGACACAAAAACACTATCGAGTATAATATAGTCTCTTTGACCAGTTTTAGGAGTTTATGACTATCCAGGTGCGTTTTAGGTTGGCAGCCTTATTCTCAACCAAATAAGTTTATTTCGTCTTTTCAATACACATTGTGTGTATTACTGAACCCATTTTTGAATTTAAACAAGATCGAAATACATCCTATTCTAAGGGAACTTTCTTAATTACATAAAACTTAATTACGGTCAAGGTCGGAAAATGACAGAATTTTTAAATATATTAAATTTAAACTTTTCTAATTTTTTATGCCTACATCACACCAAAATGAAGGAATTGTTTTAAAAATCTTCTTAGAAAAAATTTCTTTCACTCCTGAAAATATGCAAAGTTTAATTTCACTTATAAATTTTTGTGTAAATTGGAAAGTTTTTTAAATATTTTATTTTTTAAGTTTTCTCTTATTTTTTATTGATTAATTTTGTTTACTTTTAATAATTTAACTATCTGACTGACTTTTTTAGAAGAAATGAAAAATATGTATATGAATGTAAGAACAATGAAATAAATTTTTAAGATTATTCATAAAGACAAAAAGGGTTTTACTTAATTTATATTTTTTGTCTTTGTGAAGTAATTTAGTATTAAGTAGATGGTATTGAAACGAATGTTTTAGTAAAATTCAATATTATTGAATTTCATATATGCAAAATACTTGTAAAACAATCTAAAGTCTAGACTAGACATTTATAAACTAAAAAAAAAATAGTACCCATAAAATTAGAAAAATATAAATTTCTTTATATTTAGGAAATATTTATATAAATTCATTTTAATTTTTCAAATTTATTCTATACAAGACGATTTTAAAAACAAAAATGTTGTAGAATTTTTAGATTCCTGCTCCACCCCTCCAAAACTATAGTTTTAATAACTTTATTTAACAACAAATTTATTGCTCGGCATTCTGCATTTATTAATGAATAAATTTATTAAATTGTTTTTATTTAATTTATCATAAAATATGACTTTAAAACTAGATCGTCACAGTTCTTCAAAAGATATTAAAAACTAAAGAATAATTATGGGAAATTAATCAGATTTTAAAAATTTCACATCATTTACATTTCTTATTAAAATGTATTGAAAAAATTATTTGTACTTTCTCTTTATTCCATCCTAACATTCGATTACATAAAAATATATTGAATATAGCTATCGAGAAGGCAAGCAAACCCATAATTACAAAATAATATATTACATATTGTGTGGGATTAACAATATACCTGCGAATTAACTCACAATATATGCACTAATAGAATAATATTTTGCAAATTTGTATACTAATAATAAACACTTTTTGGTAAATATATACATACATAAGATAAAAATATTAAATATATATGTATGTATGGATTTGCAAACAAAAAAAAAACATTTCTAAAATTTTATAAACTTTATTGTGTACACAAAATTTGAAAATAACCTTCGGAAAATTCAATTTTTAAGAATGATTTATTTAATGACGCAGGTATTTAAATATTTAATGACATACATATACATAAATAGGTAAAAATACATAAAAAATTAAAATTTATTGGTAAATTTATTTTCATTTGTTTTTTGTTTTCATTTTTGTTATGGTGCACAATAAGCACAAAAAAATTCATATTGTAAATTCGTATATGCTCACCTGAGCTGAAATCCGGTCAATCAATTTTCCGATTGTTTTTGATCTCTATTATTTGTTTTTCTCTTTTTTTCTATCGGTAAACACAAATATTTTTACAAATATTCTAAGCTTCGTTTTTTTTCATAGAATTTTTTTGTTTAACAATAGTTATAGAACTGTCACTATAAATTCATTTAAAATCCCATTAACTTTTGTTCCTCATAAATAATAAAAGTATTCACACCTATTCAAAAATGACATTCCATCATATTTTTAATTTATTACCAAGAATTTTGTGTTTTTATTTTTTTTTTCCTCTGAAATCATTACGTATAATTTTAATTATATTTGTAGATTCTAATTGTGTAGCTTTAAAAAAATAAAGAGACTTTTAAATTTAAAAAAGTCAAAATTTTATTTAAAAATGCCTCATTTGTTTGTGCCAATTTGAAGGTGGTTCACCTTATTAAATGTTATAAAATTGAAAGTAGACATCTTTTCTTATTAGTTATATGCGATTTTTGGAAATTAAGAATTTTATGATGCAGAACAAGATTTTATAAAAATAAATCCAAAATTAATTTAAATTATCACCGGCACTCCCAAAATTTTTATTGTATTAATTTATATTATTTTAATTATAAAAATATCCCATCATTTTTTTTTATTTTTCAATAAAATTTATAAATTATTAATTATAAAATAAAATTTTATTAAAAGCTATTAAAAATTATTACTTAAATTTGAGTTTCTATATGAAATCGTTATAACAAAATTAATTTTAATATTTAAATTTGTAGAACTTTATTCGAATCAGTTATTGTCAACCTATATAATAATTTATTATATACAATATTTTAACCCTTTATGTCCTTAAATTTTGAAAAAATTAGAGAACGAATTTTTAAAATTCTCTTTTACCAAATGCAACTCCCGACTTACAATATAAGAATATACGTGCGCGTTAGACCTCAATGACAATAGATTAAGTTGAGACGTGTAAGGTTAAAATTCATAATTTTTAAAATTAAACTTGCAATATACTTATTTTAGGAAAGAAAAAATGTAAGGCCAATATGCAAGACTCCAGTTGTATATATACTATAGATTGTAGATTTTTAAGGGAACTGAGTGTAACAGTGGTATCCTCCGGGCCACCGCAGTCGCAGTCAATCGCGACTTATTGTAGCCTCCCCATGCCCCCAGCTACAATATCTCCGTTCCAAGTATGAAACTGGAGTTGTAAATATACTACTATAATAGTAGTTATAACTATAAATTGTGATTCATTTTACGGTATATGTTACGGCAATAAAATTATTACGAAATTTTTGAATATCAATCGATTTTGACTAAAACTAATTAAGTATTTGTAAAATTTAAATTTCAATAGAACCTAAAAGAAAATAAAATAAACAAAATTAAAATGTTTTAAAATTTTAGAACAATATTAATAATAAGATCATAAACAACAATTCACATAAAATTAAATGAATAATCCTAATCCATCAAAAATTTTAACCTTGAAATCAAAAATGCTTTCAAATGCAACCACCACCGCATAACTTTAATTAATCAAAATAATTTAAACATGATATTTTTGCCTTAAAATTCTCAACAAAATTCCACTCCATTAAATGAATTTTACTGTTTTTTTTTTTGGTTCATTTTATTTTCCAATTACATAACATTTGGTGATTGTTAGTACACGTACTTATGTATATAACATTTATTCGCTTATATAAATTATATAATAATAAAATTTAATTAAAATTGGTTCATACTTTCCTTAACATTAACCCAATAATTAATTTTTTTTTTCAGTTGATTTCGAGAAAATTAAAAGTAAAATAATAAAATATAAAAATTAATTGTACAGCCAACAGTTTTTAATATTAATCAAAATATATGTATATACTCGTATATATAATATAGTATACCTTAAGTATTAAAATCACCTAAGTCACCTATACCAATTATTTACATCACTATTGTTATTATTATTTGTGTGTAGTAAATAAATTCACAGAGCATAAAAGCACGCCAAAAAACAAACAAGAAGTAAAACAAAATTTCGCAATTCTCATAAAAATCTCAACAAAAGTAAGTTGAAAAAAAAATTTTTTTTTTTATCATTTTAACAATAAAAGTTATCATTCATTTATCTTTCCACTTGAACAGCGTAGAAATATAAAAACTAAAAACGCTGAAGTATAGAAAAAAAAATTGCGAAAAAAAAAGAGTGCGGTCTTACACAAACACTTTATGCGATTTCCAATTTTAGTGGTTTCTTTTTTGTTTTCAATTTAATTCAATTCTGAATGATATTTATTTTTTTTTTTGTCGCGTTTCTTCTTTTAGGTGCGATTACCAAATTGCCAAAACAGGTATCAAAAATTTACCTACGTAAATTATGTTCATTGTTAATCTGTTTTGTCTCATTTCAATAAAAAAAAAATTTTTTTTTGTTAAAATTTTTTTTTAACATTAAGTAAATTGATTTAGGCTACATATTGAAACTAATGGTATTTATTCCCCAAATTTTCTAAAAAAAAAAAACAAAAAAAAAATAATTTCCCACAAAGTACAAAAAAAAATATTTTTGCCAAATTCAGTGTTGCCTTAATTTAAAAATATTTTCTCAAAAATTGCAATTTGAACTTGAATATTATTGTGAATAATTTATAAATTTGGTTTTCCGCTAAAGTGTGCGTAATATACTCAAATTATACACTAATTTATTACACAATTCAAAAAATTTTTATATTTGCCTAAATTTTCCTTTAATCAATAAATTTTTTGAGTATATTTACAAAAATAACTGGTGATTTTGACATTTCACGTACAATTCGTATTAAAGCTTTAAACGTCAATTCAAACGATTTTGGTAATTTAGAACATATACGCTTTATAAGTATAACTCTTCTAAATTATTAATATCGAACAAATACTAAGTGGGAAAATGTTTAGGTCATTCATTTTACATTTTAAACCTGTATTAATGGTTCGCCCAGTTCATATGATTTAACGCCTCTAAGTACTTCTTTTCTAAATACCGTTTTTGGTATACATAAAATCTCTTGTTATATCAAACAATACTATAAACTTGCGGTTTAAATAACAATAACACATGAATTACAAATTTTTCTGTGTTTTTCTGTAAACTTAAAAATCGAATACTTAAAAAAATCAACAGATTTTTTGTGGGAATTGATTAAACCGCTGCTTATTATCAAATTACTATATAATTATGCAATATACACCCTGATTTAAAATTTTAAGTTTTGTTTAAAAAATTCTTCTTCTTTCGATTCATGGTTGCTAAAACCAAAATTTACATATTTTACCTACAACGTACAATTTTAGTAGTTAATTAAGTAATAATATTATTATATAAGATTTTGTAATCAATTTTTATTTGACCTTAAATTTAAAATTTTTACCAATTTTATAAGATTCAATTAAATTTTATTGATTTTATTAAATTTTGAGTATACAATTAAATCAAAATAAAATATACATATAATATGTAGTACGTCATAACAAATAAAATATTATATCAGAATTGAATAATATTGGCCATTAAACCAACTGGAAAATATTATATTAGTAAATGTGCAGATTAATTGAATATATTTTCGATCAGTACGGATTGTGTTGACTATCAGCATCGAAGACGAGTTTTTCAATAAAATTATCGAGTGACGAATGAATAATTAAATTATTTTAATATTTTTGGAATTAACTTTTAACCCAAGAAAATTATACCAAAACTTATTTCGGTTTATCCTATTTGAAAAGAATCATAAATATTCGCCAACAATAGCCTCTGTTAGCTTACAACGCAAAATAAAATTAAATGAAGATGGAAATTTTTCAAAAACTCAAAAACTTACACTATGTCCTATACATATAGCTATAAATTTTGAATTATACTCACAAAAACAAAAGGTCATTTGAACTTTATGAAATGTCAACAACCAAATATCGTGTATCAAATTAATAATATAATAAAAAATATTAACATGTAAATTATTTAATTATACCAAAACTTATCATTAAAATTTCTCAAAAAAAAAAATTTTTAAATTTATTTTCCAATTCTCTAATTTTGGCATAATAGACAATTATTATCTGTTAAATTTATGATTATGGGAATATAAGTATATGATGGTTTTTGCTAAATTTTAAAGTTAATTTCAGGTTTCAAAGTTAAATTTATTCGAACGTTTCATGTCCTCAATGACATGTTCAGGTTTCATGTTCAAATTAGTATAGTCTACGGTATTTATGGCCAATATATTTAATAAAAACTGTATCTCAAAAATTTTTAGTTAGTTTAACCCTTAAATAAATAAATTTAAGTTAATTTAACCCTTAACTGAATAGCTTTTTGTTAAGGGTTAAATTATCTAACATTCTAAATTTTATTTAATATAAACCATATAGCAGAAAATTATTAGGTATATTTCCAATAAAAAAAAATTTTCAAAGTCAATTTCATCATATTTTTTTCCAACAGCCATTTATTTAATATATAGGTAATAATTTTATAGAATAATATTATAGAAATTAAAAATGACAAAGAAATCTATTAAATATTATTTAATGTCATCGTATTTTGGTGAAAAAATTAATAAGTTGTTGGTTTTATTAAGAAGTAATAAAACCAACAAATTATCGTAAAAATATGCTTATTAGTTTAATTTTGTTTGTCTGTTTTTTAATTGGTTTGGTTAAAAACAGCAGGATTCAAAAATAATTAAATTACAATAGCAAATTTTTTACATATACCGTTCACATATATCCAGTTTCAGTTAAAATTCCAGTTTTTGACAACAAACTCACAAAATAAATTGATGCTCTAAATCAAAAATGATTACTTTAAGTATTCTACCTAAAAGTATGCAACTATACGCTATATTAATTGAAAATAATTTTAATAATATATTGTTCAAGATCGTAACTTATTAAGTTAATTTTTTTTCCTTCTTCACTCCTAGTACGAGTATAAGGCTAGTGAATGACACCAAAGATTGTTATGTCCCAGTTTTATTGTATCATATAGTTTTAACTAGGTCGGGGACTGGAGTGTCGTAGCTTTTTTTTTTAATTTAAACATTTAAGGTTTTAATATTTATTGTTAATTTTTCTTAGTTTGAATCCGACGCACTTCGATTAAAAGACCACTGCACCAATGGTCAGGCAACTTATCAAGTACGTGCCCTTAATTTATTTAACTGAAATGTGCTATTTTACAAAACACAACTATAATCAACAGCATTTTTGAAATTCAATATACATTTTTGTATCTTGTGTAGAAATACGAGTATATAGGTATGCATAACAATATAGATATTAAAATTATTTATTGATACATAATCAAATTTTGTTACCTTATTATTATATTTCTTAGAAATATACCATTAAAATTATTTATTTTAGTTAAAAAATACTTTAATTATTCATAAAACGATTTAGAATATCCGTCTCCAAAATGGTAAATATTTTTTCTTTTTATTTGCGATTAACTAATCGTATAATAGATTTTTAAGAGAGGGAAACAGATGTAGTAAATACACAAAAAAATTTTTGATTATCATTTAGCCACTTAGAAATTTAGTCACATCTTGAATACTAAAATAAGGATTATATTTAATATCGAGTTTATTTTAACCTAAAGCTGATTAAAATCAATAATCAGCTAATTTATATTTGATATGACATAAAGTAGTTGAACATGATTTTACTTCTTTTGAATAAGATTTTATAAGAAAAACTTGATCTTTATTTATGGGTGTATAACAATATGTATAATACATATGGTTGACCTTACTTAATAAATTTTGAAATATTGACATTAAATGATTGTGCAAATGCTAAGTACTTAAACAATGTAAATAGAAAATTAATTTTAATTATATAAGTAAGTATATCCAGTTACATATACAGATATAATATTTTTTCGCGATGTCCGAAACCTAATGGTGGTCCTTGAGCAAAAGTAATAAACCTGTATTAAGACAAAATGATGTAGTGTGGAACTTTCTTCGAGAACCTACTTCCTGAAAATTGTCTGCAATAATTTTTCTCCTAATATACCATATAAACAACTCCTTCGAGAAAATAAGAGCCCGAATACCTGTCAAAATCGTTACCCACATCAAAAGCAAATAATCGTTTACTCAATAAATTCAAACTGAATTTATCGTTGATCTCGTGTTGATAACTTAATTTATCCACTCGAACTGGATAAAACCGAACGTGTATAACCGAATGTGTATAAAAGTAAATTAACCAATAAATTATTTACTAAATATTTTTATTATATTGTTATACAACTAAAAACAGATCATTTTAATTTAATAAAAAAATCTAATTTAATTCAATTCGATACACAATCGCACGCATTAAAGCCTTAAAAGTCAATTTAATCTACTAAATGAGTGAGGAAGACAGAACCCAATAAAATCTCAAATCGCTACAAAAGTAAAACAAATACCTATACAACATTAATTTTGCAAAATTTTGCCATATCTAAATAAATAATGATTGTTCATTCCATATTTGTACAAGTCAGAAGTGTTGGATTTATTTCTTAACCTAGGTAGCTACCTTGAATTTCTTTTTCACAAATCATTTTTCATTAATTTAAAACTTTATTTGTTTATTCATTTTTTTTTCTTATTTTTGTTGTATTGAACATCAAAGAAAAACAAAGTTTCTATACCTATCTTCTACCCACATAATTATGTTTTTGGTTTGATACTTCAAACATTTAAATTATTTTCGATATAAAATTTTCACTTCAGTCTTTAAACTTTCTCTGAAATCCAACAAAATCAACAACAAAATATAGAATAAGAAAAGAGAAATAAAGAAACTAAAATACCGCAAATAACGTAAATAATACAAAATATGACATTATATTATGCGGTTACACACATTTACAAATACATAATATGAAAAAAATCAAAAGAATACATCATTCTTTTATGTGAAATTTTACTGTACTTTGCAGCATGGAACCATGATTCATATAATAATAATAAAATTTCTGCCAGTTCTGAAATGAAATGTTGTATGCAGTCGTATGACTTTTGATTTGTATGATTGCATATCGATTGTACTTGTATGATTTAAAAAAAATACTGTGATTTTTTACGATTTATATTCTTGTTTTATACAAATTGTAGTTGGAATTGTGAAAGGCATTTATACTCGACTTAATTAAAATTTGTATAATGCAGTAATCTTAAAGGACTTTTACCTCTTTGTTGTTCACAAACTTTTAAAAGTAATTGTTATTGCTAATTATAACTTTTTTAAACAAAAATTTTTAGAAAATTATTCTTATAAGTAATCATTCGTAAAGATTGATTAATATTGCCTGTGTTGGACCCTTAAATATAGAATATAATTTGGTTGGGGTGCTGGTGTGAAAAAAAATAGAAATCAGCATATTCCCGAATCTGCAAGCTCTAGTGGAGTTTTAAGAAGATTAAACTTACCCTATCATGAAGACCCCATTGTTCTTCTTATGATATATGGCAACTTGGACTGCTATATACATAAACTAGGGTTGGCAGCGAACTATTTGTGTATCCTACACTTCATTAAGGCCGAAAGTATAGCTTTCAAATCTTTCATATGGGGTGACTTCGATATACATATCTTCAATATACCTATACATATATGAAAGAGAAAGTTTTGTTAAGAGTTGGATGCTTACTACAAGCTTTTATGGTTGGATTCGACTGCTATTAAAGCTTGCTATATTTGAGTTTGGTCAAAATATTAATATTATGGGTACACGGTGCTATTTATGAACAAAATTATTAAAAATTATCATTTAAATTTACTCAAAATATTTTTCATATTAAATTTTACAACCGTTCAAACATAATCTAACATTTTTCTTTCTTTTTTTTTCAGGTAAGTTCGACAAGAGGATATATTTATAACTTGTGGAATAAGTAAATTAGAATTAATCAATTGAAGTTAGTATGAATTTATGATATTATAAAAAATTTTCTTTAGTCCGATTAAATTTTAGCCTAGAGTTATCAAAAATTCTGAAAACACAGTGTGTATCTCATCCAAAGTATGAAAAATAGAAATTTTGTTTTTAGCTTCTCTTAACAATCTGACTGAACACTTGCATTGGAAAACTATATAATTATTAAAAGTTTCGAATATTAATCGACAAATACGTAACATTAAATGGCAAAAAAGTGACGAACATTCTGTTGAAAATAAAAAAAATTGTGTTAATGTTGACGCAGCGTCTTAAATTGTTTAAGTGCATAAAGTATAAAGAACTAATTAAAAAATATTCGCTTAAATGATTTTTTAATAAAAATTTAACATTACTTACATACTTTTAATTATCTTTATTTGTATCCTTTTTGATAAAAAAAATTTGATATAATATCCATGCATATATGTATAATTAGTATATGTAATGCTATTGTTTGTAAAAGGATGCCTTGCATTTTGTATTCTATTTACGCTCTTTAAAATTGAACATTGTTTGAAATGTTCACATATCGCTAAAGAGAAACTTATCAATCAATACTGGTAGTTTTACGTAAATAATTTTTAATTTAATACATAGATCGTCTATATATACAAAATTTACTTTTATATCAAAAATTCTAATTACATACGTATACGAAAGGTAAAACATTGTAATTAAAAATAGATTTAAATGAATGCTTCCTTTATAAAGAATACCTTTATAAAAAAGAATATAAATTTTTTTTTACGTATATATAAGCTATCCCAAATTTATTGTCATACGAATTATTAATTCAATGAGACTCGTGAAAACAACCACTTGAATTTTATTATTTACACTGTTTTCTAAAATTGTGACCTTGTTTATATAGTAACAGTTGCTGTTAAAATAATTTTTAGCAAGTATATTCAAACAACTGTTTCGATTGCATCCAAATCAAGTAAAATCTAAGAATTTACTTTTTTAAACCGTACTAGTATTTGAAAAAAATTTATTGAGCAAAGCTCAATTAGTTGTTAAGCAGTTCAATTAATTGTTGAGCAGCTCAATTATTTGTTGAGCAACTAAATTATTTGTTGAGCAGCTCAATTAGTTGTCAAGCTATCTCTAAACTGAATCGTAAACATAATTAAATCGTTTATAAATTTGACATTAACGAACGTAGTTAATACGAGTATACTACGTAATTTTTTTTTATTTTATTGGAAATTCTAGGAGTAATAAATATATACCTTTAAATAAATAATAATATACACTAGGCATGATATGTGTATGTACATGGTTTAACGAATCGAAAAAATTACAAAAATTCCAAAGTATTATTTTTTTTTGTTAGAAAATTTTATTTTGCTTATTCATATATTTTCCCTGCAAGGGTTATTTTTCCTAATCATCCATCCCTATTCTAACAATTATTGAAACAATACCCACATATTTCAAATTGTTTTTAAAATTCTATTTTCAATTTCTTTGTTTCTTTATTTATACATACATATACACATACTTAATTTTGCTGATATCCTCAAAGTATTTGTCATACAATATATTTTATTGCTGTAGACAAAGTACCGTACTACTATCATAGTACACATATTTGTATTAGACAAAAGTAATAAAAAGAAAAGGAATTTTAACATTCGATATGCTGGACATTGAATAAAATCTATAGTAAATTTTGATTTTTGTTGCATTTGCTTACAACTTCATCGAACAAATTTGAAACGAACAAACTGTCCATATTATAATAATAATTTATTGCTGTAGATAAAAGAAGTGAAAAAGTTGAATAGGAAAAAACAAAAAGAACAAAAAAAAAAATGCCGTTTTTATTTTTCTTTTATTGTTTCTCTTTTTTTTCATTATGCTTTCTTTGCAGTGTTCATAATAAATTTTAGTCTACCACGCGATATTCTTGTGATAACATCGTTCGTGTTCAAATTTAAAAGTTTTACTGTTATCACACAGTATTAAATTTTTCGACTTCTTTTATTTTTTTTTCTATTTTTTTTTATTTTCCTCTTTATAATTTTTTTGTGTTTTTTTCATAATATACAAGTAATTCTGTAAATTGTTTGTGCTTTTTATAAAAAAAAAAAACCGTTTATTTTTTGTATACATTTTTTGTTTTCCTATAACAAAGAAATGGATTAATTAAGAGAAAAAAAAAAGTGAAAAGAAAAAAATAGAACAAAACAAATGTAGCAAATCGATTAAAAATTAGTCATAGTAATTAAAAATTTTAGCGATATGCTTAATTTTACCTACTATACTTAAATGTTTAATAAAAATTTTGTTATATGAATGTATAAAATAAATCCAAAAATGATTATTTAAAATATAATTTTAATGTGTGTTAAAAAATATGAGATAAGAAAATCGTGAAACCACAGCAAAAAAAAAATTATTAAAATCATTTAAAAAAGTGAAAACAAAAAATAAATTTATTTTATTAAATAAGATTATTATATATTTCCTTTTGAGATTAATTTACACACCATAAGTAATTTATATATAAATGTGTAAATAATTGTAGTAAAAAATTTAAAAAAAAATTTAATATTTTTTGTATACTTACCACCATTGATTAGTTATTCTGTTTTCGTCTTCAGACTCTGTAGTACACAAAATGTATGTGTATATAAATGTGTATAAATATAATCAACATCCTAGCATATTATTATAATCGCTTAGATATGTAAACAAAATCTGGTCGTCATATGAAAAATATAAAAGTAAATCTACTTAGGAAATAATTTAAAAACAACAAATAAATAATTTATACTTATATTATATGTAGGTATAAAAGAAAATTTATATGGAATTTTTAAAAAAAAAAAATATTCATTATATTTTGTGACAAAAATACAAATGATGTATATTCATACATAGTATAATATACATACATACATATACATACATACATACTTAATCTATCGAAAAATCTTTTGTTGTCTACAAAATAAAATGTGAACTAAAATGATTTTAGAAAAAAAATTTAATATAATCTTTTATTTCGGATTATTTAAAGAGGCTCATTCTAAATAATGTATATATACACAATAATAGTATTCAACAAAATGAAATTAATAAATAAAAAATTATAATACAAATTTATTAATTAAAATTTAATATTTTTAAAATTAAAAAAAAAAAATTTAAATTCTTTAAAAAAATATAATGAATGAAATCTAAAAACGATTTACAAAAAAGAAGTAAATAATGCTTTAATAGTAATTAAAATAATTAATATAACAGTTAATATTTTAATAAGTATATTTTGTACCCTATTCGATTTACATATATACACACATATTCACAATAATAAACAGAATTTTGTTATAAATTATAGAACTATAGGTAGTACACTTGAATCCAGTTGCAGGAGAATAAATGTTTTTGTAATTAGAAATTCGTTTTGTTGTTTACCCCACTCATATGTTCTGTAACTGCGTAAAGGGTTAGTCTTTGTCTATTTCTAATATAGCCAAAAGATCCTAAATAGCAACAAAAAAAAATAATATGTATAAGAAATTTTACAAAAAGTTTAATAATAAAAAAATATAAAGCAAATTGAAATAAAAAGTAAATATGCAGAGAAATGTATATACATTAATGTGTAATAACAAAATCATATGTATATAAATTCAGTGTTACCAAATAAAAAATGAGGATTAAACCCCATTAGAGATCAAGTTTTATTTTTCATGAAAAATGTATATTAATATACATTTATTAGCTATTAAAATAGTTTTAGAAATTTGATTTTTACTATATGGTAATACTATTTCAATGATTATTTAACTTAAATTTTTAGTGCATTTGTAAATTACAGATTTACACTTTTCGTTCAAAAATTTAATTAAAAATGATATCCAAAATTCTAATTTAGATACTTAATTTAAGAATTCATAAAATTTACACGCAATAATATAAAAATTTTATTTATTAAAAATATTCAAATGTTATACCTACATAAGTATACAAATATAAACTGTGAGAAACGTACCCACATACATATATGTACGTATATATCATGAATATGAATTTGAAA
Source organism: Condylostylus longicornis (assembly GCF_029603195.1). Taxonomy (NCBI): domain Eukaryota; kingdom Metazoa; phylum Arthropoda; class Insecta; order Diptera; family Dolichopodidae; genus Condylostylus; species Condylostylus longicornis. The sequence continues at coordinate 468,072 of NW_026578006.1, forward strand.
TTATATTCTTAATTAAATGAGTTTAATAGCAGAAACACTCCTGTTTTTACATACTTTCCATACTTTCATATAGGCTTATGAATGAATACGTTCTGTACATATTTAAAAATTTAAAATTTCTGTAAAATAAAATGAATTTTATTTAATTGGATTGCTAATGAAACAATATTTTTAGTACTTACCTATATAATATTATATAATATCTGTTTTGACATCATTTTAGATATGCATTATTATATGTATGTACACATATTTATAGATACATACATATATATAATAAGAATATATACTTACTTGTATCCATTTTAATTCTTTAATAACTCAATAGGAAATGAAAATTTGTATTTGTCAACACAATTTTTTAATATTAATAATAATGCCTATATTATTTTGCCTGTATACATATTGTACTTACATATGTATATGTATGTATGTATAATAAAATATATATGTACATAAAATTTTTTAAATATATATAGGTATACAAATAAGTATAATGTAGAAAATAATATTGATGAAAATAATATACTAAGTATGTACAACAAAATAAAATAAAAAAAAAACAAAATTTTATTTTACTTGTTTACAGTTTTTTTGAAGAATTAAAAGAAAAAAATTTAAAACAATAAAAATTTTAATTTTCTATTTTTTTATTTTTTGTATTTAATTTCTAAAAAAGCACATTTTATAATATTAATATCTTTCAATATTATACTACATGCACATAAATATAAAGCAAAAAAAAAATGGAGCAAAAATAAAAATAATAAAAATTCTAAATAAAAATAAAATAACAGAAAAAAAAATAATAAGAAAAAGAACAACATCATAACAAATATTATCTTTGTTATGGGTCAATAACATTACAGAGTCGCGCACAGTTGCCACAGTACAGTAATATTAATATTTATCATCTGGTTTAGCTGGCTGAACGTTTAAAAAACTGAAAATAAGAAGAGTACTATATAAGACCAGAATGTATAAAAGAGCAATCAGTAATCACTCAAAATAAAGTAATATAAACACAGAAGAAAAATAAAATTTTAAAATGAGGAGCAGAGCAACAGAAAGCAAAAAAAAAAAACAGATTAAACAAGCAAAAATAAAGAAACACTCTACATTTCTTCTCTCTCTCTCTTCATACTCCTCTGTTGTCTGTTATCATAAAACATACAGACTTTATTCATAATATACAGTTGTTCTACTCTAAAATCTACTCCATATTATTCATATTGTTCATATTTTCAAATTGAATGTAGTGTGTTCGTATGTTTTTTAATTCTTTCAATTTTTTTCTTTTTTTTTTCTTCTCATTTTTATTTTTGCTATATAAGTACATTATAGTTACATACATATTAAATGTATATGTACATATATATATATATTATAATTGAATATGCATTTAAAAACGACTATAAATATTAGTAATAAGAAAAAAATGAAAACAAACGAAGAAAAAGGGAGGTCAACAGAACAGCAATAGCGAAAATTTCAATCCTACGGGATAAAAACAAAAATATATGTATGTATATATGAGTATAACTATGTATATGGTGTGCGTGTATAAATGTTCAATGTATGTTGATATGTTTATTCTTCTGACAATTTTAATTTCTGTTTTATGTTATATTTCTTGTGGTAAGAGTTGCCAAATGTCCTTGAACTACAAAATAAACATAAATGTGTCTTATTAATATTATTTTTTTTTCCGTTCTTTTTTTTTTGTTTTATTATGATCTAATATGTTTGACCTCTGAAAAATATTAAAAAAGAGAATAAAAACTTTCTAAATTTTTATAAATGTTAAATGGAACGAAAAAAAATTTTTTTTTTAATTTTCATGAGAATTTTTTTATGTACAAACATACTCAAAAACATTATAGCCTAATTTGTACAACATTTAAATAATAAAAGAAAATTATCATTACATACATATGTGTGTTTAACCAGACAAAAAAAAATTTAATAAATATTTATTTAAAATTGAGACAATATAAAAAGTTTGATCAATTACCTTACTTAAATTTTAATTTTTTACAAGGATGTACACATATTATAACTAAATAAAAACCAATTATTAAAACCTTAATTAAATATTAATGAAAATTATTGAAAAAAATTATCTTACAAATAATTTCAGGTGAATTAATTAAGTATTATAAAAAATATTGTAACTTTTCATTATTTAAATTGAAAATGTTGTCGGTCAAACCCATGCTTTATAAATTTGCACTTTCTCTTTAATGTCTAATTTTAACAATGTCAATTTATGTTTTTTAGAGTTTGTTCTGTTTTTTGAAATAATTTTCTCATATATTACAACAGAAATTTACAAAAATTTAGGAGTAGCATTAAAGCAATTATTTTCGACAATTTGTACAATTATTGCTGATTGGATTATAGTTAATTTGAGGGATTAATTTGATAGCCCGATATTTTCTTATAATATTTTACAACAGAAGAAATAAATTCGTACGTTTTTGTGTTTTTGAAAATTTATTAATTTTTCTGATTTACTTTCACATAACTGTAAACTGAAATCATACAATTGATTTTGCTTAACATTGTAAACTAGTATAATGTAAATGTCGTCAGTTCACTTCAGTTTACCTGCGGTATCGATGTTTATATTTTAAAGTTATGATCTAAAAATATTTTATATTAATAATGTTAAATTATAATTATTTATTAATATATTGGTTGTATAAAAGTTTTCTTGAAAACAAACTTACGTAGCGGCAGCGGCTGTATTTGTAAGTTATTCTTAATTACACCTTTTACACCAAATTGTTATTCTGTTAAGAAAATCCTAAAAACAAAAATGGTTTATTTACTTATACAAATATAGTCCTAAATTTTTTTATAAATTCGAATTCTCCATAGTTCTATCAAAATTCTGTCGAAATGCTGCAAAGAATAACAAATTGTATAGTATATAAGAATATCTTAATATTATATTTTGATGTAGTAATAAACAAAGAATACTTCGAAATAATAGACATTCGGCTCTCTTATTATTATATGCAGCAAATATAGGAGCCCATTTTTACTGCTTCTTTCATCAAAAGTTAATTTTATGATTCTTCTTTTCTTCACATACCCACACGCACATTATGTGTGCACACTTTATTTTTACTTGCTTAAAAAATTTAAATAGAAAACTCCTTCTTTCTCTTTTTTGTGCAGATCCAGAAAATATAATGAAAGTTTAAGAACATTTTCTTTTTTATGGTTTTTCTTTTCTATTTATAACTTTCTTTCTTTCTTTCTTTCTTGCTTATATAATTTTCTTAATATTCCTTTTATTCTTCATCTTCTTGAGTTTAAAATGCATAATAATTATGTTATATATGGAGGTACTTTTTAAATTATTTTGCTTTAATAAGCACAAATTTTGGTCCCGCAAAAAGCATATTTTCTTTTGATCAATGTAATATTAAAAATGGTTCATATATATAAATACTATGTACATATGTATGGATGTATAAAATTTAAAAAGCTATGTTTCTATCCTAAAACAAAGTTCTTAAGACCAAATACATTCATACATACGTTTGTAGGTACATACAAGTATAAAAACAGGTGAAAACTGTTACAAATGGCATGTTAGTTGATGTTTTTGTATTAGGTGAAGAATATTATAAAGTAAACGTTTTGACAGATGATATAATGTTGAAATATAACGGTTTTACATCTATATAGACGAGTATATTTTTGTATACATAATACACATGGAAGCAAAGTATTCAAAATGATAGAAATATTCCATAAAAATTAAAAGCGCATGCGTTATAAAACGTGCAGAGCACTGCTGTTTCGTTGATTTAGTTTATTGTTTTTGTTTTTATTTTGATTTACGATTTTTTTGTTTTATTTTCATTTTTGATATTTCAATTTTCCTATAATGTACTCCGGGATTTTGTTTCATTTTGATTGAAATTTCAATCCGTTTACCATTTTTAATAATCATATGGTTTTTCCCAATTCTGTTTTCTTTTTAATGTTTTCTACTGAAATCAAACAGTATGAAAGCTCATATATTTAAATGTAACATATGTATGTATATTATCATAAATATACGCACGGCTTTAGTTAATAATTCATTTTAGGAAAAAAAAATTAATCTGTGAACTCAGAAATGATAGATTTCCTAAAGAAATGTACGATATGTAGTCGTCTATATAAGAGTAACACTGTTTATATAATTCTCTTATATTGAAAAGTACTGCTGAGCTAAGTGATAGTTGCTATAAACATTTAGGCTGTGAACATCACGGCATATTTACATATACATAAATTTTATATTTCCATTTCCTATGAAGATATGCCATATGCAAATAAATATATGGGTTACTGTTAGTAGCTTTAGTGTTTAGTATGTACAAATGCAAAAACAAGAAAAAAAACTAATTTAAAATAATTTAATTAGTGATTTTCCGGCATTGTTTTATTTATTTGCTTTTTATTTTCTTTTTGAAAACGTTCAGTACATTATAAAGAATTGAAATCATATGGTAAATTATTGTCGACATATTCGTATACGTAAAGTATTGCGATATCTACGTATCACGTAAAACTAGCTTTTCAAAATATAATTAGATCTGGCCAAAAGATATTTTCCGGTAAATCAAAATGGTTTAATAAATCCACTAGGAGTATAATATTTAATTTTCTCGAATACTCAATATTTTAAAGAGTTAGTAAAGTAACTGTATTTTACGAAAACAATATTCTTGGGACTTCATTTATATATCTAAACTCTAAATTGTACTTGATAAGAACTTACCAAATCTAAAACAAACGTATTCAAAATTAGATTTAATCTTTGAGTACTTTTCTGCTTAATCATATGAGTATGTTCAAAAATTCAGAGTTACAAACATAAATCCGGAATTCAAACATTAACTTTTACGATAAAACTGATTAATTTAAAACGTAAATACCAAACTAACAGCAAGTTATTATCATTATGTCAAAATGCTTTGAGCTACTTTTTTTAGTATTACTTATATAACAATTACAAAAAAGAAAATTTTACTTAATGGACTAATCTGTGAATCACGTGATTATCATTATTCAAAATTCTTGTTGTTTTTATAAAACACAAAAAAAAAAACTGGTCAAAAATATTCGAATTTTCTAAATCACGTTCTCAAAAATCATATTTTGAATCAGAGGCTTTTAAATATATACAACACAATAATACACAACAATATAATACATAATTTTCAAATTTATTTAGATTATCTTAAGAAGTAAGTTTTGTAAATCTTGAGTATTTAAGATACTTGATTACTTGAGTGTCTCAGATTTGATATTTTAAAAATTGTACTACATAAGTAGTTCTTAGTTGAATATCGATTTCAGTACTAAACGATGTTCATATTGTGGAAATTTTATTTTCAATATATATATAAACTTTTACAATAAGGTGCTACAAAATTTATTGTGGAAGGTCAATCATAAGAATAATTTTTTGAGATGATAACTATAAACTAAAAGTTCCTTTCTTTGATATTAAAATTGATTTCTTTGATTTAATTCAAATTCTTTTATAATTTTCATTATTCAAAAATTATTCATATAATTTTATTAAAGTGATCAATAAAACTTATTATAGAACACCGATTTTGATCATACACTAAGTTGGAAATTGTTTGACTCAAACCCAGACTTTTAAAATTGTACTTTTAACTATAGTGTATAAACTTGTAATTTAAGTGTAGAATTTGTATAACTTTAGAATTCAGAGGCTTAAATTTATAAAAATGTTCAATTGAAATAATTTTGTTATCAGAAAATTTTGCATAAAACTTGGAATAATCTCAAATAATTAAAAAAAAAATCTAATACCTACTAGCATACTAGATCAAAATACATATAGTGCTAATTGAATAATTTAAGAGATGTCGGTATAATGTTAGATATGAGTAGGATTACTGCCGCTTCTTGTTTTTATAAAACTTGTTCTGTGGATCGTAATGTCGTGGGGACATAGAGGACCAAAAATTTTCAAAATTTTAGTTCAATTCGGGTTGACGCATTAAAAAAAAAAAATAATTTCAAATATTTGCCTGCAAAATTTTAGTTTTCTATTACAGACCATATTACATGTTTTACTAATAGTTAGAGAAGGAAAATAATTTTTAACCTCAGTTTTTTGTGGTTTTCTAAATAAGTAAATAAATTTTAAAACATGTCAAATTTATTATTCGCTTTTTATCAAATTTTTTGCACTATGCATGTAATCTTTTCAACCAAATAATTCCCGTTCTCATTATGAAGGAAAAGATGGAAATTAAAATTCTTAACACCTTCTTGTCAATATTTTTATTGCACTTACTTTTATTGTCAGCTATATCCATAAAAATACTTAAGTATTTGCTTATAACAATATCATAATACAATATTGGCCAATTTAAAACCAAAAAAAAAACAAAATGATAAGACGTCTATGAAAAGATATTAAACTCCTTAAGAATAAAAAAAAAAATTATATTTTCAATTGTTGATAAAAAAAAAATAAATAAATAAATTAATGATTAAAATGAAAGCATAATTATAAAAGCAAAACCTTCAAAAATCTGTCATATTATCGGTTATTTATACATACATACACAATATTTATTTATTCAGCATTTTATTAACAGAAAAAGAGACAATAAAATCCCAAATAAAAAAAAAAGAGAAAAAAAAACAAAAACAATAAAAAAAACGAAAAAATTTCTTACAATATACAAAAAGAAAAAAAAACAAAACTTTTGAACTGTTTTGATAAGAGTTGAAAACCATCATAAAACTTTTTTTTTTGTTCTTGTGCTCACTTGCTCACTTACTTACTTACTTACTAAGTTTATAGTCAGTCATCAGTGTTGTTAATTAAGAACAAGAAATTCTATATTTTTTTTTAAATTATTATTAAAATATTAAAAAAAAAATAGTTAATATCATTTTAACTGTCGTCCGTTTCGGTTTAATTACACATTTAAAAAATATTTAAAAAAAAAGTTTTATTATAATTTTGCAAAAATTAATTTTATTTTTTTTTTTTTTTAATTTTTCAAAATTTTAATATTATAAGTTGATGTTTTTTTTTTCATTTTATCACAATTTTATATAAATAATTTTTTTTCTTAAATATGTAAATTTAATTATTTAAATATATTCAATAAACAAGTTTTTCAAAACACACAGAAAAAAAAAAATAAATCAATTAAGTGTAATTAAAGTATATAAGTTTCAAGAAAATATAAAAATAATAAAACAATAATTGAACTATAATACTAAAATATTAATTTTACATTGATTTTTGTTTTTATAATAAATTCAAATAATTTTATAAAATGAGGTGTTCATATTCATATTCGTATATGCCACTGTAAGTTATAATCTAAATTAATAATATAGTAATAATGATAATAATAATTGTTATTATGCTTAATATGACATACTTGCTTTTACATTGTATATAAGTAATTTAAATTATTCAAGTATTTTTAAATTAAAGTGTCGTAATTAAAGATTTATTAGTTTAAAATTTTTTTAAATTTTTATTATAATAAATGAGTAATTGTTAATTGATATTAATATTTAAAAATTGATAATCTATATTTTATGTGTATATATATATGTATAAGGTTATAATAATAGCAATTATAATAATAATTTGATTGGATAAGCACTTTTTAAGAGGATCATAAAATTTTATAATATTTTTACTTATAATGTTTTATTTTAAAGTTTATAAAAAAAAATTCATATACTTACTTATATTTTTGTTTTATGATATACATATGTATATATGTATGTATGTAAAGTTATAATTCTTATAAAAAATAATTAAATTTTTTTATGATGTTTTTTTCTTTTATTTTAGGATGCTTTTTATTTGAAAGCAATTTTTGTGACCAAAAAATTTTTTTAATATTTCGAAATTATACACGTTCTATACTTTACTTTTAATAAAAATTAAAATATGATAAATTTGATATATATGTATAATAAACTGTACGATCTATTCCAAATTCTATAATATTTTTGAAAGTTGAAAACTGGGAATAATTTTTAATAAACTATACCATGGATAATATTATATGTATATGTATATTCCTTTCAATCTTTTTTTTAAATAATAAGTTCATATAAAATCGAAAACGTGATATCATTAAATTTTTACCAATTTTATAAATTTATATAAGTAATATATTAGTGAAAATCAGATAAAAAAAAATATAAGTTTAATATATTTTATAAAATTTTATAGCTCTCAGCCATCTTCTTTAAGAGTTACTTATACATATACATACCTATATAATGTACATATATATGTATGTAATTTTGAAATTCATTCTGGAAAAAAAAAATTATTATTTGCGATTTGTATTCAGAGACATTTTAAATGAGACAACTTTTATATTAATAATTTTTTAATATTTTATTTATATTATAAACAAACTGTCATGCATATTAAACGTGAACAAAGCAAAATCTTATATTTGCGTATTTTGAAAAATAAGGGTTTTACTCTTCTAAAATGAGTATATATATATATTTATAGGAATCACGACAACGCTACAGGAACAATTTTATATATATATATATATATATATATATATATAAGAATATATTAAGTAACTTTGGCTGATATACTTAACGTGAAATTTTAGGACAGATTATTTTCTTTCATATATATAACCATCCAGCAATGAATGATGAAATTTTTAGCAGAACAGTTGAGCGGATTATAGTTACGAACCCTTATTCCGATAGGTATCTCTGTACTTTTATACTAGTAATACTAGAAAGTAAACACAAAAAATAATGTCTATAGTGACATGCTATGAAACACAAAAAATATGATTTTATATGATTTTTTTACAACACAAATTTGGTTTTTCAGTGGCAATTCTATAATATTTTATAGAAGATTATTTGACTGACAGACAATTGTCTATAAGACAATTGTCTGTCAGTCAAATAAAAACATAAGTCAATGTTTTTATTTAAATATGCTCATATAAATATAAGCTTTTTTTTTTATAACCGGACAGAATTTCCTATTCATTCTGATTAGATAATATTATATTATTTTTTGAAAATTTTGAAATTTTTTGTTTCTGGTTTAAAACCGAAAATACTAAAATATACTTGTAAAAACTACTTTGTATATATTATATATAAATATATACTTAATTATTATAATAATTAAGAACTTAATTAAAAACTTAAATAGACAATTCGTTTTAAGCTCTAGGTATACCAGTTTTAACAATAATTAAAGAGACCAATATAATAATCTTCAAATTTTTAATGTCACAAAGTCACATTATTATGTTATCTGACCTATTTTATTATAATACTCGTATACTTTAAATTTATTAAAAACTTGTTTCAATAAACATATAGTTCAATAACATCAATATCTAGATTTTTTTTATGAAAATTCTTAATTGATAATATGAGACTGATAAAACAGACGAAAAAAAAGGCATGACAATAACCTTCTTAAATTTCAAAATAAACACAAATCATAAGTATGTTCATATATGTTATGTTTACTTGTATGGTTAAAGAAATATGGTAACCTTGAAATATTTAAAAAGTTGTAAGACAAAATAAATAAAGCTATCATAAACTTATAAGTTGATATGTGTGTGTATGTACATAAACTTTCTTAACCTTCATTCCGTTCAAGTATTTTGTATATTATTAATTAAAAATCTTAAAAAGTCTTTTCTTGATAACAACTTGTTATACAACCTTTTTGAAGTATCTATGTAATGTTAATAGTAATGTCGACCTATATAGTTATGATATTGACCTTATAATATGAAATAAAACTTCAATATTCTAATAATATTACTAAATAAGTGCTTATAAATTCTGGAAGCCAGAGGCCAAAAAATTCTAAAATTTAGCTTAAGGATTTCATATCAAGAAACTTGTTTTTAACTGTAAGAACTGAAAAATTCTTCTTAATTATAAAAACAAAACAAACTAATATTAAGAGTAATTCGAAAATTTCAGATCTCTAGAAAATTTCGGAATTTTGTTAAAATCCTAATTTAACAACATAAGAACTAACCTATATTTTAATTTCACACTCTTCCAAATAGTTAATTTAACAACTCTTAAATATTACAAAAAAATTTGAATTTTAGAACAAAATCAAATACATATTTAAACAATATGTGTACCTAAAGCATAGTACATACTGACATAGCGTAATCTATACATATATGTATGCATTATGTGCACGAGTAGAAAGAACGTATACGGGAAATAATAAAACCAATTTAATTTTATTGTGAAATTTTCATTTTTTTTTTTAAAGTAAAAATTTTAAATTAATTTTAACTATACAACAGCACAATATGCATTTCAAGTTCTAGATCATGTCTGGTTCTTTTTATTTTTATAATAATAATGATTGAAAAGCATTGACCGAGGTAATGGAATATGCAAATTAATTGAAATGACCATATACTTATATTATAAATATAAAATACAACATAAATATTAAACTGTAAAACTTTTGAAAAGGGGACAAAATAAATTATTTCGTAATCAACCTTTTTATTGAAACCGTATTAAAAAAGAGTGCATTTTTATTTAAATCAGAACTATTTTATTGTACGTGTATGAAAACTGGTATAATTATGTACAAAATAAGTGATGGGAGTTTTCTCCTTCTTATTTGCTTTCCTTATTTTTTATTTAATACTACGGTGGTGGAATTTGATATTTTTCAACATGATTAATTCGTTAATGTCAGAACTATTTTGGACAGTTTTTTTCTGACAGATGTCAATTTTATTTGAAAAATTCAAGTACCAATCTTTTTTTAATTTCATGCTTTCTAATCATACTTCCCTTCGCCTTGCATTTCCCAAAATGTGTTGTTTAATATTTAGTAGAATGAACTTTTGACATATTATGGTGCATTGGGAAGGTAAAATCGTCGTTCCAGTTCTAAAAGGTGCCATACTTATATAATTATAGTTTCTGGTCTCACTTGTTACTCCTGACACTGTCGTCAGAATCAAAATGACCCACATTCCCCTATTTTGAAAGCTTTCTAAATCTTTGCAGGAAGTGTTGATGTTACTTTCATAGATTGATCCAATTGCTAAATATGGAGACTTGTACATGCAGATGTTATTGTTTCCTCAATTTTATAATAATTTTTTATATTGTACCTATACTACATTAAGTTTAACAACAAAACAGAATCAGGAAGTTTGACAAATAACCTTGAATATATAAAACACCTTTAGTTTTTTTCTAAATCTGGTGTTATTTATTTGAACATTACGTTAAGATAATCGCCCATATACAAAATCAAAATATGTCAGAAATCATAAAAATTATTTCGGAAAAAGATATTAACGCGCATATACTCGTAGAACAAAGAATTCATTTGTAGATCCTAACCAGACAGTAAAATTATGAAATTTTTTTATAACAAAATTTTTACAGTATATAAGAATTTTTAAGTGTGAAAAACATATGTGCAAAATAAATAAGCATTCCGTTTTTTTGATGTTTGCTTTTTTCTTTTTTTTAATTTTAATGTTTACTTCACAATCAGAGCATAGTTCATGACTTATTCATTCTTTTTTAACATTAGTTCATTCTGACGTAGCGTATAGCTAATACGAAAAAAAAAGAAAAAAATTTTTATCAATTTTTATTTCTGTTCGATGAATAAAGAAAAACAAAGCACAAGGGCAACAACATTTTATCCAACAAAGTCACCCAAATAAACGGCACGATTAATATTTACAAATATTTTCTTATCTTAGTGATAAATAAATAACTCGTTATGTACTTTAATATTAATATTTTATTATAAATAAATTGATATACAGAAGTTTACATAAATCAGAAAGCATGTTCAGTACGAATGGTTTACGTACACATAACATCAGGATGACAAGATAATAATATTCTAATTTTATATTAACATATGTATATATTTATATTATAAAATATTCAGATCTATACATTGAGAACATATGAAAAACATTATTCTATATAAAATTTATTCAGTGAAGTTTTACTTTAAATTTTATTTCTTTAGTTTACTGTACTTTTCGAAGGCAATGGCAGAGTAACCGCCTTATTATAACAACTTACCCGCCTAGTGACAACATGTAAACCGAAAGAATTAAAAATATTGGCAGAAGAAATTAAAAACAAAATCATATCCGTTATTATGTGGGTTTTTGAAAATCGAGAACTATACATTGACAGTTCTTAGTTCGAACTAAGAAATGTAAGACTGAAGTAATCAAAAAAAAAAAACAAAGACCAAAATTTATTTTAAATATTTATAACCAATTTTGTAAATATTTATTAAATTTAATACTTTTTGTATTTAGTCAAAAAGTAAACTCTACACCCACTTGTGTATTAAATAATCAATACGGGCCAAGTGAAAAATTTACTCTTTAAATCGACTAATAAAATATTATCGTAATGCACGCAACTAACGTACTTAACATTATTTATAATTTAAAAGATATTAGTGAATTAAGAGATTTTATTAAATTTTGAAAAATATTATTTAGCTATTATTGAACTATTATAATAGGTTTGAAATAGTTGTTACTTTATGAAATACAAAAAATAAGTTACAATATACTAAAAACAGAGCTACATATTATATGAGCTGTATCTAGTAGAATTAAATATAAAATAACATAATTTTATTTTCACAATTTTAGTGTTAAACATAATTTTACTTTATCAAGTGTTCAATGAATATAAGTGTTATACTTTAGTAACTATTAAATAGAATCGATATGAAACCTTACCTGAATATAAACTTCACTTCATCGCCGGCACATTTTATTTTTTATTTTAATCGTATCACAGTATACTATTTCTATACACACACTATATTTTTTCAATTTCCAATGAACTTATTTGCAAAAATTTTGATTCATATGTGTATGTACTCTACACATATTAGATATATTCTTATAGAAAGATAACATAAATGCAATTTTTCCACATATAAGTTGATCATATAAATTCCACTTGCATTATCAGAATATTTGTCCCTTCTAGATAATTATGAATTCTTAAAAAATAAATACAGTTTTTAATAATTTATAAAAAAATAAACAAGAAAAAAAAGAAATTGTAAATAAATTTTATCAAACTTATAACAAATATGTAACTACTAAAGCAAAAGATACAAATGAGTATATGTACTCGAGTACTAGTATATGTAAGGCGCTACTATGTTATATTCAGATACTTATGTATGTTACGTATCAACTTAACCAATAAAAATGTGCGTAAATAAGCCAGATGAAGTTATGAAATATTTAGTTAATATTTTAGTTTCTTCCTCTTGTATAACACTACCTCTATGTATTTCACTATTACATTTGGCTTATTCTGATTACCTCTCACATCTTCTGACGAAGTGTGTTTTTGTATACTAGTAGTGGTAGTTAGAGAAAGGGCCCGCCTGGGACAACACTCAAATTAAAACACCACAACCCCAACGCAATAAAAACGCATAAAAAAACATATATCAGAGCCAATTAAACTCGTTGCTGAATCACAAAAGTTGAACCAAATACTCCACTGACAGGTTCTCCAGGCAATTACAAAAGAAAGCCCCCAGGATATGCTTCCTCTTTCACATCAGAGACGGACAGACACAAAGAACCCCATATCCCCCTTAATAATATGTACAAGACAGACCATATAGTCATACTTTCCACATGTTAATTAAGAATTTTTTATTTTACATGAAATTTAAATTGAGACATTTCAATCAAATCGCAAAAAAGAAAATATTTTTTATAATTTCCTTGTCACTTTTGTTATTGTCTGCAGTGTTAAAAATCGATTAATAATCGAAAATGTTTTTTTTTTCGATTTTATTTTTAACTTAATTCAAGAATTCTATTGTGAACTTTCTACAATATCCCCTTAGCTTTATTGTCAGTTTCATTTAGTTTAATATAATTTTTTATATATACATGTGTATATAAAACAAAATGGATCCGATAAAATTAAAAGCTGTTGGAGCGCAATTTATTTTCATTAATATTAAATTTATTTAAGAATCAAATTCTAATTTATGCCCGAAACCATTACAAAACTCAAAAATAAATAATCGAAATTTAAATAATCTTCTTATTTGTTTTCTCTTTCTTTTTTCATATTTTATTTTTTAGTTTAAATGAATATTTTCTTTTTGCTTATATTTTTTTATATACTTGTATTTATGTATACGTACACATTTCAACTTAACACTATTACATGCTTAGTTTATATAGAATAATAAAAGAATCCAATTGCTAACAGTATTAATAAAGAAAAATGGAAGTAAACATGAAAAAGGATCAAAATAAAGAAAATAAAATTGACACAAAAGTAAATGTCTTTTTTTGCGACATTTTTCCCAATTTAATTTTTCAGTTTTCCTTTTTTGATTTCCGAAAAAAAAAATTTGCAATAATTCAATTCGTCTGTCCTGAAACTTAATAAAAAGCTAAAACTTTAGCTTTTACGAGTGTATTGATTTAGAAAATCCCTAGCATGAATTCTATCATAACTTCGGGTATCGATCGATGTGTTTTAAGAAAACTCCCTCAGGGATACATAGAAGTTGTGATAACGCAGTCAGAATGGGGCTGCTATAACGAAGAGAAGAAGGAAACGGTACCTGATCTCCAATGCTTATGGACCGATCCGGCAAAGGCGGGAATTCCTTTGATCACTATAATTGCTTATTTTCATAAAATTACTTCCAAACGTATGCAATAAATGTGTCACAAGTTTTCAATCAAATCACGCAAATGAAACGTGCTATTTTATAAACTATAATTGAATCCACAATTCTTTACTTTTCATTATCCTTTTTTTCATTTCCACTTAGTATTTTATGGTTTTTCATTTGATGAAAAACAGATTAAGGATAAAATATATATAAAGAAAAAGTAAGAAACCAAATTTAAATTTTTTTGTTGTAAAATAAAAAACAGAAAATAGCCCTTAATATAATATGAGAACTTTTGATTTTCCTTAAATTAACTCATTTTAAGTATTTTTATAACCTTGAATAAAATATTTCCTTAAGGCTATGAATACAAAATTAAAAACCTCTTTTTTGCATACTCATTGCATATCATTTTGATTTTCAATAAACTGATCCTATTTAAATTGATGAACTATTCACAATACAATTATTTAGATTTATCGAAAAATAAGGATCATTTTGTGTTCCTATAAGAAATAATACCACATTCTTCTAAGTAAATAGTTACTTATGGGAAAATTTAAAATTCTTTGATAATTTTTAAAATTAAAAGAAAAAATTTGGTGGGTCCACCTATGTACATATATATACATATACCAAATTCTGTATACTACTGTTAGTTTTCTTCTATATTGTTTTACATATTTACTTTGAAAGCATATCTTTTTGGGTTGCAATTCGGAAATTATAACATTCTATAAAACATATTCACATAGGCGAATCCTCGTTCTACTCCGTTCAAAATCTCAAATCTTCCTTATGTTATACATAATCATTTGCACTTCACCCTGTGTATGTAGTATAGAATCAGAATAGAATTAAAAAAAAAAATCAACTACAAAAGCATATCAAAAATTAGTTTTAATTGTTCACTAAAGATTATAATTATAAGCTGTATACAATTGACTTGATCAATAAATCAGTTATTGTTCTGAATGTACATGTATAGGCACATATATGATGATTGCTGATAATACACTTGAAAATAGATTAAAATTTTTATTATTAAGTGAGCAAAAAAACCATTTGTGACCCACTTGATCTATTTTAATTCCTTATATTTAGCATATGACACAAATTTTAATAATGATATCAGATCATAAGAAAATATTTCGCCATTAAAATTTAAGTAGTACAATTTTATTAGCAAAAATTTTTAGAATTAAAGTATAAAATTCGTTTTTTATTATAGAAAAAATAATGTTTAAATTTTTTATTATTTCTATGGCTATCTTTTGCATAAGTAGTGAAGAACTTTTGGGAATTTTCATTTTTTTTTTAATATTTAGCGTATTGGGTTATATATGAGTACTTCTTATGATAGTTAACGCAAAAAAATTTAATGAACAAAACACATAGCTAACAACACATTGAAAGTATGATTTACAATTCAAGTTTAATAAGTTTCATCATAAGAACATCTGAATTTTATATTGAACATATTAAGAATTCGAGCGCAAATTTCAATTCATTATACTAATACCTACATTTATTAATGTTATAAAATTACCAATTCTTAAAAGACATTTGTTCTACAATTATCAAATTATAAATTGTGAACACATATTTACTCAATTAAATGTTCTTCAATAAAAACATTTAAAAGTATGCATATAATTATCATTTTAAAAATCACCTAACAAAAGTTTTTCGAAAATTTATAAGCAGTTGGTTACCAAGAATATCTTAAATTCTACGCGATTCTTAATGGGATACGGATTTGTACGATGTATGGATTCAAATGAGTATACAATAATTTCGATTAATTCAATTAATTAAATATTCTTATCAAAAAACCAGAAAAGCAATTTTTTTTGTAAAACATTTTATAGTCATTACGAAAATTGCATAAATTTTATCAGTCAGATATAAAAATTTTTAAATAAAATTAGAAACTATTTAAAGACATAAGAGGATATATTCTATAATATTGCCGTATTTCAAAATAAGATGAGAACGCAAACATAATTTTCAGTTGTCATAATTTTCAAGGCGAAATTAATTAAAAATTATCCTAAATCGATTTTCTTCCGCTCTATTTAAGAAATTTTGGAGGTAGTAACGATATAATAGCAAATAGAATTAGTAATCGGTAATATACGATAAAATTCTGTAATGTAAAATGCTACATATTAAATTTATAATTTCTTCTCTACAAACAAAATTTAATACTTACTATACGCTAGAGCACCAGTAATAAATAAAATACAGATTTCAAATTTGAATTGATTGATTCTTATAGTTAAAATTCAATTGTTTCCTCTTAAGAAACCAAAAAGCTTATTATTACCTATTCGCTTACTTCTACCAATGACTTATTGGTTATTTCGTATAAGTCGAATCGTTAGTTTCAAATTCAAACCATATACGAATTTTGTGTATGTAAGAAAGACAAAATAATATAATATTTCAGAAAGTATGCAATTGTATTATAAATTGCATACTTTTTGGAAAATTAATTTTGAAAAGTTGAAAAATTTTTCTTTTACTTATTTAACCTAATTTCTAAAAATTTCACATTAAAAATTCACATATGTATTACTCAACCTGTTTCCCTTTTTTTCTGAAATTGATAATAATTTCGAAAAATATTTTATCAGCATGAAATTTTGTTGCATTAAATAAGTAATTACGAGTATACCGGAAATAAAAATAAAAAAGCACAAGTTTTAAAGATAACCCATCTTCTTTCAATTGAATCGTTTTCATTTACAATTCGCTTATTTTCATTCAAATAATATAAAGTCAATAAAAATTTAAAATTGTTTTTAAATCTATCTATCAAATGCTAACTGAATATTTAATTATTTTTAAATTTATAAAAAAAAATCCAACAAATATAAAAATAAAATTTATAGGTATTTAAATATAAAAATTCACATATATTTTATTGTGCAAAGAAATGAGTATGTTAATGAAATTCGTGTCATCATCTCCCGATTTCATTTCATTTGCTTATGGTTTAGCCTCTATTATTATAATAAAAAAAAAGTAAATCAAGAAAATAAAATAATCGCAACCCAAAATTGTAAGGAAAAGAAATTGATATTATAAATTTTTATGCCACTTTCTTTTAAATTTATTCTTTTGTTTATTTGCTTTTCTTTTTTTTATTTTTAGTTAATTTTGCATTTGTTGTATTATCAATTCAATAGGCAATCATTATCATAAAATAGACGTCAACTAAATTCGTGGGCTAATAAATGAATGATTACAACAGACAAAAAGAAAAAAAAAACAAATGAAATGTTTTCATTAATTTTGCGGCTCACCAAAACACAATAAAAAAGAGTAAAATATGCGACAACAAAAAAAAAACACAAATCTTTTGACAAGCTTCAATTTATTTTTTCACTTCTCTTTTACAATATACATAGATATGTACATATTTTATTGGCTGGAAAAGATGGATTATGTGACGTCAACAGTTAAGTCATTTCCAAACTTCCTCTTATTTTCTAGAGTTCATAAATTTTAATCATAAATTTTGATGTAAAGAATTTATAATTTTCACTTTAAAATGTAAAAAAAAAAGGTGGCTGTTAATTTCACTCTGTTCGTCTAATAGATTCATTAAGCTGTTCGTCTAACTTTAAAATTTATAAAACATTTTTATATGATTCAAATGTGAACAGCATTCAAGCATATCACATTGCTTAAGGTGTCAATACACGCGGTCATAAATGGAATTAATCGGCCGATACTTTAGCGGTTTAAGGAGCTGCTCACTCGCAAACGATTCGAAGAAAATTGAAGAAGATATTAGACAGAGCGCGCTTGCACCGCTGTAGTGACGAAACTTCATCATACCTCCTGTGTAATTGTGGAGTAGTGAGATATGTACTAAGGAATAACAGACTCACGAGAGCAAAACAACGATCTGCTAAATAATTCTATTATTTAATCCCAACAGTTTTTTTAATTTAAGACTCATCCTAAAAGTAGGCAATAACACGAAAATTTGGAATGTCAACCCAATAATATTAATAGAACATCGTTTGAAAAAATAAAAACGTTATTTCCACGTGTTTGAGGGAAATGTGCTTCTTTAAACGGCATTGAGTTGTTTCAAATTTATTTACATTTCACAAGCATATGTATATATTTTAGAAAATATTAAACTTAAAATATAACATATAATTATTGTGTTATATATACTTTGATACATACATCTGTAATATCCACGTGTGTATCTGAATGATATACATTTTATATTGTTTAAATAAATTATGAAACTTTTACTTTCCCGACACTTGAGTCGTCAAGTCTAAGGTAATTTACTTTTTTCTATGTTACTTAATTCAAGTTCACTACAACACTGGGTGTAGCACTGTTGAAAACTATTTTTCTACATTACTATTATTATTTTTATAGTCGTTGCTGTTTCCGTTACCTTCCTGTTGCTGTTGGCTCAACTTTTGTCGTCAAATGTTGTAAGACATAATTTTAAACGAAGCAAAGTAAATTCAAGTACTAAACGGCCGAGAAAATTACGTAATTCATTTTTTTTTTCATATACTTGTTTTTATGAATAACTATAATGATTTAGCGTCTGCTAGACTACAAAATATCAAAATAATATAAAATACATATACGTATTCGAATAATATTTTGTCGCTTCAATATTATAATTTATATTTTTGTTAGATGATAACTATGATTAATAAAATAATGTCAATATTCGGTTCAAAATCGACCTTCAGACTTTTTGAATTTTATTTTTTTAGTAAGTAATAAAAAACATTCATTTTGTATAAACTTATACATATATAAAATATTTAATAATATGGTTTTTGAATAAATCAGATTTCTACTTAAGTTACATAAAAATATTAAAATGCTAATAGTATTTTCGTACATTGGAAATTTAGAATTTTTATAAGCTTTATTTATAATAAATAAACAGACGTACTAAATATTAATATTAAAAGTGTAACGTACTTGTTTCGGTACTACAAAAAATAACAATAATTCTCAAAAATTGTATTCAAATATAAAAGTGTATAAAAGCGAGAAAATTTTTTCACTAACTACGGCAACATTATTTGTTTAAAGATTCAAATTTTAATTTGCAACTTACCATATAAGTATTGGATTACAAACAATTGATCTACTTCTTCATAATTTTTAATTGTTTCAAAAAATCACGAACTGTATAACAATTTTTATTTTAAGAATTTTATTTATTTGCTTGCGTATAAACCAAAACGAATAACAAATTTGAATCAACAGAAGCGTTTATTTCATAACATTAAAATTTTTCAAATTTAATTCTTAAAAAACACACAAAGCAAGTACATACATATATACATATAGCTAATTGAATTAAAGATTTATGAATTTTGATACAGTGCAGGATTGTGTGTTAAGGATTTTGTGCTTTATTTTTAACAACCGCCAATATTAATTCAAGTTAGTTTGGTTTACAATTTCATTATATAGTGTGACTAGCGCCCGGCCAATATTTTTAAGTTAATAATATTTAGCAAATACTTATTACCGAGTCGACTTATACTAATTTTATTTTTTAATTTTTGTTTCACAGTCATTGAAAATTAGGAATCATTTATTTTGCAACTGCTTTTAGCCTTTATTTGAATAACATTTATAAATTTTATCTATAAATTTAATATGTGTACCCGAAACAGCATTAACAGAGTTTCCATTTTTTAAATATTGTATATCACAATAAAATAACGGCAAATTTCTAAAATAAGTGTTAATTCAATTGAAATAAAAAATAGAGCTATTAAACAAAACGACTATTATCTGACATTTATAATCTATATTTTCTCAATTTTTATTAACTTAATCAAAAATAAAAACAATATACTCAGCGCCAATATGATAGACCTTGATCTCATCCCTTGGTATCGATCTTTAATATAATAAATTTTTTTATTTATTAACTAACAAAAGTATAAAAATAAAAACAAAATTTGAGTTCTTTTTCTATAGACTTTCCAAAATAACAATAAAAAAAAAAATAGGACAAATATTATAAAAATTTTAAATTGATTTTCTGAAATAAGCAAAAAATAATGAAATCAGAATGAAAAATGACTGAAAACAATTCATTCAGTAAATAAAAGGGAGGACCACAAAAGCTATGCTGCTATATAGTAACAAAGAGAAAAATAATTTAAAATATTTTAAAACCCAATAAGTATAAAGACATAATTTTTTATTAATTAAATATACACAAAAAAATGAAAATATTGTATTGCAAATATAATTTTATAAATGTAGTAAAATCACTACAATAATTGTGGAATCGAAATTCATATAAAACTATCAAAAAAAATTTGTTTAAGAAAATTTTTCGTTATAGGGACACAAACTTTGTTTTCCAAATTCCACAACAAATAAAGTTAATGAAGTGAGTGGTAAAAAAGTAATTTTGCATCTTCGGTTACTAATTAAGAATTTCAACTGCTTACTTTATTAACACTTGGGTATTCTTGAGAAAAATTTCTCAGAAATATACTGTGCGTTTGATGATAACAACTTTATGCTAATTCTATTAATTACCATTCATGATTATACTACATAATAAAATTTATTAACGTCAATACTGTGAAGTAATCGGCTTTATAAACGTAAAATACAAAGAAAATAATTAAAATCGTTTTGAGGCAGCATAAAGAGGGCAGCGAATTTTTTTTTTCACCAAAAATTTATGTGATTTATTCAGTTTACTTAAAATTGTCGTCATTCTAAATATTTTTTGCTTTTTTTTAGAAAATTAAATATTCGTTTTATGATAATTGAATGATCTTAAATATATGGAAAAAGAAAAATATTTTATTAGATTTAAAAGAAATCCAATTAAAAATTAAATTTTTGGAAAGAAATCGAAATCGCTTACGTCTACTCTTTTTGTAAGGAAATTTTTGTGATATTTCTTTATACATATATTAAATATAAAATTTAAATTTTATATTTTTATATATTTATGATATGTAGTACTTTAAAAAAGTATGTTAAATTTTTCTGCATCTGTTCTAAGTCTGGTTTCTCTTACAATGAGACCGATCGTGAAATATTTCATTACTATATAGTGACTTTAAAGTTTAACTAGAACTAGTGTGGAACTATCTTTCAGCCCAACATATACACCAAATAGAAATTTCTATTCCGTCTATTAAGTACTATATTCCTAATTTAGAATTTTTAGATTATAACTTTTCTTTTTTTTCAAATTCTAAGAAACAAATTGAAATTACCAATTCATAACAAGCTTAAATCTAAAAAATCGGCAATTCTCAACTTTTATTATTGATTTTATTTTATTTTTCTAAACCTCACACATACACACTTACTTAAATCAATTGAAATTTTATAACATATGTACACATATACTTATTAAATATTTCCAAGAAAAATTTAATCTCTTCACTTCAAAAATTATACATTTATGAACTTATAACATAAGACTTTTAACATTGACATCTTTTACTCCTCAAGAGGCCACATTTATAATATGTATATAATATATTAAATTATCAAGTGACTTTATTGATGCCTTGAAGATAAATTTAAACTGTTGTGTTCTTAATGATCATAAAATTATATCCTCTGTTAAGCATGTGTTTTAGTATGAAAAGTACACAGAATGTACATATTTATATATAATAATATCTTCATTTTATCAGCATGTAAAAATTTTTTGTTAAGTACTAATTTATTCTTATAGTTTTATTATATCTGACACATTTTAACATTTTTAATCGATTTTAAGAGATTTAAACTTTATACGCGAAATATTAATTCTAATCACTCTAAATCTAACCAATTTCGGCATTTCTCAGCCGAAAGAATGTCGGTTTTTAACCTCGGTCAAATCACTAACATTGTTACCGAAAATCTGAAAAATTTAATGGAATGTAGAGCTTGCAGAGATAAAAAGTACTAAATTATCAAAAAATTTATAAATCAGCTGACAGATGACGTCTCTCAACAAATATCAAACATCCACGTAGGATTCGAGACTACGTAGACTTACAAATCGTGTGATAAAAATTTTTTTGAATTACCCATCTTCAGGCGCTAAGACCACACCAACAGCAAACATAAATTCCTTTAACGACATAGGTATGTTGTTTTTACTATAAAAGTTGTTAGTAATAGTTACGGTATACCATCATCTCTAATTTCAATAACACATAATATTAGGCTATGCAACTGCTATATGTATTCTTATTAGCGGTAGAGAAGATAAAAACAAAAATACAAATCAATACTTTAATATTAACTTGTGATTCAGAAAAAACTGCAAAAAATCGTAAAAAATCATAACAAAAACCGCAACATATTTCATTCATTCATCCATATTTTGACATCGAACTAAAAATCAATTTTGTTTAAAGTTATTTTGAAAGCTTTTATTCTTTATTACAATTTATATTGAATAATTTTTAGTATTTATTTCTATAATAACACAGTTTATGATTTTTTTTACCAACTATAGAATATTAATGGTTATTCCACAATTAAATTCAAAATAATTCCCGTATAGATTATTATTACTTACATAATACATGGTTTCCATTGTTTAAGAACGCAACTTTTAATAATAAATTTTCATTTTTGGTGGGCTTTCTGTGTCCAGTCAACAACAACTAACATTCAACAGTAAATTAATTAACCTAAATTATTATCAGTAACATTGCATATATATATGCAATGTTATATGTCTGATATATATATGCAAGGGGTATTCATTTTAGTGAATTAAAATTTTTTATTCCCCATTTCTTTATTCAGTTAATTTTGTGTATATAATTTATAGTCATATGTATCCCACAATATTTTTAAAATTATATTTATAAAATTATACACAAATTATAAAAATTTTTAACAAATTAAAATTCTTCAAATTTCAAAATTCATAATGTCTTATGATAAAATATGTATGACAAAAAATTATTAAATATATTTTCAGCTTAAGGCTAAATAAGTAAATATAAACATAAACCTAAACCTAAAAAACAAAACAAACAAAAGAAGAAAATACTAAAAAAGAATCCCCTACTTCACTTCAATATTAAGAATATCCCGTTTTTGTTAGTATAATATTCTGCCTTTTCTATGTACTTAATATTATATTCAAAAACTATATTGAAATAATTTCTTTCGGACACAAAATTCTCAATCTTTTCTAAAATTCCAAATAAAATCTATAAGAAATGTATATTATATATATGTATACATATGTGTATAAAATTTTGTCATATATATAAATTTATATATTTATACATACTTACATTTCATAAAATATATTTTTTCTACAAAAACCTTCTATATACTTATTTTATAAATGACCCTTATCAAAATTTTATGCCATAAATGAAAATTTGCAGTTCAAATTTATATAAATTTTGAATGATTCTATATAAGATCAGACTAAACAACAGAAACATCCCATACAACAAAAACGTTCCATATACTTACATACATTATACAAAATGTATGTAATATATATGTATGTATGTATATTGATCCAAATTCTTTTTATTAAATTTATTAAATTTCAAATTTAAAAGAATATTGAACCTCAATTATATTTTCTAATGCAATACGAATATATAGTAAAATCAATACAATATAATGTACAGAACGTTATACCGTTATATATATACATAACGTGTGTATATACATATAAATTTTGTTAAAATATTAAAATGGATTAAGAAACTTTTAGATAATATAAATTTAATATTTTGTATGGGTGTCAATGTAATTTTATTGGATTAAAAAATTTTTCAATACCCACAGGTAAAAAATATTGCATGTAGTTTCAATAGAAATATTGTATATCAACACATACATTATAAAACGGTTTAAATATGGTTTGAAAATTATGATATTAAGTTAAATATATTAAATATCAATTAAAATATCTTGAAATGAGGTAAAATATAGAGCTAACTGTGTCAACTTTTATGTTTGCGCAAATATTTTGTAAATTAAAGAACTATACTTGAGTCTCTGTATCGTTTGAATGTAAATAACCCCGGCTGTTCCTGATTTCTAATTTTCACCAAATTTATTTTTGAGCTATCGCTGAAACTGTCTGATGGAGAGGTATTTTAAAGTCAACGCAGAATTAAATATGACAATTAACAATGCCAAATTATTATGGTAAAAAATATTCCCATTCATTTTACATAACATGCTTACTTAAAAATGAACAGTTCCATAAACCGTTAAAACTGAAACTAGCAAGAATATAGACAAAAAAATATATTCATATTTAGTCCGATTTGATAGCCACAAAACAAAAAAAAATTGAAAATTTTGATATCCTGTAATACATTTATTAACATTGTTACTTTTTATACGAGTATAAAGTATGTGTGTAAATATGAATGGACAAAAATCAATAAGAAATTTATACTATTACACATGTATAGTTTAAATACCTTAAATTCTCAATTCTATACAATAATAGAAAATAAAATCCCCTACAGTGAATTACCATTTCCTTTGATTTCTTATTGGATATCAGATTTTAGACTACAAAGTAATTTGAACCATTAAATTTAATTGAATCAGAATTCCTAGGGGATTCTTAAAATCCTAAGTTTTTTCATTTACCATTCAAAAGGTATGAACTTAAATTTAAGTTTTACTTATTTTTGCTTCGTTTTTCTCTCGCTCCCTCAATATCTCATTCTTTCTTTTCTTTATGTCTTTCTTTCTCTTCTTATATTTATTTTTATCTTTTCTTTTTTAATATACTTTAAAATTTTATTTATTTTAGTTTTTTTTTCTTTATTTATTTTTATTATTTTTTTTTCATTTTCATTTGACTTTAAGTATCCTTTTGAAATTCTGAGGTTTTTGAAAATTTCATGGATACCTAATGCTGTGAGCACTCATCATTTTCATTTCCATTTTCTTCTTCAAACACTCTATATAGAAAAACGCGGAGACCGAAATAGAGATATATAACTTGATTTTAATTTTACTTATAAACATATAGCTATTTAGAAAATAATTTTTAATAAATTTCCTGAAAATTAAAAATAAAATGATATTATGATAAAAAAAAATAAGGCAAAATAATTTCTTTATAGGTTTAATTAGATGCGAATCACGTTATTTATAGTATACACTTTAAAAGTACTTGTTTATAAAATTATAAACAGATAATATTAATTGAGTAATTCAATAAATTAAAAAATATAAATTAAAAATTTATTATTATTTGAAATTACGGGCCAAATATTTCAATTGTAATTTTGAATTGATCATGTAAATAACATAATTAATAATTTTATTTTCAAAAATTTTTAAAATTCTTATGTATTTGTGGGAATTTTGAATGAGAATTTTCAATAATTAAAATGAAAGTTTTTAAATTCGAAAATATACGCAAAAAGTAAAATTTTAATGCTTGTAAGTAAATAATTTCAAAAAAATTAAGGAGTCAAACGCATTATACAAAATCCCCTACCATAAATCTACATTTGATTTTGGAAAATACACCATAAGTCTCAGCAAAAAACAGTGCCTTCTCATAAATTGAATAACAAGAATAGGACAGAAACTTGCAGGGGAACATATTCTTGACAAAAATTTTGTTTATATACACAAAACCCAATTTAACTTGGCCGTAAATTTACTTAACCATATACTGAATTTTGATCAATTTTGGATCTATGAAATCATTAAATAAAAAATTTAAATTTAAAACCACAATCTTCCTTACAAATTCTTTAAAAAAATTTAGTTGATTGTAATATTTTACATACTATCATATCTAACTTTTCATTGTAATAAAAAATTTTTACAGTACATAAATGTTGTCATAAGCCCTCATAAGTTGATCTTAAGGCATCACATAGAAACGATATCTTTTTTCTAAAAAAAAGTTCTTATTAAAAACTTTATTTTATTATAGTTCAATATTCGATTCTCTTATATGACAAAGTTTTACAAATTATATCTCAAAAAAAAACTTTAAATTAGTTTTAGAAAACCTTTGTCTCTTATAATATTGAAAATTTTTTCCTTTAAATCTTTATCATCTTGAACATATATGTATATAAGTATATTGCACTTATAAATGCATAACAAGGCAAATATTTTGTACAAAAAAGGAGCTATTTTAAATTTTAAAAAAGAATGTCAAAGGTTTATTATTCAGTTAAAGTTGAAATTGTATTTTATAAAATGCACTCTTCTAATAATTTGAAAAATGAAATAAATTTAACTAAGTTTATGTCGAGTTATGTCGAGACCTTCTACTTTATTAGTCTTAAATTTCTTTGGAGAATCTATGTTTGCTGTGAAACAATTTCTATTTGAGAGCCGATTTCTACAAAGTGTTCTCTCAGGTGTTCGTTGCAGTTGTTCAGATATGGAAGTCGATAAGCTACCATTTTTGTCTTTAATCGCCGCTCATTTTTGATGTTGTTCTTGTCGAGCTTTTTTATTTTATTATAGAAGGCGTGCATTTTATTTTGTTCGGCTGCTGCTTAGGCTTTAGAGGCAATGTTGTTGTAGTATTTGCGTTTGTCTTGTCTGACAGACTTCTTAACTTCTTTCGCAATGGTGTTGTATTGTGCTTTTAATGCGGGTGTGGGACGTGTTAGTACTTCAATTTTGAGTTCACTACGTCGCTTAAATTTTATCCATGTATCATTAGAGATTCAAACTTTTCTTTCAGGTTCCAGGGTTCCTAACAATTTTTCACCTATTTGTTTTATACATGATTGAATATTTTCTAGGTTTGTTGTCCCTCGAAGTCCTGGATTTTCCATGGAAATTCCTGTTTTGTAGGTTCCAATCTTAGTGCCTTATATTAGAAAACTCAGTCTTAATCTTAAGTCTGCTATTGTGATTATGTAGTCGCTCTGTATTCCTGCTTCTCACCGGGTTTGTAAATCTAATAGCCATTTGATGCCAATGTATTTATTGTCTGGAGACTTCCAATCCATTCAACCTTAAAATCTAATTTTAAATATGATTATAATTAGATTTTCAAGGTGCAGGGTATAATTCAGTTTAATAACAAATTTTACAAAGTGTACTCTATATATTCTTGTTTAATATAGAAAATGATATAACCCGAAAATAACATTTTTTTAATTACAACAGAAAACAATAGAAATGCAAAAAATACACTTCGAATTTCAATTTTTTTCATTGAAAATCTACACTTAACTTATTATATTTTATTCAATTTAGTTTCTAACAAAAATTATCAAAATTCCATTAAAATGTCAAATTTCAGCATATCAATGTACTAAGTTTCCTTTATAAACATTATTAATATTTAAGAAAATTTTATGACTCATAACTTTGTAGAAAAAATTTTATATGACTTCTTGGGACTTTTTTTTTAATAATTATGTTTGTCACAAAATGACACCATTTCATACAAAATTATACACAGATACATTCATTACAAAAAATTACATTTTTTCCTTTCAAGGTTCCGACATTGGAAAATATCAAGTTTTTCACCACAAAGAAAATGTAAAAAACTCATAACGTAGAATAATTCTCAAAATAATTTCATTTTGGTTTTTCCCACTTTTTAAAAATAAGTAAATGTTTAACGATTTAAAGCAAGTGTTTGTAACATGCATATTATATGTATAACAAGTTAATACAAGTGATGAAAAAAATAGAGTAAATTGTAGCCTACAATCATGAAAGAATTCTATTTAAATTTCTTAAATTTCAAATAATTTTTCAAGGTCAAAAAACTTAAATTTCGAATTTATTACACTACCAGTCGAATCTCTAAGTAATACTTAACGAACATTCTTTCTATTTCATTAACATTTTTTATTTTAAAAACTGTTAATTTTTATTACGAAATCTTAGAACAGTTTTTGATATATTCATGGATACATTCATGATATATTCATGATACAAAAAATCCTTGTGATTAAAATATTAAAAGCAATAATTTAATCTTCAAATATCTCATACTTCTTCAAATAATTTGTTCAAATTGTAACAATTTCAATTGGGCGTAAGAAATTTTTAAACGTATATTGAGAAAGCAAACTATTAAATCCGATTTAATAGTTAGATAAATAAGTTAACAGTAAAATAAGTATACAGGCTGGTTTAGTGGCATCATCTAATGGCAGTGGCATATAAAATGGAATTTTAATTTTTTTTTTAATTTTCATTTTAAAGCTGCTATAAATAAAATTATTCCAGAATTAGTCTTGTTTCAAATTCTTACATATTTCCTCTTTTTAAAGCTTTCATCTTCACTAAATTTTACAAATTTCCACGAATCATATTTTGTATGTTATATAGTCACGGTAACTTTTCTTGTTTGGAAAATTGTTTTGAAAAATTCATTATAAAAATATAATATTACAATTGATATTTTATTTAATCCTCAACAACTTGTAATTTAATAAAATTATATAAAATATTAAATTTTTTTTTTCTTTGCAATTGAAACGTCTCCTCGTTCTATATAATATAATTGATATATTATTATATAAGTTTTATGGAAATTTTTTCACAATACAACTTGTTGATATATAAGAAAAATTTTCTGTTTTCATATAAAATTTTTAATAAACTGAATATAAATTTAAGAGATTAATAAAATTTTATAAATTTTTTACTTAATTTCAACAAATTTAACTATTTTATTAAATATTTAATTTATTTTGAGTTGTTAATAAATTGTTTTTGAACCAGAATTTTAAATAATTCGATTTCAACAAATTGCAGTGCACAATCAATTCTGATATTTCTGATTATCTGAGACAAACAAAAATATTTAATCAAAACTTTCTTAACTGCTCGACACTCTGACACAAAAGAGACCAACACTCCACATGCTCAACTAACAACTACATAACACAAGTTTCAACAATTAAACACACTAATTTTTTCTAATTCCGAAAATATCTATGAAAAAATATATTGTTTTCTTTTTCTAAAGAAATTTTTATATAAAAAGTTTTCATGATCTCAACAAAATCAATCAACATAAAAAAGGTTTTATGAGCTCAACTTCCAAAAAACAAAATTTATATAATTTACATGATTTTGTAATAATTACAATAACAATCTAAAGCAATCATCAATAAAATAAAAAATTTTAAGCAATACGGCATAAAAAAATAATTTTTAAGTACATATTTTTTAAAATGACTTCCAGTGAATTGTTTTTCACATATATATATACAAAAGAACCTTATAAAATATATATATATTTTCGTTTTTAACCTTAAAAATGTTACATTTATATTATGTATTTTGCATTTATTACAATATCTTATACAATATCATGTCCTGTAGGTAAATTATAATGAAAATTTTTCTCAAAAAATAAATCTTCTTTTAAGAACAACAAATATAGTAACACAAAAGAATAATATGTATATGGAGTTCTTATACATATACATATTTATTTGTTTGTATAATATTTGAATGAGTTTTAGAACTTTTTCTCCAAAAAATTTTAAATATAATGTTAAAATGTATTATTTATATAATCGCAGTACCCCTAAACATATTTTCAAGTAATTTATATTTTCAAGTAATCCATTTTTATTTTTAGATTTTTTAACAAAAAGTAATCCTTGTATCCTTGTAATAAATATGCATTATACATGTACTTATACATATATATTATGCTAATTTCAAAGTTAAGTTGATAACATGTGCATACATAACAAAATGCATTTTAGTTACTACCAGATTTCCAATGAATTTGAGGAAAAAACGAGAAAGAATAGAGTTGACCTTGTCAACTCTGTGATACCCGTATGAATTTGTTATCCTTTGTGCGAATAAATATGCCATAACTGACTATGGGACAGACTATGACTTTAAGTTGCAGTATTACCATATTAATTTATACAAAACTTCAGTACTGTATTTTTCAAAATACTGTGTGTGCCAAACTACTATTGAAGTTGTATGGCAGCTACCACAAAGAGCCAAGAAATTTTAACGACTTTTATCAGACACATTGGCCCTACTAATATATTCGTTTGTGGGAAATTTCAATATCACAGCTTTTATAGTTTCTGAGATATAGCCAAATAAATTTTGAAGTTGTATGGTAGCTACCCGAACCGGTACCCCCGATTATGCCCAATTTAAATAGGGTTCTGGTACTTACTACAATAAATCATTTGTGAAAATTTGGTGAACTTAGCTCAATTAGTTTTTGAGTTATCGTTTGGACGAACAGACAAAGCTAAATCAACTCAGAATTTGACGCTGATCAAACACATACACTTGAATCTATAGCTAATACCGTTATTTCTTAGCGTTACAAACGGTAAGGCAAATTTAAAATACCCTTCGAACATACGTTCGCACAGGTATAAAAATAGCATATTAGTGTAATTCTGTCCGTTCTCTAAGTTCGTTGTGTGCTTGCAAAACAATTCGTTCATTCAA
This sequence comes from Condylostylus longicornis, assembly GCF_029603195.1. NCBI lineage: Eukaryota > Metazoa > Arthropoda > Insecta > Diptera > Dolichopodidae > Condylostylus > Condylostylus longicornis. The sequence continues at coordinate 499,261 of NW_026578006.1, forward strand.
AACCAACATTCAATCATTTAATCTCATAATAAAAATTTTGGAAATTTTTTTAACCAACAATACTTAACAACTGTTTTCCGCCCTCACCTAATTTTCAATCATTATTCTCATTAAAATATCATTATATAGATGTTTTTGAAAGGAAACCACAAATAACAATCAAGCTGCTTCTTCTATCGAGAAATAGCAAAAGCAAGCCTCTCTATGACAATATACCTGCTAGAAATTTTAAGAATTTGTAGTCATTCAAACATTTTAATTTACTGCAAATGAATAAAATCTTGCCCTAAAAGTATGCAATATTAACACATTTTACAATCGCAATAAAACATAAAATGGCTGTTCTTGTTATTTTCCACTTTATTAAAATTCGGGCAACAAGATACATATACATACTAATAGCAATACTTTTTCCAAAATTCAAATTGTCTGTTATACATACATACATACAAATTTTATACCTGAAAGTATAAAAAGCAAAAGGTCTTTAGATAAAAAATTTTATTCTTTTTCAAAAATTAGTTTACAAAAAATATGCCAAAATTGAAAATGATTGAAGTCTGTCAAATTATTTAAATGATTTTATTATTCAATTTTAAAATATTTTCAAAAATTAAATTTTAAGTTTTTTTTTTATTTTGAAGTAGATTTATTATTTATGTTTATTTCTCACCAAAACTGTATGAGTAATAATATTAAATGTGTGCATACAAAATGAACCAAATAACATTGACGTATTCTAAAGATTTCAAACACGAAAATTTGAAATATTTAAATTAAAATTGTAATTAAAATGCTACGTTCTCTATTTCACGTGTAAAATATATTTTGCAAAATTTTTATGGCCTTCAACAATTTGATCTAGAATCCAAATTTTTCAAAAAAAATTTTATATCCATGGTATTTTTTCCTATAAATGTTCCCAAGGTTGCAGGGCTTGGTTAATTCGAGAAAATGTAATATTGTTTAAAATATTTTCCACAGTTTTCCGGCATTTGAAATAATTGATCTTCAAGCGGGCTATTTACGAATCACTAAAACTGTTAATACAATTTGAAGCAGAAATTTGAAAATTTTAATCAAATTTTCTAAAAATATGACTAAATAGAAAATTTTAAATATCAGAATAGAACTTTAAATATTATTTTATGAAAATAATTTATTTAACCAGATAAAACATGCAAACATCATCTGTAAATGACAATTTCCACTTTAATCATTTCTGTCATAATGACCTCTTTAGCCAATTTAAAACTTTCTCATTATTATGCATTTTTTTTCTATTATTTACTAATCCACCTACATTTATGTCAAAATTCTATTTCAAACATATTATATTTGTGACATAAACGTCTTCATTGAATTTTAAAAAAATTAACATCATTATACAAAAATTTGCTGTAAAAATAGCACACTATAAAAGATAATTAATTCAATGTTAAAGTTGTTTTATGTATATTGAATATATGCAATATACGAGTACTTATATAGAAAACTAAACATTCGAAAATTAAAAATATAATTAGTTCGGTATTTCTCTCCAATTCCTAAATTAAAGTACTCGTATGTACTCCTAAAGTACTGATAAGCACATTTAGTGGGCATTCAGTAGTCAATTTATAAAAATTTAAAAAAAAATTGTTGCGAATTGAAAGCAATTGTGTCAATAGTTTTGTGGCAACAAAAAGAATATGCAACTTCTTACGATAAATATCACTATAACAACTCACTTTTCCAGAATAAACCATATTGACAACAAATTTTGTTAAAGTGATATCTAGTGTAAAATGATAATGAATTTATCTTCGTACTAAAGTTTTTCCGAATCAGGTGCACGAAAATTTTAAGTTCATCGCTGGCAGGACAAGAGAATATTGTACTAAATACGTTAAGTAATATACGGTAAAAAATATCACTCATATTATATCAGTCAAAATCAAGAAAATATAGTATATTTATACATTGTTGTCATATTGTCAATGTTAAATATATAGATAATTTCAAAATTTTAATTACATTGGGTAACAATATTGCCAACTATAAATAATATTATAAAATATTTTTCATAAAAAATGCATTAGAAAAGTACAATATTATATTTTTAATTGAAAATTCAAATGGCATACTGGAAATTTTCCATTTACAAATTATGTATATACACATAAATATATAATTTACATAGGTAATTGATGGTTACACTTCTGCATAAGAGAGATAATATATGCATCCAGTGCCGGATCTACCATATACGAAAAGTAAACATTTGAGCGCCGAAAAATTTGGGGCGCCATTCAAAAACTTAGTTTTGATAAATAAAATTTTTTTCCAGTTTCAGTATGTGTTTTTCAAAAATTGTATATTGTTCACTGCTTTGAAATGCGGAAGAGGCGTGGATCGGGGGGCGCTGGCACGACTTTTCGAAATCATGTAGGGCGTCGAACAATTTAGAACCTGGCCTGCACGTACTGATATATATATATATATATATACATAGGTGTAAAATTTATATTATTATAATTGGATGCAGTAAATATGAGGCATGCAACACGGTAATTGAAATTTATTTGCTGAAATTATGACGAAGAAAATTTCATGCTCTCAAATAGCTCATTAGGATTTTTATTTTTTTTTTTGCTTTTTATTCTTCTACTATTTATATCGTGACATTGCTTTAGTATTATTAAGATAAATGATCATTGATGCTTTTATCATAATATCCGAAAAGCGACTTTTTTGCAATTAGAATATAAGTTGTTTTTTTTTTTCCTTTTTTTTTTAGTAAAATCATTATAATAAGGTTGAAATAGAAATGAATTCTAACTATATCTACATTCATATATAGAAACGAATGTATTTTATATAAAATGCAAATTAATTTTAATTTTTATGTGAATTTAATGAAATATGTCATTATTTTAAATTAAAGGGTTGTTATTTGTCAATGAAAATTTGAAGGATAACATACTACAAACATGCATATATATAACATAATACATACTTAGAAATATGATAATCAAAGCATTATTGGAATTAAATCTAGGTCGCAATATTTATTGGGGGATTTACTATCTTTAAATTTAGTGTGAATGCACGCAATCTTCTTATCTAACAAGAGCGAGGATGATTCAACAAAATCTTTGGTTATTATTTTGAATAATAAAAAATATTCATTTGCAAAGTTAACTGGGATTCAGAATAGATAGTGAATATATCATATATTCTATGATAGTGGCAGGTAAAATTGTTTTTCTTGCAGAAATTCACTTTACTATGGCTTTTATATAGATCTGCATATATGAAAGTGATTTAGATTGAAATTGACAGCGCACCACTCAGCCAAGTTGACATGGGTTATCGGAAACCGCGTTATCGGAATTTATTAGGTTCTATGTCTATATTACTTTTATCATTATGCGAGCTATTATTCTTTTTCTCCTTCAGATTAATCCATTTATCTTTTTCAGTGAGCTATTTCTCATTTGGAGAAAATTAAAATATAAAAATAAATATTTTATCTTTTAATTTTCAGAATTTCTATTGAAAGAAATTAAAAATAGAAAATATAAATTTACCTTTACTTTTACGTTTTGTTTTCTTTACTGATTTAATTTATTTTTAATAAATTGTGTATATATAAAGAACAGGGGTTAAGAACTAAATGCTCAATAGCTGAGAACTTTTAATATATTACTGATTTTATAATGAATTTTTAATAAACCTTTAAACGATTTCTACGTATAATGCAGCAGAGACTTTTCTCTAAATACTTGTGGTTATATAAGCACATATACTTGCACTATTGTCAGCAATCCTTCTTTCATAAGACTTTTAATATCTGGTTTTTGATTGTCTCATCAGAATTATTTCCACTTAGAATTTTATTATTTAATTTTTAATCTGTTGTGATTCCACTTTGAAGTTTATTTTTCGTTGTATTTGCATAATAAATTCTTAAGAAAATTATACGTATTAAATTCAATGATCATTCGCCTTAAAATATCCCCATTTTGTAATTTAATCATATACTGTTACAAAAATCAGTATTATTAATTTAAATATTATAGTTTTTATAAAATGTTATGTATGTCCTTGAAAATAAAGAAACGGCATCTGAAGGATATTCACAACGTATATAAATATACACTGCCGCATATATGAAATATAAAGTAAAAATTAAAATTCATTTATGCAGTAACGTGCATATTTTACTTATATTCAAAATTCTGTTATACTTTCTTATTGTTCTTTGTTTAAAAATATCATGACGTAATAATTTTTATATTATATTCGTATATTTAAATTTTATAAAGTAATAAAAGTCTGAAATGAGAAACGTGCCTAATATACTTGCTTTAATTTGGCACGTTACTGAAATTTTTCTTATGCTTTAACTATTAATAAAGAAGATATAAAAAGTCTTACTTTATGATTTACATAATGTATACATGTACGTTATTATATAAAGAATATTTTTACGCATTTATATTTATATGAATAATTTATTCAATAAACTTAACTTTATTTACAAGAACAATTAATAAAACAGTTATGTTAGTATACTAAATTTATTAAATTTAAAAATTTTTTTAGCAATTTCATATACAGACTATTTTTAAGCATGATCGTATGAAATATCAGAATTATTGTATTATAAATATTTTTTTGATTAAATTAGGGATATTTAACTATTGCAATAATTCACTATTATTATAAAAATTACTTTTAAGTTAAATTTATATTTAATATTTACTCTACAACGGCGTAACATTTTTGTCCTTTTCAAATTTTAAATTAATCCGTATAAACTTTATTTTAATTAAAAATTTGTAGTTTTGATATTCTTTAAAATAAATTCCCTAGAACATTCACTGAAAAATAATTTCTCTTTAATTTTAATTTTAGTCAAAAAAAAATTATTCTGGGAAAAATAATAATTGAATAAACAGAATCATGTCGGCAATGGTATAGTGGCAATGGAATATTTTTCTATAAATTCTCTTGAATAAAGGATAACGCTCACAAATAGAAGTAATTCTATAACACGGACAAAGGGATTTTTTTAATTTTGAATGTTTTTTAAAACTACCTTCATTTTCAATATTATTGTTCATTGCAAGCAAAGATTTGCTTACTAATAAAATATTTGCAACTGGTGTCACGCATGTTTCATTCAGCGGTATTGCCATATTTTATTTTATAGCGGTATTGCATGTTATATTCACCGATATTGTCATTACATTGACATTATCCTGTTTATAGATTAACTTTATGAATTTTAAACTTTATGACTTCTTGGAACTTAAATAATTTCCGATGGCACATTTACAAGAAATTGTAAACTGTAGTTCAAATAAAAAAAAAAATAATTTGTTAACATCAAAATCAATGATCAACAAGTTATTCAATTATTAATTAGATTTAGAAAATATTTAGAATATTTGCTATTAATTTTTCGAGCGGCCACCGATCTCCATTAATTTAATTTTTATTAATGAGAATAATATGAATTAAATTGAAATTATGCAAATGTTTTCACACATTTAATTGTCAATTTAGGTGTTGAACTGTGAAATAAATTATTCTACTTTCAAAAATACTTATAAAAAAAAACAAAATATTTCTAAGTTCTTTATTCGTTGTGTTCATTCCCAAACAATACAACAAACAAACCAAAATAATTATACAAAAAAAAAAAGATTTTCCAAATTTCTCCACAGATTCATGAAATTGCTTTTAATTTTTCTCTTAATAAATTTAAATTTAGAAAAAAAATTCTCTTCATTATATTGACATTGACATTTGAAAAATGAAAATAGTTAATCTCAATGTCACATTACAAGGTCACATCACATTACTTTTTTTTTCTGTTATATATGTAAAATAAATTTTTCAATTTTAAAAAAAGCAAGGCTCATTGTATTACACAAATTGTACATGTATTGCAATTTTCTGATTACATTTTCCAATTTTTTTTCTTTTTATCCTCAATTTCATATCTAAATACTGAGAAAAAAAAGAAAATTGTGAGCATATGTAAGTATATTCAATTATTCTTATAAATTTACGTATAACAATTAAAATATGCATGTAGGAAGTCAAATGCTAACAGAATAGCATGGGAGCACAATCATGTCGTGAATGCAAATTGAAGAAATAGTTTTAAATAAAATGTCATAGTTATAAATAAGTACGACCAAAAAAACAATGTAGAAAAATACAATGCTTTATACCTGTCATCATTTTCAAACACACAATTGAACATTTTAATTTGTAAAACCAACAATAAATTTCTGTTTTTGTTGCAAAACAAAAACAACAAATAGCCGTGCATTGTCAGATTTCTTATTATTTTCATTTAATTGTACTGTAAATATACAAGAATTTGTAGTGCAATGCATTGTTAAATTGTTAAAAAAATATAACAGAATATTATGATCAAATTGCGTTATAATTTTATATAGTGACGAAATTGCAATCTGTCTGTCCGAAACGAAATTTTGGGGAATAAAGATGTACTCTGAAATATTTTTTGCTAGAGATTTTTATTATTTTTATCACTGAAACCTTATGAGCGATTCATGAGGTCAGAGGTTATATAATTTCACGTTTCTAAACCATTTTCTTTGCTGTGGAAGGGAGGCGGGGTACGCCAAATCTTTTTACTAGACCAATCAACATCTAACGTAGCTTTAGATGGAATATCGGCTGTAGTATCGAATGAAATTTTGGAATAGACGGATTATCCAAAATGATCTATAATCAAAATATTTGCCTATAAATATGCAAATCGTCTTATAAGTTCACGTTGTGTACCTAAATTGTACAATATAAAAGCAATCAATTATACGAAATGTATTGAAAAAGGATAAAATATATTTTTAATTAATTTTTTCCAAAAAGGAAATTAAAAATATTAGAATTACCGGAACAAGGAGATTAATTGTAGCAATTGAATTTCAATCAAATATTCTCTATAACGAATAAAGAGCACATATTTAATTTACGAACACCTGTTACAAATTAATGTGAACAATTAAGAATGCAATGAAATGTCATATAAATTACAAAATACTTAAATGTTCACCATTCGCTTTTTTTTTATACTATATAGCATAGTAATTCTTAATTTATATTGCTAGTAATTATAGGTAATTCGTATTACAACGTCGTTCCTTTCCCTTTCACTGAATTCATTCAAAAGAAAAGTTCAGAAAATCAGAATTACGCTACAAAAAAAATAATTTTTAATATAATATTTTTCTTTGATCAACGACTACTTAAAAAAACCAATGTGTGCTTTATTATTTTTTTAATTATTTTAAAAGAAAGTGAATTTTTTTATGTGCATATATAAAAATTAATTGCACAAGAAAATATAATTGCATAAGGAACAGATACGAATATTATTTAAAAATTTTCATATTTCATCAAAGTAATAAAATAAAGGTAAAACATGCTTGGAATAAATTTAAAATTTTTGTTCTATATTTGAAATTATGAATTAAATTGTGTATATATTTTTCACGTGTTATAAGTATAATTTAAATTTGTGTTTGAATGGGTTGCTGTTTTTAATTTATAGAAGATATTATTTAAATATTAACTATTTTTTCAATGAATGAAAATAACCCGTTAATGAAAATAAGCTGTCGAAGATTTCTTTATCTTTTGTTGTACATCAGATCACTTTCACCTTCTTGCTTTACGATTTCCCTCCGGATTCTATCTGGTACTTGCTGCGTTATTTTAATTTGTAGTCTTCTTAAACCAGTATTCTGTGAGGAGATGGGGTTGAAGCTATCTGTTAGGCTGCCGGATTACAGTAGCGTATTTCAGGCTGAAGTGCGGTGGCGAACGGTGTAATTGGGGCGCTGAGTTCTTGCACTGTCAAATCTAAATTGGTGCGGAGGTGAGGGGTCTTATGCGGGCTATGTAGGGTGACCTTGTGCTGGGATCCGAGACATAGTGGTGTCGAAGGGAATGAGGTGGTCGACGAGTTGGCCAGATCGGGGCGGCGGCCGACACTGTGGCAATGGACTAGTAGGTGATTCCGCTCTTAGGGAGTTGAAGAACAGTATAGATGACGAAACTAGAAGGAGGAGAGACTTGCTTTGGTGTAGATCTTGCCCCAAGATGTTGGGGTGATGGAGAATGTGCATCATGTTCTGTGCGAGTGCCCCTCTTTATTCGGAGGAGGGATCGCTTTTTGGGAGGATATCGGTTCGATTGTTGGAGGAGCTCTCGGAGGTGTCTCTGAGTGATCTGCTTGGCTTTTTCAAGAGAATTCAATGGATGCCGATGGCCTTTTGCTGGCCTAGTGCTGGGGCTGCCACCTTCCCTCTCTAAACTAAACTGAGCCAGCTAAAATTTTTGCTTCCAATTAGTATCGTCACGAGTTCTTTAGTTATAAGTTGTAAATACAATAACTGCTCTTCAGTAACAATAACACATACTTTTGTTACAATTAATGACTAGAATATCCTGCATATTTTCCAACCAGACACTTAAATTCCCTTATATATAAGGTTTATTTGAATCTTGTTCACATTTTCCTGTCGTCAAAATTTTTTAACTCTAAATAAGTCAGCTCTCTGATGATCTAGAAAGCTGGTAAACAGCAAATTAGAAAGGTCTCTCATTTATTAATCCCCGAAGCGAGTGAACTAATACATACATATAAAATGCCTTTCAATAATATAAATATACACATAAAGGTAAACTTATATTCAGAAAGTGAACAACTTTAACATCACTTTGAAACAATTTTACATTTTTTCGTTTCTTTATATCTGCATCATTTGATCTTTTAATTATTATTTACGGAAATACTTAAAATAATTGAGTTTGAATTCGAACATTAAAAGTGAATATAATCAAAATTTAGATTTGTATGTTTTTAATTATTTTCGTTAATTAAAATATTCCCAACAGTACAATGCCATTGCCATTCAAAAAAAAAATTTTTTTTGTTTGAATTAAAATTGAGCAAAAATTCTCAGGAACACTATTATAAGGTTAATTATAATAACAAAATGCACAAAATAATTAATAGTTACATAATGTTTGTTTTAAATAAAGTTTCTGTAGAAGAAAAGCAAGAAAATTTTTTTTTAAAGTCGACAATATTTAATTTTTTCATTATTTATTTTCCTTATTAATAAAAACACATAAATTAAGATGTGTCAATTAAGATCATACATCATAATTCACAAACGTAAATTATCAACAGGAAATTTTATTAAATTGGTAAAATCACGAAATTTTATAAAATTTTTAAACTACTTTATGAAAAATTATACATATTCATATAACATATATACATATATACATATGGGTATATGTAATAATTATAAGAATATGTTACAAATTTTTATTCATTTTCTTTGCAGTTTGTAAATATACAATTAGTTTTCCGGTCGAAAATATTTTAAGATTTAATGTTTGTTTAGCCTTAAATGTGTGATACCTTAATGTATTCAAACATGCACGCAATAATTACAATTAATTTTTATTTTTTCACACACATATATATAGTAACATCAAGGAAATACAAGATCATAACATTAAACAATACTGAATTAATAATAGAATTATACAATATTGTTTAAAACATTATTTGTTAGCAAGGCACATACGTGTACAAGTGAACTTCCTTTATTTCTAAGTACTTTTAACTAAGTGGTTCCCTTAGGTATTGACTAAGTGAAAACATGAAAAATTGTAAGTCTAATATTCGTTGCGAATTGTGCCGAAATACAACGTAATGACGTTTAAAAAAATCCATTCTTGCAACATTTACTGCAGTCAATATGAGTTTTCTAATTCTAATATTTTCCAACACAGTTATGGTAAACTAAAACATCTAAAATCCAAAATTGAATTTGTTTTTCAAAATAACTCTTACGTAATCCTTACAACAAAATTTTTTTGTATCACAACAAAATAATCTTAAGAACTTCCTCTTATTTTTTCTATATAAATTCACTGCATTACAAAAAAATACAATATAAAAATTTAATTAAATTTCAATATTAATATTAAATTTACATATAATAAAAATTTAATTCACATAAATAGAACAATTAATATCGAAAGCATACAATTTAAAAAAAATATTATGTTATTAAATATTTAAAATATTCTTTTTAATATTGTATGTGTATGAGGTGCATAATATACTATAGTACTTATAACAAATTTGATACATACAATTAGTATAACAAGGAAATAATGAGAATTCAAATAATGATTATGTGACCATATAATTATACAATTATTTTAATAACAGTATTTTATTGTGTATATAAATTTTTAAAGAGCCCCTTTTAATTATATTCCAAATAATAATTAACAATAAAGTCATTAATATTACTGATTTTATAAAAAAAAAATTAAAGTAAATAACAAAAAAAAATAAATTCACATAATATTGAAATTATTGCGAATTACGAATTTTATTTTTAGGTTTATTCAAATTGGATTTTATAAATTGGATTTTTCAGAAATTGCAAAATAAAAACGAAATCAGTTTATTTACGAAATTTGTGGACTTTGTAGGAATGGTTTACAAAAATCAATTAATTTTATAATATTATAATTAAAAAAAATATATAAATTTAAAATTGAATATAAATGAAAATTTTTAAAGAGTGCCTAAAACAATGAGTTGATAACTATAATTAACAAAATGCCATAAATAATTTAAACAATTTTTAAATTTATAAAAAAAAAACACGTGCAATATCTTATTTGAAATTATTTAGTAAAATTTAAAATAAAAAAAAAAGTTTTAAATAAAATATTAAAAAAAAATATTTTAATTAAAAATCATTTAATTATGAAAATTCGAACAAATTATAATTAAAAATAAATAAAAAAAATTATTTAAAAAAAAATTTAATTTAATTAATGTTTTTGTTTTATTTTAAAAATAAATATTTTATTTTATTTTGTGATATTTTCTAAAAAGAAAAAATGTGTTCTATTCAATAAGTATATAAGTTAATAAGCATATAACATAATAATATTAATTTCTCTTATATATATGAAATTCAACATTAGTTCCTTTTTGTTATATAAAATTAATTCAATATTTAACAAAGTATACATTCATATTGTGAACTTAAAACGCTCTATATAAATTTATTGTTTCCGTTTTGTATTAAAAATACTCTGAGATATTCAGTTACATACCAACATAAATACATATATATCCAAAATACACATACTTAATATATAAAATTTATTAAGTTTTTTCTATAATATGCTAGTTATTATTTAAATTGGAATAATTTCTAATTAAATAAGAAGAGCAAATAAGACAGAGAACAAAGTTTATAGTGAAGATCATTGTGAATTAAAATAATAAATTAAGAACAAGAATAGAAAAACAAAAAAACAAAAAAAAAACGAAAAATTAGGAAAATATAAAAAATGGAGTCTAAGTATGTTTTTAATTATTTGTAAAATTTTATATAGAGTATGATTGAATATAAAATATTATTGTCTATAAATGTGCATGTGTTACAAGTAGTTTACAATTCTTCTATAAATTAACTCTTTCTAATTTAAAGTATTTACTAAAAAAAATTACAAATTGTGACAAACATTCAAAGACATTGTGTATTCAAAAAATTTTTTTTTCAATGGTTAATAATTTTTCCGAAATATAATTGTTTTTTTTTTTATTGGTGTGAGAAGAAAACTTCTTTTTATTCGGAATAAAATACTTTTTATTTTTCGCTAATATATTTCGTGCGCTACATACGCACTTTATCAAAGCTGATTTTCTTCTAATTAAGACAACAAACAATAAAAATTGAAATCTATTAAAATTAGGAATATTATACCTGACTTAATCTAGAATTTGATTATTTATTTATTTATTTTTTTTTTTTTGTTATTATTTACAAACTAAATTTATACCTGTTTTAAACCTTAAAACTGGTCAAATAATTAATTTAAAGAGCCAAGTAGCCGCGTTACCTTCGTCCGTGTTTAGTAGGCAGTCCTTGTTTGATTTGTATATCTGCATGCTTTCATGAACTTCTCTCCTGTGTTTTCCTTTTACCTCTTTTAATACCTTTAAGTTATCTTCCGTGATTGTGTGATCCGTTTCATAAATGTGTTTTGCAACCATAGAATCGCAAATCCGGTTAAATCCTACTCTCCTTGCACGTTTTATTTCACTTAAATGTTCCTGCTTGCATAAACATTGTGTATGTTTACGTATAGAACAGACTACAAGACCTTGCGTATTTTAGTAGAAAAACTGATTTGTAAGATTTTCATTAATTATACGTTACCTATAAATTGGTAGCTATAAATTAAAATATAAATTGAGAAAATTTTGCTTCATAAAGCATAACAATTAATATGTTAATATTTTAAAATAACGACCTTTATCATTTAAATTAATTTGTTGACTGTATAAAACTACAAAATATTACAACATACCATATTTTAGAACTTTAAAGTCCTATAGGAAAATTCAGACAAAAAAATTTCACAATCTATCAATTTTTATAGATTTTTAAATAGATTAAATTATGGCAAATAGAAACTAATCTGCAAAAACTGCAACTATTCGTATTTTATTCTGGCCCTTTTTAGAACTAAGAAAGTCAAATAACAGTTCCTCAATACCGAATAAATTTTATTCAAAATATTAGACAGTTACAAAAGATATATTATAGGAGTTCGGTCATTACATTCATACGAAATTCAAACAATAGGAATCAAAGAAAAATGAGAACTCGATATCTACCCAACACAAACATTTTCAAAGAGAATTTCCATAAGTATAGAAAATATAATAGTATATGTCGACGCCGTTCCATATCTCACCTGTAAATGTCGGAAGGAATGAAGAAAATGCGCTTAATAACCTTCACGTTAGCTCATAAATTATTGCTTTGTACCCAAATCGATTGTGAACAGTCACTCAAATGAACGTACATAACTTGAATTTAACTTGTGCCGACCACTGTACCGAAAAAGCACTTTCAAAAGGTATAGCGTCTACACCACCTCTGTAGTGTTATCGTTTGTATGATGGTCAAAAATATTATAACCTAAGTACGAGTCAGATTCCAATGCAGGATTTGACGGACATCATGTATTACTGAATCGTAAACTGTACCCGATTTCGTTTTGAACCTACAAGTGCAACTAAATCAGAATAGGGAAACTTTATTTAATTTCTAATTAATTACATACATATATGCAAACTTTTCATATTGGTTCATCTATATATAATAGATAACCGCATTATGTCAGTCTATCAATCAAGTATAATTTATACAGATTTTTAAAATTTACCTCGTAATAAATAAAACACTACTTAATATTGAACAACCTGCTCCTCACTCATAATTCTATGACAGAAATTAAAAAAATCAAATGCATGTGTTTGAAATGAAAAGTTAAATATTACCAATTCAAAAGGAAGTCTATTTTCTTTTTTTTTTTGCTTAATGTACATAACAATAAATCACTTAAATCTATTACATCATAAGTCATATTATTTTTCAAAGACTGATCACTCGGAATTTTTTCTATATTTTTCATATTATCTTTAAAAATAATCTTGATTTTCTTTAAAATCTTATTACAGTCAATTACTCTTAAACAATAACAGTGTGTATAATTTATTTAAAAACAATTTTTTTAATAACAAATATTTTACAAAATGTTTTAATTCATGAATCGTAGAAAATTATAATTAAGATAATTTACATAAAAATATAACTATTAAGAATAAAATTAATTTGTTTTCAAAATTATTTGTGAGAATATAAGAATAAAGATTCAAAACAATAGGTATGCAAGTTCTTCCCCTTTTCTTACAAAACTATTACAGATTGTAACATTTTACATAAATTATATACTTAATTAGAAAAAAACAGGAAATATAAAGTAGAGAATTACTTTTCCTATTTTAAATTAAAATTTAATTAATAACTTAATAAATAATAATATGAGCTAATTATTTACTTGTTTTGTTTTTTTCTTAATTTTTTCTAGACCGTGGACAATGCATTCACATTCAACAGACGATGAGGCCCCCAAAGATCCGGGGAAATATCTTCCAGGTTTTACGGAACAAGATATTGAAGGTAAGATATCAGCCTGTAAAGGTTTAACAGTGAATATAAATGAGATAAATTTTAGTCAGCAATTTGTAATTAATGATAATGTTTGAGTTCTAAAAATATTCTCCTTAAAACAACAAAAACTTTAGACCTAATCCCAATGTTCTGAATTCTGGACAATTAAGTGTTCTTTAGGAAAATTCAAGATTTATTATTTTTATGAATTTGTTAAAAAAATAAGAATACAATTCTTGAAGTCAGCAAAAAAATCGTCAATTTTCCCGCAACAAAATTAAAGCATAACCTTGAATTTAAGTACACAAATTTGTTAAATTGTTAAAATCAGATAAACTGCTAAATATCACCAAGTTACCGGCTATACGCTATTTAACAAAGGCATAAAGAACCAAAATTACAAAATAACAATAAAAAATAACCAATTTCCTAAGTAAATTTTATTCTTATATTATGTCATGAATTTTAGTAGCTGGCACGTTTTTTTCCCAATCTACTATTTATACTTTTTTATCCTACCAAAATTAACTCTGTTTTAAACCTGTATAAGTATATCATATACTTATGTATGAATTATTTGCGTGTGCTATCAAAATAAAATGCCAAGAGAAAAGAAGTCAAAAATAAAATTAAAGGACATTTTGAAGGACAATTGCTGAAAATATTCAGTTTTTTTTAAATATAACAATTTATGACCTATATTAATTATTTACTTCGTGCTAATCGACTTATTAATTTCACTCTTCTTTTATTATTTACGTAGCAAAGAATATTCCGGATAGTATGTTTTTTTGTAGACGTACTTAGTTCTATGCATAAAAATACTAAATGGTCTCATTTAATAACAATTTTTAAAAACAAGTATCTGACAACCAACTGTACAACTATAAAAAACATACAATTTTTATAGTGAATCCGAAATAGTGATTAATAGGAAATCTTATCGACAAAAGGGCCCAATCGCTCCAAAGTATGTAAACACTTACATTCCTATCTTCATACACTCTCTCTTATGCTTATTAAAGTGTTAAGAAGACACTTTCAAATGTTAGCGTATTTAAGGCTAACTTATATTCACTGCCCCCAAGAACATCTTACAATCCAATCTATTGCGAAATCTATAAAGCAAATCCTATTGTTTAAGGTAAGAGGGTTTTCATAGTTTTAAAAACTTTCAACACCACCCAGCATTTAGAAGATGAAACCAAAGCAATCCTTTGTTGGCAGTTATCTCGAAGTACCATAGAACTCTTCTCAATAAATCCGCACAGAATATTCTAAAATTTTAATTATTTCACTCGCTTATTATAAATTATGGGATATGAGCTTGACTCATTTTATTTGGTTTAACAAATATTTTCAATTATATAAAATCATACAAAAGATCAAAAAAGATATAATGTCCTTTAAAAAAGGAAGTATAAAAAGAGATCCCCTTTTAATTTTTTTTAATTTCATTTTGTTATGTGTTTTTTCTTTGTTAATTTCAATTTGACATGGAAACAAGTCTTAAAATTTTTAATTATAAAAATTGTGGGAGTATTTTTTTGTTTAAACTCTTTTGTATATAATTTTTTTTTTTCATTTTAATTGCATTTTTTATTTATTTTCTACAAATATATAAAAAAAATTAATAATAATATGTGTATGTTTTTGTTTTTATTCTATTACCTTCTTGAAATTCAATATTTAAATTTAATTTAAAAAAAAATATTATTTCCAATTTAAGGACATCGAGCACATACAGTATTCGTAGGAGTTCACATTCCAGGTAGCAGAAGACATTCACATAGACGGCATAAATCACATCAGGCACGTAATGGAGAAGGTGGTGATAAAAACCTACCGGAAACAGAAAGACCAAGTAAATATTTTTTTTTATTAATTTTTAAATATATTTCTTAAAGAGATTTTTTTTACTGTAATATGGTATAGAAATTATGGGTCAATCCTTCAACCCCTTAAAGCCTGCCAAACCTGTTGAAATTAAAAGAAGAAAAACGTTGTTCTTTACCGGGAAATCCGGAAACATTTAATATGATTAATGATATTCAAAGTTGCAAGTTTTTATCCTTCTGTTATTATTTTCGACCCCTCATTAAGATAAATTAGACCAAATTCGGCAGAAAACAAATTATATATAAAGACTTCAAATTTTTTATAAAGTTAAACAAAAATATAAATTTGACCTATAGGCATAAATAACGTATAAAACAGAACATTTTCAAAAATTTTCGACAAGTTTTTCCTATACAAATAAATGTTAATCAAAATAAAATCCTTTTAATATTACCCTATAATTCTATTAAAACCTTTCTGGAAAATCATCAAATTGGCATACATACATACTAATTTCCAGCACCCTTTCAAAATTTATAACCAATTTCTCATATTTGATTTTCGCATTTCATATTCAAATTTTCAATTTAATTAGTTTTTGAATTTTTAATTTTTTTATAATTAAATTAAACTTATATAGTTTATAATGAACTTTATCTACAAAAAAATTAATTTAAAAGTAAAGCAAACCTGAATTACGTATGGACATAAGCATATGTTCATTATATTCACAAAATAATTACATACATATTATGTAAATTGGGGTAGTTATAGAAATTTTCAAATAAATATTATGTAAATTTGAAAAATTATTTTGTTCATGATTTATAAAGAATTTGTTTCCACACATACATACATATTATGTAGTTAAAAAATATAAAAATAAAAAAATTCTCATAATTAGTTTTTCTCAGTAGTTCTCTGATATCCCACTGTTTTATAAAATAAACTATTTATTCTTGGTTTATTTAAGAAGACAAAAAAAAATTTTACTTTTTAGTCATAAGCGAATACATTTTGAACTATGTATATAATTTTCTATATAGTGTTCTATAGTTAAATATGTAGTGTAAATGAGAATTAAAGACAATTTATTCCACTTTTCAAAGTTTCAAAAATTTGTGAGAGTTCAGATTTTTTCATCATAATGAAGTTCAGCTTTTCTCTTATGGAAAATTTACGGAGCGATTTAATTACATGTTTTCAAAACAAAATTATACCGTTGCCCAAAAACAAATTCTCTATGTACACAAAAAAATTTTGAGTCTTTTTGCCTGAGAGCTGTATATAGATCTGAATAGATATTTCATTGCAATATAAGTACCTACTTCTAGAATCTAGAGTATAGAGCTGAAAAATCAAGAATTCAAATTTTTTACAGATTTTTCTTCTCATTTGCCCAAAAACTCTTTCAACAATTGTTTAATTTTGTTATTAACAGATTTGTTTGACTTTGATTTTCATTTATACACTTACGAGTATTTGTATATATAATATAAATATATAGAAATGTGGCATATTGTAAAATAAATTTTCCATTTTATATATTTTCATCTTTTCATTATTAAATAAACATAATATACTTTATATAATATTATTTAAAATTGAATCTTGTCATATACATATGTATAAATACATAAAATTTAGATTTCATTCTTCCAAAATCTTATTTAATAGCTTTAAAGCAGAAAATATAATTAGTGTCACATAAAATTCACGAAAAAAAAAATTTCGTGTATTTATTTGTAAAATAAGGACTTCTCCTTGTAGAGAAAATTCTATAATTTCATAAATTTTATATATAAAAGAAAAATAGTTAAAAATTAGATCATTGAGCATTTTCTGACCATTTTGAAAAAATTCCATAGAAAATTATTTGACAATGAACTTAAACTTGATTAGACGCACTAATTAGTTTATTTTGAGAAAATTTATTTGCGATTATAAGAAATAGAAAAATTAGAATGCAATTTATTTACTTTAATCTTATCATTAACTATAAATTAAGATTATAGTTTTCGATATACATAGAATTTGACGGGTCACGCAATATATCTACTAAATTAGTTTGTATATATATTTTAGAAATATCATCATTAACCGAAAATTATACGTATACACTTTAAGTAAATTTCTTATGATTAAAAATTCAAAATATTCATACTTATGTGTATTAAAAAATGTCTAGACAATATAAAAAAAAAAATTTCATAAAAACATTTTTTTTTTCAAACTTTTCTAATTTCTTTAACTTATAATTTTAATTCAATAAATTTAGTTTAAAGAAAATTAAATAGAATACCATTTATTCCAATAAAATAGTTAAAGAAAATTAATTTTTCCTAACTATCTCCAATGTTTGATCTCTAATAAATCGGATTAGTTTTATTACTATTAGTCTTATTGATATTGTACTTTTATTATAGTGAAGAGCAGACAGATAAAATTTTTATTGTATTTACAAAGTAAAATATATAATTTGATTGGGATGAATTAAAAAATAAAATTAAAAACAAAGTTAATAATATTATCCCTTCAAAATATTTTTAATTGAAGTTCTATTGTAAAAGTATATTTGCACATAAAATTGTAATACTTAAAAAGTTATTCTTGCAAATAAAAAAATTTTAATTATTATAATTAGTTTTACTTGGAGAATTTCTTAAGAAGATTAAATTTAATTGTTTTCCGAATTCACAAGTTGTTTATAAATAAATCAAAAGATGAAGATTGTGTTAATAATTTTTAATAAAATACTTTTAAAATTTAAAAGAGAACGAATAATTTAAAATTAACAATAATAACGAATCAGAAAATATGTAGTGCAGATAGCTTCTGATATAAGATCCATTTTCGATCGCCATACTGCATTCAACGTGTTTTTTCGAGAATTTTTGACGGTTTTTAATTATTTAATAACTGCAATAATGTGAACTTTTGCAGCATCCATGATATTCAAATTTTTTTCTAGCAGTCTTCCTCTTATAATACGTGCATTCATATTCAAATTTAATTTAGGTTTTATTAAGGGATGACTCAACGATAAAATGAAACGATTTTTGTGTTCTTTTTAGCGCCTTATATCCCATCCCTTCTGTTCCTTATCCAACTGCATTAAATTTAGGTCCTTTAATTATTTTTTTTCTAATATTTCTTTGAAATTCATCTTTATTTTGGAATGTTAATACCTTTGTTCCCTATTTTGTTGTATAATGAGTAACTAGTCCATTCCGAATCGATATTTCACATAAAACTTAAAATAAAATTTTGAAAAATAAACTCAAAAAATATTTTAATAAACTCAACCGAAAATTTTCTTCACTCGATATTTTTAATATTTAACACATTGGTTTTATTTTACAGACCACTAAAAATATTAATTTTATGTAATAAAATAATACTTATCTTCAATACATAAAGTGCAAATAGTGTTTTTTCCCCAAAATTATTTATGATACCATATTAATTACTCTTACTTTTTGGGAACAATAGTGATGCCTACATGCTATTAAAAATAAGTTGCGTGAACAAATATAATATGAAGGTAGGTGACTATATTTCTATGGCCACCACTGTATATATATAGATTTTTTCATATTTAAGAAATAATTGAAACACAATACTATTTTCTATATAATTTAATATTTGTACATACATATATATACAAATATTATGCATATATATCAAAAAATTATTAAAAAAAAAATTGTTTTTAATTTCACTGGTATTGAAATTAAAGGGCCACCACCCATTATATCAAGACGACGCATTAGTTTAGCACCTGATGATGGGGACAATTGTAAGCACACATTTTGTAATATTATAAATTATTAGTTTATTTTCTATTTTGCGTAGATTTTTTTATCACCTATATAAAATAGTTTTAAAAAGTAGTTTAGTTTAAACTTTGTTCCATAAATTTTATTTATTACAAATATATAATTAAAATTATTGCCAAAGCGTCTTATAAATAATTTTATTTAATTGAATTATACTTTTTACACTTTTGAATGATTCATTATAAATATTTTACATATTGGTACTTCTCTTAATAATCAAATTGCAAATAATATATTAAACACGGAGTAAATCGAAATTTATAATTGGTTTAGCAACATGTTGCTAACAAAAAATTTTGCGTCAATTTTGCCCAAATTGTGAATAAAAATTTTGACAATTTAGAGAAGTACCATTATTTATTATTGAAAAGTATTTTTAAATAAAATTAAAGCTGACAAATAAATTAAAAATTTAATACCGAATTGCATGTTTTAAGCGTAAAAAAATTTATTAAAAATTGGTTATTAAACTTTGTAATTTTGAAAAACATAATTTTTTATTAAATTTTTTACTACTCGTATGTAAGGCTAGCGTTACTCAAAAAGCGAATTATTATTTCAAAACTGCTTGGCATTGTTAATATAATTTAAAAAAAACATACACCTAGTTTTTATTTTAGAAAACAATAATTGGTTTTTGTCAAATCAACCAAATGTAATTCATGTAAACTGCAAATTTAGCAGTAAAATTTTAATGCTTTTTCATTTATTTAAACTTAAAATACCACAATTTTAATATTTTTTTTTGTTTTGTATATAAGTTAATGCAATTTGCTTAAAATTTCTATTTTTATAAAATTCAAACAATTTTTTTATACAAAAAAAAATTTTATTTTTAAAACGCCAATATCATTATTTTCAAAACATATTAATGTAAAATTAACATACATGCATATACACATATATACATATTATTTTGCAAAAATTTTGTTTGTATATATAGATACACATACATACATACAACACACTGTTTAACATAAACACATTAAAAAAATAATATAAACCCACTTAGGAAATTAAGTGAAAATTATATTTGGATTTTTAACCTTGAAGAACACACCACCGTTTTTGTGGCTCTCCTTATATATTTATTTATTTATTTATTAATTATGTAGAAGTTCATTGAATTTATTTGTGTATTATAATACACGCACATCTATACTTTTTGTTTAAATATTTTGCAAAGCATCTCTTACAGAAAAGTAAACAAATAAAAAATTCATTAATTGTACAAAAAAAAAAAAAAAAATTATAAATAATTATTAATTATATGAAAATATTTAGGAGGAAAAAAGAAAAATAACAAGATACTCAAGACTAAATAATGAAAATTTTTAAAATAATATAGAATGACATTGAATTTAATTTTTTTTTTTCGAAAAGTATTTTTAGGTTTTAAAAATTTGTTATAAGACAATATTTATTTAAATAAACTTCCGCTATAATGAGCCGTAACTTTCCTATTAAATCAGTAATAAACGTAACATTTATATTTACAAACTATGGCTATTTGAGCCACATATAAAATTGATGATTGAGCAAATATTTAAAAAACCAGCAGTCTCATATAAGTTCGCGATTTCTCATGCGGAAAACATGACATTTTGAATTTTAGAATTTTCTTATGCTGCTAAGCAAATTTTAAGATTTTATCCCCTAAAAGGATATCGTCATACGAAACCCCTTAACGCTCGCACAAGTTCTAGAATACAATTTCCTTAATTTTTTAGGAAGTTAAATTCCACACCCATAAAAATGTAAATTTAATGACAGTATAGCGAAAAGGTAATTTGGTAACGGTAAATCATTTTAAGGATGACATAGGAATAATATGTCATACCTTCAGTCAATAAAATTAATAAATTAACGATATACAAATTATAAAATTTAATATTTTTATATTAACATATTATACATTTTGAATGCAATAAATTTTTTTTAAACTACACTTAATAGTTTGCATTTATTTATTTGTTTTCGAATTATTCTTGAAATGCATGTTCGTTTTAAATTGGAAATTAAACTCCAAAACAATATGCATTAATATAAATTATAAAAAAACAACTATAATAAACAAATTGGCTTGAGACAGTTGATAATATTTATTTTATAAAATGATTTTTCTTAATTTAAAAAGTAATATAATTTATTCTTTAAATATTATGCTAAGAACTGTGGAATTTAATATTATAAAAAATTATTCAAAATTTTATATTACAGGGAATCTGTAATTTGTGACGTACATATGTCTAAAAAAAAAAAATATTAAATTTTCACAGACTACAAATTTTTTAATTCAATTTTGTTGTCATTTTATAGAAATTAAATAATTTTATTATTTATGCAAAATCGATATTCAATACAATTTTAAATATTTTAATTTTCTTATTTATAAAAATTAAAGTTACCCCACCGGCTCAACGAGTTCAATTTATACTTGGAGAAGATATTGATGATAGACAACATGAATCCCATCCATTATTTTCTGAAATGGAAACACTTGTTAAAGAAGGTGATGAACTTGAATGGAAAGAAACAGCACGTTGGATTAAATTTGAAGAAGATGTTGAAGAAGGTGGTAATCGTTGGTCAAAACCACATGTAGCAACATTATCATTACATTCATTATTCGAATTACGTAGTTTAATATTGAATGGTTCTGTAATATTAGATATGGAAGCAAATACAATTGAAACATTAGCTGATTTAGTATGTGAAAATATGGTCAATTCTGGTACATTACCAAGGGAATCACGTGATAAAGTACGTGAAGCATTATTAAGACGTCATCGACATCAAAATGAAAATCATTTAAAAAAAAATATGAGTATGCTTCCAATAATTAGATCATTAGCTGAAATTGGTAGAAATCATTCATCGAATAAAAGTGAGTATACACGTACATACATATACATATATATAAAAATTTTAAATTTAATTAATTTTAAAAATCAAATTATTTTAATATTGTTAAACATTTGAAATGAAAAAAAAAGCATAGGTAAAAGAATAACGTTCAATTTACTCTAAAATGAAATATAAATTTTTTTTTTAATATTTTCATTTCCTTAATTTTTTTTTTTTAATATTTTTGTATTAATTTTTTTTGTGTAAAAAAAAATGTTTTTTTTTTTTTTTAAATTTTAAAAGCAAATTTATATAATGAAATCATTAAGTTTTGTGGTTGTGGATCAAAAATACAATATTCATTTTGTACTCTTATATTAAATATCTACGTCATCATTATTTATTTTTATAAATAGAAA
This sequence comes from Condylostylus longicornis, assembly GCF_029603195.1. Lineage (NCBI taxonomy): Eukaryota > Metazoa > Arthropoda > Insecta > Diptera > Dolichopodidae > Condylostylus > Condylostylus longicornis. The sequence goes on from NW_026578006.1 coordinate 522,313, forward strand.
AAATTCATTATAAAATTGGGACTTTATATTTAAATGTGTCAAAAATAAGTTACAAAACAACAAAAAAAAAAACAAAAGAAAGTTTCCAGAAAATTAGGAAATTGTTAAAATTTAAATATTATAAAATTTATTACGAATTACTGAAATGCTTAATCTTGAATTCTTTACTCAATTTCACCTTGTTTTGAGTTCCAACAAAATTTAATGTATGTATATGTATATAAGTTATATATGTTTTGCATATCTAGCATAATGATATTTTAACAGAATATAAAGCACATTTTTGTATTCTTTGTAATGTAATGACAAAAAATCATTGAAATATTTTATATTTACCCAATCCGTATGTATACACTAGTCCTCGTCTTCTTTTATTTCTTGAATTGTCACACTACGTTTCGTTTCTCTTTCCAAATATACTAAATTTGTAGTTTTGTAGTTATGCAATTTCTATCTTCTTTTTTGAATCCAAAATTTCTTGAGGAACATTTGAATCTACTCAAACAGATTCAAAAATAAAAATTTTGTTTGGTCTCAGTCAATAAATTTCACTCAATTTACTGCTATTTAAACTAACGATTACAAATTAATAAATTATTTTTTTTGTATTTAAAAACAATATTAAAAATTTTAACAAGGTTTTCCAAAATAAATCTAACTGTATTTTTTAAAAAAAATCTCAATATTTTTAAATTTACAATTTTTTCACGTTTTTGTCCATAATTGCGGAACATATACATAGTCCGAACTGAACAACTGAACAACATTAATCGAATTTAATTTAAAATACAATTAAAAATTTTAAAATTTATCTTTATATTTATAAAAATAACTCCATTTAATATTTTTATTCAAAATAGAATTTCGATTAGAACATTTCAGTAATTTACCAAAAACTCAAGCGTAATTCGTTTTCTACAATTAGGCAAATTTTAAAAAATTTTTAAATTTTCTTTTTTACAATATTGTTATTTATTTTTAATTTATTTTTGTTTTCTTTATATTAATGGTTATTTCAAAAATTCCCCATTATAATGTAAATTCACAAGTAAATCGTATATATATACATTTAAATATATATATATATATATGTATATTTATAATAATATGTTTCACATCGAACATCGATTATAAAAAAAATAATCCGCATTATCACTTTTTGTGTCAATCGAATTACATAATAAAAGAATATATAATATCATATATCCCCATACATCATATTATATTATATATATATACATATACATTTGAAAAAAATATAAGTGTCCTATAAAAGTTGTGTTTTTTTTTTAATATTCAATGTATTTTTTTTTCTATGTCTTTTATTATTAAATTTTAATTAAGCATAATACAATTTTTATATCAATTGTGAATTAAGTTATAAAATACTTGTTTATAATATATATATATATACCATATTTTTCAATTTTTTCTATACATATATATTATATGTAATATATAAATATGAATTTACCGGCAAAATCAAAAATGAAAATAAAAAATAAAAAAATATAAACAATATGTATATATATATATACATATATATATATAAAATAACTAAATAAATAGATTTACACCACCAAGCACGTGCGACTTCAACACATTCATTGCATGGATTCGATGATAGATATTCACCTCAACTTTCTTATTATAGTCAATCTTATCCAGAACAACATGGTTTTCTTTCGGTACCAAAACCAGGTATTTTTAATTGTGTGATTCCATAAATAATATGTATATATATATATATATATACAAAAGAAATGAATATTACAATTACAATTGAAAGTAACAAGTTCAAAAAAAATCATTTAACAATATTTTGTTACATTTTCGAGAAAAAGAAAAGTGTATATGAATAGCAAAATACATACATATATTCTAGATAAACATACATAGTATATTTAGAATAATATTCTTACTGGATTGTAGTACACATATTATACATTTTATCATTGTATAATATTTAGAAAATTTAGTGACTTTTATGCTAAACATTACGTGTGTTTCATATATCACAGCTGGTTTTCTAATAATATATCATCTACATCTTTGAATCCAAATCTGCATTTGCATATTATGTAATCTTAAAAAATGAGAATAAAAATAAAATATGAATAATTTTTTGACTGCTATTTTAATTCATAAAAATTGTTAAAGAAATTATTTTTTTTTTGCATAAAATTGTGATATAGGTTAGGTTAGGCCGACGCGGCTACCCGAAGGTACACATAGACCAGTAAGGCTTATTGTGATACCAATTGTGATATATGGACAACATATAATCTCATTTAAAATACGATTCTCCATATACATAAAGATATTTCAATGCGATAATAATGAAAGCTACGTGTTTTGCAATCCGTTAATTCCAGTTTTTTTCGATGTGAATTTGAACAAGAGCTGTATGTAATATATTACTGGAATCCGAAACTTATGTCCTCTAAAAATGTTCACAAAAATATAAAATTTAAATAACTTTAGAAAAATAAGCTCAGAAATTTTCAGAATCATAGAATGGAATTTTACAACATAAAATATTTAATTTAGATTAGAATATAAAATTTCGCATCATTGAATTATTTAAGAAGAAATGCAGAAAATAGTCGAACAATATGAAAATATTAAATATATATATAATTTAGTTAATCAAGTGGAAAAATTATTTTAATATATGTTATAAAATGGAAAATATAACAAATATAATCACTATTCAATGTTAACAAAAATATAAAATTGAAATTCTTAACCACAATTATTATTCAAGCGATTAACTTTTTATGGATATGACAATATGTGTGGGGAATGGTGCTTTTAAATAATAATTTCAATTATCGAAATATAAAATGGATTTTTCTTTTTAGAAGAAATAAATAATAATAATAAAATATAATTGATATAACCAAGATATTTTAAAAACGATATAATTTTCAAAATCTAGATAGAATATTCAAAATGTTAAATGGCTTCTTTTCAAAACAAGGACAAGACAAGAACATTTAATGATCCGACATTTTTAATGCATACTGTAATAATATTAATAATAATAATAATTATGTTTCATATACCTTCTCTATTATATCAAGGTAGTTTCAAATTATTTGAAAAATTCTTTTGAAAACTAGAATTTAAGAATTTCAGTTTGGTCCCGAGATAATGTTCTATAAATTACAAAGTTCAAATCAAGAATAACACAATTAATAAGAAAAATTAATATTTCATAAAATACTATACATAATTTAATTGAAAACTTTACTTTTCGAACAATATAACAATTAAAATTGTAATTAAATTCTTTAAAATAAATGAAAATAAAATATTTGATACGAGTACATAAACTTTTTAAAGCATCTGTTTCAAGGGAAAATAATAGGAAATTATTAAAAATTAATACGAAATGGAATTCGTATACTTGGCATACTACATTTCATAAATTGATTTGAGTAAATGTTAACTTTAAAATTTCTTTTATTGTTAAAACATATTTATTGGATCTTATTTCAGGTCTCTGAAGTCATCAAAGTGTATAAAAGACATAATAAAAGCCTAATTGATATCAAACAGTCCACAACCACTTTTTTTTTTTAAATATAATCCTCTTTAGATTTTTGCTTCTTCTATTATTAAATTTCTTTTCATTCAAACACTATTTATTTTTTATTATAAATATTAATTTCATTTCTACAATTTCTAATTTCTACAATTTCCTTTGTTCTTTTTCTCACAACAAATTTTTCGTCAATTTCATCAAAAAATTTTTTTTAAATTGAATAGTTTTCATTAACTTGCAAATTAAATTCTAAATTTAATCAAATACAAATGACCCAATATAGAAACTAATTTTGATGAAATTGGAACACACTTTCTCTTTTTCTGTTCTCTTTTTTATTTTTGTACTATCTTTAAATTTTGAACTTCTAAATAGACTTTATTTTTTTATATAATTATTATAGTACCAAAAATACAGTGTTAAATGAAATTAATTATTAGTTTTACAAAGCTATTCGGGCGTTGTTCTTACGATTGACTGCAAAAATCAAAAACTGCACACCGGAAATCTTCCATTAATATTAAACAAATGGTGTGGAATAATTTTAATAATTTTAAAACAAGTGCCCTGTGGTTAACAGAATACTTTTAAATCATTATTATTTAATATTACATGTAAATATTAAAAAAGGTTCGGGTTTATTTCGGAAGAATTCAGTCTAGAATATTTCTTCTACTTGTGCTCAGCTTGTAGACTCGTAAACTTAAGTTTTAAATTACTCATAATTCGTATAAAAATTTTTTAAATTAGCCCATATACGAATTTCGTGATTGGTTTGATTGTGCTTTATTGCAGAAGCTTTTCTTTCTTTTATTTGCTGATATCTACATACGTCTAATCAATGCCAATTTACAACCCTGCTTTTTGATTAGTATTTAGTTGCGTGTTACAGATATTAAATTTTTTTTTTTTATATAACATAAGCACATTTGTATGTATAGTCAACGACTGTAAAAAAACTAAACATTTTTTTTGTCACTTATAGTTTTCATTTCATTAAGCAAGTAAGGTCTGCCAAGAAAAGGATACTAAGGCATTAAGTGTTGATGTTTAGACAGAAATTTTTTAACTTTTATAATTCTTTAAAATTTGTTTTAATTATTCTACTTCAATTAAAAAGTAAATCAAAGTATATTAAATTTCCCCAAGCTCCAAAATTTTTGAAATTTTGTGCTGTACTAAATGTTCGATTATAGACATTTTGTTCATAAAGTTTTTATATCGTATAAAAACATTGTAAAATAAAAATTCTTAAAATAATTTTATACATTTTTGTCACTCTATCTTTATTTTATATTACAAAAAAAAAAATAAATCAGCAAATTTATCAAAATTTATAGATGAAGATTTATCGTCTGGTACAACATCGACATCACATATTGGTGGAATCGGCGTAACAACATGGTTTCATGCAGGAGCTCCATCGTGTAATATACCTTGTAGCTCCTCTTCAGCTCCAGTTAAAGGTTTTTTTACCTTATGAACTATGAAAAATAACAAATTATATTTTGGAAAAATTAACAAAATTTATTAAGAAGAAAAAGAATAACAATATCGTTTTCCTTATAAATGTGTTTTCTTTTTTTCTTTGACTTTTTGGTGTTTTTTTTTTCTCGTATTTTTGCTCTATGTTTCAAATCACAAAATTTTTTTGTTTTATTGTGTATTACGCCCATTAATGATACAAGCTTTATAAAAATATTTTCTCTGCGAATTCCACAAAAAATTGCATATTTTTAGGTTATAAAATGCAAAGTGAAAAATTTCCAAAAAATTACATATGTACACTTCTTCGATTAATTTTAAATATTTCTTTGATTATATTTTTTAATATTTTAAATTTTCTATCTATCTTAAAAAACTATGAATTTTTAGAAAATTTTACTCCTTCCCTATTTTTATTCAAAAAATTAAATACACCCTTCATTCAATGTACATTCATTGTACATATTATAATATAAACTCTTAATAAATGTTTCTTATATACTTTTAAACGACTAGCAAAATATGTTTGCATTTTTTTTAAAAATAAAAAAAATTTTTAAATTACTCTTCTAAACACGCAATTCTTCATTATAAAATTTTAATTTTTGATGATTTTATAAAAGCTTTATTTGGTAAATATTTTCAATTTTTAATATTTCAATAACTTCTTCTCTATCTAATTATTATTATTGCTATTTGTTGTACCAAAAAAAAAAAAAAAAAAAAAACAATTTGTTTTTATTTTATTTCTTATATTAATGTATATTTTAATAAAAATTAAATTATTTCATTTAAAATGAACATTTAAATTTAAATTGAAAATTAAATTTAATTTTAAAAGTATATTATATAAAATAAATAAAAATTATAATACTGATTGATAAAAACAAACACTTATATAAAAAATTAAAAAAAAAAATTCTGGTATTTTCAAAAAAAAAATATGCTGGACTTAGCTTGCTTTGATACTCCCTGGTAATATTAATCCTAAAGACCACACGAATCAAATGATTGATATTATTTATGATTTATCTCTCATTATGTCAATTAAATTAATTTATAAACGAATCTTATCCTCTCCAGAATCTAAAACATTGGTCTTAAATTATAATTCCAGTATTTTATAAAAAGCAAAAATTGTTTGTCCAATCAGTTGAATTAAAACGTTTTAACATTTTCTAACTCGGATCGTGTAATTTTAACTTAACATTTGTCTAATGGCCTTGCAATAAAATTTAACTCTAAATTCTTAGCGATATAATCATTACATACGGTTAATTGTAAGAGAGAGAGAAGTTATATAATTTCCCTATTTATCACATTTTTATTGATAAAGTAAAGCAAAAAGTATCGACTAATTGCAAAAACATTAAAAAACTTTATTTAATACTATATTTAAACGCATAAATATTGTCGAGTTTCACTTAAATTTATCTTTTAATTAACCCAAATTTTATTGAATTCAAATTCTCTTGTTTTCAAATATAAAAATCTTTGATTTTGTTTCATAATTTATTTAAATAAGTAATTATTTAAATAAGTAAAAAAAACCTCCATTTCAAATTTATTTATCACATTCAGAAGGATGAAAGCTGTTAATATCGAGTTATCGAATTCCACCATTATTGAATTCCACCATTCTTATACATATTATATATTGTTGTACAGAAAATTTAATTTTTTTTTAGATAATTTTCTTAAATTTAAGAAATAAGTTATGTAAAAGGTGAAATCAAAATAATAAGACAAAAATATTTAATATAAAATAAATTTAAAATAAAAAACCTACTTAAAATTAAATAATGAAAACAAAAAATCATAAAATGATGAAAAAAACCAAAATATTCAAAATCTGGATTCATTTTAAGAATTTCTTTAAAAAAATATTTATTGCACTCATTTTAATAAATTTCAAAAAAAAAAAATTCACCACAACACAATCACAATTTTTATCGATAGTACAAGAATTTTGAGTTTTTCATGTTTTCATTAAATGAAAACTTTTTCTGTTTTTTTGTTTTTTGTTTTGTTATTAGATTTTCATTTTACATAAAATTTTTGTATTTAAATGTTTTTTTTTTTTGTTTATTTTGCATTTGTTTTATTTTTGTTTTCTTTTTCATTTTTTTGTTTTCTCTTTTTATTTTTTTTTTTTCTTCATAAACCAAAAAAAAAAAAAAACAAAACAAAAAAATATTCTTCTAATAATAAAAATTGCAGTGGATGATCATTCAGCAAGTACACCTGGCTTAACCCCATCATCATTTGCATTATCCAGTAGTATCAATAAATCATCCGGAAATAATGACAATGGCAATGGAAAATTTTTAACAGTGCCTGGAAAAATTACTACTTCGTCATTAGTACCAAATCCTTCTGGTAAAATTGATTTCATTCACATACAAAATACAAAACAAAAACTAAAAATTAAAAAAAAAAAATTATCCTTTCCTGAGCAAATAGAAATTTCTTTTTTTTTTTTGGTTTAACAAAAAAAAAAATATTTTTTTTTGAAATTTTCTTTTTAAAATATTTTTATCAAGAAGTAAATTATTTAATTTTCATAGTTTTTATTTTACAAATATTTTGAAGTCTTTATACAAGCTCATATAAAACTTTTAAATTTATGAAAATCTTCGTTATACAAAACTGTAAACCACTTAAGTCCCTTTTCTTAAATACGAAAAAATTATGGTTTTTTGAAAATGAAAATAAATTTGTATTCAATTTAATTTAATATTTTTCCTTAAAAAAAAAATTAATTATGTATAAATTAAAAAAAAAACTTTAATAATTTTTTTTTATAAAAAAAAAAAATCAAATAAAATTGCTGCGTTAAACGTTCCGAATATTAAATGCAATAATTCTCTTGTAATATTTCTGTTTCTTTTTTTTTAACATTATAAATCTACTTAATTATTGCATACAGCATGTTTTAAAAATTTCAATTCATTAAAATTTCATTTTGTATGTTCTTTTTATATATACATATATATTATAGTTAATGCTTTATTATTTATGTCATAAAATTATATTGTCTATATAAACATTTATACATTATATATATGAAATATGTACAAAAAAAAAACATAATATACGTTTTATGTATAGCACACGTCTTTTTTTTGTTTTGTAGTAAAATAAAATATAATGTGTAAAAAATCAATGAAATCAAATAAACATACACATTAATATTAAATCATTTCATATGATATACATAGTATATAAAGAGGTATAAATACATGTATATATAAACAGTATTATATTATTAATAATTATTATTAAAAATGTGTTGAGAATGCAATTTACAAAGAAAAACAAAATATACACATATTGTAAAAATAAAACAAAAATGATTCTCAATACTTCATTTTAAAAGCCAGAATATAAAAATCTATATTTAATAGACTAAAAAAGAGTAAAATGTTTTTCGTCATTTACATAATATTATTGTCCTGTTCGAACAAAAACAAAAAAAAAAATAAATTAATGCATGTTTATATAGCTATACATAATATTTGTATATTTTTAATTATATAATAATAATAATTTAACGTTTGTTTGTAAATAATATTGTATTTTTTTCTCATTTTATATATTTTTGTTTTTTTTTTTTTTAAATATCTTTAATTATAGAAACAATATTGAATAAGAAACTTTTAATTAGCATGTACAATATTTACAACAAAATTTAGTTTTATTAATTTTTTATGTAAATGCACCTTTAAAAAAAAACTAATATGATGTAAAATATTAAGTTCAAATACACTAACATTATATTGGCGTTCCTTTATACTTTGAGAATGTCAATATAAAACTTTAAACCTCATATCACACTCTTAAGCTGATATATAGAGAAGTGCCTGAAACGAGTATACAAACTACACGGATATATATTTTTTCCAGTATATTTCTTATTAATTTGAAAATTAGCAGATTAATTTTTACTTCTGTATAAATTCTGTTATACAGAAGTATAACAGAATTTGTCTGTACAAATTTTGACCCGTATGTACTTCTGTATAAATTTTGACCCGATATTTCACTATAACAGTACTTATGTATAACAAAATTTATGGATATTAAAATTTTCGTATAACAGAATTTTCATGCATTAGAATTTTCGTATAACAGAAAAATGTATGAATATTTGGTAGTGTTATATACAAAGATAATACAAACTTTGAAACAAAGCTATTACTTACATAAATAGTATAACAGTCCATTCTTAAGTAGTTTGTTCACATTTATCCTTCTTTTTAGAAATTTAAAATTATTTACCTAAATAAACCAAATAAAAAATTAATTAAAAAAAGAAAAAAATTTACCAAAATAAATGTACTAACTTCACGTCTCAACTTCTCTTTGTCTGAGTCGACGTTACTGGGAGAGTTATTCATATGGTGTATTCTACGTTTAAAATGTTACATACACTTTAGGAAAAGTTGTTTCGTAAATACAACAGCACTAATGTAGACTCTACTTGGAATAAATTGACCTGATGTTTTGACCGTTTTCTATGATTCCATGTTTTTTCCTATTCCGGATCTTTATTTTTACAAGAAGTGTAAAAGATTTCTATTAAGAAATTATCTATTTTTTGATTAAATAATGAGTTGATGTCATTCATAATCCATTAAAGTCAAACTTTTGATCAATATACTAAACCAAAAAAAATTTTATAAAAAAGAGCAAATTTTTTTAAAGGTGTATTTACAAATATATAACAAATTTTTGATTTTTTTTTTTGTTTTTGAGTGTAGCTAATTAAGTTTTTTTATTATTTAAAAATTTATTTTATTTTTCTATTTTATTAAAAATTACTTATTTATTTTATATAAAGAAAAAATGATAAGCAGTCCCAGTTCACAATCAATGCATAGAAATACCAGTGACAGTAATTTAAATGATCAAAAACATAATTTAAATTTTATGCGTAAAATACCACCTGGTGCGGAAGCAAGCAATATTTTAGTTGGTGAAGTTGATTTTCTTGAAAAGACATTATCTGCATTTATTCGCTTAAGACAAGCTACAGTAATGGGAAATTTAACCGAAGTTCCAGTTCCGACAAGGTAAATAATATCAAATTAGTGCAATTTTTTTTTTCAAAAATTTTGAAGTATTTGTATACTAAAACTGACTTTTGTTTTTGTTATTTAAGGTTTCTTTTCATTTTACTTGGACCACCTGGTAGTCATACAAGTTTTCATGAAATAGGTCGAGCAATGGCAACACTTATGTCCGATGAAATATTTCATGAAGTTGCATATCGTGCAAAACGTCGTGATCATTTATTAGCTGGTATTGATGAATTTCTTGATGCTGTAACAGTATTACCACCCGGTGAATGGGATCCTACAATAAGAATTGAACCACCTGCAGCAATACCATCACAAGAGGTACGTAAACGTCCACCAGAAAAACCAAAAAAAGAAGAAGAAGATGAAGAGGAAGAAGAACAGAGATTACGTGAAGAATCTGGTTTATCAAGAACTGGTCGTTTATTTGGTGGTTTAATTAACGATGTTAAACGTAAAGCGCCATGGTATTTTAGTGATTTTAAAGATGCATTAGCATTACAATGTATTGCTTCGTGGATATTTTTATATTTTGCTTGTTTATCACCAATTATTACTTTTGGGGGTTTGCTAAGTTCAGCAACTGGTAAAAATATGGCTGCTATGGAGTCACTTGTTTCAGGATTTGTTTGTGGTATTGGTTATGGATTTTTTTCTGGTCAACCATTAACGATACTGGGTTCAACCGGACCTGTTTTAGTTTTTGAAACAATAGTTTTTGAATTTTGTAAAGGACAAGGTCTAGATTATATGTCATTTAGATTTTGGATTGGAACATGGATTGCAATTATTTTATTAATATTGGTAGCAATTGACGCTAGCGCATTGGTTTGTTATATAACACGATTTACGGAAGAAAATTTTGCGACATTAATTGCTTTCATTTTTATATATAAGGTAATTTGATTTATTTCGCATAATATTTACAACTTATTTATAGTTACATCTTACATTAACCATTTTTTGCAATAGATTTCTATAATTTTCTTAAATAAATCTTAATATTATAAAAAAATTTAGCCTATATAATATTACAAATTCATAATAATCAAAATCTAATAAAATTCATTCATACACCCCCATGTATATGCAAAGTTTTTGACCTACAAAATCAGATATTTTAAGATCCCTCAGAAATTAAAATATAACTATACATACAATACTCTTTGATTAATATATTGAAGGTCTTCTTAACCTCAATTCTAAAAAAAAAAATACCAAAAAGGAAAAATTTTATATTTTTAAATCCTTTTGTTCTCTTTACACCTTTGACTTTTTCTATTCTTATTGATATTTTACAATGCCCTAGAATCCTAGATAAAAGATTTTAAACACCCTTTAAAATTTCAAATTTGTCTACAATAAAATATTGATTTTAGAAAATTGTTGTCAATGGAGAAATAAAAAAATAATTTTATTCGATGTATTTTCAAATTTAGCATTTATTTTTAAGTAAAACAGTAGTTTAAGTTTATTTTTATGTAATACACAAGAGTTTAAAGTTTTGATATTTATTTTATTGTTAAAATTTAGTTTTTAAAAATATCTAAATTATAGGCTGTAGAAAACGTTTTGGAAATTGGTAAAACAGCGCCTATACATCCTAAACAAGTTTATGACTGTTTATGTACACCGCCTCACAATGGTAATGGCACCGAACTAGATTGGGCAAAATATAACAAAGAACAATGCTTGGTAAGGATTTTGTTAAAAACATAAACAAAATAAAAAAAAATTATTTAATAATAAAACAATTTTTTTTTTGTAGTTTTATAATGGTACTTTAGTTGGAAAAGATTGCCATTTACCATTAAGCGCAAATGTATTTCTTATGTCTATAATATTATTTTTGGGAACATTTGTAACGTCAATTATATTAAAAGATTTTAAAAACGCATTATTTTTTCCATCAGCTGTACGACAATTTATAAGTGATTTTTCTGTAATAATTGCTATACTTAGTATGACAGTACTTGATTTTACGATTGATGTAGCTACACCAAAATTAGAAGTTCCAAGTAAATTTCAACCAACATTAGAAACACGTACGTGGATAATACCACCATTTAATGGAAATCCATTTTATACATGTATAATAGCTGTTTTCCCGGCATTATTAGGAACAATATTAATATTTATGGATCAACAAATAACAGCTGTAATTATTAATCGTAAAGAGAATAAATTGAAAAAAGGATGCGGTTATCATTTGGATTTATTCATTTTAGCAATATTAATACAAATTTGTTCAATTATGGGTTTACCATGGTAAAAAAATTAATATATTAACAATTATGTTGTAACATAAATTAAAATCAATAATCTAAATATAATCAGTATTCATTATAAATAAATTATTTAATATTTTTCAATAATTTATATATGAATTCGATAAAAACTAATTAAATATTCTTTCTTTATCTCTTACATATGCATTATATATATATACAGGTTTGTTGCTGCAACAGTTTTAAGTATTAATCATGTGAATTCATTAAAAGTTGAATCTGAATGTGCTGCTCCAGGTGAAAAACCACAATTTTTAGGTGTTAGAGAACAAAGAGTTACACATATTCTTATATTCTTAATGATTGGTTTATCTGTTTTATTAACACCATTATTATGTCATATTCCTATGCCAGTACTATATGGCGTTTTCTTATATATGGGAGTCTCTTCTTTAAAGGGTCTTCAATTTTTTGATAGAATTTTAATAATGTTTATGCCAATAAAATATCAACCAGATTATATGTTTTTAAGACAAGTAAGTAAAAAAATTTTTATTTAATTTCGTATATATTTCTAATTTTGTTTTTTTTTTTTCTAATTTAATAGGTTCCAATTAAACGTGTGCATTTATTTACAATAATACAATTGGCATGTTTAGCTGTATTATGGATAATAAAATCATTTAAACAGACATCAATATTATTTCCATTAATGTTAGTTGTTATGATTGGTATAAGGAAAGCATTAGATTTTGTATTTACAAGACGTGAATTAAAAATACTTGATGATATTATGCCAGAAATAATAAAACGTCAGCAACATGATGATTTACATCGTTTAGAGGATGGTACAACTGAGGTGGGATTTTACAACAGATTTTACAACAGATTTATCGCTTGTTGCATTGGCGGAAAACAGAATCGTTTTGAGAAAAAAGTAGTTGCAAATTAAATTGGTTTTTATTATTTTGATTTTTTTCTTTTTAATTATTTTTATTTAAGTTTTCTTTTCTTATTTTTTATTTACTTATCTATATTTTCTATACTTTATTTTTTATCATTTCAATAATGTATATTTTAATTTTTAATTTATTATTTGAATTAGATTTTTTTAATTTTAATTTTACCATTATTTTTAAAATTTAATTTTATAAAATGATACTTTATTTAAGCTCTTCCTTTTTTCATACTCTTTAAATTATAATTTTGCTTTATATTTTATGTAAAATAATAACTTTCATTTCTATATATTTATTAATTTTAATTATGAGATTTTTTTTATATTTATTTATATAAAAAATAACATTTTAATTTTTAACATTATAATATAATTTTCTTTTTTTTAGTTTATATCATAATTAAATACATTTCAATATTAATATCATGGTGTCTAGTTTACTATTTTTATTATAATTATGTTAAAAGTTCGATCAACATGTATGTATTTATCAGTATTTTTGACTAACATGTTTTTATGTTTTTTTTTTGTTTTGTTATTGAATGATTTTCAAAAAAAAAATTATTTTTTAAAACTTATATTATCATAACATATTCTTTTATATTATCAATCATTTACAATAAATTTGAAAATAAAAACAATTCACATAGCAAAATTATTTAAAAAATGTTATCTAATATAATATAACAAATATCCTTTTGTATCCTTTTTATATTTAAATGTATAATAAACTTATAATTCAGTAAAAGATTATTATTACAAAATGATATTGTATTATTTTATCGTATTTTATTAATCGCATGGTGTGGGTTCATAATATTATTATATACCTTTAAAGAAAAAAATAACATAAGAAGTAAAAAGAAAAAACACACACGCTATATACCTACTTTTATTGTTTTTTCCTGTAAAATACACAATTTATAACAAAAAAAACAAACATGCACTTATTGAATTAAATTATATTATATAATTTATATTATATTTTTATTTTAAGAAAAGTTGTAAAACAAAAAAAAATTTTTTTAAGTTAGAATTCTGTTTTAAAGAAAAAAAATTAAACTATTTTTATTTGTTTTAATTTTAAATTTACTAATTTACCCTTAAATTTTTATTTTAAAGTATTAATTAGTTTAATATTGGAAAAAAAATTAAAAATAAATTTAATTTTTAAACATTAAAAATTTATTTTACTTTTATATGTGAATTATTTTTAGTTTTGTACATTTTATGTTATATACGTGAATAAAAATTCACATATATAACATAAAAAATGTTATATGTGAATAAAAATTCATATTATATGTATAAAAATTTAGTTAAATTTATATTATGTGTATTCTAGTTAAATATAATATTATATTTAATAAAATATAATATTATATACAAAACAATTCATCATCTCTTTTTAATTAACAATATTATAGTATATACATAATAAATATATTATGTATATAAAATATACTTTTTTTAAAATTTATTTACAAAACTGTTAATAATTTAAAATAATTATTATTTTTTTAGTTGAATATACAAAATTGAGCGCACATCTTATATTATATAATTAGAAAAAAAAAAACTCCACCATAAGTTATTATAAATTTTGTGTCAAAATATATTAATAACATTTTATTATTATTATTAATTTTCATTTACATACATAATATTAATAATTTTCAAAATAAAATAATAATTATATTAATTACTATTATTTTATTGTAAAAATTAAATGTATATATAATATAATAGTTATTTAATAGAAGTTGTAATTTAAATCGACGCCAATAAAAATAAATATAATATTATATGCTTACTCAAATAAACAATACCCCAACGAAATTTCTTATTATAATTAAAAAAATATATAATTTTTTATATTATGTACAATATTCACTTTGAATTATAATAAAATAGATTTTATTTCAAATTTTCACCAATATTAAAATATAAAATCATTTAATAAAATATGATTTCATATATTAATTAATTATTTTGCTATTTAAACAAAAATATTAAAATTATTTTAATAATATTATTTTGAAATCATAAATATTGCATTAAAAATATTAATGATATTCCTATATCTAAATATAATAATAATTATAAAATATTGTAAATATACTGGAAAATTGAAACTAAATACCTACCAACAAAAAATAAATAAATTTTATTTTTGAAATATGAAAAAATTAAAATTTTAGAACATAAATTTATATATTTGGGCGAAAGGAGTCGTAAAAAACTCAAATTTACTTAGTTAAAAAAAATATGTTGTATATATATATATATATATATTGATACATAATTATAATATTGGAAATTATTAATATTAATTAAAAATAAACGCATACATATATAGCAAATGTATATTCATATTAAAATTGCATAGAAAAAAAATTTTATCTTATAAACGAAATATTAATTGAAAATTAATAAAAATAATTTTTGGTGTAAAAAATTTTTTTATATTAAAAATGAGAAAATGTATAGCGAACTTTGTGTTGTAATTTATAAACACCCTGAGATATTTTAAATATCATCACAATTATGTTAAAATACAAAAATTAAATACTTTTAATCAATTGTCAATAATTACATAATTAAACAATACAGAAATTAATGTATTATAAATCAAAATAAAATTTTTAATTTTGTAATCCAAAAATTAAATATTAATGTCGAAATTTTTAAATAATCATCATGGTTTCATAAACTCTTAAAACATCTGTACTTCAAAACATTCAATATCAATAATCAATACTGGTTTCATGCGTCTTAATAAATTCATGTACACTTTTTCAATTCTAATAATTATTCAAATAAATTTAGATGAAATTCTAAAATTTAATTTTGCATGCAGAATGAATTTAATTTCAATAAATATACATAAATTATGATATGCACATTATAATAAAAATTTCGAAACCAAACCTTTAACATTCTTGTGCCTTCAATTATATTTCCAAAATATTTATATTAATAAAGTGTTAAGAAAATATATAAATACAACACAAAATTCACTAATTTTTGATTCTTTATTCTATAAAAATTTAATTTTTTTTTGAAAAAGTTTAATACCAGGGGTGTTGGTAAACAAATTCACTTCATAAATTTTTTTTTATTACATAACACTGAATTAAAATCTGCAAAACTGTTTTATAGTGTTAAAAATTTTATTTAATTGAATTAATAATTTTAATTTACTTTTTTCTATTTTTACTTTCCCATAGAAAAATTTTGCTCATAAATAATAATAATAATTAAAGATTAGAAAATACAAAAGATTAAAAAAAATTGTATTAATTTAATTAAATAAACAATAAATATAGAATTGGCTTTTATATGTTACTATATTTGAATAAACAAACAAAACGTAGAATATAAGAATAGAAAAACAGAAATAGATAATATAATTATTTACATAAGTAAAAAAAATAAATACCCAAAATAAGGAACATCATTCCATAACAATTAAAAACAAAATTTAAGAGAAAAATAATTTAAATAAAGAAAAAAATAATTTTTTGTAAATTTAATCTAGAAAAATAGTAATCAAATAATTGCAATGAAAATATAATATATATACATTAAGTTTCGATTTAGTTTTGTTTCATTTTCGATACATACTTGATTTTTCGATATATATTTTTTTCTTAGAACAAATCGCATTTAAATTTCAGAGCACTATATGAAAAAAAAAAATCGATAAATTTCGTTCAATAGAAAACTATTAATTAACGCTAGATGGCAATTATGTACAATTTTATGACAATTATAATGGTGACATTTTTGGCAAGATTTTTTTTTTAAATATTTTTATAAATCATGTTCGCAGCTTTATTGTTTTATTTTAATATTTTCTTTTAAAATTTCATACTTTAAAAAAATTTTAATATTATTTATTAAATTTTTATTTAATACTTTTTTTTTTCAATTTATAAATTTTGTATATATAGTTTATTTATTTTTTTATTTTAGAAAAATTTGACT
The DNA here is from genome assembly GCF_029603195.1 of Condylostylus longicornis. Taxonomy (NCBI): domain Eukaryota; kingdom Metazoa; phylum Arthropoda; class Insecta; order Diptera; family Dolichopodidae; genus Condylostylus; species Condylostylus longicornis. The sequence goes on from NW_026578006.1 coordinate 539,605, forward strand.
CAAAATTTTTTATGAATAAAATTTACAATACAATGCAAAACTAACTTTTTTCTTGAACTAAAAAAAAAAAAGAAAAAAAAAAAGGATTTCCAAAGAGAAGGAAATTTGCAAAATTTATTTATATTACAAAACATTTTATTTTTTCAGAAAATTATTTATTATATATTATGTACAAATTTTTATCAGCACTTTAAATAGGTTTATAGGGTATTTTTTTTTTTGAATAAATTTTACACTTAAGCTTAATAATCAAAGTCTGAAAGTATTTTTTGAATTGCACAAAGGGAAAGGTTTTTACTTTGATTTTTTTCTCGTTTTCTATAATTTTGGAAAAGGAGAATTTTTACCCGAAATTATACATATACTCGTATAATATACAGCTTTATAAAAGCATTGATAGTGTATATATTTTTTATGTGGCACTATGGGAGGAAATGGAATATTTGTAGAAATACAATCTGTAATTGATTCAAGCAACTTCGTGTAATATAATTATTTAATAAATAATATTTATTAAATTCAAATTTTGTTCAATTAAATTAACAAAAAATTATGTGGGTCATAAGAAACGAAAATATTCTGAAATGAATTGACTAAAAGTATATATACAAGTAGTAATATAAATTATGTTGGTCGGGTTAAAATTGTTCAATAAATATGAATTGAACGAGAAATGTACAAGCAAAGAAGTGGAAAGTAACAAACTTTATATTGAGCTCTAACCAAAAGTATTACTAATTTAATACCACAAAAAATTGTTAAGGGATTTCGTCTGATGAAATTCGGGTAGTGTTCTATTACTTTTTTCACAATATTCTTAATGTGCAAACCAAAACTAAAGGTCATTTAATTCTTGACTCCAATACTTATACTATTTATTGTCTAACATGCAAAAAGACGTTTACTATTACATTTTCACTTAAAGAAAAAAGAACACAGTATGAATGTTAATTGTCAGCAATGAACCTCTTACATAAAAATTTAATTACTTAACAACTATATCAATTACAGAAATATTTAATTTTTTCTGGTATATTAATATACTAACATTATTAACATTTCAAATTAATAAAAATTTTAATAAATTCTTAATCTACTTCTAAATATTTCTTTTTTATTTCCTTTCTTCTTTCTATATCTTCTCCTTTTTTTTATTATTTAAATAATCTTTACTTGAAAATCGTAAACTGAAATACTATATTACTATCATTATTATATTGTCTCTATTATACTTAAATCAAAAACAAACAAAAATTAAAAAAAAAAACAAAATTATTATGAAAAAATTTCAATTCGGAAACATTCAAAAGGATAATGGACATCATGTGAATAATGCGTATCTGGCATCAAATAGTAATATTCATATTGCTGTAACATTAGCTAATGGTGCAATAACACAAACTCCTATTAACATATCTGAAGAAGTTAATAAAACAACAATATGGAAACAAGTGAATAAAGATAATCAAAAAGCACAGTATAAATTAAGTAACGATTATGCTGGAGAATCAGGAAATAAAACGGTAACGTCATCATCATCAACATTGGCAACAACTGCAACGGAAACTATTTCAGTTCCAAGCTCTATGAAAGTTCAGTAAGTGAAAGCAATTCAAAAATAAGAAAAAAAAACCAATTTTAAATTATTTTAAATTTTGAGGAAATGAAATTATGCCCGCAATTTAAATTTTATCTTTTAAAAAATGCTATTGTTCATTTTATCTTATTTCGAATTTTTAAAAGAAAATCACAATATTTTAATACTTAATATTATTTTTGTTTTTAACTTAAGGTTCAATATTTTATAAAATGCTTTGCTTTACTTTTTAAAAAAATAATTATAATTATAAATTTTTTTTGATTTTTTTTTTTGAATTTAAGAAATTTATATTTGACAATTCAGTATCACAAATCCTTACACAATATATCCTTTATATACAAGTTTTTATTAAAAAAAAAATGACTTCAGTAAGCATATAAATTCATAAAACTTGCTACATGGTTTATAATTTATCCCACAATCATCATTTGAAACACATGCATCGCTGTATAGTTTTGCCTAAACAACAAAAATTGTTTCGCGTAAAAAACAATTTTTCCTTAGTGGCTACCTCATTTAATAGCTGTTTCTATATCTGCTTGGCGTTATTTGTAATGACATACGATTACTCCCCCGTATCACTTTTGAATACCTAAAATAAATATAAAATTATTTATCATATATTAAAATTTTAAGTCATTTAAAAAATTTTGAATGAAATTGCAGCATGTTTATTATCCAATAGCTAAATCTTAAATGAAAACAAATCAAATTTAATACAAAAAATTAAACAAATCACAAATTGATTTTATGTCCGATTCTATAACATCTATTTCTAAATCTACAATTTACAATTCAACTTCATTTTAACTCATAACGAATTACAATACGACATGATATTAAATTTATATTTACGTATCAAAGAATATCCGTAGATGTGAGATCTCATTAAATTATTTAACTTTAATTTATCAAACCAGAAATTCTTGATACTGAATCACATATTTTATTTTTTTAATTCTATGCATAATTTTAATTATTCGTTTTGCTTTTCTATTGTTATATTTACATTAAAACGTTACATAGTATAGAAACTGTTAAACTTTATATTTAAATAAAATAAAAACCAAATAAGTATTTTTAATAAGTAGATAAATATTTTTGATTGTTAATAATGCTAAATAATTATTGTTTCCATTTAATTAAAATTTAAATTGAAAACTTTTTAAATTATCATGAAATACAAAAAACGATTAATTATTAGAAAGTATATGTAGAATTTTATATTACAATTATGAATTTTTTTTATTGATGATTTTTTTATATATTTATCGCTTAAAAATTTTGTTTATAATTTAGACCAAATTATAAAATTTAATAATTTTATTATTCACAGAATATAATGTTACAAACTTGCTTTGAAAAATGGCTTGTAAAGAAATAAATTTTGTTTTTTAATTAAAACGGTTTACAGTCCATTTAAAAAAGACTCTCTTAGAAACAAATTGCTTGTGAGAACCTAAATCTGGTATATTTTATTTATAATATGTATAACTTAGTTTAAATGATATTGCCGCAGTTCGTTTTGTTTATAAGATTTTGTAATTTTAAATAAATGTAGTACTATAGAACTATAAAAAAATGTAGTACTGTAGAACTATAAAACATCGTGTTTAAAATAGAAAATATTTTTAATATTATTATAAAAATTGGAATTTATATTCCAATTTTTGTTTTTTCAACTAAATATAGTTTCATATTGACCTACAGTAAATGTAAATCCATTTCATGAAGATGTGGTAAATTTTTAGTTTTAACAATTATTTTTTAATAAATTTCAATATTTCTTCAATAATTTAATACAATGAAATTTCAAAATGTATATAATCTATTTATATATATATAACATCTATTTAGTAAAAAATTAGGTCTTATTTTCTACGAAATATGCTTTTATATAAGAAAATGTTTTTTTTTTGACAATAGGTTAAATTTTTTTTGTTATTTTTCTTTTTTTTTTTGGTTATTAAAGTTATTTGTAAAATATAAAAATTAAACTAAAGAAAAAAAAAAAGAATTTACAAAAATGACTATACAACAAAGTCTTACATACCTATATGAAAAAATAATGAAAATATAAAAACAAAAAAACCATAAAATTATTGCAGAAGTTCGAGTGAGTTAAAAAAATCTTCAGAAACAACTGGAACTAGCCAACTCTCGGCAATGACTGAAGAAGACTTTGAAGAATCTTCAAATTTTGAAGATATTGATGAAAATAGCATTACAGATTCTCAACAATATTCAACTAGTAATAATACAGACTTAAATAATTAAAATATATCATTAAGAAAAAAAATAAGCATATAACAAATCTATAAATGTAAAAAAAAAAAATAAATATTATTTTATTAATTTTTGTTATTCCCTTTCTTTTAAATTTGTGATCAAAAATTATAATGTTACAAAATAGAGAAATTTGTACATGAATTTAAATTAGAATTAAAACAAAAAAAAACAATTGTTGTACTTAATAATGTCAAATTAAAACAAATTAAAACAATTTTAAAATTCCAAAAGACAAAATATTAAATAACATTTATATACATAATTAACTAAAAAACAAAAAAATTCCATTTAAAAATGAAAATATAATAGAATATACAAAAATTAATAAGCCATCCAAACTTTACCAGCCAAAATTTAACAAAAAATACTTAAATTACAATTAAAATCAAAATGTTTGTAGTCAATTAAACTGTAAGCGATTTTCTTCTGTAAATGAAAATAAATAAAAAAATTAAAGATAAAAAAAACTGATATTCAAATTTTCTTATAAAATCAAACGAATACCCTAAAATTTATTGATAATTGATGACTAATTCGTTAAGTTTATCTTTTTTTTAAATATATTGATAATCAAAAATATTACAAATTTAAATTGTTAAAAATCTTTTAATACCTATTCTTATTAATTATAAAGATTTTATATAAATTTCTTCTTATTTTTTATTATAATATAGAAAATATTTTACAACTTTTACAAAAAATTTACTTTAATTTAAATATTTGAATAATATTATATCCTAAATGCATATATTTATACACAATTTATATTCGAAGCACTATAATTTTTATTAATAGATTTTTTTTCAAAATTCTGATTTCATTGCAAGATCAAAAACAAATTAATATACCTGACCCTGCATAATTATTTTTCATATTTTTCATGTTCCCAACAAATATTGCTCGATAATCTCTATAGGAACACTTTAAAATATATTCTTGCTAAAACATAAAATTTAAAGATTATTTTTTATTGCAAAAGTTGCCAATTATTGATTATTAATTCTTTTTGAAATTAACAATTTAATAAAGTTAAGACCAATAATCACAGCTTTCTTCACTAAAAAAAAAAACTTTATAATAAATTGATAGCAAATATAAAAACAAAATTTTATTTCCATTACCTTTTCATCAATGCAGCTCATTATTTCACTTATTGAAAAATTTCCTTGATAAAATTAAAAATATTTTAAAAACTTTCATTTATATTGTATTTTTTATGATTCATATTTTATGTTTAATTCATATTTTGTTTGGAGCTGAACATATTTTTCCCAAATATGATATGACATTAATGGCCAGTTACATTTATGGTCACTCGATGCAGTATATTTTTTCAATCAGTCAACTTAATCATCTTTCAATCATTAAAAGCTATTAAAATTTATGATATCTTCAATTCAGGTTATGCTACTTTGCAGTTAACTTATAAATTATATTTTCCAACTATAGGCTAGGAATGTTGTTAATCATATTACATCATTGTTGGTGTATTTTTATTACAATTCCATTTTCAAAATTGAAACATTTGTTTCTTTTCCATACAATGAATTTTTAAGGGTTCGTTATACTATTTAAAATAGAATAATTTAAATTTTTATTCTAGCAACCTTAACTAAAATCTGCATTATAAATTTTTTTGTAAATTCTTCAATTTTTACTCTGCAATTTATTGCATTAACTTTTACGAATTCAAAATATATCCGTGAGATGGTAACATAATAGTTCGGTATCCACCTATTACTAAAAAAAAAAACGAAAAAAAAACCACCTTTTAATTATCTATATTAAATATATAAATTAAATATTTATAAACAATAATAATATACAATATTATATTACTAATTCATCTCTTCAATTTTATAAAATACATTTTTATTTTTGAATATTTTCGAATCATTAAATTCGGTAGTTTCAATAATCAAAATTGTAGCAATTTTTTTTCTAATTTAAACCCATATAATATGTAAATTGTTAATGAAGTTAATTATAATTAATAATTATTTAATTATTATCTTTTTTCAATTTTTATTTTTCAATAATTTAATAAATATACAAACTTATTTTAATATTCAAATAATATTTGATATAATTGTAATACAATTTAATTTTCAAAAACATACATAAATTTATTTTTTTTATAGTTCTTAAGTATAATATAATTAATTATTAAGGCTTATATAGAAAAAGCACTATAGCTAAAAATTTATAATAGATGTATGTATGAAAAATTAATGACATTTAATACAAAAAATACTAAAAATATGAAAATTCTGGTATTTGTTTTAGAATTATTATTTTACCATTATTTAAAATTAAAACACACTTAAAAGTTATTATTATACTTAAAACAGTTTTCTTTCATTTAACCTATTAAATTTAATAATATGAATTTTAAAATTATCTACCAGCTATTCAAAAAATTAAAATAAAATAAAATTTTTTTTTGTTTTCCTATCCAAATTAATAATGATGAATCTATATGAGATAGATGAGTTACAAATTTTTATACATCTGTATAAGAAAAAAAAAGAAACGAATAAGCTTCCATTTATTTAAAAATGTGAAAAACTTTTTTTTGACAAAAAGAGTATACGCAATATGAGCGTTAAATATTAACGTTTTGAACTCTTATATAGTCAATTGAAAATCTAGTATCTGTACTTTTGTATCTAAATTATAAAAAAGAGTATTTTAGTTTCCTATAGTAACCATAATTATTATTTAATTATAGAAATAGTATTTTTCATCATTTTAATATTTTTGAAGTATTATCAAAAACAAAAAATCGTAAAGTAAGCTATAGAGAAACACATTAATCGCAATACATCTCATATCCTCTTTAATTCATAAGATACTACATATTTTGTTTTTTTATTAAATTATAAAATACATTTTTTTTTTATATATTTTTCTTTGTATATTATAATTAATATCACCCTGTACAATTTAATAGGTATATATAATATATTATATTATTATTTTTAACAAAATTATTTTAGAAACTACATCATGCGATGATAGTATATACGCTTGATTTTATACTTATATACATTATTTTAAATTGAATTAAATTTAAATATACAATTGAAGAATATAAATAATATTATTTGTCTTATAAAAATATGTTTTTTTTTATATGTATTCATATTTTATAATTATTTAAACATTAAATAAAATGCATATATATATATATATATATTATACATACATGCAAAAGGAATGAAAAAGGTATATAAAACATAAATATTATTTTAATATGGTAATTAATTTTTTATTAAATTTTTTTTTTCATGTTTTCTGACTGCCAATGCAAACCAAGAACTTATTTAAAATTAAATTATATTATATTGATTTATATATTATGTACATAAATGTATATTTATATTTATGTATGTGTATGTTTTAATTTTTTTTTGGTTTTTTAAAAACACTGTTTTACAATAAATAATAATTACAATAATAATTATTTATTAATACACGATTGTTTTGAATTAATATTAAAACGAAAATGCTTTGCAATTTAAAAAAGAAATTATTTTGGATTTCTATTGAATCTTTGTTCCATTAACAATTAAATTTTTTTGTTTACATATGTAAATCATTTTCAACAAATATTTCGTAAATACTAAAAATATAATAAACGAAATCTAGAAAATTTGTACGTCAATTTGAAATCAATCTTAAAATAATATTATTATATTCGCTTCAATTCATAAACTTCAGAAAATTTTATTTAAAAATTATAAAAATATTTTCTAATTCTTTGATTTTAATTCTATATTGTTAATTACATACTTACATATGTAAACATTGGTAATATGATTAATCAATAAATCAAACAAAAAAAATTTTAAATTTTTGGAAAAAAATCCAAATAATTAAATTTTGCTTTGCATTTATTTGAAGTGTGCGTATAATAATGTAATTTTTAATTAAATTGAAAAATATAAAAGAAAAATGATTATCTACTAAATAATATTTGTTGTATTTTTTTTTCTCATATTTTATATAAAATTAAAATAAAAATTAATATTTATATTTCATTTCAAAAGCACGTATGTATGTATGTTTTTCTTATTCATTAAAATATCAATTTTTAAAATATTTTTCTTTTACATTTTATTTATTTTTTTTTTTATGTAAACTCTTAATGTAAATGAATTACAAAATCATATATGCATAGCATTTAACCTACATACATAAATTTTGTAAATCGAAAGAATAATTAAAAAAAATCTTTTTTTCACAATTAATTGGATGCGATTATCCTGTTGTTTTTTTTTTTACATATACATACATATATACATTTATATGTACAATCTACATGTTTGTATTTTGCTGTTAGAATCAACACCACAATAAAATTTGAAAAAAATTCAAATATCCCTTGTATATGTAGTGCCTTATTGCAATGAAAATCTCTTAGTTAATAATTATATTAATCAAATTAAAACCAAAATATTAATGTATTTAAACAATAACAAAAAAATCGAAAAATTTCTTTTTTGTCAACTATTTCAAAAAAAAAAACTTTCCTAAAAATTTTCAGAAAAAAACAAACAATAGTAAAGCAAAGGAATTCTGGTGTGGATATAACACTAATAAGAAAGGAATTGGACTCTCAAATGAAACAACAGTGTGAATCTCATGAATCTTTAATTTAATTTAAAATTATTCAAAAAATATATAATAAAATTTTTTAATAATTATTTTAAAAATTGTGTAAATTTTCTTTTATTTATTTATTTTAAGATTAGATTATTTATAATACAAATGTACATAATATACACATAGAATATATAATTATTATATTATGTATTTTAATATTTTTTAATAAAATATCAATATTATAATCGGAATCCACAATTATTTATGAAATTAACAAAACAAAAATAAAACAAAACTAAAAATAAACTAAATTCAATTAATTTGATTTTAATTGTCGTAATAATTATTTCAAATACAAATTATATGATATAAAAACAATTAAAAATTACAATTAAATTAATTAATAAATTGTTATAATAATAACAATTCCGTAAGAAATAAATAAAGTTTTTAAAAACGAAATTTTTTTACACAATTAATATGCGAACGTCATAAGTCTGAAAAAATAAAAATTTTAACAAAATAAAACAAATTAAAAATAATAAGAATTTTATTTTACCATATCAAAAACCAAAAAAAAAAAAAATTAAAATTACTAAATAATATAAATAGCACTAAATTTTAAATTAAAATTTCAAATATTTATTTTTTAAAGCAATTCAAATGTGTTTTCTTATGAAAAATACATAAAAGTAATTACATAATATAAATTATATAAATATTTACTATAAAAATTAAATAAAAAAGAAAATGTGTATACGTGTACAATACACGAGCTTGTAGTGCTAATATTTATAAATGTGCATCTATGTATACCTATATATATACATATATTTAATATATGATAATTTATTAAAATTAAAAATATAAAATAATTTTAATAATTATGTAGGTATTCCCATTTAGAACTTTTATAACTTTTCTATATACTTATATATTTTACAGTTTAATATGACAATCATTCATTAAATAATTTAGAAAATTTATACTAAACATGTTTATTTTTTTTAATTATTATACCTAAAATAATTTTCAAAATCATTTCAGATTCAATAATCATATAATTAATATTAAAAAAAAATTAAATATTTATCCTTTTAATTTTAAATACAAAATACTTGTAATAGAAATTTTTGAATGTAGGCTATTAAAGAAAAGTTCCCATTATTCGGAATCGAATATATGATCGAATTTCTGCTAGTAATAAATACTCGATTCCGAATAAAGGATGGTTTTCTTTTAATACATTAAAAAATTTTTACAATTTCGAAAAAATTTTAACTTTTTCAATAAACATTTTTAATAATAGTAGTAAAATTTTTCCAACAGTTTTAGTATTTAAAATATATATTGTTCATAATTAGGTGTTCCGGATTTCAAAAAAAAATTTCCATAGCATGTACCATAACATATTCTTAGGAAACAATAATTTAAATCGCTGTCTTTTGAAATATAATTAATAATAAATATAAATTGCCTAAAATTTCATATTTTCGCTTTTTAAATAATTTCAACCAATTAGAATAGCAATAGAAAAAATAATATAATAACATCATAATATGCACTATTCTGGAAAAATTGAATTTAGATACTTATACTACTTTAAACAAAATTTAAGATTTTAATAGTCTACTAATTGGTAAAATTAATAAAAATTTTTTAAATTTAAATACCTATATAGTTTATAAATTTTATTTTTAACTCGGTTATATTGTTAAAAATAATATAATATAAAAATATTATAAATTGAACAGGGTGATTCATTACTAATAAAAATATGTATTCATTTAGTCATATTACCTATATACAATATTTAATTTTTTAATTTTTAACATTTTTAATATTTTTACCATGATTTAAAATTATTTTTATATTCATTAATAATTCATATGTATATTATAAAGAAGATGCTATTTACATCTAAAGAAGCTTTCTTGCTCAATCCTCATATTAAATAATAATAATAATTACATAATTACTTACATATTGTATAATGAAAATTAGTTGTATTTTATATACAAAATGTTAATCCAAAATAGAACGTCTATTATTAAATTGTAATCTAAAACAAAAAAAAAATACAAAATAAAAATCTAAAAATTTATAAAAGAAGTCATTTAAATATGCATACATACATACCTACTTAATGTAAATGTAAATTATTATTTAAATTTAAATTAATTTATTATCGCTAATTAAATTAGTCAAGGAAAGAAATTAATTTAAAAAAAAAAAATGAAAAGTGTAATAAAAATATAAAAGGTTCTATATTTAATAATGTAATCATTGTAAACTAGTTTTTAATCTATAAATGTGTTTAAATATTAATTGTTATTGACAATGTAATTATAGTTTTATTTTTATTAATGTATAAATTATTATAATTTCAAAAATATTTTTTAAGTAATTCTGTCAATTTTCTTAGTTTTAATCATTTTAATTTTAAGTATAAAAATAGGTACCATATATACAAAAACCGAATAAAAAATATATAAAAATATTACAACAAAACAATGAACAAGACTTTTTATTGAGACTTTAAGTAAATATTTAATTTGACTTAATTGATTTCAGTGAATTCTCTGATCAAAATATTAAATTATTATTTACTTGCAAATGCTGAAAAATTATAAACAACTAATTATTTACCTAGATATTATACCGATTAGTTACTAGTGATTTGACACGAAGTAATAACTACCAAAATAAATGGCAGGCTATACAGGATTTCTCACGTCTCATGTTACGATAATGAAATCATTAAAAAATTTATTTTATCATAATCAACCATAATATTACAAAAGTAATAAAAACGTTTAAGTAAAACTATTTTCTAAAACATAAAAACAAAAAAAAACTGTCAAAACCCGATGACAAGCGGTTTCATATCAAAAGATTTATTCGGACGTCAAAAGCATAAATTCTCCATTTTCGTTATAAGTATATTTGCTGTTAAATTTTTGAATAGCTAAAACGGCTGACAGAAATGATATTTTGTAATGTCAAGAGTCAACTACCAACTGATTTTTATTCCTCTGACATACATATATGTATAATTGAACATGTTTGATAAAAAACGTTATTACAACTCTTGACAAAAAATCTGTGCTTCATCTTATAATCAAAGTATACGATGAAGCACAGATCAATCAAATCGAATCTAACTTTCTAATAAAGTTCATTATTACATTAGCAGCTTAAAACAGAAACATAAGTGAGAAAAACATGAGAAAAATTTTATTCTAAATCGTTAATGATATTTTGAAATTATTATTAAAATCTTATCAAAAAATTCATGACGTGAGCAAAAGAATCGCAGTACTCTTAAAAGAAACTTCAAATGTAATATCTTTATTTTGAAATGTTTAATATTTTCTTTAAGATTTTTTCTGAGTTTGATGGAGTTGTATATGTAAACATTTCTTGACATCAGGCTTTGTTCAGTTATACAACTAGAAAAATAACTTAAAATATTAACAAATCTTTTCGGATCTTTTATTTACAAATAAAACGACATTTATTTACAAAAAAAAATATATTCAGATCATACAAAATTACTGTCAAATTTACAGCGAACTTTCATTTACGAATTGGCTTCATACAAATTGCACTAATTGATAGCAAATTAGCTCGTCATATCAAAAAGAATGAATATGTCAAATAAAACGTCAGCATATGATATCAAATATGTCAAACGAAGGTCATTGAAAGGTGAGTTAAAATTCCTCCGAGAGTCACATCTAAGAGACCATTGATAAGATTATACAAGTAATTTATCACAAAAATTTATTTTTTAAATCTCAGACCATCAGTAAAGTCAGAAATTTTATTTCTGTTAATTTTGTTTTTCATTACTGTTTTTTTAGCTAAACTTCATTAACTACAATAAAAATGGGTCGTAAATTTTGTGTTGGTGGAAACTGGAAAATGAATGGTGACAAGGCCAGTATTACAGAGTTATGTAAAATTTTATCTGCCGGACCATTAGATCCAAATACTGAAGTTGTAGTTGGATGTCCATCATTATACATCACATTTGCCAAACCACTTCTTCCAGCAACTATTGGAGTAGCTGCTCAAAATTGTTATAAAGTACCTAAAGGTGCTTTTACCGGTGAAATTTCACCAGCTATGGTAAACTTGAATTTTTTCATTACAAATACGGTCAAAGAAACCTATTCAATATTTTAGTTAAAAGATGTTGGTGCAGATTGGGTTATTCTTGGCCATTCAGAACGTCGTGCAATTTTCAAAGAAAGCGATGAGTTAGTAGGAGAAAAAGTTGAACATGCTCTTGCTGAAGGTTTGAAGGTAATCGCATGCATTGGCGAAACCTTGGAAGAACGTGAAGCTGGTAAGACTGAAGAAGTTGTATTCAGACAAACTGGTGTGATTGCCAAGTATGTTAAAGATTGGACAAATGTTGTGTTAGCATATGAACCAGTTTGGGCTATTGGTACAGGAAAAACAGCAACACCACAACAGGTAATATTTTAAGCTGTAATACTTTTCGGAAAAATAACTCAATAACAATTTTAGGCACAAGAAGTCCACGCCGCACTCAGAAAATGGTTGGCAGAAAAAGTCTCAAAAGATGTTTCTGATAATTTAAGAATACAATATGGTGGCTCTGTAACAGCTGCCAATTGTAAAGAATTAGCATCTCAACCTGACATTGATGGTTTCTTAGTAGGAGGAGCATCACTAAAACCAGAATTTGTTCAAATTGTTAATGCTAAACAGTAAAAACTTGAACCTTATATGTATTTATTTTTTAAAAAAAAAAATTACTCATAATAATTTTACCTGACCATAAAATGTTTTCGTTAAAATTTAAATTCAGTTTATATTTGGAAAGACTAAATAAAGTGTTATAAAATTTCTAAATTTAGCCACCTTTTTACATGCATGCACATTACATACTCTCAATGCCTTGAATAAAATACATATTTAATTTTGAAAGGCAAAACTAAGATCAACATTTTTGTTTATTTTAAATAAAATAAGTTAAAATAAAAAAAAAATTTAATTTCGATTTGTTTAATTTACTTTTATAGATGTAACTTATTGTTCAAAATTTATCACAGTGGTATAAAACTGATTATAAGAAATTCTAAAATTTAGACTTAAATATTATAATCATAAACTATTTATTAATTTTTCTTTTTCTTCTTTTCTTCCGTCAACCCTTGTGATTCTTGATATTCTCTAATCAAGCGATCTTGAATGTCCGGTAGGCATGGTGAATATCGGCTATATTCCATTGAGAATTCTCCTTTACCTTGCGTACTCGATCTGAAATATAGATAAGTTAAATTGATTTTCCATTTTATTTTTGTTTTACCGAAAGCACCCACCTTAATTCTCCAGCATATCCAAACATGTCGTTCAATGGAACTTCAGCATAAACTGTAAACCAACCATCTGCACCATCGGTTCCAGTAATAATTCCATGCCTTTTATTTAACTGACCAATAACTGTGCCTTGATATTCTTCGGGAGCAGTAACTTCAACAAACATTATTGGTTCCAAAATTTGCCAAGATCCTGCTTGAAAAACTTCTTTTACAGCACCATGTGTAGCTAACATAAAAGCCAGTTCACTGGAATCTACTATGTGATGACCACCATCTTGAAGTCTAAATTTAATTCCTGATAATTTATTTCCAGTCAATAGCCCTTTCTCGGCCATTTCTCGAAAACCCTTCTCAACACCAGGGACGAATTGCTTGGGAACATTAGTTCCCATAGTTTCGTCAGAAAATTCTAGTAAAGTGTTTTTGTTTGGAGGTAGGGGTTCCATAATACCAATAATTCGAGCATATTGCCCCTGACCACCAGATTGTTTCTTGTGCAAGTAATCAAATTCACAAGGAGCAACTAAAGTTTCTCGAAAAGCTACTTTTGGTTTCCCTAAAATAACCGCACATCCATATTCGCGTTCCATACGTTGAGCATAAATTTCTAAATGCAATTCACCTGAAAACGGAAAAATAAGATTTTTCATCATATTTGGCATCATTATTTACATATATTGATTTGCACAACCCTTACCCATTCCGGAAACTAGTGTCTCCTTAATGTCTGGATCATATTCGAATCTAAACGTAGGATCTTCTTTTGTGAAACGAGCAATAGCTTTTGCAAAATTATCACGATCTTTGGAATTACTGGGTTTAATTGACATGGAAACAACTGGTTCAGGTACAAACATTGATTCCATTGTTAATTGTAGTTTAGGATCTGTCACAAATGTATCACCGCTCGCACAATCAACCCCAAAAAGCGCAAATATGTCTCCTGCAAATACTTCATTTACATCTTCCATTTGATTAGAATGTAAACGTACAAGGCGAGCCACTCTCACTTTTTTTAAAGTTCTTGCGTTGTAAATGGTATCTCCCTTTTTGAGCATTCCCTGATAACAACGTAAATAAGTAAGTTGTCCAAACCTGCCAGCTTCCAATTTAAATGCAAGTGACATAAAAGGGCTTTTACCATCTCGTGCTGGATTCAAATTAACTTTCTCTATTTCATCTGCTGTTTTTTCTAATAAACCATAATTAGTTACTTCTCCTGGATTTGGTAAATAATCTAATACGGCGTCCAATAAGGGTTGAACACCCTTATTTTTTAAAGCTGTACCCACTAGCACTGGTGTGAAAGTACGCTTAATGCAGGTTCGCCTAATTGCCGCTTTTATATCGTTTTCTGTTAAACCTTTTTCTTCCAAAAACAATTCTCCAAAAGTTTCATCAACGTTAGATAAATGTTCGATTAGCTCTTGTCGCCGATCTTTTGATTCTGCTTCCATGCCCTTTGGTATTTGGTCATACTTAAGCTCTGTACCTAACATTCCTTCGAAATAAATCGCTTTTTCAGAAATTAAATCTACAATTCCTTTGCAATTGTTTTCTGTTCCTATAGGAATTTGAATGAATGCAGCATTATGATTTAGTTTTGATCTCATTTGGGATAATACGCGGTAAGGATTTGCTCCTTGCCTATCTAATTTATTAATAAAAGCTAAACAAGGTACGCTATAGCGTTTCATTTGTCTATTTACAGTAAGTGTTTGACTTTGAACACCACCGACAGAACACAGTACCAAAATTGCTCCATCTAATACCCGAAGAGCTCTCTCAACCTCTACTGTAAAATCCACATGTCCTGGAGTATCAATAATATTAATATTATGATCTTTCCATATAGTGTATGTTGCAGCCGATTGAATTGTTATACCCCGTTGCCTTTCTAATTCCATCGAATCCATTGTTGCACCAACATTATCTTTACCTTTAACCTCGTGCATTTCTGCAATTCTACCGGTATAAAACAATATACGTTCTGTAAGAGTTGTTTTTCCACTATCGATATGGGCAGATATTCCTATATTTCTTATTTTTTCAATAGGCTTATGTTCCGCAAACTTGGTATGAGATGAGAATGCCTGAAAAGACCAATATACTTTTTATCATCTTAAACATATGTATGTATCTTACATAATGGATTATACTCATCTTAAACACTTACATATTTGATATTTCGTAATGGAATTGAATTGAAAATATTTCTGCCACGGATTATTGAATAAATTGTCATTTTAATAAGTAAATTTTTATTAAGGTACAAGAAAAAAGTGAGAAGAATTTGAATCTAAATTAAACTAAACTTTAGTCAATTAAACTATTTTTGACAGATAGCTGCACGAGGATACCGAGGATTAAGAATTAATCGAAAAATCTAAATGTCAGGGGCTAGAGTATCACAATTTGTCAAACGAGTGTGAAATATTCGATACTCGTTCGTGGCCAAAAATTTATTCTAAATTCCTAATAAGGGAATGTTATGTAGTACGGTATGTATGGTACAGTTCCATGATATTGTTTAATCTTCTTTCCAGATTGATTTTTGAACAACATACATATTAGTGATTTGACTCAACTCCCATAACTCAATTAGGATTTATTTGATGACATATTTTATAAAAATTTTAGATTGCAATGAGCATTCAACAAATCTTTCATTCTACAAAATTCTTTCATTTAACTTTTAATTTTTCTTAGAAATCATAGTATTAATTGACAAGGGTTAAGTTAAAAATCAGGGAAGATGCTTGTTTGGTGTTGTGACACTAAACGTTAAAAGGATTTTAATATTCAAACATGCTGAATAGCATTCAAACATGTTCATTCATAATTGTGTGTGTAGGCCGTAATCTATTTATTATATTTCGCACCTGAAGCAAACACCAAAAGTTTCACTAACAGATTCCCTCATTCCTCATTTTAGTTATCAAATTTTAAGTTGCATAAATTTGTTTTTCTGGTAAAGGTTGCGTAGAGTATTGGAAAGCTTTACGTTATCACAGAAATAAAATCTAGATCATCTAAACTATTGATGCATTAGAATGCAATATGTACGTATGCAAAATTTTCTTTCAGATATACTCGTTTTCACATACTAAACTCACATAAGTATGGAATTATATATGTATGTATGTATATAAACGAGCATTCTCGTAGCAACAGCATCAAATTCAACACATAATTTCATATACTCGTTTTCATGTACATATGTATATGCATTACAAGTACTAAATACTCAAATCGCGTTGGTTAAACAAGAATCTATCCAAACTTAAAAACTAAGCCATTAGAATGGGTAATTATTTTTAATGAATTACAAAGAACCAATTCTACTGCAATATTGACGTAATTTAGATAAAACTGTTTTTATAGGTCAGTGAACTAATTCTTGCAATCTTCTTGCAGTAGGTTAAGGTAAAGATATGTATATACATTTGTGCGGTATGTATGTATGTATATACATGAAATTTTTTCATGAGTCATACACTTTTGTATAAAGATTATTGGGTCATTAAAATCATTACAGTTTCAAAGACAACCAAACCCAACTTCTTCAAAACTAATAAAAATATATTAACAAATAAGACGAATTTGGATACAAAATGAAATGATCGTTTTTAATATAAATTTTTAGAACAAAATATAATATTGGTAAATACAGTATTTTATTTAGACAATTAGTTTACAGCATAAATTATGTGGTGCTTAAATGATTATGTAGCAATTAGCATTTTTCTTCTTCTAAGCCGTGTTTGAAGAACATGAATACAGGTACACTTTTACCATCAATTTCTCTATATTCACACATAGCTACCATTGCGTCGCAGTCCATTGATTCACCAGTAAAAAATTGCAAATCCTTAAATCTGCCAAGAATATCCTTCATTACTTTATTCATGTTAGATTTGAATGAGTCAACTTGGTCTGGAGATTTCTCTTCCAATTTTGAAATTAATTTTTTCATATAATCTTTAAGATAGAGTGTAAATGCTTTTTTATCTCCAAATGCAAACGATTCTTGTAGACGATGATTTAAAACGATATCTACTCCTGATTCTGTTGCCTCATCTGTACCTTCATCCGCTTCTTCAGCAGAGGGGTTTGCCCCAGTTAAGACAATATCGTCCAAACGCCTCGACACTACTCTCCCATATACTTCATAAAGGACATCATCGATCAACTTCATTTTATATGTATCTGAGAACATTTCATCCCCAGAGATAAGATCCTTGTAAATAATCATTTTGAACAAATAATTTCGATATTTGTAGACACCACAAAATTAAAATTGCTAACGCGACGACAATGGCTACCAGAAAGGACACGAGGCGGAAAAGAAGAAAAGAAAATATCTAAAAGAATGACATTTGATTCTGAAATTGACATTCCGTTGACATTAGAGTGACATTCGCTTAATCGAGCCGACTAAGATTAGTTGCAATACAAATATCTAGGGTTGTATAACAAATGGAAAGTACCAATGTTTTCCATCAGAGGTCGCGTTTTACTTAAAAACTTAGTTTAAAATATAAATATTCCAATATATTAAATAAAAACTTAATGATAATCAGTAAAACTGATTGATCACATTGCATATTGTGTGATATCGTTGCATCAAGCATATTAAGATCCTAAACTAAATTTGTAATGTATTTATTATGTATGAACTTAATTAACTTTATATGCTCTGGGTGGATTTTTTAGAAAAAAATATTAGAAATATTTATTATAAACACAAACCTACAAATTGTTGTCCACAATAAAATTTCGAAAATTTTTACGATTTATTAGTTTATCGAATAGACAGGTTCGGAATAATTTTCAATCAAACTATTGTAAACACAAACCACAATCAATATTTAATTTAATAAAAATTGAACAAACAACGCGCCATCTATCCATGAGGAGGAAAAAGTTTTTTTTTCGTAACGCAAAAATATCTTTTAGCCAACAGAGGTCTCTTGAAAATATTAAAACTCTGTTTAAGTTTGTGTTAATGTTGAAAAATATAATAAATTTTTTTTTATAAAATTTTGATTTATTGCTTCTACTTTTCATTAACTAATTTAAAGTATTTAATATGGCTTAAATATGTTAGCATAAATCATTTTAATATTAATATGGTAAAATATGTATTATTATTAAAAAATTTTCAAAAATCTATTGAAACCAATTGTTTCGAAATGGAATTTTTGAATAAGTGCAAAATATAACGCCATCTTCAAGCTAATAGGGGCGAACAAACATATTGTCCTCGTTAAATAATTAAAACCCGTTTGTATTAAATTTTTTTCTTAATTTTGGGATTATTTTCGTTGCAATGAAAGTTGTTTTCAAAAATTATTTAAAAATTAAATATTTTTAAATGGCTTACATTGTTGAGCAAAATAAAAATCAGGCGAAAAGATTATTAATTACGGATATTTTACTATCAGTTTAAGATATATACATACCTAATTTGGAACCTCATTAATAATTGAACAACTATATAAAAAAAAGTTAGGAAAACTCGTAAATTCGAATTTTTTAAATATTCAAAAAAGCGAAAATTCAACCCCAATACAAAATATTTAAATTCTAATATAAAAATACAAGATTCCTTTTTATTTCCTAATATTTTACAATATTTTAAGAAAAATTAAAAAAGTTTTAATTTTTTTTTTTTATTTATTTTTAATTTTATTTCGAATATTAATGTAATATCACAAAATAAAAGTGTATTTTAAAAATTAAATTTACAATTTAAAATTTTTATGCATTTTCTTTTTATAGCAGTATGTATGGTATATGTATATATTAAGTAGTAAACATACAAAATATACGCAGATATACATTAAAATTTGTGTGTGATTGTATGTATGTATATTTATGATACTTTTTTTAATAATTTAATTAATAATTCTGTTAATAAGATAAAAAGTGCGATTGTACTATTTTTACTTAATATATTTTTTTGCAATTTCCAAATTAACAATCATTTATGT
The DNA here is from genome assembly GCF_029603195.1 of Condylostylus longicornis. Taxonomy (NCBI): domain Eukaryota; kingdom Metazoa; phylum Arthropoda; class Insecta; order Diptera; family Dolichopodidae; genus Condylostylus; species Condylostylus longicornis. The sequence continues at coordinate 559,455 of NW_026578006.1, forward strand.
AAATTCAAAAAAAAAAATTGTGATTGCCAATAAATTGATATTATTTTTAATTATTATGTAAATACATAAAGTATGTAATATTAACTACAAAATAGATTTAGAAATATTTTTTAGTTGTTCATTAAATGGCACTGGTGCTCTTATTTTTAAATACCTACACACAATTATATTAATTTTTGTTTTTTTGTTTTTAAAGTAAAAGTAATAAATAATTATCCAAAATAAAAAATATTTTTACAACATATATTCATATTTATAAATTTAAAATCACTAGATACTAAAAGGAAATCAATTTAAAATTAAAATCAATTGATAATCTTTACAAGATAACAGTTTTTATGCATAATAGTAAGTTTTAAAAAATTTTTTTATATAAGCTATTTAAATTAACCAATACATACATAATTATATATAATATGATATTTTAATATTACAACATATACAATAAATGCGCTTAAAAGAAATTATCACAAATAACTTAAAATAAAAATTAAGACAATTTTGTAATCTTATTTTATATATTAATCCTGAATAAATTTATATATACATAAATATATAATAAATATGTATGTATAAATTTACACAGTTATGTATAACACGTACATATATATATGTATATATGCTAAAGAAATGTATAACTAGAATTTTACAAAACTGTTTCATTTCCATAATGACTTAAATTTTGTGAAAATTTATAATTTCCATTTGATCTTGTTTTATTACGTGCCGGTGGATGTGGTAATGCCATTTGTGGATATTTTCTTGTTGATGGATATCTAATTGGTATTTTATCAGATGTCATTATTGTTGCCGATTGACATACTGTTTGATATGATGCTGTACTATATGCTGTTGATGATGGATATTTTGATGTTGGTGTCTGTTTATATTTTGGACCAAAACGTGTTTTATATAATGTTGAAATACGTGGACCAAGTACCCATGCTGATGATATAACACCTAATAATAATTCCATAAATGCACGTGTCATAAATGACCACATTGATGCTTTTATTGGTAATGTTGGTTCATTACTTGGTTCTGGTAAATTTAACCATATATCACTATTTGCAAATTCATATATTACTGAAATTAATAATAATGCACTTGGTATACAATAAATAAATAGAAATTGTCCAACACCATTCATATCAATTGCCATACACGATGATGACGATAATGATGATGGTGATGATGATGATGGAACTGATGATGATGATAATGGTAAAATATTTGAATGATTTGTATTTGTTGATGATGTTATTGGACCAGTTAATGTTTTATTACGACGATAAACTAAATAACCAGCAAATAAATTAACAGATCCAAAAATCCAATAACAAAATAATGGTGTCGCAACTAATAATCGTAATGCTTTATCAGATTGATTACCAACATAACAGGTACCTGTAATATAAATATAATAGAAAATATATAAATTATTTTTAAATTAATAATTAAATAACTATGTATATATAATTAATATTGTAAAATTAATAAATTTTTATGAATAGCTGATATGAGAATACAATTTCGAAAATTTTGACCAAAGAAAATATAGGTTGAGAACAAAGAAGAAGAGTGAAATAAATAACGTTATTATAAGTTTAAATTAATGTCAAAGATTCTAAATGTCAATAGTAAATAAAGCGAAAAATCGTTTTACAGTATTGCCAGTTTGTATTAATTGGAAATCAATTGAATTTCAATTTAAAAGCATAATTAATTAATTTATAGATATCGTTGTAGTATAGATGTTATATCATACTATAGAAATAAATAAAGTTGAAGAATTAAGGTAATATTAAAAAATTTTTTTTTTAACATTGAAGTACATACAATTACTCCATACCATCTACATACAATTTTTACAGCATTTATAATGCAATCTAATAAAACAACCTCAATATGTTTTAATTAAAATATTTTTCTTTTTTTAATAAAAGGAATAAAAAAGAGTAATTCTTACACAGTTAATTAAAGTGCGTTATGAATTCTCAATTTAATTAGATTTTTTTTTCTCTTTTAAATCTTGTACTAATTATTAAAATGCGTGTTTTTTTTCACTTCTCATTTTAAAAGGATACCAGTTGAATATAAAAAACTTTTTGTTATTATTCATTCATTCACTACCCTAATTTTACTTTTTAATGCCATAATAATTTCAGAATTCTTACATTTTAAAAATTATTTCCTTTTTTTGATTGGAATGCTTTTTGTATGCTTTTGCACGCATTGATATTATATAAGAATGTTTTTATGTGTACGATTTCATACCTTTCAGAATTATATAATGAATACGATAATATAGGGAGACCACAATGTTAATATGTAAATATAAGTAGGCATATAAATTCCATTAGAATAAGTATACATTACATGTAAATAAGTATATACACACGTTATTATTTAAATGTAAAATATGTAACTCCCATTTGTTACATAACTGTTTGGTATGTATAAGAATATTGTTTTAAATTATGAATGGCACTCTTTATCAAAAGTTCAAGTAGATTCTTTAAAAAAAAAATTGTTTATTTTTTTTTATTTGATGGAATTCATGGTTTGATAATAAAAACGCAAGGAAAATATATTTCTTCAATTATTTTATTCTGTTTACTTTTTGTTTTGTTTTTTTTTGAAATTCTGTTACAAAACATTAAACCAGAAAAGAAAAAAAATTGCATTTCTGAGTTTTGCTCAAGTTGAAATGCAATTATTCGTGGATTTATGTAGGGAGCCCTCTTTCTTTTTTTTTGTTAAGAATATGAATGCATGAATGCAATCCAATGCTTGCTTACACATAAGAAAAAAAAATTTGTGTATGAGTTATTTTCATAAAGGATCCAAAGTTACTGTGGAAATTTATGTATGTTTTATTTATTGTAAATGTGTTGTTTGTGTAAATATTGTAAGAATGAAGTATTTGATTTTCTATCAAAATTCATTTTATTAACCGCGCGCATTATGCGATTATAAAATTTTGTTTCTTAAACTCTATTTTTAATACCACATTGAATTTGTTGGTTTATATGGTAAATTAAAATTTATAAAAAAAAATGACAAAGGCCAAAATATAAAAGTCTTTTTTCATATTAAAAAAAAAAAATAGATTTTTCTTAATAAATATTTGCGAATTTTGTATTTACTTAAATGCATAGTATGTATATGTATGTATCTAGTGTAATAATACACCGATTATTAAAAGATTCTATTAAAATATTTGACGAATGTTTGGTGCCAACATTTTTAAAATAAATATAAATGAGAAGCACAATAGATGGCCCTTAAAATGTTTTTTTTTGCAATAAATGTCAATGTCAAAATTTTGCAACCTTAAAAACTTTGCACTTTCAAAAAAATTTCAACAACCCGTTTTTACACTTTTTACACAACACAGGCAGTATTAACTTAAACTAAGAACCTCAAGGGGTTTTTGATTAATTTTGAAAAATTTAGATTTTTGGAAATAAATTTTCCAAATCAAGTTTTTTTTTTTAAAATCACAAATGCAGTTGTCAAATTTTTTTTTTTAAATTTTTATAAAAAAAAAATTTTATTTTCATTTTGATTTTTAAATAAATTTTATATGACGATGAAATTTAATGAAATATGATATTTTCTTTCAAGTATCTTGTAAGAAAAAAAACCAATTTATTAATGATGGTGAACAATGAACATATGTTGTAATCACATAAATTATAATTATACAAACAAACATACATATATACATAATTTTGATTTTAAAAAAAAATTCTTTAATGATTTTATTAATTCACCCATTTAAAAATTAATCATCAGAGAATGAATTAATTATCAATATGAAAAAAAAATAAGCAAATATATATATATGGAAATACTAAATGAAATATTTAAAAACTAATTTCAAGCTTAATTTAAATACTCCACAAAATCATTAATTTTTAATTAAAAAATTATAAATATTTGGTCTAAGTAATTAAATAAAAATTTCATAAGATTATAAAAAATGTTGTATATCACTTTAATGTATTTATTAAAAGAAATATTATATCCGTTCTCCCCCGTTCATTAATTTCCATTGAAATTTAACAATGTCAATTGAGTACTGAGCTTAAGTTTAAATGTTAAAGTGATTCGGTTTTCAATTTAGTGCTAGTATGGCGGTATGACGCCATGGCAGTCACGTTCACGGCAGTCATACTATACATTATACCATTCAGTTTGTACAAATATTACAGAACTATCGATATATGATATGTTACGATAATTTTGCAACGATATATCGAAAACATTGATCAATAGTTCTCCAACACTAGTCGAAATTCAAAAAACTATAACAAAAAACTACAATATTTGATACGATTATAATTTTCATGAAGCTACCATCAACCTAATTTTCACTACCACTAAAATAAAGTAATAATGTTTATAATTTATGTACAAATGTCAAAAATTGACTCAATTCCCAAACGGACAGTTCTGCTGTTTACTTTTTAACAAATTTTTTAATTAATTTTTCGTTTATATTTTAATAATTAAATTTGATATTAATAAAGTTTTTTTCCTTTTTTTTTAATTTTGAACGTAATTTAATCTTATTTTGAATTTTGAGAATAAAAGGAAAGGATTTTCAAGGAAAAATTTAAACTATATTTTGTTTTTTTTTAAAACAAAAATATCAAATTACTTGAGTTTATACACAAATTTTATAAGGTCCGAAGAACACTTAAAGACAGGAAGAAGACAAATTTGTTTTTTTTTTATGCTTTTTTACGGTAAAAATATAAGATTTAAGTTTATATGGCTGGAAAAGTAAATGAAGCAAAAAACAAAAGAAAAATAGTCGTGTTTGTTTAGGTACATGCTATACACACACAGTGTGCATAAACATATAATTAAACAATTTGCAATCAATTCATAATTACATGTATACTTACTATTATATATGTTTCTTAAACACATATGTATATACGATTTCGAGGTTGGCGTTAATGAAATTAAATATATTTTGTTCAATTAATGTTATACCAAATTGTCCTTGAAGACAATATGTCATTCCGGATTTGTAGAAAATTTGATTCTTTGTAGGTATTTATGTCTTATGTGAATTGAAATAGTTTTAAATTTTTGAAATATTCAAATTTATTTTAAAATGTAATATAGATGTTTTAAAAATTATTACTAAAAATTATTTCAGTTACGTTCAATGTCAACTCAATGTTACATAATTTTGAAGAACTAAAACAATAAATGTATTGGGTTGGAGAGAACAGCACTTGGTATAGATTTTTGGGCGGTTTGAACACTTCGACATCAAGCAATAAGGACGAAAAAGTACTACTTTGAGACTGTAACATAAAGACACAACAAATAATTTGCATTGTCTTTTGAAAAGGTGGCTAGATATCAGCAAAATATACAGGCCCTGAAAGGTAATTGAATATTAAAGAAGAAATGAAAGAGGTATCTGAATGTATTGCCAGAAAAAAAATTGTATATTGAGTGTATAAATATTGTGTATATACATGCCATGGTTCACAATCACATGGAGAAAACGATAATAAAAAGACATGTCCCATTGAAGTAATGTCCAAAACCAGAGAGCTAAATTGGAGTTGAAATTTGAAGTTCTTGATTTTTGTTTTTTAATTATATAACAATATTGTAAATTAATGATTTTTTCATTAATTATACAATTATGAATTTCATTATTATTTTGGCATATAGTCATTGACTTGTGCAGACAAACACTTTTTTTTTGTAAATTGTTAAAAGAATCCTTAAAAAATTTTTTAATTTTTACATAAATACTTTGTTTTTTTCTATGGTGTTATGTTAAGCTTGAGCCAGACGACAATTTTAATCGGATTTTCATTCTTCTATGTTTTTATTCGCAAATATGTACATATGTATATGGTTGGTGTAGGAGTTATTTAAGTTTAATTTTACTTTTTGTATTGTAGTGTTTCATTTCATTTGTAAAGTATTAAGAATTTAAAGTTGTAAAAATTATTCATTTGTTAAATAAATTTATATAGAGTAGATATTATTAAAATATTAATTTTCACATGTGTACTAAATAATCAAAATAGTTACGCATGGAAGTCTTAACATATTCGACAAATGGTTTATCTAGGGAAATTTATAGCGTATATGTGACTTAATAAATAAAATACTCTTATATTTCAATTGCATTATACAATTTCGAGAATGTTTTTTGTAAAAAAATTTAGTTTGAAATTGTTTTAATTCATATTATAGGAATACAATCTATGTATTGTGCTAGGTGTTTCCAAAGTGTTCTAAATGAATTCTGTATATAAACTCTTGATATACATTAATAAATATTAGAGTGGTCTTCTAGGCTCAAGAATACTTTCAAATTCTTATGTCAGCATTTCTTTAACATACGAATTTTAACGCACTTAGGCACTTTTAGTTTCATGTGAAGAAGATATTTTTTTTCTGTTCTAGTTTGCCTAAAACAAATTTTTGGTTGTTATCGTACCAAATAAAATGTCTTGTATTTTATTAAATCTTAGTACTTGAATTTATTCATGTAAACGTAATTTAATATGAAGTCTACGTTTTCATATTGAAATTATTCTTATTTTGTTCGAGAATTACCGAATTTATTCAAATATTTAATTGTAATTTTTTGCAAAAAAAAATCAAATACAAAATGTTTTTGAGCCTTTTATATTATTAGGTTAATTTTCTTAAATAAAAATTTATTCGACTGATTTATGTGTAACATACTGACCTGTTTCTTTTTCTGGTGAATATACATATATGTATGTTTTCACATTTTATTTACTTAATATTCATATTCAAAATACTATACTTTATTTTTTGTAAATAATTTCAATTACTTTCATATATAAGTAAAATTACACTATAAAATTGTACATATATGTATACATATATATTTAATAAATATCTTGGGGTAAATTAATCAAGGGGTTTAAGAATATACAATTTGAAAGTGTTCCTTTCATAATACTATAGAAATAATGTTCCATTTACATGTTATATTTTTGTTGTAAATTGTTATTCTAAATTGTTCCACTTTATTCGATTCCTTAAAAATAAATTTATGCAATTCAACTATAAACTAAAAACAGGATAAAATTATTTATAAGTATACCTAGGCTTACATAAAATATTTAACTTATTCATCAATATCAAGTATAGTAGTAAAATAATAGTAAAATGACGATTATATATAAAATGAAGATCGTGTTTAAGTGTAATTTTCAAAATGAATACATTAAAACATATCAGCAAAATAAAGTACATAGTGGTGGAATTTCTAAACTAAACGGAATTAAGGTGACAATAAAAAACTAATGTGACATCATTTAATCAGTTACATCTACTTACATATATATGCACATTCCTCCTTTACAAATAAATGAATGATATTTGAAAAAAAATAGAGAGTTGCGTTAACAAAACTAATAATCCCGATTTTTTCAAAAAACATTAATTTTTTCATATACTTTACGGTAAAAAAAAAACAGAAAATTGGAAAATTTGGAAAAGGAAAATTCATTTAATAGCAATATATAGTATTTGGTTTTTTGTGTGTAGAAACAGCAGATGGAAAATATGTAAATAAAATAAATAAGATATGGGGGGCTATCAAATATTATTTTTGTCACGGAATTTTGTTTTATTTTTTAAATATATAGGTCAGAAAATAAGATGCATAATATCATTTCCCGTTACTATAACGTTATAAAAAACCACTAATATTTAATGTTAAACAAGATTTTTGAACGATTTTAAATTCTGCCCAAAAATTTGTTAAACAATTTGTAGACATTTTACAATACAAATAATTTGAGTGCACGGTTTAATAGTTTGATTCCTATAAGTATAACTAAAAATTTTGTAATATATAGGTACTCGTATCTATTTTGTAAAAAAAAAAAATTCAAATTTTTAGTATTTTGGTTTACAGGAACTTTATAAAATTTTATTAAACAATTTTTTTAAACATAGCTTTTTAACATAATTTTAAAAACCGTACAAAAATTTTAATTTAAAATTTGTTTGCCAGAACGCAACTTATTCTCTGACCACTTGACTAAGTTCGGAATTTTCTAAAACAATTGAAAACCTAACAACTTAAAGCAAAACTTACTGGAAATTTCATAGAAAATTTCTTGCAAATACAATATATTATTGCTAAAAGTTCTAAGAAATTTCTGTCATAGATTTTATGTATATTTTGGTACTCGTATAACGAAATATTATTGTAATTGAATCAATCAACATTCTCACTAAAACAACAATTTTAAGCCCTTTTTGTCATCAGTCAAAAATACCTGAAAAAATGAACTAAGAAATTGTTTTAAGAAAAAACTTCAACCAGACAAAGAGCTATTCGAAAATTACCGCGTCAGTCATTCTTGGAATGTATACATTTACTATTTTGAGAGACTAACAGTTATTATAGATAAGTCGGGAAAAATTTCGACGGTGAAACGGGATTGTTCTGATTTTTAGAAACCTGTTAAAATGGTACTTGTAAATGTTTTTTGTTATACTAAAAATGGTCGCGGTGGCGGGAACCATTTTAATAACTTTTGTTTTGTCACCATTGTTGACAGTAACGTGTCGGGCCTTTTTTGACTGACATGATGGTGAAAATGTTAAAAATAAAACGACTTCTGAGTCAGAAATTAATTAAAAGTATGTAGTATATGTGTATGTTTACATAAAAATTTTACAATCTCTCTTTCTTCTTCTTATCAACTAAAATAGAGAATTGTTTCCTTCACACAGTTTTTATGCCCTTCACATTCAATTATTATTTTCCTCTCTTTTATAATCTATTAATTTTTATTATTTGTGGAAAAGGATTTGATATTTCATTAGATAAAAAATTTTGTTTTTAATTTATTCATAATTTATATTTAAAATCCAAGTTTATATATACTTATTTTTTTAGAAGACCAACCTTAATATTTTTTTATTACAAAATAGAAAATCAATTAAGGATCGCTCAATATTTTTTAAAGGACATTTTTATGTTATAATATTTTAGATTACGGAAATTTCTGTGTATTGAGAAAATAAAAACAGGAATGGGGATTTCTGACACCAGGGTTACAGTGTAACGCGATCATGTATATGTAAGAATGCCCAAAAAAAATAGCTCGAAGTCCACCCAGCAGTAAAATAAATAGCAGTATATTGTGCCACATAAATACTCAACAGCGGTTTAAAATCATTTTGTTAAACTGCCTTGCTTTCATAGAATTGGCAAACATATTGGCATATCTACCACGTTATTTTTTACCAGTATTGTGTTGATAAAAATCTGTAATATTTCAATCTGTGTGTGAGTGTGGATCTCTTATTTCTGACATTATCCTCGCTACTGTATTACCATAATACTAAATATATTTAGTAATATTAGACATTTACAAGCCTAATTGGGTAATAATACAGTATTACTACTACAATTACCATATTAGTTGCAAGGTAAATTATCTCTTTTAAGAAAATACACTTAAATAAAGAGCAATAATATCCTGCAACAAAATTTTTGTTTACAGAATATTTTTCATAATATAAAACAATTTCTCGCTTTTAACCCTTTAATGTTATTGTTTAATTTAATTTTTTAATTTTTTTTTTATATAATCCAGATAATTTAATTATTTTTGTTTTTTTGACAAAATAAACACAAATCTATAATAATGTTGTTTGCTGCCGTATTTGTATACTTGTTGCAATTAAATTTATTTCAGAAATAATTAATTTTCAAAATGCTTGTTTTTTCTTTAAAATATTTTGAAAAATTATACATACATGCATTTCAAAAGATCAAATATTATTTGCTTATTGCATTATTTGTAATTTTGTTACATTATTCAAAGATCAAGGGATGGGCAACCATTTATATTAAATAAATATTAATTAAATATCTTGTAATACCTCCATAATGTTAAATATAAGAATAAAAAATGTAAATTGAGTTATGTATATGTACATAACATACTATATGTTTATGTTTAAATAATTTAATATACATTATTTTCCTAAAAAATATTTTGTAATCACACAGTAGGATAAAAGGTACCTACATATACCATATGTAGTATAGCTCCAAAATTATGTATGGAATTTTTTTTTTTTGAAAAGAAAATAAAATTATATGCTTACCTAATAATTCATCGGCATCAACTAATCTTGTTACTAAAACAGCTCCAGTTTGTAATGCTGGTAAACCCCATGCAGCCAATTGTGCTAAATTACTAAAAGTTTCCTTATTTCTGATATTTTTCTTATTAGTAATAGTACCATTATTTATTTTATTATTAACATTATTATTTGTATTGGTAGCATTGACTACTGGTTCATTAGAATCTAAACGTGAACTCCGTATACCACGATGCCATTTCAAACATAATATAGACCACCTATAACAAGAGAAAACAAAAACAAAAAAAAATAAATAAATAAACAAGAATCTTATTTAAATTTCTTTTCTAAATTTTATTCTTTTTTTTTTTGAAAAATGTAAACAAAATTATTACTTTTTCTTATTACTATTTTTTTTTACAAGTTCAGTACGAAAACAAAAAATCAATGTTTTTTAAATAATTCATGTACATTTGTACTTATAAGTATGTAATTGCATACATACATTCTCGCATATTGTGTATATTAAAGGGTAAACATACACGCATATTTCAACGAACGTAGTATGATTCCAATTAAGATTTTAAATATTTGAAAATATCACATACATACATACATGTATAACATATATATATATATATGCTTACCTAAGTATATTATGTATATAATATCAAATGTTTCTAATACACGAAAATATGGGGATAAAAAAATAAGATAAAATAAAACGATTAGTTTACTTTAACCAAAATAAGAAAAAGCTAAGAAAATAAGAAAATTTTAAACAAAAATTTAAAATAAATCAACATTAACATAGATCTTAAACACTAATAAAGAAGACAAAAAAAAAAAAACATTAATAAGAAAATAAAATCAACCGCGATATAAAACATATTATAAAAATATATATTTACGTTTACAAAAAAAAAACATACATAGGTTCCTATACGTGTACCCATGAATCATTTTGAATTTGCCATAAATTTCTAAATGGCGGCGCATACCTAACCGAAAACATAAACAGTTTTATCAAATAAAACAAAAATAAAATAAAAATATATTTAAGAGAATTTTACAGTACTATACAAAATTGCAATCAAAAATCTTAGTAAAAATTAATTATGCGCCCGAAAGTATGCAAAAATTATACTGTTTTTCGATATCGTACACTTAAAGTGTGAAAATATTTTGTTTTTAAAAATATTTGAAATAAATTGCTGAAATAACCGCATCATATCAAAAGAACATAAAGAATACGAAAATGGAATTTTTAAATATCGGTAAAAAGTGCATAAATTAGAAAACAAGTAAAGTGCAAATCCATTAAAATCTGATGGTACATTTTCATACCCTGCATCGAGAATTTCAGAAAACCGTATTGGACGGTTCTGTAGAAAAGAAACAAAGAAAAAAGGACGGACCGTATTGTAATTGGACTAATTCGGATAACGGTTTCGGATAACTGCTATGCAACTCAAAAAAAATTTTTTGAATATTTCTAAAACTAGTAAAAATATTTATACGAAATTTTAAAAACATGTGTCTAATTACATTTTACATAATAAATTTCGAAAAATTTTAATGGAATGTTTGTATTGGTTCAGGTAGCTGCCATACGATTTCAAAAGTTAATTTTAAATATTCGGAAAAATAACAAAGCTAGATTTACGAAACTTGGCAGTTGTGTGCCCAATAATAAGTCAAATATGTCCGTGAAGCTTTTATGGCTATACAATAATGAAAGCTAATTCTAAATATTTCAAAAATTTTTTATATTGTCATTATTTTCAGCTCATTATTAAAATGTAAGAAATCAATCCAAAAATTTTTCCACTTCACTGTGTACATATTTAAAATATTTGAAAGTTTGTATAATACACATTTAAGATCATAAGTAAAACTGGTACACAAATAATTATTACCAAATATACAATATGTTATTATGTCGGTAAGTATATTTATGTATATATACATGGATATGTATGTAAAAAAAGCTGTTTGTTGGTTAAATTTGTTTACTCAGAAAATAATGATTTTTGTTTTCTCAAATATACAAATAAATTTTAGTGTAGTAAAACATAAAGTTGCTCATAAACAACAACGAGGTAAAATAAAAAAAAAAACAACACTTTTTTCCTTCCTTTTATGTTTATAGATCTATACAATATGTATGTATGTATTTGTATTATGTTTGTATATAAATATTTTAAATTCAGTACAGCTATTAAAGTTTTCAAAAAACAAAACTCTCGAAAAAATATTAAATGTTGTAATTGATTGAAAAAATTTTGAATAACTTATTAAAATTTGAAAAATTTTGTAACTTATAACTTCCAATAGATTTTTAGCATAAAACTATTTTCAACATAACTCTATTTTTTCAATTAAATAAAATCTACAGACGTTTACTGATTAAATTTCGTTCAAACTTCAATTAGAACAAGTGAAAGCCTATATAAATTTTTAATATGCACATTTATTGCTAAAAAAGATTAGATCACATCTAGATTTAGGCAAATGGAAACTATTTTATAATATTCTTTCGAATGCTAACGTTTTTTAACGTTGATTTAGACAAATTTGGAATTCCTTTAATACTTATTAGTAGTAATATCCAGAAATACCACAAAATACCACAAATCATTTGAATAATATTAAAGTTACATTCAAAATTAATCATTTTTAAATCTAGTTTTGATTCTACAAGAGTACACATGAACTTAATCATTATAACAAAAGCCACAAACATTTTTATATTGCTACTGATGACTGTATTTAAAAACCACATTTGAATAAAAATTATATAGAAAACTTAAATTTTATGAGTTTGTGGTATAAATACAATGTAGCAATTGTTTCTTTTTCTTTGAAATTTCATAAAATTTTAGGATTGCCCCAAAATAATAATTTAATATAATTACAATGTTGAAAAGCAACCTGATAAAAAAAATCACTAATTGAGTATTCACTGCTCAAAATTCATTTTATTACACTAAATTTTTGTTTCTGTACTTCAAATACCACCATAAAAACGCGTACATCTAACAAAATCATAATATTTTGGTTTAAATGGTAATTATTTGCATATCTAAATGCTTTCATATTCCTCGCATATACTTACATGTACAAATATTCAAGAATTATGAGTATAGAATTTTAAATATTTTAAAATCATTAAAATACAAAAAAAAAAGAAAATTAAAATTATTTATTATTTTTCTACAGTCGAAACGATTGAATTTTGATTACGATCTTATTGATTTAAAAAGAAAAAAATTTCGTTGACAACTTGATTGAATTTTTATTTTTTTGTTCACCCCTTTTTTCTTTTTCTTCTTTTTTTTTTTGACAAATACAAATTAAGATACAAGTGATAAAAAAAAAAAGAAATTAAAAATTTTAAACTCGTAATTGAAATTTAATCTGAATTATTTTTGATTTATCGTATTTAATTCATTAAAAAAATTTTAATCACTTAAAATAAAAAAAAAATCAAATTCCAATTATTTTATTTTATTTTTTTAATTATGGTATTATAACTTTTGTATTCAGTTTGTAATTATAGTTTATGTGTTCTTTAAAGAACTAAAATCAATTTATGTCTTATTTGCTGTAACGTAGTCGTGCTTCGTGGCACACAAAATTAAGTATTACTTTTCCAACAAATCAAACTTCATTAATGTATAATGTAATCATAATAACCATTTACTGCCGCAAAATTTAAATTTAATTGTCATGTCAATAAACTGTCAAGTGAAGGTTAATAATTTTATATTTTAATTTTGAATTAATGTCTCAAAATTATGTTTCAACATTGGAAGTTAATATCGTTTCCGTGATTTTGAATTCTTGTTTTGATATTATAAACAAAAGTAATGATAGAACAAAAATATAATTAATTCAAACGAATTTTATGTATATGTAATGTAAAACCAACGCGAGAATAATATCCAATATTTTGCTGACACCATTTAATAACCAATAATATCGAAAAAAGGTTAATATAACCCCACATTTTGGGTATTATTTATCGATCATTTGGTATTATTTATGGAATCGTGTACCCTCAATAAAAGTATCAATAGAATAAAGGATAAAATTCTAGTTTCAGTGTACGAGATTATAAGATTATAAGCAATAAAAAAACTCAGAGAGAAATTGGCGAAAATATCGTAAAAAATATGCAGAATGAAATTTTCTTCAAAAAACTGGATTTTAAAAAATAACAATGATAAATTTATATTCAGAAATGCTGTGCTAAACAAGACCAAAACTAGTATATACATATGGGCTTAAAAACATGAATGGGACTGGATTTAATAATGTAAAACTCAGGACGAGCTAACATATATCAGATACCACAGCACCTTTAAAGAAATTTTTTTTGCAATAAATTAATAAAATATGTAAAACATTTGACTTACAGGGAACAACTTGTATTATTGCGATATTATAAAAATGTAGTTGGATACAAATCGTGTTGAGAAATGCAATCTATTGTAAACAAGATACTTCAACTTATTCTAATTTTAACTTATTATATATATTCAAAATTATATATATGTGATTTCAATTCTCTTTCATAATTTTACTATTTAGTCTATAGTAATTTTATGTTGCCAAACCTTTTAACATATTTCCAAAATATTATGTTGAAAATATAAAAAAAAATTTTTGAAATTTTTCCCATATATGTACATATGCATAAACCATACTATTTAGATTTGCGGTTCAAAATTTAAATTAAATTTAATGAACAATATTCAATACATATATATGTACAAAATATCTCAATTCTACTACTTAAGAAATTTCAAAAGTTCATCCGAATACAATTTTCCATTTGTGATCTTATATAATATCATAATACATATTATGTACAAAATATATTAATGAATAAATTGTATAGATGGCGTATAAAGCATATTTTGAGCAAAACCACTTCTGCAACAAGAAACATTACTCTAATTAAAATATTCAACAATTAGTTTCCGAAATGTGGTTAGGCAATGTTAAATAGATTACTTTTTATGCAACATTTTATTCTGCAAAAAGGAAATTTCAAAGTATGTTTGTATGTGTGTATAAACATTCCATATTATGATTTTGATTAATCATTTTAACATCGGATGATTATTGCTGTTATTAGCATGATGAAAGGATATTGCAATATTTTATATAACATATTCGTATTATGTAAATTACTTAAACGTTATAGCTTACTAATAAATTTTAAATATTAAAAGGAAGAAGAGTCTATACGTTTATCGTAAATGTTTTTTAATACTCTAAAAATATAATCTATATGAATAAGAAATATATTAAAAATTTTTATAGTAAATCAAAATCCAAATTGAAATGATCACGAAGTGTTCAATTTATTCTCGTCACACAATAAAAAAAATAAAAATAGTAAATAAGAAAAAAAAAATTTTTTCTATATATTTAAAAGGCGACTTTAAAATTCATTTCATTTTAGATAAAAATATTTAATATGGGTTTAACATCATAATTTTTTTTTTCTCTATTTAAAAAGAAAAAGTTTATTAACCATTTTTAGAATCATTCATTTAAGACAGTAAGAAATTATGTAAAAGCACGTGCTTCTATGTAAGTATCTACTTATATAAGTGTAGGTATAAATGAAGTGTTTGAAAATCTTGATTTTGATTTTGCGATAACTCGTGAAACGAATATAAAATCGCATTGCTTATTATTAGATTTAAACAATAATAATAATAAGTTTAATTTAAAAAAAAATCAAATCTATAAAAGTACAGCCATATATAGTCTTAATCCCAATAGAAAAACTATGCATATAAGATTTTCGAAGATAATACGAAAAAATATATTAAACTAGAGCTGTTATTGTTATTATTACAAGGTTGAACTACTTATACTGTAACAGGTTGATATGATTTTTCTGTTAAGGAATTCCGACATAGAATTTATTTTCAATAAGGCTTCATTTTCATTTTAATTTAGTTAAGAAAGTCATATTTATTTATTTTTAAAAAATGTTTGCAAAATTTTAATATAATAATAAAAGAACAAGAATGCATTGAAAGAATAAGATATCAAATAATAATATGCAGAAGTCTTAATTCATACTCCTGATTATCATAGTTTGTAGTGAAAGATAACACTATATTGACTTTTATAATATAACACTTATTTTTCTTTTCAAAAATTTAAATTTTTCGATTTTCGAATCGTGCGTCAGTTGATAGACTACGTATATTTGAATCGGATTCAGCTAATCTAATATTATTCAAGCTTTCACTATATTTATTTAAAAATTTTTTTATTTTCGGAATAGAACGTAATTTTCTACAAATAACATTCGAAATTTTTCTGTTTTAATTTTTCAAATATTATAGAAAATAATGAAAATGAAAATCTTCATGTTGACTGGAAAGAAAATTTTATAATATTTTAAAGAAGAGCTCTACTATATTTTCATCCGAATAAATCACATGTACAAGTATAACTACAAAGCAATAGCAGATTATTTTTTCTAACATAATATTTTATTTTATAAAATTTATGACCTTTAAGAAAAAAAATTTGTACTTGTACAATTGCCTATGTACATATATACATATGTATGTAAATAATTAGTTACCATATTTATTTTAACAATTTATAATGAAAGTTTCCGATGTACCATCATCCTCAACTTTTATCCTCAAAACATTAAAAATTTAATAAATGTTTTTGTTTTCGATTCATTACATATTTACATACGCTTATTACATAAAACTTTATGTTATTTTTTTTTGTTTTTGAATTCTTTTAAAAAATTTAAACAAATAAATTCACTTGATTAATTTTTAAAGGAAAGAAAAAAATAAATTAATTATTTCATTATAACATAGTGAAATGTGTACAAATTGATGATCGTAAATAAATATTTTTACTAAAAATGTAAACAATAATTGTAAAAAAAAATCTTGAATAATTTCTAAAATTAAATTTTTTTTTTCCGAAATTAAAAAACAAAAAAAAAATGTACTTATGATATTTGCTTTTGCTCTTGTATTCCAGTCATAAACAAAAACTCAAAGTGTATTAAGAATTTCGATTTCCTTTTACTTTGCGATTCGTTTACGACTGTGTAATTGTATTAATTTACCCCCCATCCCTAATTTTACAAATTCTATATAAAACATTCGAATTCCTAATTTTCTAAGTACAAGTGAAAGTAATTAAATGTTAAGAAAAATATTTTCAACTAGGCCGTTCGAGTTGAGCTTTTTCTTTTGAAAATTTATAAATTTGCGTTTTAAAAGTGCAGATAAAAATTCTTCTAATATTTAACTACCGCCACTATAAATATAATTTAAGATTAAATTTACAACTGAACATAATTGAGTGAAACTAAAATTTTTGATTACTTTTTAAGAATAAATTCAAAAGGAACGGAAGTGATATTAGAATTAATAAATATACTTATATTGAAGACCAGTTATGCACTTTATAGGCTTGAAATAAAGTTATTTCAATAAAAATTGTAAAAATTAAATAGGTAATTTTAAACCTTATCGATATAACAATATGTGCAATATACTGTATTTGTCTATTACAATTAAAAAATATTTTAAATAATAAAATTTCTGTGCTCGAAAATTTATAATAAGAAAGCAGTAAGAGCATGGTATTTTCGATAATTCAATTCTCGTTCGATAAATTAAAATTGCAAAATCTGCAAAATTAGCATATGTCCGAAAATATAGTTGTGATAGTTGCGCTTATTATTATTCTAAAGGAATTTTTAAGTATTTTTTTTATAACTACTGAAAAATATTATAAATTAAAAGAGAATAACTGAAAAATTGTGGATATTGGAAAATTACTCGAGTATGTTACAAATTTACAAAAGTATAAAGTATTCAGTTTTTGCAGGTTTGTAAATGGAAAGACTTTTAAAATTTGATTTAGAACTTTCAGTGCATGTTTGAATTATCGAAAATAAACTATGGTATGCTTATTTCGCCTCATCATTTATAATTGTATAAAAGTTAACTGACTAAAAAAGCTTATACTTAGAAGATCCAGTTACAACTACAATTAGTGCTTCTCATTTTTTGAAATTGGCAAAAAAGGAAAATCAATTAATTGGGCCAATAATAGCCCTATCTAAAAACTGCTCTCATTTCATTTTTTTTTTATTAGAATTTCAAGGAAAAGCATAAAAAATTTTATTGCTAGAGCAGGAAAACAAGCAGAAAAAGCGTAGTTTGGCGGTGAAAGAATTGTTTTTGGATTTTTTGTTTTTTGATTTATTTATTGTTTTTCCCTATAATTTTCTTTAACACTTACAAATAATTAAATGAAGAATTACGCTAAAATCTTCAATATTTGTTTTCCTGTTTTTTATTTAAACAAAATCTCATTTTTTTCTAAAATTTTTAGTTTTTCTTCAAAATAAATACTTGAACAATTTCTTTTGTTTTTTTTTTTGCTTTTTTTTAAAAGTTTTTATCCGACAAATTTTGGATTATTGTCGGATTAGATATTTATTAAAGAGGATCGGATTATAAAATAATTTAGAATTTCATAAAAACAAAAAAAAAATTAACAAAAATAAAAAAATTATAAAAAATTTGTGAAGAAAAGAAAAAGGGCGGCGGTAATTAACAAAGGGAATTAGGTAATAATCTATATTGCGAAATGTATGTATATATATTAGTGAATGTATGTGTACGTGTATGTATATAGAATATGTATAAGAGTAGATAAAATTTTAATGAAATTTTTCTAATGTGGTTTTAAAATTTTTTTGATTAAAAATTTATTTTTAAAACTAAAACAAATAGGAAAAAATTAAAAATTTTTTTTATTTAGATTAAAAATTATTCGTTTGACTGTCTTAGAATTGGAAATCTTTTAATTGAAAATTGAAGGTAATTGAATTTTAATTATGCCATACATAATTTATATAAAAAAATTTAAAACTAAAATTTTATAAAAATTATAGTTAAATAAATACTTTTAAAATTCATTTAAAATAAATAATTTTCAATTTATTTTAGTGGGTTCAAACTATGGTTGCATTCAAAGTTTAATTCAAGACAAACGAAGTTTCAAAAGTTTCAAATATCACTGGCAGTACTATAAGAATCAAATTCAAAGTTTATTGTTTGAATGGTGCGATACTGGTCAGAAATTATATTACGAGTAGCTTGGTGAAAGTGTTGCTATATATTTGTCAAAATGTGATTGGGACTTATTCAGTATTGTGTTGTGTATTCGATTTTTGGGACAAATTCAAATCAAAAATTCGGAATAAAATAAATCGGTATAATAATTAGCAAATTAAGAAGAGAAGGTTTAAAAAATTAAGAAATTTTTTTAAATTTTAAAACCTATATAAATAGTAAATAGGTTAGGGTAGGTTGTTTTAATGGAAACTTGGAATTTCTCTATTATACATCGATTAATCCATGTACGAGTACATGCCGTTAATATTTAGTTAATATGCATCGATACATTCCGAATCTTTGCATATTAGTACAAAAACTGCCGTTTTATTTTACAATTTATTCCTAACTCTCGCAATCAAATTTAATTTCGCAAATTCTTTCTACATAAAAAATTTTTGAACCACAGATCTTTACATTGTACTACATAGTACAGTTATATTTATTCAATTTTATTATAAAGTATTGCAATTAAATTATTTCAAAATAAAATAAAAAAGCACAGAAATACAAGAATTAATTCAATTTTTGCTTTTTCTATTTTAAAATTTACAATCAACTCAAAAAAAAAAAAACATTTTATTATTATTTACTTGCTATAGTTCCATATAAACATGTACATATCTAATATGCTCATAATTTACCTTAATTAAAGTTCTTTAATTAAGAATCAATTGAGTTCAAGAAAAAATACACGAAAATGCAAAAAAATAATAAAAAAGAAAGACATAATAATTTAATTTTTCATGTTTTACATTTAATTTTTTCCATAAAATAATTATTGCATATCTGTATATGTACATATATGTAGATATGTTCTATGTAAGTAAATATTTTGCAGGCGCTCGCAATAAAATATCTAAAATTAAATTTAAAGTCTACATAAGTAATTTGGCGACAATTTTTTTTTGAATATTTTTGTATATATGTACGCATTCTTTACTATGTGTTTATACAAAGAAATTAATATTTGCAGGGCGTTAGAGTCTGTACTCTTATAGTGAGGGGATCGAATGATATTAGACGAGCAAGAACTTTATATACTCATTTTGAAGCTCATAAAACTCTTCTTTACTTCTATAGTTGTCAATCAAAATTTAAAAATTAAACAGTCTTCAGAAATTCCAAACTTTGGTGCAACATAACTTGAGAAATAGGGCCCAAAAAGCAAAGTGTTAGTAAGCGTTTCTTGCTCGTCTAAAGTCATTCAATTTCCCTATTGCGAGAGTACATTTCAGTTTCGGACACCCTGAATTTATGTACATATGTATACATGATCTCATAGTCAAATACTCAAATATATAACAAAATTTCTACTCATTATATATATACCCTATAAAGTGCGGCATAAAAATATTATGTACGTATACATAATTAACGTATATATACCAACATTGAAGATGATTATAATTTTCTATCAAAATAATTGCATATGTTCAAGTTGTTTTCTCTTATACAAGCACTGTATTATGTAGATTATATTTATAATAGCATTTAAATAAATATTATACTGTATAAGTATATTTTTAATGTGTATATATGATGATGTTCATGATCAAATTATATTCAGATATTTTCTTTAAAATTTTGAATTTTTTTTTTTACTCTTAAAATACACTTACATATAGCAAGCTAGCAAGTAAGAGGAAATTGTGATGCAAATTCACTATGTTTAAAATAAATAAATGGACTTGATACAACCTACACATCACGGTTCGTGATCTTTTTATTTTGGTTTTGGAAAAGCAGAAATTTCATCTCTATAATATTCATTATATATTGGTTGTGCTTTGTCTTCAGCTGCTATATAAATACGAGTATATATGTATGTATAGTGATGAAAACGCTTCTGCTATTTTTGCTGTCAACAATAAAGTCAAAGTTACATTTCGTTTTGTATGGTTAGCACTGTCTTATTATGTAAAACTGGGGAATTTTTTTTTGTTTTCTTGCTTTGTTTTTTTTTAATGTTTTTACTTTAGGTGCAATCAATTCTTTTTAGCAATGGTTAGATAGGTACTTGTTATGGCTATTTACATGATTCCTTACATATATAAACTAGAGGTATATTTTTATTTATTTATATTGTATTCACATACACAAGTGAATATATAAAGCATATTTTTTTTTCTAAAGATTGTTTAAGGAAAAATGCAATTTTCTTTAAAGTTTTCATTGCATTTCATTCAATATTGTGTACAATAATTGTTATTATTGTTGCTCTTTTCTTATTTTAAGTTCACGTTATTATGTTTTTTGAAAAATAATTCGATGGTCGGATTGGAGCCGATGAAGGGTACATACAAAAATTTTACCATTTTTCAATTCACATTTTGGGTGATGGTTTTTTTGTTTTTTTTTTCCCCTCTCTTTTTTTTAGTTATGTTTTTTTTATTATGCTTTTGCCGATCTTGTTTTTTATGGATCATTATCCTTTTGCAAAAATTATTTGATATTCAGCTCGTTTGTTAGAGCCATTATCGTTGCCTTGTTTAAAAAATGACCAACAAGTAATATAATGCAGAAAAAAAAAGGAAAAAGAAAAACAAAAGAAAAAAAACAAAGGGAAATAATGAGAATAAAAATGTTGTTAATCGAGTGTTATAAAAACACACGAATAGATTCAAAAAAATACTTTGAACTTATGTGAGCATATTATGGGAATTGCGGGAAATTAAAAATTTTACATATTTATAGGATCATTTTCAAATTGAATTTTTACGCCATTCTTTATTATAAATTTATAATTAACCCTTTCCAGTCTAATGTCGAGTGTCATTCGACACTGATTTTGTTCCACTAGCTCCACTGTCGAGTGATACACGACATGGTGTAATACCTGTCAAATGTAAAAAATTTTATCGATACTACATAATAAAACTAGTTGTTATCGCACCGTTATATGTTCGCAACGTAAACAACTTATCTCTGTGCTTCATCTGTTAGCGTGGAGCAGGTGGAATAAAAACAACAACAGCCTTGCAGTGGAAGGGGTTACATTTTTTTGAGTCATATCAAAATTTTTTTTTCAAATATGTACTTGATTAGATTTGATATATTTAATGCAAATATGTTACAAAAAAATCTTCAAATATTGTCTGGTATAAAAGGGCAAAAAACGGGAACACAGATGAAACCGCATACATATAATCGATTGAATAGTGTTGGGAACAAAAGCAAATTTTGGCGTTCGAAACCCTGAACAGTTTTCAAGGTATTTTATTTAGGCTTGTGAATACTGAAAGAGATTTACAGTGATGTGTCAATGAGACTATTGTCATGGGGCGGTTGACCGTTTTATTAATCACTTTATCTATATATAACAGTAAATATTTCTAAAATCAAAAAAGTTATTAGTTCTTGATAATTTTAAATAAAAGCAGATTTATTTAGAGATTGGTTAGTCCGCTATAGATTTTTAAAATTACGATTAACGGTTTACAATGCAATTGGAAAAACGAAGTACAGAAAGTGTGTATTATACGGAATATGTTTGCTCTTTTTAAAAAATTTATTATTATTGTGATATATTCGGCGTCATGTTATATATAGAATCAAAAAAAGGTAAACATTTTTACTTCCGACCACAACTAAGTTACATTTCAAAACACCCTCTTCAAAAATTTATAACATACATAAATTTTTCTTTAACGTTAAAATGTACAAGAATCAAAAAGCCAAACCTTGCATATTAAAAAAAAAAAAACAATAAAAAACTTAACAGCAATCTATTCTTTTCTTTAACCATTATTATTTTATTTTTTTTTTGTTTTGGTTCTTATTATTTTGCAGCATAATCATTATTATTATTATTTTCATTATTATTATACGTTTTGTTCTTTTATTCTCTTTTAACAATAATAATAGTAAGTTTATAGTGTATAGGCTATGATCAAAACTGATGATTTCTTTCGATATACATAAAAGGAATATGAGAACTAACGAATAAATAATAATAATGTAATTTATTATAAATACATATATAAATATAATATTTATATATAGATATATACGTATATGATTACAAGTGAAGCTGTATATTTTTCTTTGACGCGTTTACATATATATATATATAGTTCAATAAAGTGAGAATCAACAAGTTACACCCATATAAGATATCCAGTTATAATTATCTGAAAAAAAGCGATTAAAAAAACCTAAACAAGATACGTTTTAAAAAAAAAAAATAATTTATATATATATATATGTATATAGGTATGAATACGTAAAATGAGATAAAAATATATAGAGAATAGGATATTGATATATTCAATACACGTATATGTATATGATTGAGTATATATTTATAAATATTTTTAAGTACTTATCAACTTTATCAATTTTAAATATATTAAACAAGATGCATCACTTATTTATAATAGATCTAGTAAAATATTTTAGGATTTTATCCAGGACCTGTTATAACAAGTGATTGAACTAGTATTAAAATTAATTTTATAAAATTTAGTATAGAGAGATCAGATCTTTAATCGCTCAACCGCAATTAAACGCAAATAAAAGGTTTTTAAATTTAAAAACAAAATCAACTGTTTTACTAGAGCTACCCCTTTCAGATTGCAAATTTCTCGTGTCGTAGCCTTCTTCTCGTAAGAAAATAAGCTGCATGTTAATCGAATACTAACATTTTATATTTCACTTGCATTTTGTTTACAGTTGTAAAACTTCAACACTTAAGGTTATTAACATTCGATGTGATCGCATTTGTGATTAAATGTTTACAATACTTAATATTAAAGTACGGTAAGAGGGAAAACTTTACATATGAAATTTAGATTTAGTTTTAAAAAACTTGTCAAACAAATTTATTTGAAAATTTCATATTCAAAAACACTTTTTATTTTTTAAATTTTTTAAAAAGCTTTTTTAAAAAATAGTTATCTCCCATTTTTCGTTAAGGCAAATTTTCCGGAATGTCTCGTTAAACTGACCGCACTGAATTGACCGCACTTTTCTTCTTTGATTATGGCCTTGGCACGTACGAATGCTAGGAAATATAATCGGTTTGTAAAAAGTTTAGGCTAGTTGAGTGAGAACCTAAGCTATAAGTCGAAAGTTATATTTGGTTAATGCATCTTTGGTAATATTTTAATATTTAGGAAGATAATTCGACTAATAATGTTAAGTTTTTTAATATTTAAATTTAATGTTTGGAAAATTTTGAATATTTTGCCTAGTTTTTAATTTATTTGTTTTTCTTTTTTGTAAACTTTTAATAGCTAACATTTTTGGTCAGTTAAATTAAATTGATTTTATTGAATGAAACACCCTATAAAACTATGCTGTCCATTTATATCTACAACAACATGCCATATAAAAACACTTATTTTTTTTTTTTGGTTTTTGAGAAAATTTACAAGTTTCTCCATTATCATTATTAAAAACTATTATTTTTCTCATTATTATGAATCTATGTACATTTTTCTATTTCTTCAAGTTTTTTATTACTTTTCATAAATTTTATTTATATTTTTCATAGGAATGTTGTAATTTTTTTTTTTTATTTTTTTCATTCTATAATTTATTACTATATATTCAACTCTTAGAGCGACTTATAAAGAGTTCCTAACTTATGTTTCTTTTCCAATTACTGTCTATAACTTTTTTTTTGTTTAAGAGAACTTGTTATGTACTTGAAAACATGAAAAAAGAGGCAAAACAAAAACAAAAATAAATAAAACAACATTATAGAAATACCAAATTGGAATTCTATCATTTTAAGAAATCAAAGATTAATCATAAGAAGAAAATCTTAAAAATGAAAATTACATTTTATTTCCTTTTCCTTATTTAACATATGAATTTGAAGAGAACGGCAAAATACAATCAAGAATGTTTGTGTCCAAGTATTTACATGTGTACAAACAAACTTATTTTGTTTTAATAATCTAAAAGCATATAGAAAGGAAATACAATATTAATTTTTTTTTTTTAATTTTTTTTTAATATTATTATTAAAAATATAGATAAAAGTTAATAAACCCTTTATTATTTTGAACAATGCAAAGTACAATGTAAAAATGTACAAGGAGTTAAAAATAAGCTAAAATTCAATAAGTAAGCCAGTAAGTTCCAAATTGCACATTTGCGAAAACAATGACTAAGTAAAAATGCAGAGTCGCAAACTTGCTTTTATTACTATTATACTTTAATATGTAAAGCTTTTCTGTAAAAAATAATATAGAAATATATCAACATTTTTTAACCCTTCGACAGTAATTTACAATCGGCTATAAATACCTTAAATTCCGGAAGTCAAAATTATATATTTGAGTTGTGTTGTTATTCTTACTATGTGCGAAATATTATCAAAGAATGCCCTATGAACCAGAAAAATTATATTGAGTTTTCTTTAAGATACATAATGTTCTCAAGTGAGTACTTTATTAGGGTATCACGTGGATTACATTGAAAAGAACTTTAATCATAGCTGAATTGAAAATTTGAAAGTCAAGTTTGAACCAGCTAGCAGATGAGCTATCCTTAAAGTTAAACCTTTTGTTCCATAAGTTTTACATTTTTTTAATTTCATCCGTAAACCAAAATGCAAATGACAACATGTTGTATTTAAAAATATAAACTTATACATTGAAAACTATTTTTTTTTTATTTTAAACTTAACTCGTCATAATTTCTTTGAAATTTTGCATTTTCTAGTGTTTTTCGCACTCACGTTATTCGACAATAAGAATACTATCTTCCAAACGATGTGACAGCGATAACAATAAATGTCTCATAAGTGACGCGACAATCAGAATAAGGCCCGTTATTCATTATTGCTGTAGCGATGTTAATATTTAAATAAGGCATATTATTTATTTAATTGTACTGTTATTATTATAACAAAATACTTTGCATACCGTTTCAAACTACAATGAAATAATAAGGGTGCTATGTCACTGCCATATATATCCAAAAGAGTTAAAAAAACTCAAACTCATATAAGACTGGACCAAAGTCTTATTATTTTAAGGATACCATCAAACCATTAAAAGAAATACTTGCATACATATATGAAAAAAATTCTAAACCTTAAAATTATAAGAATCAAATTGAAAATATTTATCACGATTCTAAGAAGATGTGCTATACCTGAACATTTGTCTTACCTTATTTTTTTTTTTTGTTGTTCTTATACTAACAATACGCAGCAGGTTTTTGTTTTCCTTAATTTTTTATTCCTTTTACGCATTTTTTATTTTTTTTTTTTAGTATTTTTAAGGTTTTAAAATTGTTTTGAAAATGGAATAATCAATTTCTTTTCAACTTGTTGATAGGACCTTTTGGGCTTCTTTAATATAATTTTGTTTCTCTTTTTTTTTATAAATATACCTTATTTCAATTGTATGTATGATTGTGTATGTGTCATCATCAGAAGATTTCAATGTATGCGTTTATGTAAAAAGATATAAAGATACCGGCAAAAATAAAATAAATGCAAGTTTCGTTTTTTGTTGCCTTTCCTTTTCATTTTCATTTTCTCAATGTTTATGCTAATAAGGTGCGATGCAAAGGTATAAAAGACGGTACTGTCTTTCTACAACAATAATATTGTGCATTAAAATGAATATTATGCGAGTCATAAGACTGCATACGAGTATACTCATAGGTATTTGTATATAAAAACAAATTTGAGATATATGTATTTACGCTGCATGTACCTTCTAGGTCCGTGCTAAAAACAAAAGAATATAATATAAAATCTAAAAAAAAAAATACTCATATAAAATTATAAAAAGGTTATCCTTTTTTTTCTCTCTCCTTTGAACATACTTTTATTCCCAGAAGATTTCTAGTGATGCTTTTAAAATAAACTTTTTGGTTTCAGAAACTTATATAATAAAATATATATATATGGATTTACTTCATATTTTATATGTATATATAAAGCAATGATGCAAAAATTGTTTGAAATATTCTAGCCTGGTTTGCACGGCCTGATATACATTATGGGTATTATGATGATTAAGAATAAAATATAAGAAAGCATGATGCAACTGAAGGCACATAAAATTTAGCCATAAATAACGATTGTAATATGAATTGAGAAGAAAATGAGATAACAAAAAAATACGATAATTTTTTTTTCCCTTATTCAGCCGAATATAGTAGTAAGAATGTGAGTATCAATGTAAAAAAAAAATTATTGAAACCTCTTTAAAATTTACTTTTCTTTGGTTAAGATTTTATTCTCATTATTCTCATCTCATAAAATGAAATTAAACTGAAAATAAAAAAAAACAGATTTTTGAATAAATTGGAAAAGTTGGAACATGGTACGATGTAAAATATTTTACTTTTTTTAAACAAGATGCAGACAAATCTCATTTTTATGATTATTCATTATTTCCTAGAGTGTTTTAAAAAAATAAAAAAAAATTTATAATATAGTTGGGCAACAAAGAAAAATATAGAAAGAACGAATCTCCATACAAATTTTTATTAATTTTGAAAATCAAATCTGAGCATATTAATTGAGCATAATATACTATATAGTTTTGCCAGAAACAGGGTTTTGGATGTTAAGGTTGACAGTGTACGCATCCCAAATACCTGAGAGGAGCAAATCAGAGTCGATCATTGGAACAAATGTCCGGGATTCTCTCAGTTCAAAAAATTAATTCCAAACTCAAGATGCGGGGGCCGGAAACTGATCATGCTGGGTTTTTATTTTTGTGAGTGTTCGCACAAGACATTGTCTGCCGTCTTTGCCTGAAAGAGGACGAGACGGTGAAATATCTATGGCGCGATTGCGAGGCGGTGACTGAGATGTTTCGGCTTTAATTTTTTGTATACTCTAAACTAAGTATGTGGAGTTTTCTAAACCATTTAACATTTTGTAAACAAGCTTGTATTTTTTTTTTCATTTTTGATCATTTTAAAAGACGATTAAAATTATTATTAACAATTTATTTTTTTTCCCTATTTCTAAATATTTGTATATACATATATATATACATAAATATATATATGGGTATATGAAAGTAAAATAAATTGCATCTCTTGATGCACGTAAAATATTATCCAAAGTTCATATGATAATAATAACATGCTGCGATTTTACAGCTTTTTAAAGTTATAACTTCTATCTTTAACTGACATTACACATTTATATTGATAAATTGTTAGTATCAGACAACCTAGAGTAATAATTTTTATTTTTTTTTCTTATTCTACATATTATATTTTATTATATATACCATTTTCTTTTTCTATCTTTTAATTCTTTAATTTTTTTTGTTGTATTGGAAGATATATTTAGATGATTTCAGAAAAAGAAATCTTATTTGTCAGTTTTTGTCCGTCTCATCTAAAAATAGTATATCTTTAACAACACCTTTTATGACATTCCCAATTAGTGGAAAAAAGAAAGGAAAAAGCTGACTAACATCTTGCGCTGTAAGCTCTTTTTCTGAAACGTAAGGAAGATAAGGCCTCCTTTCTTTGAGGATAAGGCCTCCTCTCTTTAAGAGCAGAGTTTGTTTAAAAAAACGAAAAGTTATAAATAATTATGAATTTAATATTTACTTTATTCAAAGCGCACTAAATATTTTAAAGTGCCAGACCAATTATGTAGGGGCATGAAATCTCCAATCTTTAATACATTGGAATATAATTTTAAAGTTGCAATATAACATTTTCTTTGAAACTTTATTGGAAATTTATATTACGATAACATTTTTGGGTTACAAGAACCTTTAATTTCCCCATAAAGAAAAAACCAAGTCTTATACATCAATAAAGCTATAAAAAGAATTTTTATAAATATAACGTTAAAATAAAATAATAAAAAAAAAATTTTTATCTTCGATTTTGATGTTTTACAAGTATGTATATATATTGTACGAGTATGCGAAAAACAGTAGATAAAAAATTGGTGAAAAAGAGTTGTAAAATTATAAATCAAGAAAACATCAAATTATTAACCTTTCCCGAGATTTAAAAAATAAAGAACAGCAACATATACATACAATACAAACGATAAAAACAATTTTCTATGCACACAGCACACCTTACAAAATATGAATGTATATGGATGTATTGTTGAATTTTAATACTAAAAGAATTTGACGCATACTTGTCATAATTAACGATCATCTGTCTTAAGAATTTACTGTGCGGCTTCTGTTAATTGCTCTTTCTATATACATTGTTTTCCTAATACTAAAATTATTTAAATATACAAAGGCAAAATTATATTTAATTTAAATGTTTCGCAAACGAAAAGTATGAAAATTTTCTAAGAAATTTTTGGTAAATAACTTATTCGTATATTAAAATTATACACACACATAAACGTATTTATAATTTGTTTGAAATTAGATTTGAATTATGGAATAAATTTATATGAGAAGTTTTCCTACCTAAAATTTCCTAGAAAAAATATGTGATTTTTAAGAAAATATATGTAAGAATATTTAAAGATTTTTTATGAATGGACTTGTAAATAAATCTACTAATAGTTTTGTGTTTTGCGTCTATTTACTAATATTTACATATTCGATTATCATATAAGAGAAATTCCATTATCATATATATACATAAACCAGCCTTAAGATAATCTAAAACGTGATATTGAAAATCATTAACATAATTTACATAAATAAAAAAGCAACAAAACCATACTTGTAATTTTAAAAATTTTATAAATGCTTATTGAAAATGCTAAACAAAATATTAGCAATAATTGTCGCTAATTTGCGGTATTATTATTTAAAATTTATTTTTAATGAGGTTTTATGGTTTTCTATTTTTCTTATATAATTTGATATGGTATATGAAAATTTTAAATTATTTTTAAAGGAATTTAAAACTGAGTATGGAATAAAATTACTTTACGTCTTTATTTTCTAAGCATATGAATATGTTTAAGAGAAATTTAAAATTTTTTTAACAGGTGGCATATGTTTTAAATAGTATTACATCACTCATCTGTCACAGTATACGATCGCCTTAATTTTTTTACCATAATAACGTAATACATGTCTAACATTTCATTACACAGATATTTAAATTACACAATGTAACAGAATAATAATTAGGTACTGCTTATAAAATGTGATAAGAAAATTTTATTCTGATTTATGAATTAAATTGATATATCAATTAAATATTTAAATTTTATGATTTATTGAGTTATAATATAAAGATATTTCAAAAAAATTAGTATAGAATGGATTTGTGAAAAACATTAACTAATTTTGCGAAAATTAGCCAATTCTTCAAACCAGATTGCCCATTTAAGAATGGCAATAGAATTAGCTAAAAAGGTATGGAAGCGATTTTAGGGCGGAAACAGCACCTTTATTTTTTTTCCAAAGATAACATTTTGGATTTAAATTTGTAGATTTACTAAAAAATGTTTTCTCAAAACGTATACCGCATTTTATAATTCAAATTTTAAGTGAGTTCTAATGAATAAGTAATATTTAAGTAAATTATACACATATTTTAATTCATAAATTCTTAAAGCAAATTACAGAGACTTGAAAAACAAGTCGCTGTATAAAATTCATTTTTTTCTCTATAGAAAGATTCTTTGCATGTTTAATAACAAGAAAATCTAATAAAACAAAATTATATAATAAAAAATTAAATGTTAAAAAAAGAAGAATTAATAAATTTTCAAATTAATTGAATTCAAATATTTTACA
This sequence comes from Condylostylus longicornis, assembly GCF_029603195.1. Lineage (NCBI taxonomy): Eukaryota > Metazoa > Arthropoda > Insecta > Diptera > Dolichopodidae > Condylostylus > Condylostylus longicornis. The sequence continues at coordinate 590,467 of NW_026578006.1, forward strand.
AGAGATTCTTTAAAGTACTAACATGCATATATTTACATATTAGAGATGCATGTGTTAAGAATGAAATTGTAATTAGATATCTTTAAAATATTCACGCTATTTAAAAATTTCCTGTACACAACTATATAATTACTTGTACTTAATGTATAAATAAAGAACAGGAAACAATTTAAAATAATTTTCAGTAAAAATTAATCGACGTAAGTATTTTTAATACACACATACATATTATTTTCTATAAAATGTTCTACTTAATATCAAAATTTACATATGAAAATAGAATGCATATAGTTAAAGGTGACTTAAACGATCTTCGGAATATCATGAATGATATTTTAAATAATAACTTATGAAGGTTTCTATACAACAAGAATATTTACTTAATTTAGATAAAAATAAATGTACCTATAATACATAATTTTGAAAAATATCTGAGAATTTATTGCTGGATTTAAAAATAATTTTTAAATATTTAAACATGTCTTAAGCATGCATTGCTCTGAGGTACAACAATATTATTTGCATAAATAATGTACGATAATAATTGAAATTTATGTTGTATATGCAGTAATAACGTGTTTTTTATACATTTATAACTCTTTCTCTTTGCAATTTTTTATTACTTTTGCAAAGAAAAACCCTAATTTCTCGTACTTTGCAATTTAAAAATAAAAAATCGAAACTTTCAATGTTATATAAAAAAATTTTTGCGGCACTTTGACTTTTTAAAAACTTGTTAATTGTAAGAAAAAAAATATTTTTTTAAAAAGCTCTCAGCGTACTGCTTTTATTTGTTGTATAGACCCTTATGAATTTATGGGTAAAACTTTTGTATGGAGTTAAAGTTTGCATATTAATTAGTTCTGAGATACTATTGCTTGGTCAATTTACGTGACTTTAGTTTACGATTGTTAACGAACAAGTCTAATAAATTTGCATCAATCCCGAACCTTTGACGTGATAGTCAATTTGAGAATAATTTGATAAAATATGATGTGTAAATGAAAATATTTCCCTTTTCTTTATTGTAAGAATGACACGGTTTATGCATGACTTCTCCCTTATTCAGAAGTCTAATTTTTAATATATACATATTTACATATATTTGCTATATTAACAAGCAGTCATAAAACAAGTACAATTATATAAAATATTTTCGACAAGAGTTTATTTAAAATTTTTAATACCTATCAATCCAATTAAAAATTTAAATACATATTTCATATTAAAAAACATATGCAAATAATTTTTTTCTTAAAAAATGAAGTTGAAAAATTAACAAACTTGAAAAAATAATTAATATTTTGTGTATCAAAAAAAAAAAAAATTTGGACATGGTTTTTAACAAACATTATCATTACATAATTTGTATATATATATTATACATTGTTATACATTCATACATGTACATTTGTATTGTATACCCATATAAAATATGAATTGTGTTATACTTTAAATACTTCTTATGCGCACATGTATTATACTTTAATTCAAGTGTGCTCATATTTAATAATATTATATACATATATACATACACATTAACATACGTATATAATTACATATTATATTATTATTATATATTTGATCTCGTTTTATTTAAACATAGCATGATAACTTTGCATACCCTTTCAAAACACCTTTATACCAATTAAATTAATTTTTTTGTATTTTTTTCTACTCTTTTTTTTTGGTTCTTGTTCGTGCTTTTTCAATTTTCATTTCTTGTTTGTTCCTTGATATTTACTTTGAATTCTTTTTTTCGAGATAGTTCAGTATGTAAATACAAATATATATATATACTGTATATGATGCATATTTATATATACAAGCATATATTTTGAGCTCGTTAAAGGTATGAAAGATAATCTGCATACTTGTAGATACAAGAGTATTTATTATTGTTATTATTTTACTTCTTATATTTTCCTTATATTCACTTCATAATAAATGCAATTCATTTTAACATTACGTCTACTTATATGTATATAATATTATAATATGTAATTTAACATTAAAAAATGTTTGTATGTATATAATAAAATAAAATAAATATAAGAGAGTCAAAAAAAAAAAAAAGAAAACATTAAAAATTTAAAAAAGGAGAAAACAAGAAGTAAAAACTCGACAATAATTAGTGGTATGTTATCGTCGCCATTCATGTTAACGCATAATATGTGACCAGAGCATATTTTTTTCCCCCCTGTTTTAATGCTGTTATTTATTTTCTTTCATTTATTTAATGAAACAGGCATAACATGAGAATAAAATAAATTTTTTGTATTGAAATTTTTTGAAAGGGTTATGCATACCTATAGGATATTTTTGAATAATGTGTTTTAAATTTTGGGGATATCAAAAATTTTTAATGTAAGAACTCTGAATATAGGTAAAAAGTAATAGACAAAACTAATTTAATTGTGTTAAAAACATAATTATCTTAATTATACGAGCTTTTTAAAATTTAAAAATTAAGAATGATTATTAAAAACATTCACGTTTATTTATAGTATGAAATTGCGATGTTACATGCCTCAAGAGCCTTGGAACATCAAGAATATGTTTCTTTGATATGGAAGAGTGTACGGTCCTGTAATAACCATTACATATTCATGTAATAACCACATATGAATGTTTAATTGAATTTCGAATCTATATAGCAAGGATTACAAGAACATTTTGTGTTCAAAACCAGAATTCTGTATGTATATGAAACTAAAAGCAAATTATATCTTCGTCATTATAGTTAATAATATTGAAATCATCATAATAAAAAAATTTCTATTATAATTTCCAAATCTTTTAATATTCTTATAAAAGTTAAATTCATAATACCAAAATACAAATTCATTTATTCCGAACAAACCTAAAAGCATAGAAGAAAACATAAAATAAATATCAAGAAAATTAATTGCTATCATTCTTTGTGTCCGAATTTGGAATTGAAAATAAACAAAATTTTTGCTTAGCTGTTGTTGTTTTTTTCTTAATGTACGTACAATATAAGATGTGTATACCGTTGTAAATAAATTAAAAAAAAATACAAATTTATATACATAAATTTATACACACATACACACATTTGATTGAAGATAATTATTTTACCTTATATTGGTAGATTTTTTTGTTTTCTTTTTTTTTTGTTAAATATTCCCTTCTAACCAATTTTGATTCTTACATTATTTCTCATTAATTTTGTTTTTTTTTAATTTAAAAATCTTAAAGTTTTTTGAAAAAGGCAAAATTTATAAATTTTCATGTATGTAGGTACCTTAAAAAAAGGAGAAGCAAAAAAAAAAAGCGAAATGCAATTTTTTTTTATTCCTTTTTCATTCGTTTTGAATAATGGACGACTAACGAGCTACAAAATGAAGACCTGTAGAAAGATACTTAACATCTCATATACAATAAATATATTCAACATTCTTAGATACATACATACTTATACGAATCCGCATCGCATTATTATGGAGAATACTTGCAATAAAAAAAAATTTACTGGCATCAATATCGTCATTATCATCTTCATTATTTTAATCAAAATCATCATCATAATCATCAGTTGGTAATATCTTTGATATACGCAATCCAATAGAATGTGTTATGTTTACGTCGGAGCCAAAAAGTTTTTTTTTTTTTTGATAAATAAATTTGAGAACATTTTTTATTCTTTTTAACATTTTTAATTTTTATCTTTTTTGTTTTTTTTTATTTATATTCAACAGATCAGGAGGTGATCAACAGAGGAAATAAATTATGCTTGCAACAGGAAAACATATTTGTAATGCTCTCCAATTTTTGGATATATGAATGTACATGAAAATTAACAGACACACACACATACATATATAATTAATAATTATGTGGCCGCATAAACATTAAAATGTATAACATAGGTGTATCTGTATCTTGTCTTAACAATTTTGAATTGTTTTCTTTAATTTTTACTTTTTCATTTTATACACATTTCATTAGACTAACTGCTGTACTTTTATACATTACATATTTATACATATATATAATTCTTCCATATATGAATAAATATAATATTCAGAAAGTTTAAGATCCGGTAAATATTTTTTTACACACTGTTCCTTTTCAATTCTTTAAAAAAAAAAGAACATTTTGAAAAATAACAAATGAGATATTGAACATCAACAAGAATTTCATTGCATTAGACGTAGGACAGATATAACAAATATTTATGCATAGGCATATATACATACAGCTTGATTCATAAAATAATTACACAAGTATATATTATTATGTTGAATATGTACGCAGAATGTCTAATAATGTTATATTGAATTTTCCGTAGTTTGAACAATTTAAATTTTCAATGCGGGTACTCTACATATTTTCATACTTAAAATACGTATAACAAATATAATATAATTATACTCATAACAATTATTATAGTCATAATCACATACTTATTAAATATTATATATAAATATAATTATAGTTATTACTAATATACTATTGTATATTAAAAAAATTTTTACAAAATTTTTACATAATATTACTATACTCTACTTACTTATATACTCTATGTAATTTGAAATCTTGGTAAATTACATAGATCAACAGTTAACATGCAGTTAACAAGAATTCAACTAGGTACATATAAAATACCTACTATACCTAAGAGACAAAAATGCGATTATATAATAATGTATTTTAGTGTTGCATACATCTAGGAGCAAAACTATAATATGTTTTATATGTACATATTAGCAATACAATGATATTTGAACGCAAAAACGTTAAAAGAAATCAGTTTGACAGCTTAATAATATAATAATTATAATAATAACAATACACAATTGAATTGTGTCCCTATAATGTCATGGTACAACTCTATATTATTCAATGTTTGCTCCTTACATTATAGGTATACACTGCCTCTTTTCTTTCATGTACGTTATTCTTATAGTTACTTACAGTCTACAGATACATGTAATGTTGTTTGTGATGTTCTCTATAAAGAATAGATTGTAAATTTTACAACATTCTTCTTGTTCTTTTTCTCTTATTTATTTTGTTGTTATTTTTTTTTAGTAGGTAATAAATTATTCCGTAAATGTATTGAACGATATTTTTAAAAATCGTTTTCACAACATTATTTCCTACAATTAATAATAATTTTAAAAAAATAAGAAAAATAATAATAAAAAAAAAATAGAAGACTAAACCAGAAAAAAAAATTTCAACTTGCATCATTTGATTGAAATGGTGCTGAAAAATTAATTTTCATTTTTTTGTTTTTATTTTTACAATAATTTCTATAGTGTCATGAAAATAATTTAATAAATAAAAATTTTATTTATATTTCAAATAAATATTGTGTAGAAACTGCATCAGAAAATAAGAAAATATTTAGGAAGAAATTCATCAGAAACAACAGATGGTTCATAAATTATATCAGTAGTCTTGGTTGGATTGGTTGGATCTTATTTAATGTGGCCATACATAAAATATATGTTTATTAGTAAGTAAATTTTATGAACATGTTGTTTTGTACTATGACATATGTGGTTATAAATTTTTCTTTTTTAACTTCTTGCTTTTAATTCAATTAATCATTTTCATTACAGGTTAATGAATTGAGAAAAAGTTTAGAAAAACCTGTATAGTTGTAAATATATATACATGAACATTAATGCTATATAAACAAAAAATATTAAATTATGTTAATGTAAGTTATTTTATTATACTTGTACATGGAGGCTCAATATTTAACATATAAAATTTATTAAATTTCCTATAATAGTTGAATAATTCTTTAAGTTTATAATGGGTTCATTACATATACACTCTACAGAATTTTACAGAATTACAAAATTCACAGTAGTAAGAAGAGAAAATCCTAATTTGCAAGTGTACATGCATACAACAATTTGCAAAAAAACAAATTCAAAAATTATGAAATTGAACTGAATTACCAATTGTATGGCAAAGGGTACATTTTGTTCAAAGCCCTTGACTTTTATTTCATTATTTATCATTATTTAAAGTTTAACTTTAAAACATCATTCCAACTCATTCAATTGACTGAAATCCTATAATATAAAAGTTCGAAACCAATTTCGTTCAATAATTTTGTGAGCTAATATTAAATAAATTAAAGTTTTTTTAAGGTTGTAATATTATAGAGCAACAATAATCATAAAAAGAAGTCATAAAAAGTTTTAGTGTATCATCAAAAAATCTTGTTTATTTACGACCTCATACGTATATCTACATATATTATGTATGTATGTAGTGAGATTGATATAAGTAGAATGCATATTATAGTGATTTGTAATGGACAATATCTTTTCAGGAATTTAATGCATAAATTTTAAAGTAGAACAAGGTTAATTTCAATTTTATTTTAATACTAAATAAAAATAAAAAATTCATTTCCAAAATTTTTTATTTACTTTTTTCGAATATTTTACTTAAATATATATGAAATATAGTGGGTGTTAAAAGATCTTAGTTATATAGCGCATTTAAAGACCTTAATAGATAGGTTAAAAAAAAATAAAATTTTATTTATAATTTTTACTAAAGTAATTTTAAAAAACTATGACATTATGATATACTTTTAAAATTTATGTGTAATTTTATGGAAAAATTGGGTAAGTTAAAAAACCGAATTTCGAGTACACCAAATTTTTTCGAAAATTGCAGTAATAATTTACGTACTGCTTTAAAAATTAAGATAAAAGACATAGTAATTGCTAAACTGTATGCCTATAATAATAAGCACCAGTTGAATTTCAGAGGTTTCATATTTCTTCCCTTATAACTTCTGAACGAGACAATCATATTATTCAAAATATTCAAAATTGATTTAGCACTTCTATTTTACATTTTTGTCTATTACTTCTAAACTAGTTTGAGCTATGTTGCGCAAATTTTAATATTATATAAATTAAGTATGGAACAAAGAATTTAAATTTCCAATCAAATTCATAGCTATCTAAATTCACTTAGTCAGTTTTTGCTTCTTACTCAATTTTTATAATATCGTAACAAAAATATATTGAGTAAAAATTATAATAAATTGCATTTCTAATAATTTTATTGATTTTATTTGAATGAAATACATTAGCATATACGTACATACATGTGTATATATGCATAAAATTTAAAATTTATTATATTGTTAAAGAGTTCAAATTTAAACACTGAAAAAAATATTAAATATTTTGTTCTTAATTAGTTTTGTATTTTCATCTCTTTCTTTTTAATTGCAGACATATTTAAATTTATAAAGAAATGAAAAATAAAAAAAAATAAAAAATTGTTTTTATGGCATTACTAATGAATTTGAAAAATACAAAAGATCAGAATTTTATAACCAATATTTTTAAAATTAAGAATACATTAAAAAAAATTTATATTAAAGACATTTATTTAAAAAAATAAAAAAATTAAATTAAAATTGTGTCTTCGTATTTTTTATTTATTTTATTCAAAACAACTTTCAAAGAAAATTGAATGAAAATAAACTTTAAATAAATTTTGTCTGCCTATTTGATTCCTAAAATGAAAATGCATAAAAAATAAAGCAGACAAAAATCGTTTTAAAAAAATGTTTTCTTTGTGTTCTTGAAAAAATGAGAAAACAACATTAGACTACTTTAACAATTCTACATGCAATATACGCTTCGATATACTCATACCTACATACATACATATACATGCACATGATACCTATCTAACCTACACCATAATACCATCATCATCAAGATCTCATCATGAATTGTTTTTCTCTTTCTTTTTAATTTTTTAATTTTCTTTTTTTTTTTACAAGTCATTTTTTAACTGATTTTATGCTCCAACCTTTGTTAACAATATAGTAAAGAAAAAAAAAAACAAATAAAACTTAAGTATACTGAAAAAATTGGAAGAAAAAAAAATATAAAAACAAGCAACCTTAATTTTTTCTCTGTGTTTTTTATTATTTTTGGTCTTTTTCTTACGTTCTAGAAAAAATTATAAAGGTTGAAAACGAGATTATGGTTAAAAAGTTAGATTGAAATCTGGATGCAACAGAATTAACTATTATAATATTTAAGAAAAAAAAAATCATCTGCAGGTTATAAATATTCACTTTATTTTTATGGAAGCCGATATTATATTTTCGATACTTTGTTAAATATTGCTGAAAAAAAAAGAAATTCACAGAGAAAAATTTTTATCATATAAGCATTTAATTATTATAATATTGTTCTTTATATATGGTGTTAATTGTATTACGAAAAGATTTTATAATAATTTTGAAGAAAATTAAATTGTTATACAATAGGATAATGGTTATTTGGAAATTATATTTGTATAACAGTATATGCAAAGAATGGAGAATATGTAAGGTATAAATACGGTATTTCTATAATGTATAGTTTCCGGTAACGTACTATAACGTTTAACAGTATAACAGTATAAAATAATTTCCCTTTAATAAATTAAATTTAGATATTTTATATTATTAATTAAATGATATTTGTATGCATCCATAGCTTAAGGTTTAAATAATTTAAACTATCCCCACGCATATCGCAATAACTTTTTTATTACATGATAATGTTGCATATATTTAGGAGAAATCTTTTTAAATTTCAATGATACATTTGCATAATTTAAAATTAAAACTATCTGAAAATTGCAATTATTTATATAACAAAAATTATTTTATTTTAATATTTTTTGAATAAAATAATAGAAGTTTGAAATACTTTGCGTCAAATTGCATATTACAATTGTACTGCTTAATATTATTCTAAGCATAATTAACGGATTGTACTAAAAACAAACAGTTCATTGTACTTGAAAAAGCTATACCTGACTATGAAATGGAATTCAAATAATATTTAAGGTTTTTTCTTTTAGTGTATATTTTTAGCTGTTTTAATAAAAAAAAATATGCTTAAGAATACCATATGCATAAATTCAAGGAACGCCGAAAAAGAAAATAAAAACAAAAAAAAACCACATACACAATAACAATAAAAAAAATATTTTTGTTTTCCAACATCTTTTCTTGGTTCTCCGCTGGGATTCAATATTTTTATATGTTCGATTTGAATCTCAAAATGCATACCTATTATTTCCTTTTTCTTCCAATTTTCATGTTCATGTATATTTTATTCCCCAATTTTTTTCTTATTTTATTTCTAAAGAACATTTTTATAACAAAAGCTTCATTAAAAAAAAAAACAAACTAATGCACAGGTTAGCATATTTTTATAGTTTTCGTGTTTTTTTTTTTTATTTTTTTATTTATTGAACATTCGGTGGAGAATGAAAATTTTATTCTTTCGGTTTCCCTAAATTTGTTTCTCCATTGATCGCAGCACCGAGTTACTTTTTTTGATTCCTTCAATACATACACCTTTTTGCTTTTATAATTTTTATAAGAAGAAAGTATAAATTTTAAAATAATTGTCTTATAAAGGTAAGAAAACATGAATTCTGGAACATTCAAAAAGATAAGATTATATTATTATATACTTATTTACCATCAAGGTTATATAATTTTCGATTTAAAGAAAAAGATAATAAATAAAACCAAGAAAAGACTAAAATGAATTTTTTGATTGTGAAGAATATAATAATGTATAAAATTATTATAATTTTAATAAACAAGGCAGAATGTAGCAGTTACAACTTGGCTCCTAGAATGTACATGTCCATGTATTTTTGCAGTTATATTTCTATATATCATAATATAAAGTATGAACCTATAAATAATACTTAAATATGAGTGTTTAAATGGACAATTGACATGTTAATGCTCTTGTCTCTCATTTCTCTTTCTTAATTTTAAAAATTATTAATTATTTTGAATTCACAATTTCTTAACACACCTTTAAATACGCCATTAGGTATATTAAATGTCAAGATAATTTAATGTAGCAAGCTAACTAATGTGAAGTTGGAATAAGCATAAGGTTTCTTGAACCCATTTAAAATGTAAAACACTATAATGTTTCAATATATTGCTATAAAGAAATTTTGTAATTACAAAAAGTTTAAATTTTAATATCACAGTAAAATATTTACTAATAGTGCATATTGCAAATTCTTATAAAAAAATTCTGAAGAACACACTGTATAAACGCGGTTTATAGTTTAGAAATAAAATCAAATTAATGTAAATGTACGATTCTCTTTTTTTATTTTATTAAAATTACATATTATGTACCTATACATTAAATAAATTAAAATTATATTGAAAATCATGATTAACATTTATATGCCCAACTTTAATCAATTCCGATTTCTTGACTTTAAATCGTTTACATTTCATTGCAATAGATAATTTCCATGATGTAGCGAAATCAATTTTTACAATTTTAAAAAAATGCAGGCAAATTTTGTAAATAATTGCCTTTTATCAGCTTTTGTATTTTATTTCTGTATTGAAATCTTTATACATTTGAAAAGTAATTTATTTGATTCTTAATTCAGTTTAATTTAAAAATTTTGCGTATATCCTTCAAGAATAGGATATAAGGTTGTTGTATTCTGCCGACTTTTAATATAGAATGAATTATTTTTAAAACTTTTCTCGCTCAAGTTTTAGGTATGTATAAGATTATAACATGTATATAAGAGAGGTATTTTACAAGGTTTAAATGTTTGGTACGTATGAAAAAATTATTAAGTTAAAATTTTGAGCGCGAAAAATTCAAAATCTTAAGTAACAACGAAAAATCTTATCAAAATTTTCTTATATTGGGTTTTAAGTACATATATACATTAACTTAAAATAATATTCAACTTCAAAAAATACTCTTTCACTTTAAAAATCTAAAAAAAAATTAGTTTCTAATTCGAACCGCGTACGCATTTTTTATTTCCAAATTTAGAAATTCTTAAAGAGAATAATTTTACATTTTACTAATGACACCTCTATATAATTGTTGTCTGTATTAAGAAAAAAAAAAAACTTATCTATGAAATTCTTTGAAATTTTTAATAAACGTGCGATATTTATTGTGCCTAACAATATATTAAAAATAATGATCCATAATAGATCTCAGGTAATATAACAATAATAAACAGCAACACAATGCCGTCTTAAATCAAACAAAAGAATAAATAAAAATCCAAAATATCAAACAAAAAAAAAAGTAACAAAAAAAATTTTTTTTTAGTTATCAAAGTCTGCCATCTTTATCAAAACAAAAAAAAAATATACCGCAAATTTGAAATAAATATTAAGAAAATATTTGAATAGTTGAATCATCTTATATTAGGATATAATATGTTCTATAATCTAATCTGTTTTATGACAAGTGTATTTGTTTCGATTAGCTTTACTAAAAAAAACGAAATCAGATTATAATTTAAGAATTTCGGCTTAAACAAATGACATAATTTTTAACATTATATGATTTAATTCTGTTATATATGTACATAACTAAAGCTTGTTATACGTATATTATAGTTTCGCTTTCTCATAAAACAAAAATTAAAATTATATGGGATCTGTTCTGTAAGAAAGCAATAATTTATATTGGATTCTGTTTCTTTTTGTGCTCGCAATGTGATTATTTTAATGTTTAAAACGAAAAGCCAGTTTTGAAAACCCGTTATTTATTTTATGAATTTTGTTGTATAAAACGTAGCGTCAAGAAATAAATGTTATGAGGCTTACATGTTTCATAAATATTTTTGTTCCTATAACTTGCCAACTCTATTACTTTACATAAATGTTTTTTTACTTTATTTGGATTTTTGACTCTGTTGTTGATGTTTTTTTTTTGGGATGCTTTAAATCACCTCATCAAATGGCTTTGAAATTTCGACTACAAAAGAATGTTTTTTTTCTTATTCTTGCTTTTACTATTTTTTGTTTTCAATTTTAAAATTTTGAAAATAGTGTCGCAAAACATCAAAAACATTTTTTTTTTCCTTTTTATTTGTAAATTAAAACTAATAAAATTTTTTTTATTTAATAATATTAAAAACATAATAATATTTGATATATTTTTATACACATACATTTAATTTAGTAATTCATTATATATACAATATATTATATACACGTAAATGTACATATACCTTTATATATACAAATTCCAAAATTAATATGAAACTAGTTAATATTTATTATTTTAATAAAAAAAAAATGTATTTATGTTTATTAATATAAAAAGCAGTAATAAAATATAAGATTTTTTTCTTTTATACTTTTTTTTATAATAAATTATTAATAAAATAGATTTCACATAATTTTCCCATATTTATCGATTGTTAAGTGCTTTAATATAGTATGCTTATATATAATAGTATGCTTATATACATACATATTATTATACGTGGATTTTAATGTTATACAATATTTATAAAATGTCTAAAACTACAGTATTATATTAAAATTAATCTGACTTTAATTATTATTTATGTAAATTTGCAATTAGGCAAAAAATAAACATTATCTAGCAATTATGATTTCTCTTTCTTATGTAATTTTTTGTCTTATTACATGTATGTATGTCATATTTCTACTTGTTGTATAACATTGAATTTTATAAAAGAAGATAGAGATTAAAGAACTGTGTACATAATATGTACACATATACTACATAATGTGTATATGCCACATTCCATACATTCCTTTAAATACTTCGAAACAAAATAAAAATTTTAATTCAAATTATTATTTTAAAAATCTGAGATTTATAATAATTTATTTGTAATAGAGTAGAATTAAAGAAATTATAGATTCAAACCGATAATCGGGTAAATTTCCGTAATCATTTATCTCCAAATTATTATATCTAAAAATCATTAAAAATTTGTTCATTATATCAATTAACATTTAATCAACTAATATTGTTTTATTTTAAATACTTCTCCTAACGTAATTACTTTTTTTTATAAGTAATGCAGTCTCTGCCGAGGGCTTTTTTTCATTTTGGCCCCAGGTGCCATTTCTTAACTTTTATCTTGTATTTTAAATTATGAAGTAAAATTCTAAAAAGAACTACAAAGGACCTGTAGAACTTATTCTTGAATGTAATCATCATAATCATCTGAAAAATAGTTGTCACTTGATGAGTTAACAGTGTCAAAAAAATCTCCTAAATATTTTTCTTCTGTATCTTGATGGTTACCCATTTTTTTTATCAAAAACTCCATCAATTGAACACGAATAAATTTAATTTGCTTAAATAATATCTCAGTGTACACAAAATTTACAGGAAATTTCTTAAAAATAAACAAAAATAGAAATTCGAGCCTTAAACAAACTTTAATCTCGAAAAACTGAGCACTACTAAATTTTATAAAATTCCATTCCAAAATTGCATAAAATTCCATTCCAGAACAAAATAAATTTTCGGGACTTTCACTTTATGCTTGAACTAAAAAAATTTTCTTTCAAGTAAAATGAACTTATTCCTGTGCCAAAGTACAAAAATAAATTAATTTAGCTGTGCCATATTGATTTTAAGTAGAAGTAACATTCCTGGTTTTAACTACGAGATATCTCGTAGCTGGCAGTGAATGCGTTAAATACAGTCAGAAATGTTATACGGTTGAAAAGTGATTAGTTTTAACTGTTATACATATACACATTCTTGAAATTCAAATTCAATACATATAAAAATTTTAAAAATGAATGTGAAATTTAATTGTTTAAATTTATAAAATAATTAATTTAAATAATAATTAATTTTTATCCATTATCTAAAAAAAACCTACCAAAAATTACTTTTAAATTGTTATCCCTCATTCAAAAATGTGAGGAAACGATATAAAATATGTATACTAAAATATATCAACCCTTTTAAAAGCATACACAAATCTGCATAACTATTAACTACTACTTTTAATTACTTCTTTGAATATGCTGGGGTTGGAGAGAATATTATATGGTGTTATACGTTTACAGTGTTATATGCTTTTAGTATCTTACCCTGTTAACAACCATAATAATTATAGCTGTTATGACCTATGACACAATTTTGAATTTGTATCAAAAGACAAGTGTCGTTCCAATTTTAATATTGTTGAATTTTTAATTTTAAGAAATATTTTAAGGAAAATCAAAACTAGAAAAACAATTTTTATGAAAATCGTTAAACGCGCAATAATTTAATATTAATTTCTAAACAAAAATCAATAAATTTATATATATATATGTATATATACAAAATTATTTTAATTAATTAATATTATATTACTTTAGGGGTCTAAGTTCAACTCAAACTGTCGCAACATTAAAATTTATTATTTTAATTTACTTATAATTTATTTTAATATTTTATTTTTTTTCTTATTTTTTAGTATATCATAAAATTTTCAAAAAAAAAAAAATTTTAGGACACAAAATAACAAATAAAAAAAAAACAAAGGAATAAAATATATGATGAAATAATATAGAGTTGAAATCAAAGAATAGCGAAAAAATTATGGTGACACTTGATACGTGTGTTATATAAACCATGATGTACACAATGCGGCTATAATCAAACTATTATAAATATTTAACAAAAAAAAACTATATTATAAATTTTAAGCAGAAAATTACCAAAAAATTTAAAATATCAATAGAAATAATAATGAAAAATATAAAAATATTTTTATGAGTTTTTAAATTTTTTATTGTATAAAAAAAATTTTTTTTCAATAATTCTAAAAAAAAAAAACAAAAAATGAGCAAAAAAAAAATTAATTTTTATGAGCCATTTTAAAACTAAACTTAATTTTAAAATATTTTTCGAATTTCGATTAAACTATAAATTCATTTTATTTGTGTATGTATAAATGTAAATCGTTAAATAATTTTATTATGTTTTTTCTAAAGCTGTGGTTTTGTATTCCGTCATTTTGTTTGCAATAAAATTTCTTTTATTTAAATATTGTATATACATTAACTAACGCGAAACAAAATTTTGTTGATTCAGAAAGAATGTTGAATTTCATTAATTAAAAAATATTTAATATCCTGCACAATTTTAAAGCCACATATACATATGTAAGGATTAAACATAACATCTTGTATATAATATAGTATCAAAGATTTTGAAAATTTTAGAATATATTAGCTGCTGTATGAAATAATCAGTTTAGCTCATGAAAATTCTATATTGATCGCTTTAGTGGTTAGTGCAAGAGGACGTGTAAAGATGTATTGATATAAGAGCAAACCTTTGCACTACTATATTACTAAGAATTTATATGTAAAAAAAAATTTCGTCAGCGAAAACGTAGCGTATACTATTTTTTCCTAGAATAAAATCATGCACCGGTTGGAGAAATATTATTTTTTTTTCCTTTTTTTTTGTACCTATTTAAACGTCAAAGAATAAATTTTATCAAAAATTTTCATTTTATTTTTTAGAATTTAATTATTTCCTATTTAACCCGGTTGTATAAAATTTCTTTGCAATTCATAAAAAATTTGAAAATTTAAACTTTATATAAAAAATAAGACAATATTATTTTTCTGGTCAAATTGTTATAAAAATAAAAGGTGTTAAATTGGAAAAAAAAGAGTCTTGAGCCCAGTTTTCTATTACAAACAAAAATTTTCTCTCAAAAAAATTTTAGAATTTTTACGGTGTTGACTATTATTAACTAGCGACATATGATCAAAAAAACATAAAAGTGACTATATTTTTTTCGTCGAATTTGTTGATATTAATTTTTTAGAGGGGACCCCTTTTTTTGTCGAAAAAAAAAATTCAAATACTCAAATACCTTATTCAAACTGAGCTGACGATTTTATTACTTTGATGAAGATTAAATCTTATACGATATTTTATACAAGATATAGAATCTATCAAAACGCCATTATAATCTCACCCATGATAATTTATAATCTAATATTAAAAAAAAAAAAAAAGGTAGAAAAAAATGAAAACAAAAACAAATAAATGAAAAATAACTATATTTTTTTTAACCTATACAATAATGAAAGAAAAATCTGAAAGATAAAAAAAAACTTTATTTATGGAATGGAATTTGAATTTTTTTCTTATTTTTTCAGTTTTTTTTTTTAAATATTATAATACAATAAAGCAAAAAATATCCAAAAATATTGCCTACATGTTTTTAGTATTTTTTTCTTCAAAGCTATCAAAATTTTGTAATTTTTCCTTCCCCACGGTTTTTTGTTATTTATTTTATTTTTTTGGGTGATCATAAAATTTTTTTTTGCTTTATGTTCATAGTATTTTTGGGTAATAATGCGATTTGATAACGTTATTTTGGTATTTTTGTTAAAATATTTAAATAAAATTTATTATTTCAAATTGTGAATTTGAAATTACCAAGAATTACATAATATGCATTACAATTATAACTTACAAGCAAATATACTCTACTCTTCAATTCAAATATAAGTTATGTCAATTTACTATACTCTATATATACATTTAAGAATTTTCATATTCGAAAAACTAGTTTTTTCTTAAGAAATTCCATTACGAAAGATCTGATAAATTGACAAAGCTTTTTGTCTAAATTGACATTTAGATATGTAAGTATTGAAATCGTAGTAGACTTAGAAAGTTGCTCTACTCTGCAGTTCTATAGTATGAGATCTATACTATAAACCAAAATTAATTAAGACCCTTTTATTTATTAATTTATTTTCTCAAAAGTTTCCAAAAACTTTCTTCTTTCAATTGTAATAAGGCAAGCCAACAGTTGGAATTACCAAATATTAAGGAAGCAGTAAAAGATATTGAAGCTGACAAAAAAAAAATACTTTTTTTAGAATTCTGAGGAAATTTTTATTATATTTTCCATATTTTTAATTGAAAATTGGTTAAAAATTGTAAAATCTAGTTTTCAATTTCAAATAGATGAAATATAGTTTCTATTTTAAAAACTGTTAATTATACATTCTATAAGTCTAACATTTATAAATTGACTAACCTCAATATAAGATTGCCCACTAAAATTTTGCCTAACCAAATTTTACATTTAAATATAATGAATTTCCTTTCCATTATTTTAAATTATTTGTTTACAAAATAAAAATTGAAAACCAAATTTGCCACTATTACATGTACTAAATACTTATCTTACTACTAAATAATGTGAATCTATATGTATATGTATGAGTGTATATAGAAAAATAAAAATTTTTGAAAAAAAAAAAAAAACAAATTACAAATTGAAAAATAGCAGTATTGTTTGTATTGAGATTTGAGAAGCTTTTTCTTTTAAGCTTCTGTTATTTATCAAAATATTATATATACATATTTGAAATTTTAAATTTTCAAGATGAAAATTTATTTTAAGAAGATTATTAATTTTAAATAATATACAAGTTATGGTATCTATACTACAACACAATGCTATATACGTTAATAACGTGGAGATTGGATAGATGAAAATATTTGCTTCTTATTTTATTTTTTTTTATTTTTTTTTTGGTAATGTGTTTTCTCTTTTATTGAATGAAAATAAAGATGAAAAGATCATAATAAACAATAGAATTTATAGTGAGTTTTATATATATACATAAGTATATAAATACATATGTATGCTGAATTGTAACACCATATGATTAATTTTATATTATAACCATTTAACCTAATTTGAACTGTATATAGGCATATTTTAACATTTCAATAATTTTTATAAATATTTTATTTCCTTAAGAGTTTAATATTATTAAAAATAAGCTTCTGACTGATTTTAAAATAAATTTAAAATTTCTGAAATTATCTTTCAACACAATATCTATGTAAATTCAAGATGATTAGGTATAAACACATAATATAGTAAAAATAAAAAAGCAAAACATTTTTTTAACAAAATTTTGTTTTTTAAGAAAGTAAACAAGTTCTCAATTCATTAAGTAAGCGCAGCTAGTTATTAAAATTTTCAATATTATATCAATTTTACATAATAGCTTCTTCATTTTCCATAATCTTTAATCATTTTCATGAATTGTGGTAAAATTGAATTTTTTCTATTGTTGTTAAATGACTTTGAGATTACATATTTTTTTTTAACCTTTAATTTTTTTTGTATGTCAGATTTAAGAACATTTTATACTAAGAGTTTATAGACTTATAATTGTATAAATTGACAAAACTATGAGAAATTTTCGAAAAATATCCTATTTTTTAAAACAAATTTAAAAAAAATTATTCAAAATTCTCAATTTGAGTAGCTTTTGCTCGAAAACTAAAAGTCAGATATAATTGACTGTAAGTACAAAAATAAAGATATATCAATTATCTTTAAAACAAGTATCTAATGGTTACTTCATGTTGCACGATTCCGATGTTATTAGCATTTATTTATATGAAGGAAAAATTTGAGACCCATTTTTTCAATAGACTGTAGTTTAAAAATGAGTATATCTCCACTCTCCTTTCATGTGGCACAATTTTTTCTATAATTTTAATTCAGTACTGAATATTTAATTCAAATAATATTCTTTATACTTAATAAAAAAATTATACTAATTATCTTTAGTATAAATACTTTTAGCAAAGATAGTGATTTTGGCTAACATAATTTGAAATTTACAAATATACTTCCATATGATAACTTATATCTTGAACAAATATTGGTATACATAATATATAAAAATTTTGATTAAAACCCTATAAATTGCCCAATTTTTAATTTGTTAGAATAATGAAAAAAAAATCATTATAAAGTAATAAAATTGGTATTTGGTGTTATACTTTTTTTTTTTTTACTGAATAATCATAGAAACTCTGAAGTTACTATTGTAATAAAGTAAATAATGTTTTATACATATACATACAAATATAGTTACCATATAATATTAGATAAGTATGCTTTGAATCAATATTTATCTTTTCAATCGCAGAGCTGATAATTAACTAATATTCTTGAATTTTTCAAAATTATCATGTACTGTTACTGTATGTTATCTATACCGTTTCTTTTTTTCATTCTTTGAAAATGTTGTTAATTTGTTATATAATATATATATATATATCTATATACTATAATAAACCTTAACTCTTAACTATTATTCAGGTAATATATGTACAATAAGCTTTATTTTCTTATCAAATTGTTTGCTTTAAATCGATTGAGTTTTTCTTTAATTTATGGCATTTGATATAGTTATATTTGTATATGCAATTTTTTTTTTAATTATAATATATAATAAACATTTAAGATATTAATTTTTTGTCTGTCTCTCTATAGTATTATAAATTGTTTGAAACTTTTCTAAAAAATATTCTTACAATTAAATTTTCGGACAGAATAGTTTACCAAAGCCTATAATCAAAGGGTAATAAAACTTAATAATTTTGTTTAAACAATTAATTTTTTTTTTAAATATTTAATCTTAGTGCATAGCTCTTAACTATATTGTTTAACCAATTAAATAAAATGTATTATGATTAAATTAAAAAAAAAAAAAAATTGCATACTTTTATTGGATACAGTCTTAGTTAATGTTATTAATATTATAATATTAAAAATGTTATCAGAATCCAATAACAAATTAATAAGTGTTTTATTTTAACTTTAAAAACAAAAAAATGGTTTAAACCAACCCACAATTCACAATCAGTCAAATATTTATTAAATATAATATTAAAGATACCAAATATTGAAATGGAATCGAGTTGATACAAGGAGAAACAAAGTTTATGTGAAGAATCAAGTTGGTATAACAGAAGTAAGCAGTTTTTTTTTAAAATAAATGTAATGCAGATTAATGTTTTCGAGCACTTGCCGTCAATCAAATACGTTTTCATTCGAACTTGCTCGCCCTATATAATATTTTGAATATTTAAGTCGCAGTAAGTAGTCCTCAATTTCTTTAATAATAGAAAACTTCAAATCTTAAATTAAAAAAATAATTAGCACATTATTAAAAATTCATTACAGACAATTGATTTTACAATTGATGGTTTTAAATTTTTATAAATTTTTTTTATACAAAATGTATTCTCTTTTTACTTTATTAATAGAAGTCTAAATAAACAAAATTCAGAATTTTATCATCCATTGATAATTATTTATCTATAATTTACCAAATTTTTTAATAATTAGAAAAAAAAAAATATAAAAAATTCAAATAACTGTTTATCTTTTCTTTTTTTCTTTTATATATTTATTTATGTATATATGGAATATCATAAGATACAAGACATTAGGTAACACAATCTCTAATATAAACTATTGAATATATATATATGTAAGTATACTTGATATTTGATGTATAAAATCATGAATAAACAGTCTATAAAGGTGTATAAAAGGTAAAATACAAACTAATAACTTTTGCGATAATATGAAAATTAAATATTTATTAGCTGATTATATGATGAAGGGGGAAAATATAAATTTTCGTTGTTATTTTTCAATAAAATGATAAAAATAATCTGGATTTGCTTAAAAAAAAATTTTTTTTTTTGTTTGTAGGTAATGGGTGGTTTGTTTATTTTGTCGATTTTATACATACAAAGTTATTTGTACATATATATTTTTCTGTTTTTGGTAGCATTAATTTTTTTTTTTATTTAAATCAAATATAAGTTAACAAAAAAAAATATTTTAATTTTAAATTAAATTAGATTTACATAATTTAAGGTTTAAGTTTTGTAATGAGTTTTATTAGTGAAATTAAAAATTATAAATATTTTTTTATATTTCATAAATATGTAGGCCAATTCCATCGTACTTACAATATACTTATATATATCAAACTATTTCGATTATAAGGTTTCGTATTATGACCTATTTTACTTATCTTTTGTATCAGCTATAAAAAATAGATACTAAAACTAATCTATAATTAACTAAATATTAATTATGTTTTATTACCAAATTGCAGAATTTAAAAAATAAGTTAAATAAATTTAAATTACTTAGTGCATAGCATTCACTTGATAAGAAAATTATTGTAATTATTTTAATATCACAAACGTAAAGCTTTCAACCGATCTATGCAATCATCGAAATTCATAATGCGTAAAAATTTTCTTAATTCATAGTGTATAATTACATGTTCGAGAGTTGAAAAGCAATCTGTGCACTTATCGCCAAAGACACAATTGCATAGAATGTGTACACCACCATTTTCTCTTCAACAATTTCGACAACAACAAAAGCTTAGTTGGTACGGAACACAACGATACTTAAATATTACCAATCGAAACTCTTCTCCGCTGAAATAAAAATCATTCAATTTCGGTTCATTTTTCAAAATGATCCCGAGCTCCAACGCATTAGTAAACATGCTTTACGTATATATATACGTCTATAATACTATATAATATAAGAAGTTTTAAAAGGGTGCTTTTGCCCTAATTCCTAAAGAAGTTATTTAAAGAATTATTGTGTGTATATAATATATACACAATGCATATGTCAGCAATATATACTTATAATGCAAAAGTGATGCTTTAAAGCAATTAAAATTAAATAAAAAGCTCACACATATAGAAATTTTATTTTTATATAGATAAAATTGATTGTGAAAATAGAAGCTGTTTTGATATCAATATAGATGTATTATAAATATAACAGAATTATTTGTTCCCCTTAACACCTGCATTTATTTAATACAATATTTTTGTAATACTTATAACAATCGTTCTAAAATGAATAAATTAACTTAACTTTTGTTTTCTCTTATTTAAATTCTTTCACCATATTATTATACACCGTTCTATTAAAATTAAAATGTATTTGAACTGTTATATTTAAAAAATAAAGAAAAAACACACATATGTATACTACATTATTATTTGTTTATTGCACACATTACTTTTAAAACATTACTTCCAGTTTGTTATTTTACCACAAATAGTCTACTATTTATACGTTATACAATATCTATCATTTGTATATTCCTATATATTCCTATATTTAGTTATATTATGTATATTGGTTTCTTTATAATATCAATGTCAAATATAATTGGGGTAACCAATCGTCCGCTCTTAAGAAAAAAAAAACAGATTTTCTACAATAAATTCATATTAAAGCAGATTTTTATGTAACACTGCACTTTTTAGTGTTATGAATTAGATTGACACAAGTGTCATGTAAAATGACTGAAAATTCGACCATGAAAATTATTTAGCTGTGTTATATACCCCAATTTGAGTTGAACCTGGATTTGAATTGAAATATAAGTTTTACTACTTTAACATGCCACATGTCAGTGCTTGCAGCTTGGATTTACAATCTTAAATTAACTAAAAAACTTAAGTGACACAAATATACTTAAGGAATTCAAAACAACTGAACTTAAATATGAGTTAGGCTGTTTTTTCTCTTGTAAATATGGTTTAAATTGGCATCCCCACACATGCCTATACAATGTGCTCATATATATATATATATGTATATCAATTCTTTGATACACAATGATTGTTTGCAAAATATTTACTTTAAAATTGTTTGAGCAGTCGTTTTAAATTTAAATATTATTTATGTATGTTAATAACTTTCTAGAACAATATTATATTTGTATAATATACTATATGTAACTGCAATATGAGTAAATGATCGCCTACTTAAAACACACCTTTAAGGCAATTTAGGCGTATTATTTTTCAATTCTTATGATCAACTACTTAATGTAAAGTATAACATAAACGTATGTATGTATGTATGTATATAAGTTATATATATATGCAATTCTGAAACTGTTAAGATCTTTTGTAAATATACAAGGTATGTGAAGTGTATTGCAAAAACTGAGAATTTTCATTAAGTAAATTAAATAAAAAAAAAATACCACAACAACTATAATAAAAATAAAAATTGTTGTAATATAACAATAACAGTAGTGCTCTCGCAAAATGCACCGGTAATTATACATATTTACAACTGGATACATTAAAATTTATGTACATAATAATTATATGCGTAAATATTTATTCAAATGTTTATTTTAGATGAAGATATTTCTAAAAGAATGTATCTTTGAAGTTGATTATCATATTTTTGAATTGACTTTTCTTTTACACTATTGAAAATTTATTTTTAAATTTTGAAAAAGAATTGAGATTTTTTTATTGTAAGCATATTTATAAATTTAATTAAGAACCCTCTATCTTTTATTCAAGAAATTGAAAACTATTATTAAAGGTTATAAATTATATTTTCTAGTATGTTTGTAGTTAGTTAAATTTTCATATTGCAATAATTATAACATAATTTTAAAATGTAAAAAATTTAGTATCGATATAAGCTCATAGTGTTCGATTCTTAAAATGGCGCTATGAGCAGCACCGATAAATGATTAAGTAGTTTAGTTGGTTTGAATTTTTCTATTTTTCAAAATTAAAATTAGTTCAATAAAATATATAATATTACATTTATGCAGATACATACACTCATATATAAGTTAACACCAAAAATGCAAACATTCCATAACTCACGTTGCACTGCCACATGATCACGCGTAACAAATAAAACATTCCAAAATATTTTCCCACAATAATGTTCACAAGAATGTTGCAATAGGCAAATATGCTTATTTAGCATATTTACGTTATAAATATTAGTACCTAAGATTTAAACATTGTTAATCGTCGGTTAATCGTCAGTTAATCGTAAAGTAATAACAGTTAGCATAACATCTTATTATTCTGTTGTATAGTGTAATTTAAATACAGAAAAAATAAAAATAAATTAGAATTAAAATTAAATTTGTGTTTTTTTTATAAAATAACACAGTAATAATTTTAATTTATATAAGAGTCGAATTTACTTTAAGATCCATATAGATTTTTTTATTCATCGTCCATATAGATTTCAGTCTTAGTCCAATATATAGATTTAGAACATTTGCACAGAGTTCGCAACCATTTCAAAGGTAATACTTTGGGGCATTAAGAACTCAGTTTTATTGAAAATAAAACTAAAAATGAATTTTCGGTATTCAGCGTTATTGTACTGGCGGAAACTTAAGTTGTAGCTTGTTTAACTCACCCTGTTCGTATTTAGATTTAAATATTTAAATGGCAAAATACTGTTACATAAAACTTTATTAAATATTTTCGAAAAAAAAAAAAAATTAATTTTTCCGGTGTAACAATATTCTCAAAATTATTGCATCTAGCCTTAATTATTATTTTTCTTAAAATAGAATTAAATTTTGATTTTTGAATGTCTGAAGTCAAAATAAACATATACTTATATAAAAATTTAGAAAAATCAAATTAAAAACAACGCATGACCACATTCAAGGGAATATTTGTCATTTCAGTTTATAGTTGAATAAGATCTTCGCCGGTTTTCAAAACTGTTTATTTATCGAATTCAAATTTTAGTATATATCATTGCATTAATTTACCTTATTGATCTGAATGTAATCAATATCGTATTTAGTTTGTAACAACTTTCATTAACACAATATATATGTATATTAACTCTAATTAAAATCGCAGCTGCTAGATGATTTTGACATTATATAATACTTGGGATAGCTATCGATAAATTTTTATCGATGCTTTGACAATCACTTTTTTTGTTTTTACTTTACATAGTCTCCACATATTTAATCCAAAATTTGATATAAATATGAAAACAATGCATTTAGGATCAACAAACTGTCTTGGAATTTGATAACATTGTAAATTTTTAATCTAAATCCTGAAGCACTATAAAAATTCATTATTTTTATAAACAATATATGCAATTAGAATGAAGTCTTTAAAAGAGGTGATGTACATATATATATATATGAATATGTGTGTAAATGTGAAGGAACGAAACTAACACTTCATGTACCTCTTTGTAGCGAATTACACACATTTGTTCAATATGCGGAGTGATACAAAAAAAAAAAGACTCAAGAAAAGAAAATGTTGAGATATGACGATTTTGTTGATTTTAAATTTCAAGTAGAGAAAAAAGTAGCTGACTGATTCGAAATTTTAGATTCGAAAAGTTTTAGATAGGAAAAATATACAAACAAAATTTTTAATTCAAGCTCAACTATGAGAAAATATAACAAAAAAAATAGCTACATTGAAATAAATTTGATATTTTGTATTATAATACGAAAATATATGATTATGCAAACAAAAAAATATTATTACTTAGTTAATTGTGCTAAAAATAAATTTAACTCGCATTTTGTTCTATTTCAGGGCACGCGGTAAGTACTCCAAACTACTACAGAGTAATTGAAAATAGTTTGATAAATCTATTACTATTTCGACAATTTACAGGTTACTATTTTGACAAAATTTAGAGGTCGTCAAAAATAATGTGCGAAATTACCGCAAATTTTACTGCTGTAGAGGAAAATGTTATGCTCGTAAAGTGATATATGTTTAAAGTATTACATATTTCCAAATGGAAGGCAAATAGTATTTGTCCATAAAATAAAAAGAATTTTTAAATAATATTTAGATTTAAAGCCAAATTTTTAAACTCTTTTGTAATAAATTCAATTTTGAATTCTCGATTTAATAAAAAGGATGTTACAAACGTTAAAAGATTGCTATACTGAGCATATATACGTTCATATTAAAATCAAATAAATTTATATATAATACAAATACAAATAAGTACATATATTTTACAAAGAATCGATATTAATGAAATTTGATCAAACCAGATGTGGTCGACATTCTGATTTTAATATACTATAATAAACAGTAATATGACACGGCCATCATTATAATAACAATACCAGTATATAACAATAGCAGTTTAGTTCTTTAAAAATTATTTAATTTTTGTTTTAAGTACAGAGGGCTTCTTTCATTTTCTTTAGTGATACCTATATTTAGTTTAAAATACTAAAAAGTAGGGTATATACAGTATGGAACATTGCATTTGGGTAAGGCATACATAGAAAGTAAAAATTCAAAACAATAATATTTCTTTAGAGTTAATAAAATTCAATTTTTTTATAAGTAGAATAATAAAAGTTACAAATTTCGTGTGAAATAACTATGCAAACGTAAGAATTCTCATGCTTCTTATTAATTAGAGAAGAAATTATTAATTTAAAATGCAAATTTTAATTAAATATAAAATAATTTAAATTTGGTATAAACTTGTAATTATTTCCATTAATTAGATAATAATTATATAAGAATCTCAGAATTTATATTAATTGAAAAAATTTCTCAAATATTTTGTAGAATTAAAATTGTAATTTATACAAAACGTTTACTTACCATATTCCAGCTGACATTCCAAAATAATATCGCAATAAAAATGTTGCAGCACATGAAGCATTCGATAATCCATCAATTAATAATAATTGTACTGTTGGTATTTGTGGATCATAACCACATGATGATGCTATTCTACCAACAACAAAACGTACAGTCCATCCAATAGCTACTAAAGTATGACATGCGACTAATGGTGTTAAAATTTTATCCCATTTTGTATCAGTAAATATTAAACATAATATTGCAATTATTGATGTTCCTAAAGTTGCATAACTCCATGCTGTTACCCATATTTCAGCTAAATGTTTTTCACGTTGATCAAATAATATATCAGCTTCACATAGCGGTGCACAACGACCAGAACGATTTAATCTTATATATAAATGACTTTTAGCTAAACCAGAACAGCTTGTTTGATGTATTGAAGTTATTTTTGATATTGGTGTTATAACATTAACACCATTCATAATTGTACCAGTAGAACCAACATTTGTTGATATTCCATTATTATTATTATTATTTATATTACCATTTGGTCCTGAATTTGGTTCACCATAACCTTCCATACACATATGTTCATGATTATTTTCAGCTGGAAAACGATTACAATCCAATGCTGGTGGCCATGGAAAACCAAAACTTTGTAATACTGGTACACAAAGTGTACGAACTGTTTCACATAAACTACGGCATGGTCCAATTGGAACTGATACTTTCGGTGTACACATTGGTACATAAGCTGAACATAAAAAGAAATTTAATTGTGTACTACATCCATATTGAATTAATGGTGCAAATGTTTGTAATGTAAAATCAACATCAGCTTGTACTTCATGTCCTAACATATTCGGCATTGATGTTTCATTATAACCTATACGGCGACATAAATCAATACGTATTGGTTCACATTGTCTTGAATTTGTATTTACTAAATCACAATTTATTAAATTAAATAAATTGAATAGAATTATTAAAGAAATATTATTGATTATTAATTCTATGTAAATCATAATTAATTTTTTTTTTGAAAATTCACTGTCATAAATACTTATTAAATATTAATTATAAAATTTAAGTGATTTCTTAAATTATTAAATGAACTTTTAATTTCATTGTGATTAATATAATTACACAAATAAATTTTATTTGTTTTTATTAATGAATTTCGTTTATTTTAAATTATTAAAAATCAGGTTTTTAATTAAAATTAATTTAATTAATAATCTGTTAATAAACTGAGAATTATATAATTTTTAAAAATTAATTGGTTAATGACATTTATTTGTTTTTTTTTTCTTTTGTTTTATAATGAAATATCAATTTTCACCTTTAATATTTTTAACAACACACAACATATTTAATTATTTACTTATTATTATACTTATATGTGATGATCAAATTGAATAAAAAATTTCTTCAAAAATCTCATCCAATACTCTCATAAATATTTTCATATTACAATCTTGAATTAAAATAAAAAAAAACAGGTATGAAATAATTCAAATATGTTTTCAATTTGTACTTATTTATATTTTATACTCGCGCAAATATTTACACACATTATTATATTATTAAAAATGATTTCGTTCAAAAAAAAAATTTCCGAAAAAAGTAACAAATATCTTAAACAATCCGCGATTGTCTACCTTCTCATTAACCGTCTATTACTATACTGACTGACTTAAGTTTCTTAGTTCAGTTATTTGGCTGTCTGATTCTTCTATCAATGAACATACAAATACAAGAAAAAAATTTAAAATCTCCGAATTGTTGGCTCAAATCGACTATAACGCAAACGCATAGTAAATATAATATAAAATAATCCAAAAATGTATGAATAAATGTATGTAAGCACGTTGTACGATATGCTACCTATGTATGTATATTTTTCTTTTCTTACAATATTTTATTTGTGTTTGTGTTTATTTTTTTCTTTGTTTTTTTTTATATGACTTTTTATTTTAGGTTTTTATCTTTTAATGAAAACACGATTATTTCGTGATAAAATAATGAGAATCTAAAGATATGAGAACCATATGGTATCGGTTCAGTATCCGTATATAAATGAAATGACTATGGGAATGGATTGGATATGCAATACATATGCAAGACAATAATTTTGTATTAAATAAATAATTTATATCCGTTCTATATAGGTATATGGTGATATTTTAAAAATACAAATTGAGTAGTTTCACAGTATAAAAAGAGAAAAATTTGGAAAAACGAGTAGACTTTGGTTTGGGTACAAATGTACAATGTAGTTATGTTAAGACAAAATCCTATTTACTTAAAGAAAAATACTATTATAGAAAATATACATATACAATAATTACTCCAATTAATTATTCTATGGAGAGAAGAGAGAACGTAGAAGAGAGTTACTACATCTCTTCATATAAGCAAAAAACACTTATTTTCAACAAAAACACTGATACAGTTATAGCTTTCTTTGATAAAATAAAATGTTGAATAAACAGAAATTGACAAACACAATTGGATTAGTTTAGGTAATTATCGATAGCTTCGCGTCAGACAAATGCAGAGTTCAAAAGACACTACAGTGATCCGGTGAACGGAACAAAAACTCAGCATCCAATTGTTGAGAATAGACTAACCTACGACTATAAAATTTACCAAAATTCTTCCATGACATAACGCATTTGAAGTAACAATTAAAAATAAAGATAATACGTCCTAGATATAATGAAATTTACTTTTTGGTTCTAAATTTCGTAAAGCACGATCCACTGTAGTGTTAAAAATCAACTGAAACCTTTATAAAAAGTAAGAAAGTAATCATTTTTTTAAGAGTTAACCTATTTATTGTTAATTTTTTCGAGATTTTGAATTTCTTCATTTTGTACACACAATATAATGTAAAGTATTAAATGTAAAAAACCACAGAGAGAGCAAGAGAGTTGAAAATATCTACATATTGTTAATAATTTTGAGATACAATAAGAGAAGAAGTATACATATGTAGAAGCACATATGTTATATACATATAGATTTTTTCCGTGAACGGTAAAAAATCCTTTAGCTTAGAGCAAATGGAAGTGGATATCAAAAAATGAATCTTGTAGTAAAATTAATGAGAATCGTTATGTTAACTTATGCTAAAGAAATGCATTTTCTTTCATTTTCTTGCCTATTCTGATTTTTTTCAGTCTTTTTATTCGTTTTGCTTTTTGTTTTTTTTTGATACAATAATCAAGTTCTCTTAAATATGTACACAAAATATGTACTATAATCACAACACAGACAAATTTTAAAGGAATCTGATGATGGGAGCATATTTAAAAAAAAATTACACTAACTATTTGCTTTTGGAACTGCTTTAAGAGTATATTCGCTATTTTGTTTTCGAATTGATTTTTAAATTATTTAGCTTTTAATTATAAAGATATTAACATCTAATCATCAATATAATGTTCTATTGAAAGAATTATTTTATCAGTATATCACATTGCATATGTTTCGGAGAAGTTGTAAAAAAAAAAATTTTAAATTTTATAAATTTAATTAACATCATGCACATCGAATGAGATTGTTGATTAGCGTAATTGTGCATAAACGTATATTTTGGAATAAGAAGACGTTTACTGTTAATGTTGTTCTTGAGATGTTCGTTAATGCTTGTTGTGTCGAAAAAATGTCTAACCAAAAATTGAAATTTCGCAAGATTTTAGGGTTAATAATTTAAGAGAGGCAAAATGTTAAAAAAAAATTTATTCTTGCAAAAAATTTTTCTTAAGAAAATGTAGTTAATAAAATTTTAAAATTTTAGGCTACTTTGTCATACAAAGTTATCATGATAATAACGTGCATTAACAGAGGGAAAGATAAACTATCAGACAGGAAGAGTAAAACTAAAAAATTTTTGGAATCTTTTGGTAATAAGAAACAAAATATACTATATAGCTACTATACTCAGTGTCTTTAACCACATTGTAAGAACTGTTAAGGTAAATTTACTCTAAATCAAAGAAATTCAAGTTCTTTCTCGCTTTTACATATACATATTAGTATTTAGATTAAATATTAATGGCAGGAATTCTAAGAGCGCAAAGAGTTAATAAGTGTGCTTATTATATGGCAAGTATATGTGTATGTTTGAATGCATACAATATATTATATATATAATACTGCAATACATATAATATTGAACATATTTTATAATATAACGTATAACGTATTATACATATTTTCTTATTTATTAACGAACTAAATAGAAAATAAAAGAACATCATATATGTATGTATATATGTATGTATGTATGTAGTCACCTATGTTTAGTATTGAAACATAATAAAGAACGTTGGGAAAAAACCTGTAATGTTGATGATGATTGTGAATTTTAACTGAAAACAAGACACTTGGCTAACGAGATGATAATATTTGTGTGGCGCATTGCCATAGCATAAAGTAATACATATATGCAGTAAAATGAAGAAAACAAAAGGGAATTTAGAAAAAGGGCTACATGAAGAAATACAATACAATAAAAAACTAAAAAATTCAAAAATAAAAGAAGTAAATCGGTTGTCATTGCATTTTAAAACGATAATGTAGTTTCTAAGAATAATAATAACCGTGGTAGAGTTTCAAAATCTATATAAAACAAACAGTAATTAATTTTTACAGGTTATTAAATACTAAATAGACAAATTAATTGTTATTGTTAACTTCATAAAATGTGTACATAATTCACATTAGTGACAATATGGAATGAATCACGAGAAAAATCATAACTAATCATAACATTTATTTTGTGGAGCAGGAATAAGCGAATTGTCTATACTGCATTTTAAAACATCGACACTAGTGAGTTGATGAATTCCAAATTTTTCTTAATCCTATGATTATTTTACTCTTTTCGAAAGTGGTATAACTTTTGTAAACTTTATTTTAATCCTTTGTGTTATAATGAAAAAATCCTATAAAGTCTTATTTCAAATGCGTGTAATATTAAACCCATATTTTTTTTTTGATATTTAAGAAGTTTCTGTTGTAAAAAGTTAATATTCATATAGTAAGAAGCTAATATTATGTTTTTAATTTTATTTTTTTTGTTGTCTTGTTGAGCTGTCCGCCTCCTCGTACCAATATTGAAATAAAAAATAAAATGACTTTAACACTTAACAAACGCATTAACTCAACGCTGACTTTGGAAATGTATGTATGTAGTTTAACTTTTTATACATCTACCTGTACATAGGTCAACTTTTTAATTATTTAGCAACATTTTTGAATACATAAAAACGTTACCATAAATTTATTAATTATTATAGCGTATAGCGATGCATCTACATTTATAATTTTACATAACCACAAGGATTTCTTTTATACTAAAGGAGGTAGTTGTCCGTGAATGTTGGTAAGTATACAACCAATTCGATTTGTGTTACCTAAACTCTATCCTTAACACTTTCGAACAACTTCTTGTATGTAATTCCCTTTGCTTTAACTTGATGTAGAACAAAACTTTTTTAAATATGTATACATATAAGATTAATTTCATCAGAATCTTAGATTTGTAAACATCATCTGAAAGAAGAAGCGAGAGAATCTGTGACTTCAATAATGCTTTAAAAAAGATTTAAGTACGGTATTAATACGGTTGTAGTACCGTCTCAGAGCTTTCAATACCTTTACATTGTAAAAAAAACTACTAAAGCTTTTCGTACATTTTGGAATACAATTTTTACCATATCAATACAACTTTCACGTTTATTTGAAAATTTCAATTTGAAGTTCGGTTCAAATGTTAATTTTTATAAAACGTTACCACATCATTAAAAACATAGCATTTTTATGCTGCATTTTAGGAAAAAAAAATTGATACAATTGATATTATTGAAGTCATTGAATGTCTGAGAAGTCAAGATTCAAATACATAAATATGTTTATGAATCCACATAATGGAATTTTTCCAAGGTTGCAAGCTTCCTAATCACTCAAAAAACACAGAATAATAAGAACTCATAAATAAATATATAGTTATAAGTAGATTTTTATTGTGTTCTCTTAATACATACGATTATTTTGAAATTTATTTCTTCCCTTCAATAATTATTATTTGGAATTTGGATTTTAACTCTGCGGAAGTTCTTAATTTCGATGAACACGCCACAAACATAATACATTTGTCAAACACGAATTTATTTGCCATTATGCGTTTTGTCCAACAAGGCATAAAACTTTTTGAAAACAAAATGGTATTCCAGATTTATTCGAGATATTGTTGATCTAACAGCCTTGTATTTCCTACATTTTTCAGGATTTAAAAAGCTTTATATAGTCTTATATTTTAAAAGCTTTAACAATCTTACCTAACCTTGCTTTTTGTTAGTTTTGAACAATCTTACTTAGCCTTGTAAAGTCTTAAATACTAACAATTTGTATTCTTACTGCCTCTCATGACCGTAGAATTGAGCATTCCATTGAGTGAACAATGATTTAAAATTATGAAAAATCATTAGTCACTTGGACTATGACCATCATTAGTCACTTGTACATTTAAATGTGATGAAATTTAAAATAGAAAATTTTGAACACGACCTGTCAATCTTTAAAAGCATCGATTCTCTTTTTTTTTTTTAAATAAGTTAAGAAAAACAATAACAATCGATTTATTTGATTCTTATTATTTGACATTGCCATCTTTTATAGACACCTATAAAGCTCAAAATAAAATACAGAAATCAGAATTTCTTTCAACACCTTATAATTTCAAAATTATTGTTTGTGTATAATTAAATATAATATGTAAAATTATTCAAATTCGACTTCAAAATATGTCGTATGATACAACAGCAAAACTATATCTGACTTGTAGGGTTTGCGCAAATTTATTCCGGAATTCTACGCTAGTCCCGCTGTATTTTCCAGTTAATTTAAATGAAGAATTGCCTATTAATATTATTGAAAGATATATTAACGATATATTTCAAGTTGGGTATAAAAAAGGTTTAAAAGATAATTATTATCAATTTAAATTTTATTTTAGATAAGTGAAAATGATAGCCTGCCGCAACAAATTTGTCATGGTTGTTTGAAAAAGTTCGTCATTATTAACAAATTTATAACAAATACCCTTATTGCTCAAGAACGTTTACAAAATTATTTTCATCCAGAAGATTTAAAGGAAACTTTTGGGTCAGAATTATGGGATTCCGAGATAATTCATGAAGACAATCTTATATTACCTGATGAAACAAGGTCAAACGAATCCAGAAACACAGAACGTTCAAGTTACATGTCTTCCGAAGCAGATAATCCAGAAGATTTTAGGTTTGTTTGCCACATATGTAATTTAGAGGTTGGAACTTCGATAAAATTGGATAGACATCTTGCTAAAGATCACAAAATTAAGATAGGCGACTTTATTTTGTGTGAACATTGTGGTGAAAGTAAAATAATTTTTGTTTAAAGCATATGAGAAATTTCAATGTTTTATTATTTTTTAGATATTCCAAAGAAATCTTATGGCCGTCATCAAAAATGTTTAAAAAGTGATAAGTCTTATTATTGCAAATATTGTAGCGAAAGTACATACTCATTGGAAAAATTTCATACTGGAATTAATGATTAACTTGTTATTTTTAGAGTTTTCTACTCGAAGAAACTTATGTCAACACTATAATCAAAAGCATGCGGATGAGGTAAATAAGAAAAAGGAATATTTATATTCCTGTCCTAAATGTAGAAGAAATTTCAAGACTTTAGTTCACTTGCAAAAACATCAAATTACTAGCCACAATCCAAAAAGGGAACAGAATCCAAGGTACAAGCCTCACACTTGTATTCACTGTGGCAGAGTTTACGGAAGATCTGATCATTTGCAAATTCATATTAAACGCGTTCACTTAAGGCAAATGGATTATAAATGCAATTACTGCGGGAAAAGTTACGTACAGCGCTTTCAATTGAATCATCATATAAAAATATCACATAGTAAGATAACATAAAAGAACCAAGGAAAATTTAGATATACACATATATATAACGCTTAATAAAATTATAGGCGAAAAACAAATTTACGCATGCGAACATTGTTCCAAAACGTATATTAATTTTAAGAGATTTAAAGAGCATATATCAGAACATAGCAGCGAACCAAAGTTTGAATGTATTTTATGCGGGTTATTCTTTCAAAAAATACAAGAATTAAAAAGTGGGTTAAAATTACAAGTACATTTTTCTTTCACTCGACTACAAAATTTCTTTGTTTTTAGAGCATGAAGATCATCATAATAGTGAAAGTGAACGTTGCTTAAAGTTGGAAATAGAAGTTGGATATCAGAATGATGTGCCCAATGATATTTCCGACACTCAGAGCGATTTACTTGAAATTATCACAGCACAAGGATCTTATAATTTAAATAACACATTGGAAAATTCTGAAGATGAAATTTCACTAAAAATTAGTGATGCAAATTGATTTAGGCAAAGAAATATAGGTTAATCCGTTTTAGTGCATTATTGTAATTTTGAAACTAAGAACTTATACAAATGTTAAATAATATTTTCATATAAAAAACACATACAGTATTGATTTGAAGTTAAACTTTGATTTTTAAATAATTTATTTCCGATGTATTAAGGTAGTGAGAAGGGTTATGCTGCACATTATCAATTAATATTTATTATATTTAATTTTGACGCAATTCTTTTTAATTATTGTAGATTTTATTAATGTTCTTTTTATTTTCATATAACTAAAATACTTAAATACTCGAAAATTTTTCATTTTTTAGCAAACGTAATTTTCATTGCATGTGACGGTGTTATTTTGAAACCCTGTAAAGCTTCTTTAGCTGCACTACTTTGTAATTCAGTTGAAAATTCCACAAAAGCGATATCATGCCTATTTGGTACCAGTCTGACTTCTTTAAAACCAGGAAATTGATTAAACAACATAGAAAGCATCATTTCGTTTGTCTCTTCAGGTAGATTTGTTAAGAAAAGAATTTGATTCGGTGGTTGTTCAACATTATTGCTGTTATTTGAAACATCAGAATTAGCGCTTTTCTTTTTCTTTTCTTTTTTCTCTTCTGTATTTGGAGCTTTAACCATTTTCGGTTTCTTCGGCCTCTCTTTGAATGTGCCTTTCATCTTAGCAACAACATCACTGTCGGATTTAGCATAAGCAATTTTCATAGGCTTGTCATAGAACGGAAAACCTTGCATTGTTCGTAAGGCATTTGTAGAGCTTGAAATATCTTTAAATATAACGAAAGCCTGACCTCTCATTTTCAGCGTTTTCAACGCAACAATATCTAGAATTTGACCAAATTGGGAAAATATGGCATACAAAGATTTTTTTAACTCATCTTTTTTCACTTTCTCGTTTAAATTATTGATGTATATTGTTTGGTTAGGTCTAATGTCCATTGTTGCCATTGTTTATTTGAATTTTAGAACATCAACTAAATCGCTATAAATTATTCCTTAAATTTAGCTTGTTCTACTTTGAATTTTTAAGGTATGTAGTTGAAACAATTTTATTTCGTTTATCTGAAAAATTTTCGGAAACGCCGCTTTAATACAAAACAGAGTGATTTGACATTTCAGATGACATATTAAACGATTTCATTGCAAACAAAAATTTAACAACACTCAACTTAACTAACAAGAACAGAACTGCCAACAGTTACATTTATATTGGAGTCCAAATAGTTTAGTATGTATTGGGCTAGAATTAAACGTTGTTGGCTTAGTCTGTTAGGGCTTTCACAAACAAGCAATTTCCAGGTTGTAAATTCAGATAAAATATAAAAAACTATATATATTTCCCTTTATTGCAATAAGTACTTTTAACATTTTAATAACTTTACTTTAATTTAAAGAAAATTATAAACGAATTCTAATTCGCTTGGTTAAGTAAAGTAATGATAATTTATGATATAGAACACAATTTCTAATGAAATTGAATTTCGAGATTTAATATAAAGCTAATAAAAGTAACAAATCAAATTTTTGTAAAGTAAATTAAAAGCATATTCAAATTAAAATCAATCTTACGTTGCAAACAGTTTAGAAGAGAAATAGTTTAGAATAAAACATTTTCACAAATAAAATGTTATAAAATTTTAAGAACTTATTAATAATTTTTTTTATGAAGATTCTGCATCAATCAAAAAGCAATTTCATTGTAACTAGGAGGTTTATGATTATGGTCATGACATGTTGACAGATAGCTTGTAAAAGAGGCAGTAAAATTTTTTGAAAAAATTTCGAAAAGCTGCAATATTACATCAACCTGAAAAATACCATTATACAAACTACAGCAGGTTAGATGCCTAAATAACAAAATGAAACCAACCCCCCTAGTTAACAAAATGAAATATGAAGCGGAATGTCTTCCTTATTTTACATATGCTTCGAAGTGATAGTGAAATGAAGAAACTTAACAGAGAGAAAATAGTGATTATATTATATTTTCAAAGAGTTAGAATTTCATTGTACATTTCAATAATATGTAGTTGTCAATATTTATTATTATAATTTATTATGCATAAAACTATAAAACATGACATCATTTATAAGTTTTGTACAAGATTTTTGTTTTAGAAAGCATTTTGTGTTTCCTTGTGTCAAAGTATATTATTTTATTATAAATCAATATTAAACAAATGCACTACAATGTCGTTATTACGGCAATAGTGTTGCTTAAAATTGTTTGTGGTTTGAGCTTTTGACAACGTTTTGACATATAAAGTAATTTATAATTTCATTGTTTAATTGAAAAAATTTTTTGGTAAAGTCATAAATGTAATAAGTCATAATCAAAAATAAAATATATACGAAAATTATTTGCCTGAAAAAGGAACTGTAGAAAATCGCAATTTCATAAATTTTCAAAGAGAGAAAAGAATAAAAACAATATGGGTTGTGACGGTGGAACTATTCCAAGACGTGACGAATTAGTTCGTACTAAAAAGAAACCTGAACAGGTAATTCACTAATTTTTTTTAAGAAAATTGTCATAATTTTAAATTTGGAATTTTGTAGAAAGATAAAGATTCGGAAAGACAATTCCGATGGTTGCATTGTGCTTTGACGCAAGAGCGATTGCAACAACCAATTGTAATGTGCGGTTTGGGGCGATTATATTCAAAGCAAAATATAATAGAAGCGTTGTTGGATAAGGAAAAGATTCCTGAAACCATATCCCACATCAAAAGTTTAAAAGATATTAAAGATCTCAATTTAACTGCAAACCCAGCATATAAAGACAGTGATAAAACTGAGGGTCTTCTGGACCCAAGAAATGCGCCCTTCATATGTAAACTAATAGGAATAGAAATGTCGGGCAAATTTCGATTTATTGCTCTATGGAGTTGTGGCTGTGTGTTTTCTGAAAGAGCTTTCAAACAAATAAAAACAGGAATTTGTGCTCTATGTCAAACAGCATATTCAGAGGAAGATGTTGTAATATTAAATGGAACAGATGAAGAAATTGACCAAATGAGAGAAAAAATGATTTCACGAATTGCTAAAAGAAAAACAAAGAAAAATAAAAAAGCTGTAGACACGACAAAAAGCGAATCTGAGGAATATTCAGAAAAAACCTCCAAACCATCTACCAGTGTCTTGGACAGTAACAAATTATCCAAAAAAATTGAAACTCAAAAAAGAAATGGAGAATTGCTCGATAAAATGGCTGATCCAGAAATGAAAAAACTAAAAACTGAAAGTGTTGCAAAGGATCCTAAAGCTAGCGAAGTGTATAAGTCGTTGTTTACTTCACACCGATCTGAAAAGCAACAAGATCGAGCTCACTGGGTTACATATAATCCATTTTACAATTAAAACAATGTAGTGTTTTGTTGATTAATTTAATATATACATTAAATAGATTAATTAAACATTTCATCAAAAACGTCTGCTATGTCTAAATCTCTTACAGCTGGTATTCTATTTCTATTTTGTAGTGTATTTAAGTGATCAGGGTTTTCCTTTAATAAGCAAACTAGACTTTTTGGACAGTCACAAAATACTTCGGGAGTAAAATTTTGCCTATCTATATTGTGATACTCTGTGTTGTGGTATTTACAGTATTTTTCTGTATTCCAATGTTCATCTCTGCAGTTTTCTATTAAGTTATCACACATTTTTCCTTCTTTATTAATATAATTGCATCGAAAAATTTGATATTTATCTGTGATTGTTTCCAATTGGTCGATTCTTGGGGTCATCATTAAGTTAATAGACGGATATATGAAAAAGGCGAAAAGTGTTAAACATACCAAGAATAAAACTGGAATAATTAAAGCAAAATATTTATCTGGTAAATAGTATAAACCTAATTTGTCTTCTAAAATTGACTTTGGCACATATGCGTAAATCAAATATATAATAAACAACGTATGTGATAATAAAAATAAGGCGAAACCGTAGACAGCCCGCGCTGAAATAAGTAAATTTAAATTTATTTTACAGGATACTCAAACTACTTGCTTTCTTAGTTACCTGGAGTTGGAGCTGGCGAATGTTCCGACATTTTAAGATAAGAATATGGCTAATTGTAATATTTATATTGTTCTTTAGGTTCTCCAAACTCCTTGATTGTTTCACAACACAATAAAAGCGAATCAAAAAAAGATGATACTCCTACACGAACATTTTTAGCCAAATCTCCGGTGAATTCTACTACCAAAATGTTTTCAATTAAATCTAGTTTTTTGGAAATAAAACTTCTTTTTGGTTCAGAATCTATTCGCAAAACATCATACACTAGCCTCGCTATTCTTTCGCTGCTGTATGGAATTTTTACAATGCTGAAAAACAACACAACATTATTAAATATTTTTTACAATATTACAACAACAAAAAACAATGTGATATAAAATATTTTAATTACACTTTATAGGA
Source organism: Condylostylus longicornis (assembly GCF_029603195.1). Lineage (NCBI taxonomy): Eukaryota > Metazoa > Arthropoda > Insecta > Diptera > Dolichopodidae > Condylostylus > Condylostylus longicornis. Next base: position 629,463 of record NW_026578006.1, read on the forward strand.
CTTTTTTTCATCATCATTCATCTTGAAAAAACAAACATTTATTGGGAACTTATTTTGTAATCCCGATAATCGTAGAAACTCAAAACACTGAAATTGAAAATTTAAGTACCTATACGCATATAACAAAGCAAAACAAAATAAAATTATTTTGCTCTTTGTTGATTGAACTTAGTATTTTTAAATTTTGAAAATGTTGACTTAAAATTGTTTTGCATGGAACCTAAACCTAACCTATATTGATTATTGATTGTAAAAACTAGTGACGTTTAGTTTAATTAAATTGATGTGCACACGAAATTAAAGTTGTAAACAAAGTTTTTGCGGTCGCGTTTTGCGGTAATATACATCCTACAAAAATATATTTTTGAGGAAATTGTAACGTTTCCCACATAAATCTGCACGTAATAAATCTTAAATTTTATTCTAAACGCCTTAATGTAAAATTAAAATCACAATGTAACAGAAAATAATAATAGGTATTAAAATCACAATGTAAAATAATAATAGGTAATAACAGAAGCAAAGCGGAAAGCGATAGCGGCGGTCGATTTCTGTTGTTAACGCAATACAACAACGGACCGACAAAATCATTTCAGTATTTTCATTCAATGTCACACACACATGGAGGCTTGAGATTTATGAGGTCAAAAAATAGCCAGCAGTAAAATAAAACTTGAAGCTATTTTACCGTTGTCAGTTGAATTCGCGAAAAATCACTCTTGTTTTGTTTTCAACTTCGAATATTTCGAAGTAAGTATTCAAATAACATTTTCGAGTGCTTTTGAGTTTAAATTTATTATATTAAAAAATATGTTATCAAGAATTTTTGGTTTTGGATACGTATGATTATTTTACTGATATAAAAAGTTTAGTAAAATTTTAAAAGGTTTTTTATTTTTGCAACCAAAAAAAATTGATTTTTGACTGAAAACACACCTTTCATATTGTAAATTGTACGATAAGGAGTTTCAGGAAAAATAATCTAGGAATTCTGCTAGAAATGTTGTTTGTTAGGTTACACTTTTGCTTGCAACATTTTACTTTTTTTGTTGCGTTTTTAGTTTAATTTGTTGAACGTCAAGAAACTGTAACAATACAAAACAAAACAAAAAATTACCATTAAACTGCATCTATGTACCTAAATATAAATTTTGATTAGTATTGTAATATAAAATATTATTTATTTAAAATTTTATTGTAATGCAGAAAGAAAGTCGAGCAGAAATAACGCTTTTCCACTTATCGTGGGAAGATATTTTATTTGAAAATTTAGTTATATATTTATCATTAAAGGATTTATTTAACTTGCGGGTTTGTTCAAGGTTGGCTTAAAAAGATTTGAAACTTATTGATATTGCGATGCCATGATATATTTTTATATTTTTTCTTTGAGTGTGTGCAAACAATTTGTGGATGAAGAATTTCGCCAGAGAGGTGTTGTTAATTTAGCAGGGAATAACACTAAAGGAATTGAATTAGCTTTTAAGGTTCTCGTACAAACTTGCAGTAGAGTGCATACTCTTAACTTAGCGAACTGTAAATGGTTGAATGACGAACTTCTAGTAAATTTTTTAAAAAATAATGAAAATTTGAAGTATGTAAATTTAAATAATTGTATTGATTTGTCAGCTGCTTCTCTACAATCAATGTAAGTAGAAAACAATAACGTGTAAATTATAAAAGTACTGTAAATTAATTGTATTTATATATTTATAGAATTATTCAATCAAAATTTTTAGAAGTATTAAAATTATCAAAATGTAATTGGTTAACTACTGGAGCCGTAGATGCTTTGACTTTGCATCAAAGTCATCTAACTGAATTTGATATATCTCATTGTTCGGTAATTGGAGAAAGATGTCTGTTAATATTTTTTAGAAAATTGAGTAAACTAGAAACTTTATCTTTGGCTTATTGCCCAAATGTCACAGATAACGTTTTGTGTCAAATATCAAGATTTTGTAAAAAGTTGAAACATTTGAACTTAATTGGATGCACAACTATAACAGATTTTGGCATAACGTAAGTACAATAAAAGAGACTTCGGAAAATTCATAAGCAAATCCTTTATTTAAATTTTTATTAGGAAACTTTCACTGGGGTGTTCAGAATTGGAGGCTTTAATGGTTCGCAACTGTCCAAATATCACAGAGCAGTCATTACATTCACTTCGAAATCGAATACATATTGATCGACCACCAATTTATCATGATGTACCATTTCCACGTCATTTTCATTTAAATCTACAAGTATGATATTTATAGATAGTTTTAAATAAAAAAAGTTTAATTCCATAATTTATTAATACGAAAATTTAGATTTATTTTTATAATGTAAATAGAATTGTTGGCATACCTACATATTTTTAACTGATTTTTATGAAGTTATAAAAATTTTTATGTTTTAACAATGGACAATAAAAAATTCAAAATTTTCTTTATTTTAATTTATTTGTTTCCCTATTAAGGAAAATTTCTACAATGTTGTAAAGAAAACAATACAAGAGTATTAAAAAAATGATGTTTAAAACCGCGGACTATTTAGAATTTTTGTATTTACTTATATTGAATTAATATTGCTGTTTTTTAAAAGATTTATAAAAAAAAATTATTCTTATATGTATTAGCAAAAATCATAACTTACTCTTATATATAATGTGCATATTACGAAAGATGTTTGTATTATTAACAATATTTTTGGTTTGATTACATGCGATTTTTACCTTTCTAAAGTTAGCGCGCAATGGCCATTAATAGCTCTATAAAAATCAAAATATAAATTTTCTCAAATAAAATGAAACAAATTTTATTTTTCATAATAATACCCTTTAATTAAGAATGTAATAAAGGTTTTTAACAAATTTATTTTCTTACAGCTAAGTGTTCTAAAAAAAATTTATATTAATTTACTATACAAACATATCAATTAAAAAATAGCAGCCTTTCGATTTCGTTTTTTAAACATTATTTTCTTTTTTTTTTACTTATTTGTGAAATTCCACATTTTTTTTACATAAATTACAAGTTTTTATCTTTTCTAAATCCAATTTTATCTCAAATTAAATAATGAAAAAAAAATAAATGTGATAGAATCAATCATCCTTCGAGCAAAACAATAAATTGATAATTATTAAAAATTAAAGAGGAAATTAAGACAATATTTTACTCAATATACAAATAATTTGCTTAAATATGTTTTAAATAAGCATAAACCTAAAATAAGTTATAAGAATTATATATAAATACGTAATTCATATGAATAGAGCGATGTAGAAACACTTTTTTTTTTATTAAAGGGAAATCCCTTCATGGAAGAGTTATGCAATAATTGCAAACGAAAAATTGGTGCCTTTTTTATATATGTACGTAAATTTTTTAAATAGTTTTTTTTACGCTTATTCTTACGTTATGTTAATTTTATATGTGATCTTATTTAAGAAGCATCTTTTATTAAAAAGACACGACTATTGCTTTTAATTAAAGGTTAACGATTTTAGCATTGCCTACAAGTGACTTATGTATACATATATCAATTTTAATTTTTAATACAATTGAGCAACTGTAATGCAGTATTTCCTCCACTTAGGGTTTAAATATAATCGAGTGCTTTTGGTGCCATTATGTAAATAGTTATTTTTTACTAAAGTACTTTTATTGAATTATTTCACCTAAGCAATTCTCGTTTTTGACTACAAAATTTAACATCATATACGTTATCTTATATGTATATTCATAATATAATTCATTTATTATTTTGTGATAATAAATCTCGCTCGTTTATATAATTCAATTACTTCAAATGTTATATTTTTTTGAAAAACGAGATTTCACTTAAAATAATATTGAAAATCATTTAATTCAAATCAAAAGCATACTAAATAATATTTAAAATTTAAGTATGTTCTTTTTATAATTATAAATAACTATGTTATAATATTAATATAATTTAAAAATAAAGTATAGCACAGACCTTATAATGATATATAGGTCCAATGATCACAAAATGATCAACTATTTTTAATTTTAAATATAATATTATATTATATAGATACATATAATACTATATATATGTACAGAATTTTCTCCATTAATTTTATATGCTTGTTTTACAGATATACTTAAACTTGTATATTTTTCATTTATAATAGTAGTAACTTTTCAAAAATTAAACATAAATAATTCTTTTTCATATACATAATTACTAGATAAACAGAAAGAATATTTAGAAATAACTTTTGTTGTTATTTTGCTTCCTCTCTTCTTGTTAATAACAATTATTATTCAAGTTTAAAAATTCCTCGATTTTCAAAATTAATAGAAATTTAAAAAATCGAAGACAAAAACTATAAAACTTTAAAAATTTATTTCTATAACGAATAAACAAAAACAATTTCCATTTTTACTTTTTACTTTAATTTTATGAAGTATCATAAAAATCGCTATTAAAATGAGTGGTTAAAACATATACAACAGCCTCATATGTTGCCATCATAATTGCTGTATTTGGTATTTGTCGTACTAATTGAGTGGCTAGTCCCCTACAAAATATTTATATTTTAATATATTCACGTTTCTTGACGAATTATGTTTACCTGTATAAGCCCGCTCGACCTTCTTCCTTCCACACAGTATGTAATGTTTGCCAAAATCTGTTATATTTATTTCCTTCTTCTCTTAGCCTTGTTCGTGCTACTTCATGTGGATAGGCTATGCAAGAAGCACAAGTTTTCGATATAGCACCAGCTAACATAAATTCTAAGAAATCTCGTGACGTTTTTTCGTCAATTGGATGTGCTTGTCTAAGAGTAATCTATACAATAAATTGTTAAAGTTAAATTGTTAACTTAAATTTCTTATTTTCTTTTAATATTACCAATTTCGCTTTCACTGCTTCATATATTACAAAGTGTATTACAGTTTCCGATATTCCAAAGTAACTAGCCGTTATACCCTTATAAAAACCTAAAAATCCGGACGCTTTATATATTTGTTTAATACATTGTCGTACTGTCATTTGATTTTTTGAATTGTAATCTAATTGTAAACGAGTTTTAACAAACCATATTGGATTTGTTGCTGTTGCTGCTGCAAAACCAGCACAAGAAGCACTTAATATATGTACAATAGGAGAATCTGGTGGAAGAGATCTAAAAAATAAAAATACAAAATCATTTCATTTTTATATAATCATTTTGAAAATGGATGAATATTATACACTTTATATCAAATATGTATAGACAGTGTATTTAAATTCATTTATTAATTATAATTGTGTACCCATATCGATTTAAATTTGCTTTGGTTTGAGAATATGTACAAAAATATATTGCTCTAGATGGTGCTACTCCAACTATATTAGGACCTAGACCTTTAAAAAGTGCTCGTGTTCCTTCCGTTTGAACAATATGTCTAAAATAAAAAAATTAAAAATATATCATTCTTGCAAATTGAGTTTTTTTATTGATTATTAAAATTTAATAACTAAACTACATTTAATTATCAATATAAAAATCAATGTACCTTAAACATTGCCAAATACTCATTGATTTAGCTGATGAAGAAATTCCACAATGTGATATTGTTAAAACCTTAAAAATTTAAATTATTTATTATTTATTTAAATTGAAAATAGTTTTATTTATTTTAAACCTGTGGTAATTTCCGTTTTCTCAAAATTGTTGTGCATAATTTACGCCTTTGATCTGGTCTCAATAAAGCATCTGTTGTAGTGCTACCATTTTGTGATGTTTCTGGTATCCTTGGTGGTTGTAAGAATGCAGAAGAACTTTGTAATCGTGTTTTAACCACTTCTAATGGACATGTTACAACTGCTCCAACAGTTCCAGCAGTGCTAAAAAATTAATTAATTAAAAATAATTATTTTTTTTTTTAAATCAATTTGAAAAATAAAAAATAAATTCTTGATAAGAAATTATTTAAAATAACATTTGCTTTTTGATTTTTTTTTTTGTGGAATGAAGCCACCATACATTAGAAAAATTGATAAATGTATACTTAGAAAGGTAATTAATCTATTTTTTTTTTCTTGAATGAAATAATTTTTGAAAGATTAGACCTCACTTTTTAGTTCATTTTTATTTATTTCAACGTAGAAGACTTACTTACATGCAAAAAAAAAATTAATAATTTTCAAACCAAATGGTTGTTGATAATAATATTATTTTAATATTAAATATATATGAACTTAAGAAAAATATTTAATTATTGATAAGAAATTGAACTAGATTTTTTATTTTAATTCTAGTTTTAACCAGTTTTTTTTTTGTAAGATTCAAGATGTTAAGAATATTTTCTTTTATTTATGTAAAAACTTTATTTAAACTTTTTGAAAACAATGATTAATGCCGCATAAATAAACAATTTCTAATTTTATAATGCTTATTAAGTACATATATTTTATAATACAATAAATAAATTTATGTTACAATTTTAAATGTACATATGTATACGTATTGGCAAAAATCATCCTACAAATACTTAATGAATTCTGATGCTGTTATTTAATTTCACTTAAAAATTTTCATATTAAAATTGAATCACATTTTCATAACTAAATTTATTTTTAAAAATTATATTTACTTGCATATACGTACGAGTATATTGAATATTTATAAAAAAGGAATAAAAAAATATATATATTTTTTTAATTTTCATCATAAGAATTACCCCCTAAAACTAAATAATGCGAAGATTTTTTATTTATTTTATTTTGTCGATTTAAAATATAAAATATGCACATGTATAAGAATATATTTAAGAAAATTTATATAATTAATATGGTAAACAACGCTAAAAAGAACCTATACTTAATGTCCTAATACAAAATATTAAAAAAATGTTCATAATAAGTAGGTAATAAAAATAAAAAAAATTGTCAGACTCATATAGTTAAAAACGTATAGTGTAGCTATAAGGGAATTTTTTTAAATCACAAAAAAGTAAAAAAAAAAATAAGGAAATTATTATTTATTTTAATCAAAAAGTGAATAAGTGATAAAGTATTTAAGCTAAGTATATCAATGTAAATATAAAATGTCTGTGTTCGAGATAAAAAAAAAAAATTTGTTTAAAACTTGCGATTATTACTTAGATAAATCTAATTTTAATTTTTGTCTAAGGCCAAATTTTTTTTTTATTTTTAAAGATAATAAATAAGCAGACAGGTACATAGATTCTGCGTAATTATTTTATTTATTTTGTTTTATTTTTTAATAAGAACCATAATTAATTATTTATAGTAAATTATTAAACTTTAATTAATAAACATAGGTATATAGTCATTACACTGTATCTCAATATTTCTTTTATTTTTATTGCTATATAAATATAATAATTTTGTACATAATAATTTAATTATATTAAAAATATAATTGTAACTGTATTACTTACATAAATACAATAAATATGTATATATTTATAAATAAAATGCATTATAAGTACCTAAGTATAATTATGCAAAATAGTTTTGTTGAAATTTGTAAACAAAAAAAAATTAATATTTTAATAAGTACTTAAAATAAATAATTATTTATAATTTGTAAGTATGTTCGCAAGAAAATTAAATGAAATATGTAAACAAAAATTACAGTCAACTCTATGTACTTGAAATAATACTCGTAATAAATAAATAGATAACAAAAAAAATTCTTATCATAAGTATTTCATATTTGAGTATTTAACCACCCTTTCGCTGCCTTCCTTAACTATAACCCCCTTTAATTATCAGAATCAGTCAAAATAGAAAGTTCTCTTAATAGTTATTTTTGATCACACATTTCATTAAAAAAAAATGCTTATTTATTTACGTGTTTAAAACTATATATAATAAGAATATATACAATAAAAATAAGTAAGTAATCTAGGTTAGTCGCAAAATTTAAGTACATGCAGGTATTTTAATCAATTATAATATAAAGATAAGATATTTACTTATAATAAAATTAAAATTTATATTTATATTTTAATTATTTATTTATTTAGATAGATATCTAGCTACTTACGCAAATAAAGAAAAGAGAAACGTTTATTTCACACATTGTGTAAAGTAAATACAAAAAATACTTTTATAAAATAAGTATTTTTCATTTATTTATGTATATTAGAAAAATAGTAAATCCTGAAGTACGTATGGTATAAGAATAATATTTAAAGATAATTGTTCAATTTTTTTTTCTTTGCAATTTAAATAATGAAAGGTAAGTAGTAAAACTCTAGTTCAAATATTTTGCAAGTTCAAGTTTATTAACTCAAAAAAAAAATTAAGTGCAAAATTTAAGGTTGTATACAAGTAGGACCTTAACAATAAACAAAATAAAAAAAAACAAATAAGTATTTTTAATAATGATTTAAATCAATATAACTAACAAAATTATTTATTAATATATTATAGACAACAGCTATGAGTAATAATATTGTATTTAAAGTTTTTGGTGTTTATTTATTTATTTCGTAAAAATTTTAATAAAAAATCGAATTATTAATTTAATAATGAACAGGTCAGGTAAGGAAAATTTCAGTACGTTGTTATATTATTTTAAATAAATACCTACCTAGATAAGTAGACAAAATAATAAATAACAATGTTTATATTTTTATTTAAATACAATAAAAACAAATAAATATGTAGTACATACCTATATATGTATATATTCAATTTTTTATCATGCTTTATTTTGGCTACCAATTTATTTATAGAATATTTTTGTTTACATTTTATTCTTCATTTATAAATAAAAATGCATAGCTACATATATAAAAATTTTTATTGCTACAATTTTTTTTTTTTTGTAAGTATAGGTAGGTATATATGTACCTACCTATCTACCTATTAATCATTCAAACACTCATACTCATTTAATTTAATAAAATTTGTTTACATTTTTTTTCACATTACATATTTAATATGGCTTTTCTAATAAATTTATTCTAATTACAAATAATTTTTCAATTAAATCAAAATTATTATGATTATTTGAATTGCTTACTGTATTTTGTTTAAAGTAACTATCTAAGTACCTAAATAGGTACACAAAATTATTAAAAAAAAAGGTATTCATTACATAAAATTACTAAATTGTTCATAAATTATTGTATTTTAAAAGAGGCATTTTCGCAAATAAAATAAAAACTTTAGAAAATATTAAAGTTTAATATTTTATCCATGCTAAAAGTCACGTAATATGTTGGCTGTTATTTACTAACAATGCCTCAATCTCCTTTTATATTTCATTTTTTGTTTTTTTATTTTCAAAAATTTTTGTAAGAAAATCATTTAGTTGTATTGCGCATTACAGAAGCTAAATGTAAGTTTACATGCATATAAACATAAAAAATAATTTATCAGTTACAACATTATAATTTTGTTAAATAAAGAAGTTTTATTATTACTTGTCTGTCGAGGTTGACAGCAATTTTCGAATTATCTACTTTTTTTTATTACCTCTTTTTTTTTCTTTATTTTGTAGAAAATCAGAAAATCAATAAAAATGTTTTATTTTTTTCTTCTTATTCTGTTCAGTTTTTTCCCCAAGTCAAGCCAAAACTTCAGGATGTTAAAAAAAAACAAACTTGGAAATGAAGTAAAATTTAATTGTGTGCTTTCATGTCAGATGACTTTCTTATCAACAAAATAAACAATTACCCACCTATTACATACTTAATTATTATTAACTAGGTTCCTAAATATAAACTTTGCTATTTAGTGGATTAAACAACCCATTTTTCATTGAAAACAAAAAATATTCAATATCTATTTAAAATTGAACGTACTTAATGAACTACGTACCTTTTTCATACCTATACCTAATTATAAAACCTATATTTTTTTTATAAAATACACATTAAAAATTTTTCGAGTAAATGGAAATATGCTTAAATAACGTGATTTTTTTTTTTTTTTTTTGTATTCATTTTATTATTTATGAAAATTCTTGCTTATACAACTTTAGGTCTAAAATTAGAATCAATATGCTAATAATAATAATAAAGAATAACAAAGTGATCTACAATTATCTGCATATACGTTATTTTATTCTGACGAACTGAAAAATGTTAACGTAGGAGACTTTTTATATATTTTCATTTATTTACAGAGTTCATAGTTCAATAAAAAGCTATATAATTTTTTTATTACTCTATATTTATTTTATATATTATTATAAATAAGTATATAAATAGGCATTATATATATAAAATTTTTATATTATTATCTATTTAAAAAGAACCTACTTGTATGAAGGGACTTTATCTAATAATAAACTTGAGATTTTTTAATAAGTATAAAAAATATAAGTAGATACTGATATATAGATATGGATACATACAAGTACTTAGCTTTTATTATTATTATTATTACAATTATTGATTAAACTTACCCTCCTGCTATTAAATGAATAAGGGTATCACGTTCCCTTTTATTCATTTCGCAGTTTTCTTAAAAAATGTAAATAAAAGTTTAATCCTTCTATTTTTTCTTACTTTTATTTTAAATTTTTCGGTAGGATTATAAAGTAGTTAAACATTAAGAAAAAGAACAATAAAAACAAAAATGATTATACACGCTGTGACCCCGTGTTTACGAAAAATTCACATCAGTTATAAATTTATACAAAAAGTCAATATGAAATTCTTGTTAGCTCTTTTTTATTCAAAATTATTTTCTTTTCAAATAATCCTTTTTCTTTTATTTTATTTAAAATTTTTGATCTCTATTATAAATTTAATTATATTTAATTTGTTATGTAATTTTATCAATTGAAAATATTTATTTGTACGAAAAATATTTATGAAGACACCAAAAATATTTTGTAGTTGTACAAAATGAAAAAACGAATATACGCCTTATTTAGCGCAGCAGTTCATTAAAAATCATGAAAAAAAAAACTTTGCCAGAATATTTAAAACTTTATATAGATAAAAATATACACTTTTTTCTATATATACATGTAATATATAATGTACATATATTATTTACGTTGTTTTTTTTGTTGAATAATTTTGTTTTTTTTTTAATGCAAGTTCTAATAACAAGATTTATAATTTTTTAAAAGTTTTTGAAAACACTTTCTATAAGACCGGCTTTGCTAATAAAATAAAAATTTATTTATTATTTTTTTTTTATTTTTCAGATAAACTTTCCCTATCTTATTTGTTGTTCACAGACTATTATCAAACTACACACCTCAATTCTCTACTGAAAAATTGAAATTGTAAAAAATTTTGATTGATGTCAAAACTTTTGAAACTTCTTCTATTTTGTTTTATATGTCAAAAGTAGTGTTGGCGCTGTATATATTTCTTGAAACATATGAAATTTGTCAAATAAATAAAAATGTCAATAATATATATTTTTAATTTTTGTTTTAAATTTGAATTTTTATTGGGTTTTATAAATTAATTGGGATTCATTTAGGAAGTTTAAATACAGTCAACCAAATACTTATATTTTTATATTAATTTAGTGTTCTTCTAAATATAAAATATTTTTATCATTTTGTTGTCAATTTCGACAATTACTTGTTATTGTTGTGTAAACTGCGTTTTAGTTTTAAAAAATGAAAACAACTACATCAGAACAACGGTTTTCATGGTGCGGTTTATTATTTTCAGACTATTTCCTATGAAGTTATGATAAAAGTCAAATTATAAGACAAGACAAGATGAAGTTCAAAATGATTAAAAATTTTACTTCAAGGACCGTTATTGTGGTTGTTTTGTCATTTTGACATAAAATTGCTTGTAAAATAAAACAAAATTCATTAAATATGAAGCCATTTAAATAACTTTTAATTTGTATTTCGAAATTTAATCACAACTACTACAGTATTTCTCCATAATGAGCGAATTTTCGAAAAAAAAATTTGCCGCAGCTTGTTTAAATAAGAGCTGTCCTAGTTAACATTTTTTGTATATTACATTGTTATGAAGTCAAATTTATCAAGAAATGTTAGGAAAAAACAATATTCAAGAATACTGTCACTGTCATTTCTACCCAATACACATTCACTTTCTATAAAAATGTTGGCAATTTGTGAAAATATTATTAAGGAATAAATGGAATGAAACATTATTTTTTTTTCATTCAATGGATAACAGTTAAGCATTCATTATAGAAAGTAAAAGAAAAAAAACACATCACGAATTTTAATGAAGAAAAAAAATATTGCTCATTTATTTACAGAATAATTTAAAAATTATAAACCATACAATTAAATTTTATTTTAAATTAAAAAATTTTTTAAATGTATTTTATATTTATATCATATATTTTTTGTTTTTATTTATTTAATAAATACATATTCTAATTTTTATATACCTAAATACATAATACATAATATATAATATATACATAAGTATCTTTGTAGATAGAATAATTATATCAATTTTAACAAATTTTTTTCTTACGTCTTAAAATTTAAAAATAATTTTAATATTGTAAGGCAAAGATGTTAAAAACATATAGAATAAATTAAAATTATTAAAATTGATTTATCATTCTTTTATATTGTTTTATTACAAAAAAATTAATGTCCTTAGTTTTCGTGTTTAAAATTTTAATTTAATTTAAAAAAAAAACTTATTTTATTTTTTTCCAACAGATTTATATTTATATATTAAATATTATTTTATTAACTTTATTACCAAACCGGAAGCTAAACAATATACAACAATAATTGTATCTATATTATAATTATAATATATTGAGTTTTTATATAACTTAATTATTCATTTTTATTATATTCCATATTAAAGTCTATATTGTGTTTAGTAGAATTTGGTCCGTATAAATATATTTAATCAATTTTATTAAATACAAAAAGCGGTCATAATGCAATTATAAAATTAATAAAAAATTTACAAAAGAACTTTTCACAAATTTATAATTTGCAAAAAAAAATTAATTTTTTATTTTTACAATAATGATAATTGCGTTACAATAACAATAAGTAATTAAGTTATCATTGGTTTATGAAATATAAATAGATTTACATACACATTTTAAAAAGATGCTATAATTACATGAATTAAATTCTGATTCCATAAAAATTATTTTAAAAACAATTTTAGTGATGTTCAATTAATAAAAAGAAAGTTTAATCGGTTATTAGAGTTAAATCATTAATAGAGTGTGTGTGTGTTTTAACATTTAAAGATGGTTGCCACTCTTGAAAAAATTAATGGGCCAAATTTATATGCATAATTTTAGAAGTAAAACTCTTATTGGTTGTGTTTGTTGGTCTCTTGTATGAAGTTTAAAAATTTTCGGGATATACTCGTATAGAGAATTTGAAATGAAATCTTTAGTAAAACATACTTATTTTACTTTTGAAGAAGAAAAAAATTGAACTTTTCTTCTAGTTTTAGAAAATAGGTCAAACACGACTAATCACATGCCATGGGGTCAAAATGCTTTGAAATATTTGGACCAAAGTGGCAACGCTGTATTTGTAACTGCGAATATAAAAGCGTTTGTAAACTGAGAGTTTTTGATATTTTTTTAATATTTTGGAGTATATTTAAACACAATTTGTTTTAAATTTAGATAAATAATAAATAATTGTTTTGTTAAATAATATGTAATTAGTATTATAAATATTCAGGTAATATATATATATATATATATACTCAGGTAGACAATTAAAAGTAAATATATGATTAATGAAACAATTGAAATTAAATATATATAGGTACATTTTATATTATGTATATAGTACCCATGTGCGTTTTTATATTTATAATTTCGTTATTATTTAAATAACAATATAATTTTTGATTAATTATTTATTTTATTTTTAATCGATTTTATTTTATTTATATTTTACACAATATTATATTTTCAAATATATTGTTGTAAAAGGACGTAAATTTAAATTTTAATTAAATTTTTGAATCTTTTCTTTTTTTGTAATTACTAATATTAATTATTATATTATGATCTTTTTTAATTTTTAATATATATTATATAATCCTATATGTGAAATGCATATTGAGTATTTTTTAAACCAAAATAAACGTATATATGTATATTTAAATTAATAACTCGATATATAAAGGGAGGACGGAACTACAAATTTAAGGGTATTAAATTATAAAGTATATTATTAATTTTAAATTTCATTTTGAAAATATTTTAATTTGTTGCAACCAGTAGATATCATTGCGGCGATTTTAAAAAATCAAACAATTGTAGTAATAATTTTACTTAAATTTTACTCAAATAATACTGAAATATTTTATAAAAAAATGTTCTGCTTTGCTTTAAAAAATAGATGGAAAAAACTTGAATTTATTAAATTAAATGTTCATTTTAAATGTATGTAAATAATTAGGAAATTTTTAATATTTTCAAATGTTATCATTTACATACATATTTAATTTAATTTGGATTTTTAATTAATTATTTAAATTTAAAATATAATTAACTAAATTTTCAATTCATGAATGTTTTGATCGTGTGTTATAAATATAAATGTTACAATGAATATTGATAATTATACATAGAAATTTTATTTACGACAATTTTTGTAAAATTGGCAACGATCTTAAAAATATTATTTTTGTTAACAATTCTTTTTTAATTTTAAAAATTTACTTTTTTAATCGTTTTGTAATAAAATTTTTTTTTATTTTTAGTTATTATTTATATAATAATTAATTATTATACAATATAGGATTATGATATAGCAATTATTTTGAATTTAAAGTTTCGAAATCATAATAAAGTAAAGATTTGGGAAAATAATACTACAATAATGTAAAAAATGAACTCAAAATAAGAGGAGAAGACCACAAAATATTGATTTTATTAAATTAAGGCGCGTGTACAATTTAGTCAAGAGTTCATGACATTTTGTTTTATACATAATTAAGTATATACCTACATATAAATATTATATAAGTATATAATTTTTACATATAATCATAAGAAGTTTTCTTCATTTAATTACAATATAATGAATGTAAGTATTTATTTTGAGCCCATTTTTCACTATTCGTTGTGAAATTTATTCAAATTTGATTCAGAAAATATATGTACTTAATATAATTTCGAGTTAAAAGAGAAAAATAAATATTGTATTATTAAATAAATAAGGTATTAAATTTCAAAATAATAATTTTAATTTTTGATAGTCTTAAAAAATTATTAAATGAATTTTTTATTTAAAATTAATATTTGCTGCAAAACATTTATTTGCAAAAAAAAAATGTTTTAATTAGCTGCCTGTTATTTTATTTATAACTTTTAGGATAAGAAAACTTCATACATATATATAATATATAAGAACGAAAATAATAATAATGGCTTGAAATTCAATTTCTTTAATTTTTATAAATGATGTAAAAGGCACTATAAATTAAATTTTTTATTTTTTTTTCATTTTTTTTTATTTATACAAAAAATATTATGGATTAATTCTTAAATTTTC
Organism: Condylostylus longicornis; assembly: GCF_029603195.1. Lineage (NCBI taxonomy): Eukaryota > Metazoa > Arthropoda > Insecta > Diptera > Dolichopodidae > Condylostylus > Condylostylus longicornis. The sequence continues at coordinate 644,908 of NW_026578006.1, forward strand.
ATTAAACAACGGCAAGAAAAACTTAAATTTAATATAGAACAGAAAAATATATTCAAGACTTTCAATACTTAACTGCATTTCCGAAGCATAGAATGGTAAATTAGTCTTACGAAAACAAAATAAAAAAATTGGACATTTTTATTTTTACGACTTTATTCTTTGAGTTATTGGAGCTCAATATTTTTGCATATAATACAATGAGCTTAGTATAGCTTTTGGTTTGCTCATAACAGCACATTTTTAACGGGTTTAGTAATTTTTTTTTAACTCTTACAGATTTTTCAAATTTTTCTCTTTACAATCATATTATTGTTGATATTTTTATAACAATGGTATCACAACATTAAACTGAATGCCAGAAAAGTAGCTTTTACTTCATATAAGAAATATGATATAACTATTAATATCACCCAATTTTTTATAGATATAAGCAAAATTTTAAAAATTGTTACTGTAAGTTTCGAAATGAGTTTATCAAACTTTACATTCTGAAAATGTGTAAAGACTGAGAGGTACAAATAAAATGTTTCCCATTATTTGTTTTTTACCTATAATTTTTTAGATTCGTTCGTTTTATTGTTTTACTTCTGGAATACTGTAGTGTCTTGAATATGCATAAAATAATTTTCGTGTTATAAATATAATATTATTTATTTTGGGAAAATACATATAAATTTATATATATAAACATATATAGTTAGATAAACATAGTAAAGGGCTCCTCAAATTGTAACTTTATAAAATAAAAACAGTAATATATAAATAATAAATTATATAGATTTTCAAAAATTATTTTTTTTTTATTACATCTACTCTATTTTATATATTATATTATATAAAGTTTAAAATTTTGTTTGGCTAAAAAACTATTATATAATTTTACATTTTCGATTTAATTAAATTTATATGTAATTTTATAATAAAATTATTTTAATAATAACTTTGATTTTAATAAATATATTATTAAATATGCTATTAATAATTTTTATAATAATAATTGTGCTAAGTAAATTTTAATAAATTAAGTTTTTTGTTTTTATTTTTTTTATGCTTTTTTTTATTTATTTATTTATATAAATGTTGAATTGAATCTAAAGAATTTTTTTTATAATACAAATTTAATAATTTTGCATTGCAACTGATGAAGTAAAAATTAATTTTTTCCATTTTTTTTTTCCTTTTCATTTCATTTTTTTTTATTTTCATTCTTATTGCAATATAATTGTTTTTTTTTAATTTAATTTGAATTTATGCTAAATTTATTAAACTTTTAAAAATTTATCTTTATTTCATTTATTACATGTGTAAGAGATTTTTTACAATGTTAAAAATTTACTATTTTTTTTTTTTAAGTTTAATTTTCTTTTCTTTTTATTTTTGCTACTAAAAAACTTTATCCATAAATTTTGAGTATTTTTCGAATGAGAATTCTACATATAAAATTTTAATAATATTTATTATTGCTTAAAAAACCAAGCAGAATTTAAGGTTAGAATATCAAAATTCTAAAATGAAATATGAGCTATTCGTTCTTTTTGAAAATCATACAAATTCGCTTAAAAAAAAAACAATTTTAACGGTAAAAAATTTTAATACTCGTACATATGAAAGAATGATTTTTTATAATTATAGTTTTGAAAAGCAGCTCATATATATACATATGGTTAAAGCTAAGTTTCTATTTAATATAAGTAATAATAATGTAGTGTTAAGTTTAAACTACATTTTCATAAACGCACAGTAAATATAATTTAGATATGAGGAGTCCTTACATATAATAGTATAGAATATATAAATTATATAAATTTATATTCGTTATAATAAGGATATTTAAATTATAATAAAAATATAAACATAATTAAAATTAAAATAAATATTATGATTTACTTATATTAATACTATACAAGGAAAATATAATATTAAATTTGTAAAATATCAAAGATAATTATAGAATTAAATTTGAAATTTTATATACATATAATAATGTATGTAAAATATAAAGATAGAGAAATATTATATAGATTTAAAGATAGTTTTAGTATTAGTTAAACGCATATTATATAATATTCGGTATATATAAATACAATAGACAAGAAAAAAATTTTACTCTTACACTGACTAAATTCAAATATTTATACTTTTATTATGGTATGCCTCTTTTTTATGCAAAATGGAAATTATTGTAATGTTTTTGCAATTAATTGAGAAAGTAAATTATTACATATACATATGTATGAATCCAGTTGTGTTAATATATCCGGACTATATTGCGGATCCCAATTATATGAGCAAATTAATTGAGCTTTAAAATATTTAAGTTTATTTTATAAATTTTTATGAAGAAAAATTAAAAATTCTTAGAGACGATAAATTGGTTTGGCTTCAGCACTACATTTGGAAAAAATATAAAATAAGGTGGTAATATTTTTTTATTTTAATATTTTTCCTTATCATTAAATGAAAGTTATAGTTCTTTTTTTTGTGAAATTAAAATCGAAATTTTATGTAATTAATGCATTTTTATGAATATAACACTTAATTGGAATATTTTTTGTGGCACGAACTATCTGTTATCCTGCTATAAATATAAAACTTTTGACTTTGACATTCATGGTGATAGTCAAATTTGATAAAATAAAATATAAAATTTTTTCTATTTAAAACGAATACGATGTCGTTTGGTTTTTGTAATTACTGAAAGAATTGAGAAATTATAATTGAAAATAGGAAAATTTCAAAAAAAAAATTAAATTTTTTATTTATTTAAATTTTAACTACAATGTAACAAAAAATATTTCTTAAATAAAATTTTCAAAAGGGAAAAGAACGGATCTCTACTATTCATCATGTGGAATTTATCATGTGGAAGGGATTGTTGATAAATAATCAATTATGAAAATTTTACATTTTTAGTATTTAAAACAAGAGTCATGGTTTATTATAAAATTCAACAAAATTAATTGCTACTAATAAAGTTTTTATAATTTTTACTCATTTAAAAATATTATTTAAAACTATAATTATTTATAGTATATATATTTATATTGATATTATACATATACATATATATTGGTAAGTTATAGATTTTGCATATTTAAATTGGAACACATTAAAACAGAATTTATAGAGTAATTTTTAAAATTTGTTTTGGATTTCTATTGTATGTAAGTATATGTATACATTTAAAAGTTGTTAAGAAAATTTATAACTTTTCGAAGTAACAATAACATTTTTTTTATGGATTCTATAATTTTGATCTTTCCTACTTCTAAATCTTTTTCAAAATTGAATAATTTTGCTTGTTTTTACGTTTAAATCATATATTTTTCTTTATACATATTGATGGTGCTTGTGCATTCTAAAATTATTTACAAATAATTGAATTTAATTGAAATCATAATAAAAATATTTTAAAATTGTATATTTTTAATTTCTGTTTAACATTTTTTATTAAATTTCTCTTTTATTTTTTAAATATTTATAATTTTGAATTAAACTATCACATAATAACATTATCGGGTTCATTTGGACTTATTGGAGACATTTCAACGCTATCTAAAAGTGGTGTTTTTTCTTCACTCATACCTCCAATTATTTTACAAACATCTTGATGTAATGAATCATCTTCTGAGCTATCTTGACTTGATTGATGTAATTTATCAGAATTTTTAATTGATGTTGATGAAGACGGTGATGATGATGCAGATGCTGATGATATATTACTACTATTTAATTGTTGATTAATTGAACTCTGACTTGAACTGTTTTTATTGTCATTATTAGAATATTCGTCTTCAGAAACGCAGTCTGTTATTGCGGTTTGTTTTAATTTTGATAAACAGAACGATTGTCTTTCTGATATTAATGATGAAGATGAGCATACGGTTGGTTTTTTATCTATGCTTATATTATCACTTAGTGTAACTAAATCATCACAAATTAATTTTGGTAAAGAGTTTTTATTAATATTACTAGTATTATTAAAGTTTAACGTTTGATGAAGACTTTGATAAGAGCCACCTGCAGTTATACTGCTAGATGCACCGCATTCATTAATACTACTGTTACTACTACAAATACCACCACTACTTGCGCCACTGTTATTACCACCTCCGGCAATAATATTAATTGCCGCTGATGTTGTTGTTGTAATCACATCAGTAACTGATTGCCCACGATTTAATATTCTTTTCTCTTCTTGATTGTCTTTCATAAATTTACGACTTACATGTGGTGAGTCTAATATTGAATCATTTGACTTTGCAATTTTTGTTTTACGATACAATAAACTATCTTTCCACATAGTTGTACGGCATGTATCGCTACCACGAAATGATGAATGCGTTAATTTTTTGTACTTTTCACTATTAACACGATTTTCCGAATTCGTACGATCTTTTATTGGCATAAATGCACTGTCGATTCGACGCTCTTCTTCTAGTGATCTAAATGCCATTTTATTTACTTGTTTTAAATTCTTTCGATTTGGTGACATATCCTCAAATGAACTAACACGATATTTTTGTGAGAAAACTTCTAATGTACCGGACTTTTTCGAAGGTGACGTCGTATAAATTGAATTTTGGTCATTAACTAAAATTTTCGGTGGATCAAATTGTAAATTCGAAATTGAAGAGCTAATTTGTAACGGTTTTCGTTTTGGTGATAACGATAATGAATGTTGTGAACGATTCATATCATCACCTGAATGAACACCCAAATTGGACGACGAATAATCTCGGCTAACTGATGGAGTTGATGTAGCTGAATCACCATTTTGATTTTGCCTAAATAATTCTAAACTTATTTCTTTTCCATTAGTTTCCGTTTGCGTTGTTGTTGCTATAATTATATCTTCAACACCTTCGTCTATAGGTGATGAAATTGATTGAAATGAACTTAAACGAAAACTTGATGCTACCGACAGTTCACCATCTGTTAATGAACCAAATGCCGAATCTTGTGATGGATTACTCCTACCATATTTTAAGCGACCATACTCGAGACGACGACTTTTTGAATTTTTATAATTACAAATATCGGCTGTCAATTGATTACTTGATACTGATACTGTTGTGTTATTAGAATTAATAGCTGATGGTGAAATACTTAATTCAATGGCGGGTGAATATTCATTTTCATCGTTGTTTATTTTAAATGCATTCATTGATGGAGTAGGGGTTGCTGATGCAGTTGCTGATGAGACATTGCCGCTTGTGCAACCAGAAGCACCCGTTATTATACTACTATCATCTGATTGTAAGCTATTATCACAAAAGTGTATTGGCGATTGAAGCGGATCATAATGATGAGAATCGTAGCTACTTGATGTTACGATAACTTCATCTAGTGCACTTTCAGAATCACTTGATATTTCGAAAGAGTCGTTAACCCTTAAATAAAATGGAGGTTTAAGTTTTATTGTTTTTTTGCTCTTTTATTTCAAATATATATTTTATTATTTAAATATATATATACACATTATGTATATACTATGTTAGCATTATATTAGACATGCTTTTATATACATGTATTAGTTGAATATTTACAATTATAATTAATCAAATAATTAAAGCGGGATTAAATCATACATACATATCAAAATTTTTAACAAACATTTTAAACTGCTTCGGTAGCATATTGTGAATAGAACATCAAATCAAGTTTGCGGAAGCATAGCTCTCTTCTCAAAATTTAAAGTGAAAATTTGTAATGCAATGAAAATTTAAGTATAAAAGCAATTTTGTAATTTTGATTGTAAAATTTGGAAAAGGCAGTGTAATTTAAAAAGAAAAAATTAAAATGCAATTAAGATATATCATCGAATATTTGAATTTAATAACAAGGCATTATAGGAACTACGTGAAGAGGATCGATTTTATAAAAAAAGGAAAAAATTATTATTTATATAGTTTGATGAACTTGATTAAATCTCTGAAATAAGCTTATAAATTAATTTAAGATCACAATAATTCAGGAATATTATATTAAATTGATTACAAGGAGGAAGGAAGAAAACACATTTTTTACAATTTGATTTTTCTCTGGAAGAAGCATTGTGGCAACAGACGGCAGTATTTGAAACCACCAACACAGTTTTAAAAAGGAATTTGACAGATATAGCGATACTTTTTTTTGCGTCAATTTTTGTTTTTTTTTAGTGTGATCTATTTCTTTAGGAGAGCTTTTGTTTATTGGTTAAAAAAGCTTTTTAACTAATTTTTGTAATTTGTTTTATTTGTTGCTAACTTGCAATCAAATTTTGTTATTCATTATAGCTTCTACAAATAAAAACTCATGTCACCAATGTTACAAAGATGTCATTCATGAATTTGTATAGTATATTCGTATCCGCCGCATAAGAGTAGCACTCATGGAAGCATTCTTAAATGCAATTTTTTTTATATTATACATGAAAATTTCTTCAGACATTTAATCAATTTAATATCAAGTTTAATAAGAATATTAAAGAGAGATGCCACATTTGAAGTATGTTATTTAAACATTATACTCATTTGAAGATATTTTAAGTTAAAAATATCAATCATCTCTATTTAAAAATAAAACTACATATGACAAGTGATTAATTTAGTGCTTCATGTTTAAATAGAAGATTATATATAAAAATGTTAATATTAATGTTAAAAGTGTGTGCGCTTAAAAATGTGATTGAATTTATTGATTTTGTTCTTGAATTATGATGAAATTATTATATATTTTTATGTAGCAAATAGCTAGTTATTGAATCTGTTGAATAATACAGTCTTTTTTATTCAGTTACTTAGAAAATTTATTTCGGAATGTAATTTATTTTTACTGATTCGCATTTGTAACACGAATCTTAGCAATTGACAACTAAATTTTCCAACTTTATGTGTAACAAATTTATAAGCACTATTAAATACCATAGTAAGGGAATAGCGAATTTTATTCAAACTATACATATACATATATATATAATTATAGGAGTTTTACAATATTTATATTTTATATACGTTAATATAGGATTTCGCAAAAAACAAAATATTTACTTGGTATAGCTTTAAAGGAATATGAAATTTTGAAGCCATTCGAAGTCATTTGCAAATAGAAGTTGGTGTCATTACTTTTGGATATGCGTGTATTTTCAATTAATAATACTTTTCTTTATTATTATTTTTCTTTAATATACATATAAAATATTTTACATTATGACAATGATAATAACTTACCTTGCATTTTATGTAATATTTATTATTTATATCGAATTTTTAATTCCCAATAATGGCGCAATGATGGCGCTATTTAAAATAGGGGTTTATACAAACTTCATATGGTGCGAGAAGGTAACTGATGACGTTTACATAAATAAATTAATTTAAAATAAGAAATATATATTTTTAAATATTGCATGCGTGCCAAAACAGGACTTTTATTAATTTTTTTTTTATAATTTTTATATTAAAAAAATTAATTTTAAAATAATTTAAAACAAAAAATAAAAATTAAAGAAAACAAAAACAAAAAAAAAATACTAGTTAAAAATATGAACAGACTATAATAAACGACAATTATAACACCACAACAATTATTATTACATTATTATTATTATTATTTCAAAAAAAAAGTATTATAGAAGACTATTGAGAGAAAAACAGAAAACCAATACAAACATCACTACTATATTGTTATTATTATTTATTATTACATAATATTCTTTTAAGTTATTTTAATAATCTATCGAAAAATAAACTTACGATTTTGGTCGTTCTGAGAGTTTAGGTGTAGATGGAGGTGTCGTACATGGTGAACAATTTCTTGAATCACTAAATGAGTTCATTGATGCAACTTGTCGTTTTTTAACAGCATGAAATAGACTTAATGTTGATCGACTTAAACTCGGTTTGATTGTCTACATAAAATAATTTTTCTTTAGTTTTGAATTTGAAAAAAGAAAACATATGTCGGACCTTCTATTCTAACATTTTGACTTACGATTTATTAGAATAAATGGTACGATATTCAAGTATATTATGATTTCTTAAAACTTACACTAACGCATGGTCCACGTAATTCTCTTAAATCAATGCTACGGAACCAATCGCATAGAACTAGATCTTCAACTGCTGGCTTAACACCATCTAAGGGATCGAAGATTAATGCTATAATTTCAAAAGCCTGCAATGGAAAAGAAATTCGTCAAATATTTTTTCTAAAACATTTTTTTTCTGCATTTCTATGCATTGAATTACAGTATAATTTTCTAATTTTGTTGAGAAAGGGGAAGAAAATTTTTTAAAAAATAGTGTTTGTAGCGATGCTTGATAAAGCGCTCAGTTGGAATTTTTTTAAACAAGACTTCTTGGCCAAGAAAAATGTTGTTTTTATACTTATCAATAGTTCGGTCAGTAATGAGCCGGTCGTTTGGTGAAGAAAATTCTTTAAAAATGCATTTATGGAATTTAGAAAAACTACACAGACTGAAATTAGGTGGAAGGAAATGTCAGAAGGTGCCGAAATTGAGTAAAATACTAATTGATCAAAAAATAAAATTTGTGCTACTATACAAATTACAATAGTTCTTCAATCAAAGATGTTCTCTCTGTATTTGTGCATTCGAGAGAATGTTCGCAAGGAATGTGTAAATGAAATCTAAATTATATTTTCAAATAGTCAGGCGGAAATTAAACAATTTTACGTATCCCGTCTTTTAAAAGCAAAAGACGTCACAAAAAGAATGGAACTTCTCCGTAAGAATTCGTTAAGCCTGAACTCTTTGTATAGTATAGTCAACAAAATTGCTACACGAAGGCGGTTTAGGAGTATTGGGTTACTGATTTGCTCAACATTACTGGAATCGTTGTAGTACAATTCAATTGGATTAGTTTTTTCGTGCTACTGCGGATCTAACTACGAGTATTATATGTACAATTTGGAACTACTATATGTTTTAGACATGACGAATTGTGTCTTATAATAAATTTATATGTCACATAAGAACCATATGCCAAGGAAACAGCTTATGATTTTATTGAATATTTCAAATTTTTTCCTAAAAGCGCAACCATTGAGCTTACGCCTTGACTCTTGGAATCTAGTTCCATGTCATATACATGAAAACTAAATTTGGAATACAAAAGCTTTTAACTGTAAGATTATTGATAAGGTTATTAATTTTTGTGTCCCTATAAAAAAATAATTCCGTCAAAAGAAAAATTTTATTATTTATGAAATTTTTGACCAAAAATATTTTAGACAAATTTTTTAATATTCCTTTGAAATCGATATGAAATTTATTTTCTTTTTATTCAAATTTGCAAAGTTATAAAAAATATAAGTTATAGTTTTGTAATTTGTGTTTACACAATAATTTTTATTTATTACCGTTAAAAGTTTTGTTTTTTTATTGTTACGTAAATTTACCCCACCATACTAATTAAATTAATTCATGTAATAATCTATGTATTGTGTACATTTGCACAATCATAACATAAAAGAAATTTCTATGTAATATGTATAATTACTTATGTATTTACCTGTGGATGCCTTCTAAAGTCCTCTTCAATTTCTTTAATAATTGGTTTAGATGTTGCTAATTCATATCCCATACACATTTCATAAAGTAAATGACCAAAACAAATTACATCAATATTTTCTATTTCGACAGTTGAACGTGACCACATTACGGCATTAATTCGAGAAGTTAATCCTAAAAGACCGTTCTCTAATCCAGTTAATCTATATTTAAATATATATATAGAAGCAAAAGGAGAAAATGAAAATTAATTTTGTAATGAGTATTTTATGTAACACTTTTCTTATTTATTGTGCAAGAATTTAATTACTTTATGTTTTTTATGCTTTTGTTTTTTTAATTTTTTTTTAATTTAGTTCATTTGTGTTTTTTAAATATTTTATTATACCTTGCAACACCATTTTGAATAATAACATTTCCACTATGTATATGACCATGTAATTGAAAACCTCTATCCTTAAGAAATAATAAAGCTTCTAAAATTTGCCGCCCTAGTCTCTGAACTTGCGAAGCTGGCAAACCAGATGGTTTTTTTGCGTATTTTCGACTATACTGGTCATTCCATTGTGTCTGCATTAATTAAGACAAAAAAATAAAAAAATTTAGTAATAAAATCTTTGTTTTTTTTATGGTTAATAAGTATACATTATTAGATTTGAGGGCACATAAAATAAATGAAATAAATATTTATTTTTTTCACATGTCGTTTTAACGTATATATACATTAAAATAAGCTGTTCTTCAGTTCAAACATTTGAATAAAATTCATTTGCGGATAATGAGGGGGAAATAAATTGCCCCAAAAGGATATTATACTATGGAACTTATATTACTATAAGAAGGTATTCATATAGTACTATAGAAAGAATTCTCTTTTATTCTTATTCACTCTGCAGTTTTGCAGGTAGTAAACATATGCACATGAATTTTCGATTTTCCCTATTTCTCATTTATTTTATGTACTGTTGTGTTATATACTTTTTACATGTTTATTATCAAAAATATATTATATAATTCACACACATACTTACCTTATAAATTAAATCTTTTAGGCTACCACGTGGATTAAATGGCATGACAAGTGAAACATATGATTTTGTTTCATAATGCAAAAATTCTAAATCTAATACTGGATAAATATATGGATGATGTAAAGATCCCAATAATTCTAACCAACTTTGATTTTGATTTTGCGGCAGTTCATCTAAGGCAATACATTCAGGAGGTAAAGGAAGTAAGGTCATTAGGCGTTCAGTTCGAACCTATGTAATAAAAACAAAAATTAACAAGCGAATAAAATTAAAATAAAGTTTTTTTTTTCAAATTTACCGTAGAATCACTTATTAGAAACCAATTCTTATTTGTTCTAGAACCGATTTCATCAAGATGTGCGATAACATTATAACGTCCATTCGAATTTAATGTCCATTCTTGAGCAACACTTAATGCACGTTCTCTTGAAGCACGCTCTTTTGGACCACGTTCTGGTACACTACCACCGCTATCTAATGCTGTATATTGATATTTTAAATTTGGCCTGAACAATGGAGAACATCAAATCAGGAGGAAAAAATATAAAAATTCAAAAAAAAAAAATTATTTATTTTACAATATAAAAAATAGAAATTAAGTAATTAGCTAATATAAGTAAGTTTTGTTATCAATTAGCAAAAGATAAAATAAAAAAATATTTTTTTTTTTTTAAATAGAACTATTATAATTTAATTAAAGTTTTCTAGCATACTTCTTCTATTATAGGAAATTTATTTTTTAATATTTCTAAGCTAAAGTTACTTTTATTTGTTATAATAATGCTTAGCTATTCATTTCAAATTACTAAATTACTGGTTAATAATTAAATATAATATGAGCATGTTAATTACTAAATGTATTGATATTAGAAAATACTAAGTGGTTTATGAGATTATAAGCAAAAATTTCCAGTTTTAATAATATTTTTTAGTTTTTTTTTTTTGAAAATGAATTGGTTTGTCTATAATATTTTGTATAATATTTTTCGTGTTTTGGCAGTAAAATTTTAATTAATTTTTTCAATAAAGTATTTTTTCTCCCTTTTTTAATTAAACTTATTGATATTATTAAGATGAATTTAATATGCTTTATAGAATGTAATTTCCATATTAAGTTTATGTAAGTGATAATGTAATTTGTGAATATATTAAAAAAACCAAGTGCATTTGAAACACAAAAAAAAAATTAGGTGTTTTAAATTCAATAATTCCAAAAATTTTTAAATATTTTTCTATTTGCAATTAAAAACAAATAAAATTCTTTTCCAAAAAAAAAAAAATTGATAAAAATTATTTCTTGCTTTCAGAGTTTAATTGATTAGGTGCTTAAAGTCACTAGTTGAAAAAAAACAGAAATTTCAAATTTACCTAAAACTATTAACTTATTATTAACTTAAACTTGCAAATTATGCATATTATAATATTAAACTTTAATACAAATTCTATTTCCTATAATTGTATAAGAAACATGTTTTATGAACTTGTGCTACATGATCATTACAAGAGTTAAAAAAAATTCTATTTAATTGTGAAAATTAATTAATTTTGACAAAACCTTTACATAAATATTTTAAAATAATGACTGTCACTGTAACACCAATAAATAAATATACAAATTGTAGACAGGTGTTCATATTAGTGTGAATTTGCCATGAAATATTGTTAAAATTATTGTAAAGCGTTATTTTTTAAGTTCGCCCTAATCTGACAATTTTATTCGATGAAATGTCACCGGCATTACCTTTCCATATTACAATATTCGTATGTACAAATATCATTAGAGTTTTAGTTTAATTTGATAGATAAGATTTTTTTTATATTCACATAAGAGTTTTTGCATCACCATATTCATTATACATTAATTAATAGCCAATTAGACCTTTTTTTTTTCTTTTTATATTTTAAATTGAATTCTTAACAATATTTGTAATATATAAATATATAATATAAATAATATTGGGAAATATATAGTACAATACGATTGCATAATTGTCATACACATATTTTTATTATAATAAATTATAAATAATCGATTTGCGTTGAGCATATACTGAAGCGCTTTAACGTATTGCTATAAATATTAATGATGCAAAACTATAGGTTACTGTAACTGTTTTGCATGAACTTTTCAACTCGTATACAAATATGACATTTTTTTAAATGACAATTAACTGACATGTTTATTTTTCATAATATTCGCTTAGTGTCAAATTATGAAAAAATGTCAAAATATAAGCTTTCAGCACAAAGCTTTGAAATAAAAATTATGTTTAGATAAATCGCATAAAAACGATCAAATAATTTTGAAGCGCTTTTATTTTGCCTCAATAGTTTCTTTCATTTTTATAATAAGAAAAAATAAATAATAAATTTTTATGCATAAAGCTAGGTTTATTGACAAAACTCGTCAATATTTGGAGAAGATAACATTATAAGGCTAAAGGGAAAGGGTGGAGAAAGGCTATATTTGAAAATTGATCATATAAAATTCAATATATATAATTATATTTTATTATAAAAACAAAAGAAACTTATGAGTCAATTAATATTATAATTTATTATAAAAAATTTAGTTATATTTAAAAAAAAAAGAATATAAATTGTTTTTTTTTTTTTTTTGATTACATCAAAAGATTATGCATTTGTATAGAATGAAAGGGGAAGAACAACATTGAAATACGACAATCAATAAGGAAACATAAAAAAAAATTACTTTTTTTTTTTACAATTTTTAATCAATATGTAATAGTAATAACAATAATAATAATCAAAGAGTGGTTTTTCAAGATATTCTCAATATTCTTACATAATATTATATTTGTATAGCTATTATATAATACAGTTAAATTCCATTACTCGAATCGAATATTCTATAATATTTGGTTTTTTTTTATTATTTGAACTTTGCATATTTTGAATTTATTTTTGACATTTAGAATGATTCGATTTATGGAAGTTCCACTGTGTATAATATAACAAATAATTTGGAAATAGACGACATTAATATATTATATACGAAACAGTTAGATAATAATATATTTTTAATTTATTGTACTCATACATATACATATATATTTTATTTTTTTATAATATATGTATGCGTATATGTATATACAGTGTATATAACAATACAAATTATGTTATTATCATAAAAAGTTGAGAAAAAAACGTAAATTTCAATACAAATAAAACACTCAAAAAAATTTAGATGATATTTTTTATTTTTGTAATTTTTATTATAGTTGATATAAAATACATAAAATTTAAAATGATTTTTTTTTATAAAAATTACAATTTATATATAAAAAAAAATTGTTTTAATAAAAATTTGTTTTAGTAGTTTGATAAGAAACATGGTAAAATAAAAACATTCCACATAATTTTTGCTATTTTTTGAATTTTTTTAAAGTTATTGGAATTTTGTTATAAGAAATTTATATAATAAAAATGTGAATTTTTATTTTAATTTGTTTTTTTTTTTTTTTCAGCAATGATAACTGTATTTGTTATAACGTTTACATAACGTTTTAATGTACAATATAATATTGATAAGGAATATATAAAATTGGCTTAAAATTTTTACATTAAATTTATTAGAACTTTAAATGCAATTATTTAATAAAAATTATTAAATTGAAAAATTAAAATTGATAAATTGAATAAAATATTTATATAAGAATTGAAATTTCATTTCATAAATAATGTGCTAAAAGAAATATTTCAATTAATTAATTTTTAAGAAAAGTGTACCATTTAGTTGGATATTTTAATGTAACAAGTGAAATTTTTATCATAGACAAAAACCTATGCATTCAAATTTGCGAATTTGTTTTTAATGAAAAATTATTACCATTACCATTAGAGGGACGATTTAAAAAAAATTTTTCATAAAAACTTTTTTAATATGATTTCTTTTTAATAGTGTTAATATTAAATTGATAAAAAATATTATGTATAAAGAATTTCGATAACAGTAAAACCTGTCTAAGATGGAATCTTAAGAAGAAGCAAACTTTTTTATAAAGGAACATTCTTTTCGACATTAAATATTTGAAAAAAAAAAATTCCTGTTAAAATCACACTTGAAGACGGTAGCCTGTCTGAAACGGAAACTGTTATATTTTAGTACAGTTTTGACTAATGTCACCTGCTTAAGGCAGAATTTTTTGTATTTGACTTTTGTGACAACTGTACAAGATTGTAACAATGCGTATGTTTATATTTGCAATATGTAATTTTTCAAATGAAAAATTTTTTAATTGTCAACAATCCGTTAGAGGTCTGTCACAAACTTGTTTAAGATCTAAATCTGTTTTAGACGGGATATTTTGTTTTGACTCTGTGTTATTCCGTCTTATATAGGTTTTACTGTATCTATATTGGGAAATGTAAAATTTAAAATTTATAAATATAAAATTATTAAAATTAAGTTAATTAATAATACGATAAATCCACACGATTTCAAAATTAATTTAAGCCAATATTATATATGTATATTATGTAATAAAATGGTAAGGAGTCTTTGTATAATGAATCAATATAAATATATAATTTTTAAATTATGAAATGAATTAGTATATATTATATTGCTATGGTAGTCCTATGGTAGGTAGGTTTTAAATTTTAAATTATGCGTGGAAAGTTCGGACAGTTTTTTTAATTATACGAAAATTGTTAAAAATAAATTTTTGTATGTACTTAGTGAATTTCTTAACTAATTTTTTTAAAAATTAAATTCGTATAAATGGGACGATCTACAAACAGTAACAATCAAGAAAATTATAAATTTAAATTTATTTAAAAATTAATTATTTGATTGAATTTTTCGGCGTACGTTCAAAAATTTTATAAAATGAATTTTTCTTAAAAATTGTATAAAAACATTCAAAATTTGCTATAAATATTGAAAGATTTAATTATTATTCATATATCACAGATTATATCACAGATTTTTTTTATATGTTTCAAAATTATTACTATATATATATGTATGTTTTATGACACGATATAAATGGATAAATACATGCCAGCATATACAAAATATATACATATACAAACTAACATTATTCTTTTAAAAAAGTTTCATTAAATCATTAAAAATTTTCAAAAATTTATAAGTCATTCTATATAATTTAAAGTAGAAAACATAGAAAAAAAAATTTAACTATATATATTTATATCTACCATAAAGTATATGCAATATTAATAATATTCTGTCATATGATATTTACTGCTTCTAGCTAAACTACTATGTATAGTATTTAATATATAAATATAGTACATAAATATTGATTCATTAAACATAGTTACAACAACTATAAATAATTATATAATTTAAATGTTTTATTATACAATATTAATTATAAAGGAGGATTATAATATATATAAAATATATAAATAGACAATTAAAAATTATTAATAATAATGTAGATAAATAAAAAAAAAGAGAAATTTAATATAATAATTTTGTTAATTAAAAACTAAAAATAACAAATTTTTAAATTAAAGCAAAAAATTAAGTATAAATAATTTTTTAAATATTTAATTTATTATATAAAAAGAGAATTATTGTGATGGAATCAGATATTTAATTTTTTAAAGGTAATGGTATAATACTTTTTAGAGTTAATTGTTTTATAACGTAATTAACATTTGCTACAATAAAAAAAATTTAATTTTAGTAATTTTTTTTTAAATAACTTTGAAGCCTAATGCACAAGTTTGGATTATAATATTTAAAATATTTAAATTAGTTTTTGAAATAAGAAAAAGATTATGGCTCTAAGCAACCATAAAGCTTTAAATTTTATGTAAATACAAAATGGAACTGCAATCTACTTTATTTAATAACTAAAATTATAATATATTGTTAAATATTTCAAATTGAAGATGTTTACAATAAAAATTCTTCTTATATTTTTAATTTTTGTCATATTTCATATACTATCAGTATTGAAACATACTTTTTAAAGAGTAAAAAGTTGTAATATAAGAACACAACACGCATATGATATGATAAGAAATATTAATCATTCATTATATAAAGCAATACTAACACAGTGAAGGCCTAATAAGCGGTATAAGCATTGAGGCTTTAAATTTAAACAAAAAATATGACTTAATTATAAGGCGTAGATATGTACATAATTATATATATATAGAATGCACATTATGCAAGTATGCAAAGCTTTTTTATGACAATATTATTATTTATATATAAGCAAAAGTTAAATTTTCTGTGTTATACTGTTATAATATCATTAGTAAAATATCAGTATTGTTTAGAAAATAACGGTAATTTTTTATTAAAATAACGGTTAGTATTAAATAAATGAATTAATATTTGATTTTGTTAATCTAATGTTAATTTTATATGTTTTTACATATTATTTTTAATAATATGATTTTTCCCTTATTAATTATCAATATTTTATATTGTAAATAAAATTAGTATATTATTAAAGGGTTGCTTTTAAAATAAGAGTAAAGAATATTGTCGAATTATAAAAATTTGTAGAGACTTGTCATACTTCTATAAAAATTTAATATTTAAAAATGAGATTATAATGAACATTTTTCAATTCAATTCAATTGTTATTAAATTTTAGAGTAATGTTATATTGAATATTATTACTTGAAATATATATATATATATATATATTTAGATGATTTAAATATAAGAATAGTAAATTTTTATATTGTAGAAAAAAAGAACAAAAAAATTTAACAAAACTTTCAGGCACTAAAACAACAAAAAAGAAACAATATTTTTTTTTTTACAAAAATATTTCAACAATTTGGTCAAACCGGAAAAGAATAATATTTCTTATTAATTTAAATTGAAAATGAATGCTTTTCCAAATATTTGACTTTTCAATTTAAAACATATAGTTTAGTTTATCCTACCTGTTCTAGATTTGTATAACAAAAATTGAAATTTATTATTATTAATATTTTATAAAAATAGAATATTGGGTTCCTTATAGGAACCCATATTTTTAATACTATATGTAATTAAACTAAATCGCTATATAAAATATTTTTCTATTTGCTAGAAATTTTTAATAAATTTTGAGTTCCAACTAATCTATCTAAAAGTATAATGTTTTATTTTGAGTGAGTGGCGCAATTTCGAAATTTGAGCTTTATTTAGCTAAAAAAATAATTTTTTTTTCGCTTAATTTCCCAACATTTTTCTGTACTGCTCGCCATAAATAAGTAATGATGACATACGTGGTATTGAAATTATTTTTTAGTTTCAGAAACATGTGTGTATAATCAAAGATATTTATTTTTTAAATGAAATTTCTGTAAGTATTATAAAACATTTATATGTTCACAATGAAAATATTGCTCTGAAAATACTTAAAACCTGTAAACATTTAATTAGTTAATAAAATTATATATAGGATTGGGTAATATGTATATTGCAACTGTATTACCGATCTAAAATAATTTTGTTAATGAAGTACTTTAATGCGAAAATTATCAAGATTTTTGAGGACTATACAAGCAGACACATGACTGTTTATAATTATTTTAAGTTCATCACTGAACAGATCTAGTATAGTTTTTTATGACATTTGAGTTCCCTAGTTCCGCGTCTCTGTTAGTGTTATGATTTTGTGTACTATGAAATCCTTTCACACTAAATCCTTTTATTTTTTATATATTCTAATTAAATAAATAAAAAATAAAAAAATAAGTAAAATTAAAATCAAAATGAATTCAATAACAATTTTATTAAAATAAAATTAATTTGATTATGTTTTTTGTTTTCTTATATAATATTTTTTTTTAAATTTATATTATATATTTGATTCCATCGCATAACAAAATAAAATAATTTTAAATAATATATGTATATGAAATTTATTAAAAAAAAAATATTTAAAACATAAAAATTGAATAAAATTTCAAATTCCAGGCATAAAGATAAATTTCAAGTTAAAAATAAATGAAAATAATTTAAATAAATTTTGTAAAAATAAAAAGAAAAACTTAGAGAATAAAAAATTATAAATTGAAAATTTTATAATTTTTTAAGGGGAAAATTATCTATAAAATTAAGACCTTCAACAACAAAACTTATAAAATTCTATTTATTGTATAAAAATAAATTACGAAAACCAACAACAAAAGAAGAACAAATTTTATAGAGAAGATTTTATAATAAGTAAAAATTTTTTTATTTTCTTCTTTTCACATTTAATTTTAACCTTGCTATAATTGGATCTATTGAGTCCCTAGAAGTATTTGATGAAGGATCTGATGGTATAGTTTTACTAAAGAATAATCTCGCCAAAGTATCAATTCTTGCACTAACTAATGGTGATTTTTCCGAATGTTCTGATTGATCGGAATTGTCTTGTTCAGAACTAGCAGATCGATTACTAAAATTAAAACAAAAACAAAAAAATAACAATCGGAAAAAATGAAAAGAAAAAAAAAATTAAAAAACAAATGGAGAAAAAAGACATAAAAAATAAAATAACAGACAAAAAAAAAATTATAAATAAATTTTTTTTTTAATTAATAAAATAAAATTTAAGCTCAAATTTTTAATTTCACATTTAAATATTTTTGTATATATATAAAATATTTTCTATATAATAAAAACAGCATTATTTTTTGTTTTAAATTATTTAAATTTTATAAAGAAAAAATTTTATTATATAAATTTTGTTTTTTTTTTTTTGTAATATTTAAATATATACCGGCTAAAAAGAACTCTTTTGTGAGCTGCAGTCAATGTTTTTGAATCAAATTCATTTGCCGAACTTGTACGTCGTACATGATTTGGATTTTTTTGTCTTTTCCGATTTGATTTGCTATATAAGTTTTTTTTTTTTTTGGTATTATAAACGATCAACAATTGATTGATTAATTTAAAATTAGATTTTTTAACAAATAAAAGAAGGTTTAAAAGGGGTTAGGTCAGGGTAGGGCAGGGCAGGGCAGGGTTAGGTAGGGATTTGGAATATTAAAAAAGATTCAAAACATAGAGAAAAAAAAAACGAAATTAAATTATTATTATTACTTAAATATTTTAGAAACTCATCTTAACTTAAAGATTAAAAAATTATTATTAAAATACAAAGTATCAAGTTCAAGTTCATGCTAAAATTTCGTTAGTATTTTAATATACATTACAACCAGTTCAAAATATATATTTAATAATTTTAAATGTTAATAAAATTCAATTGTACGTGTAATTTATTAATATTTTTTTTATAATTTTAAATTAATATCAAAAAATTTTAATATGAACCCGAGCTTGAAAAAATAATTTTAGTATTTATTTAAAAAAAATATAAAACATAATGTTTTCTTTTTTTTTGTTAGGAAAATAGTTTAAGGTGTACAGTATTTTTTTTTTTAATTTTTTTTTCGTTTTTTTTTTTTTGTAACATATTTCGACATTATTAAAATACTTACGTATTACCGAAAGCACCACGACCAAATCTATCATGACCGGTTGTTGATTCACTACCGCCACGTCTCATATTACCTTGTAGATTAAACATTTTTAATGGTTTTTTCGAACTCGCGACTTCACAAACTCTAACAATTAATTTTCGACTACTTTTAAATACTGTATTAAATGTTTTATAAAATAAAACTGAAACTGATTTATTTTGATTTGAAGACGATGTTGATGATGATTGTTGCTGTTGTTGTTGTTGTTGTAATTGTTGTTGATATTGAATTGAAGATATATTTTGTTGATCGTTTTCAATACTATGTGATAAATTTTGTTCTGATAATTTATGATGTTGTCTTTGTTGAAAATGTTGTTGTTTCTCTTTTGATTTTTGATTATTATATTGTTGTTGTTGTTGTTGTAAATATTGTTTTTCATGTATATTTTCTTGAATTTCTTGTTGATTTTGGTCGTCATTTGATATATTACTATTATTATTGTTTGGTTGTCCGTTGTGGTCCTTTAATATAATTTTTTATAATATTCGTATTTTTGCTTTTATATGTATATGTATAATTATTCGATTAAATACTATTTTTTATATTCTTTTTTAATAAACTATAGTTTATTCTTTCAAAAATTTTATATTTATTTAAGATTTAAGACAGATATTATATACACTTTTATTTGTAGTGTGTGTAGTAAAATAAAAGTGAAATTTACAAAATTATTAATATTTTATAGTATTAATTTCCAACAATAGAGAAGACAATATACTTATTTTTTTTATAAATATTTTTAAATATTCCATATAATTTCACTTTAATATGACTTAAAGTTCAAATTGATTCGGTATGGAAAATGTTTTTGTACCCTTATTATTTAATATTAATTTTGGTTTTTTAATACAAGACAATTAAAAGTACATAAACTGGTCAGTAAAAAGTAAATAAATATAATATAAACTGGTCAAGTAATATTTTATACAAGCATTCTGCTATTTCATATTCTGTCTGCAACTACATTGTGACTGTTCGAAAAAAGCGGAAAGTCTTGCAAGAAGGCAAATATTTTGAAGGGCGGGGCTTTGTAAAAAATTGCCTAATGTTTCAATAAGACTGATAACACGAATACATGATTTTTAGAAAAATCTTAATTTCTTTATTTATTTTAATTCTCGAACTCTATATTTAGATTTTCCTTATTAGTTACGCGCTATACTGACATATGAAATAGGAATGTAAGATAAAAATAAACTGTTTATTAATTTCAGGAGTCTACTTTTCCTATAATGCATGTTGTAGGAAATTTTAAATAATGCATTCAATTAATGAAAGTTGGAATACATAGAATAACTTGAGAGCAAAATCATTTAAATTTCAATTTTTTTAATATTTGAATCTTTTTAATCAAGAAGTTTTCGACTTACTACAGAAAAATTGTTGATATAATCTTGTATCTTTAATCTTTAAAGATCATATTGTAAACTTAATCGTGTATTCAGTATTTAAGAAAATGTTTCATTATTACGTCATTTTATGTACCCAATTTTGCCGATTTCTCAAAATTTTTTTCTAATTTTTTAAAATTTTCTCAATTGTTTTAAAAGTAAATTAAATGTAAGTTTTATTAGACTTAAAAAAATTTTATTAATGGCACCTAAAATTTAATATTTTTCTTGCGGGGTACACCAAAGCCTCATAAATCAAAAATTATTATGTTAATCATTAATCATTCATAATCTTACCTATATACGAGAATTTACATATAAATGAATTTAATCCTTAATAAATTTTTTTGGAAATAGTTTTGTATTTTGTAATTATCCTTGATGATTTTTTTATGTTTTGTTATTTTAAATTGAATCTTTTCTCGAAATTAAAATCTCAATCGAGAAAAAAATTTAAAATTGCTGTTTTTTTCACTCTCTATTTTTTATTTTAAATTCTAAAATATTTTAATTTTAAGCTTAAAGTCAAAACTATGAAAAAAAATTTAAATATTTTCAATTTCATTTATTAAAGATTTTTTATACAAAAGATAATTTCAAACTCAATTAACACATGCGAAAGTCCTTTTTATTATTCTTTTATCTTTCGAAAACAGTTCTTCATTTTTATATTTTTTTTTAAACAGAAAATTTACAATTTCTCATACTAATATAATTATTTTCTAATTTAAATTTTTCATATATGAAATTTCACATCATTCACATTATTTTATAAAACACTGAACACTTTCAGTGATGGATAGGAACTAAGAAATAGTTTTGTTTTTTGGTAAAGTCTTTTTAATAATGCGAAAATTGCGAAAGTAATAAAATTGAAATTTCTATTGTTATTTTGCTTTTAATTTAAATTTTCATTTTCTTTATTGTATATAAATGAAAAATGAAGTCTACTGAAGGTACCTTATTGTTGATTTTATTAATCCAATTATTATTGACATTACTATGTTCTACAAAACATTGTACACAAACATATGTTATGTGTGTTCAAGTATTTTGATAAAATGTATTAGAATATGAATTCGATTTAAAAAAGAATTCTCAAACTTTAAATGCTGGTAATAAAGGTCATACTGCAAATGGAGCAATCAGTTGCAGTAAAAATTTTTTTAATATATAGTGAAATTTTCTAGTTGAAGAAACTTGTATTCTAAAAATTGACATTAGTTCGTACTTTAGCAACACGTAAAACAGCTTGTGGCGGATCTTGAATATATTGAAGATGAGGCAATTTTATTTTGTCAATCGTTGTGTTAAAATAAATAAACAGAATAAAAAAAAAAATTAACAAATAATTGGAAATAAAACATTTCTGAATTATATTCTGTATTCTATAAATGTATTCCAGGGATTTATTATAAGGAGAAAGAGAGTTTGCTGCAAAAATTACTTTGCCCGAGGAGGTTTCGGAAAACCAGTATACATTAAGTAAACGATTTTGAGACGTTCTAAATTAGTGCCGCCCTACATAGATTGGTGATTAGATTTTAATATTGTTGTAGCACGAAATGAAGAATTGTAACATGCGATGGAAGGGTGGCTCGATTGTTCTTGGAGCAGCTGTGATTGCAAATATCGATAAGATTATTCTATGTCTATATAGGATTTATCTTAGGTATCAGGTAACTATTTTCATAAATGGTATAATTAAATTTAATTTTAAAGTTTGAATATTTCTTTAATTTTTTTTTTTCTCATTCGACAATATTCTTGAATTATAATAATATTATCACATTCTATATGAGTTTTCTACTTGCATATGCATATAGAATAAATTGTATGATATTTTACGTCTTGTTTTTTTATTTTACAACGATTTTTTATTTAGTATAAAAGAAAGAAACGTGAAATTATTAAATTTAGTTATGCTTGAAAAAATTTCAAAGGTTTTTGATTTACCTTGATTCAAGGAAATCGGTTTCAATATAATATGTTACACATTTTTTCACACATTCCTTTCATATACATTTTATTAGTTTGTTTCCATTGGTGTTTAAATGTCATACGTTACCAATTGTTACTATGGTATATGAGTAGAAAATAAATATGATATTACACTCGTAATATTGTATATTATAGTTATATATGTAATGTATAATATATAGTTAGAGCTGAAAGAATGTGTGAACAATAACCCTAAAATTTTCAACAAAAAAAAAATATTTTAAATTATTCGCTTTCGTAAATTTTTGAATTGTTTTTTTTTTTTTTTTGGAAATTATCGTATTTTATTTTAAATTTCATAATTAAGGACGATTAAATTCCATTTCAATATTTTAGATATTTTGTCACTGGTCTAAAAATTGTTTATCCAAAATTATATTTTTTTGAAGACAAATACAACTAATGTGCAATTTATTATGAAAAATAAGACTATTTTAGACTGGTGAGCCACAAAACTTCTGTTCAAATATAATAATGGAAGGACCTTCTGTGTAAGAATTTTTAAAGTTTTTTCTTGTAAGAGCCCTATAAATTTTTAATTAATTTTTTATAAAGTTCAATTATTTTGTAATTGCATTTTATTATGAGAATTTTTACTTCAATTTTTTCCTTTTCCTAATATCATCATAGCTATATGCTTGACGTAGAAGCTATTAATTCACATTTACAATTCAAAACAATTTCTCATTAGAATTGCAATCATTAACGGAAAATATAATAGAAAAAAATTTAATTATAGGATCAAAATTTGCTAATAAACCATAAGAATAACAGAAAAGAAGAAAAAAGAAAACCAATAACTGAAAATAATTATTAGATAAATAATTTTTTTTTCTTCTATCTTTTAATTATTTAATTTTCCAATTGGTTCAACTTTTAATTAAAAATAACTGATTTAATGTATTGAAATAGAAATCAATTAATGATTTAATTTCGTTCTTCCTCTGAAAACAACAATTTCTATATTTCATTTTATTTTTTTTTTATTTCTATTCGATTAAAAGTTTTTACCTATTTTTCTAGTGAAATTCTATTTTAGTAATTAAATTTTGATTGTTTTTTGTTTTATTTGTTCTTATTGTATTAAATTATTTCAGTGTTGTAGATTTTCAATAATCCTATAGAGGCAAAGTTAATGCAATATTAATTAATGTTTTTAGGTATTTAAGATGATTATTATATTAAGTAAGGGTTTTTTCTCTCTCCTTACATTAATTACAATAGGTAATTGAATTTTTTTTTTCAAAATGATTGAAAATTTTCTTCTGCGATCAAATTTCTTAATCGAATTGCAATTATATCGGAAATTATTTTTAAGTTTTAATTAGTTTGTCGCAATTATTTATTTTGCATTTTTTATAATTATATATATATATACATTTTTAATTTAAATTGAATAAATTTTTGTACCATCGTTTTGTTTACCACAAACCTCAAACCCCAAACATTTATATTAAATTTTTATAGTTTAAGCAATCGTTTTCATTTAATTTCACAATAAATAATAGTTTAAAATTTTTAAAACAAATAATAAAAATTATTTTTTTAATTAATATTTTTGTGGTATATTTTTTTGTAAATTGTCACACTAATAATTTATTCAAATAAAATTTGTTTATATTCAATAAAATTGTTATAATAGCGTTCAAAATATTTTATTTTAAGGTAATGGAAAATGGTTAATGAGCCCATATGTATACCCACAAAACGTTACTTGTATAGTAATTGAATATTAAAGACAGCAATGAATTAATTTGGTGTGTTATGGATTTCCTTTAGGGTGAATGTTTGATATTTCAGAGTGAATGCCTCCCATATCATTTCTTTAGTTGTTATTTATTAAAAATATAAAAGTACTAATTTTAAAAATATAGCACAGAATAAAATGAATAGGATGAATAACCTACATGATAAATACCGTTGTTTGTATATATGAGAATTTCATTATAATAAATAAAAATTTTTAATACTATATTTTTATTTAATTGACAGGACAGTAATTTGCATAATGTAAAGCATGATATTTAATATTTTCGTTCATTTACATTTAGAGACTTATATGTATATGTGTGTTATGTATGTTTATGTATGTTTATCAAGAAAATTTTAATAATTTATATTATTTATAAGTGAAGAGAATCCTTGTTGCAGAAGATTTCTTAAAGTAGCTAATTTAAGAATAATTTCAAATTTTAAATGAACAATTTTCTTTGCATAACTTTCGGCGCGCGCGATTAAACTAAATTTTTATTTTACCATTACAATACTGCCTTACTGCCTAAATCTTTAAAAGATTTTAATTAATTTCTCTATGAAAATATTTTTTCACAATTGAAATTTAATATTCATTTTACATAGATTAAATTAGATTATTCTTTGAAAATATTGTATTTAATATGAATTTTATTGTGCGAATATTTTTTTTATTAAAATTAAATCAAGAATTTTCAATTGTCTATATTATGAAATTTTTATAATGTAACTGATGACGATTCCAAATTTTGATGTAAATATATTCAATTTTAAAGTATATTTTAATTGAAAATAAATTTTAATTTTTGTTTTATTCATAAATTAAATGAATTTTTTCTCTTTACAATTTAAAATTATAATGTAAATACATTTTAATATTTTCATTTTGTTTTTATAATGAAATATAAATATTTTTTTTTCTTCAACTATATTCTATATTTAACCTACACTTTATTTAAAATTCATATTTCTTTGAATATTTATTTAAAAAATATTTTATTTGCAAATATCGATTCACAAAAAAACAAAACAAAAAAAAATAACAATTTCAAATATTTGCATTTTATGTAAAATTGAATATGCTTTCTGTATAAGGAGTGGATGTTCATACGTACTTATATACATCTATATTTAAGTATATATAGGTATTAATATTAAATAAGTTTAAATATCAAATATTTTTGTATATGGATGTGAATATTTTTAATTTTAAAAAAAAAGTATTATATTTCAGTTTCACAAATCGATTTAATAACCGATGGAAAATTAACAGAATGGAAAATATGAATTCATATATATAAACATACATAATGCTATAATTATGTAAATGTAAATATATACAGGGTGATTCAGTAATTATGACATAATAAATATCATTATTTAGGGAATCAAAAATGAGTAAAATTTTTATTCAAAACTAGGTGTCAAATCTCGATTGTTACCGAAATACAGGGATTTTAAAGAATTTTCATGAAATTTCTACTTGCTCATGCTTTTTTGCTTTTAACTTCCCTTCCGCAAAAGATAGAAGCTTTAGATAAACGATTTTGGAAAGGACTAGTATAGGCCATATACGCATACAGGATGGAATGTATTATGTCACTGATTACAGAGCCACTCTGTATATATAAGTTTGTTAAATAAATAATACATAAATATTTTAAAATATTTCTATATATAAGTACAATAATTTTTAATTTCAATATTGGGTATATTAAAATCTATATAAAATATGGCGTTCAATACTCAATGGTATTCCATTTAAAATAGATTAAATTTTTATTGGTTTTTCATCACGAACTTTTCAAACAAACTGTTTTTTTTAATAGTTATCAACGCATAATTACACATTATTATCATCTCTTGGTTGTTTTATAGAAATGGAAAGTTTTATAATAAATAAATAAATAAATAAATTTAAATAGAAAGCCTCATAATTCGGGAAGAACAGCAAAAAAGAGGAAAATTTCACATGGATCCTTAATTATTTTTTGTTCGTTAGAGCTCATTCTATGGTTTTCGAATCGAGTCTTGCACATCTCGTATACATAAATATGTAACAACCAGCTATATTATTAAGTAATTTTTCTTTATAATTTTTATTTTGAAAAGAATATTTTTATTATTTCATTCCTCTTTTCTTCCTTTTGATAAATATAATGGGTTTTTTTTTCTCTCTGGTTTTTCTGTTAAGGAATTTAATTTGCATTTAAATCGATAACAATCCTTTAACATAAAAGTGCTGCTATTATCATTTTATGGAGAACAGAGATTTTTTTATTTTCTTCAATTACAGCGTTAAACTGCTTAATTCTTATATCAAGGAAGGAGTTAAAAATTATAAAATATTAAAAATGATTTTGGTTTAGCAGATAAAGTTCGTTTATAATTGAATTTTTAATTTATTTTTTTTTGTTTTAATAACAATTTTCAATGTCTTCACAAAAGAATCCAATAAACTTTTAGTTTATATGTGAAAATAAAATCGATTAGAATTTTTTGATTGATTCGTATATAGTATTATAAGGGTATCCAATAATTTTAACACGGTTATAATTCTTAGTATACTAGACCTTTAATGCTCTTGTATTTTACAATTAAAATGTAAAATGTTCAAGAAATACAATAATCTTATTTTATAAGAAAGTTTTTATAAATGTACATACATATCTATACATATATAAGTATAGTTAAATTTTTTATAAATAGGATTGCATAGAAACTATAATTGAATTAAAAATGCTATTCAAAAAAAAAAAAATAGT
The DNA here is from genome assembly GCF_029603195.1 of Condylostylus longicornis. Classification (NCBI taxonomy): domain Eukaryota; kingdom Metazoa; phylum Arthropoda; class Insecta; order Diptera; family Dolichopodidae; genus Condylostylus; species Condylostylus longicornis. The sequence continues at coordinate 672,845 of NW_026578006.1, forward strand.
AAAATTTTCATGAAAATGAAATGAAAATTATTTTAAACTACTTCAATTCGCATATTTTGTAAAATATTTGCTTTTTATTTGTTTTTTTATATTTTCGATAGGCATAGTAATATTATCTAATCATTTGACATATTTTGTAAATGACATGTGACAATTTGTTTCTGACATATATGAAATGACATTTTATGTACATATTTTTTAATGTATGTCATATCTATTTTTGACATATGTCAATAAGAATTGATATTTGTCGCTGTCAGATTATATAACATGTTCTTTTATCAGCAACTTTTTAGTTCTTTTATTGATTAGGAACATTAACATGAAGTAAGAATGTATGTACGTATAAAATCTTGCAGAATAAAATTGGGATAATATGAATAATTTGACGTCTTTATATGGGAAGTGTAAGTTTCCCTATAAAGACTATCTATCTGAGATGACACATCAGATTCGACAACACATCTGGCACTTTCTTACCTAAACCAAAGTTAATATAATAACACAGATTGCATAAAAGATGAAGGTTATGGAAAAAATTGTATTTTAAAATTTCAATGCCATGCAATAGAAAGTTTTATTGTCATTTGTTTGCTATTAGTCTTACTGTCATTGTAATTTTATTTCTGAAAATCTGAAACTGTTTTCATTTTTTATATATTTTCATTTTAACATACACGCATTTGGTTAATTGATAAGAGACACACATACTTTTTTTTAAATAGTGGCAATAACCTGAAAAATTGGAAGGAACATTTACTTTTAATGCTGTAAGAGGTTTTATACAATGATATTTCTTCGTTTGTTCTTAAAATAAAATTTAATATATTGCTTGGTGTATAAGATAGTTAAATAAGTTGATTTGTATATATGCATTTTTATAAAGCGGCGTGCATGTACAGTTCATGCTTGTAATTCAAACAAAGCCAGCGTAAATTGCGTTACTAAATTTATTTATATAATATACAAAAATATTTATCTTACTTTTAGCATTTTCCTATTTTATATAATATATAAATTAATATATAAAAATGTGCTTGTATACAAGACCATACTAAATACAGCTTTCATTCTGCTCAAAAATTCATTTTTATAAATTCTAATACTTTGCCTTAATTTTTTTTAAAACGCTCTACTTTTCCTATGTATTTATTATTTAATATCATTAATAAGGGTTTACAAAAAAAAAATTTTTTTCTTATTTTTAAATTGCATAAAATCAAATTTTTCTTTTAATTTTTTTGCATATTTTCTTTTATTAAATAATACTAAGAACATTTGCTTTCAAAATTAAATTTCCTTTAATTTGACTGTTTTTTTTTTGTATATACCTTTCAATCTTATTATAGTTACCTGCATTTTCGTATCCAATATGAGATTACTGCTATTGCTCCCAATACAATTGCACCAAAGGCACACCAAACAGCAGACTTTATAAAATTATTTTAGAAAAGCAAAAAAAAGAAGAAAAAAAATATAATGCGAAAAAAAAAAATTAATATGGTTATTGCTTATATTTTTATAATCAGTTTAAACGACGTGTAAAACAATTGATTTAGTAACATTTTAATATTTACACAGGAAATTCTATACATGTTTGTGTTTATATCGTGTATATAGTGTATAAGCTAAGCTACGCTAAGTACTGAAACCAGTAAAACGTCTACTAATAATTTATACTCTAATGCGTTTGCTTTTTTTAATACAACAAATTTAATTTTGAATTGAATTTGCCTAAGTTATTAGAAATTTGTTAATTTATTTGTAATGTAGAAAAAAATTATTACATCGAATGAGCAGATATTGGAAATATGTAAGTATGGGAGTATGTGTTTCTTTTGTTACCGCGTAACGTAGTGAGTGTCACACACGTCAATAAAATTTTTTTTGGTGGTTGTTGAAAGGTTTTGATTTCAAGATTGTTAGTTAACAAATTTTTGATCAAATAATTTTGCAAATTTTTCTTTGAAAACCTGCTATCAGTTAAAGATTTACCGGTTAAAATGATGTTGACATTTATGAAAAATGTTGCGCAGCATTGTGTCAATCTTGCGTTTACTCTGATTAAGAGTATTAATTAATAACTTGGTACTAGAAAAAAGAGCAATATTAAATTTTTATTGGTGTCAAAAAAATTTAATTTTTTTTCATGTTTTCTTTTTACAAATAATTTTTGTTTGTGTACAAATGTTAGAGCAAATCGCCGCCAATCAGTTCTAAAATTGGTCAAATGACTTAGAGATGTTAAAAGTTATAGAGTCTTATAATATTTTCATTTTTATAATACTTTATATGGCTTATATGGTTTCATAAAAATATGTTCGATGAATTAGATTAGATTTTTAAAATTTTATATTTTAATTTTTTATATAACAATAAATCGTACGACGTGGTTCTTAAATATTTAATTTAAAACAATTTTAAATTTTTGAAAAATATTATAAAATAAGGAGAAATCATGTTTTCTTGTAAATATTTTAACTTGTATACTTTGTTGCCATAATTTTTATTTATTTTCATATTTAAAATTTTTCCATTAAATGCGAAAACTTATTATTCGTGTTAACTTTAGAAATTTTATTTTTAAGGCTTAAAATAACCTTTATTTTGTAACAAATTTCAATAAAAAATAAAAGTGAAAACCAAACGCAATTACACAATTAATACAAGTTCTTCACCTATTTACATAAAAGTTTTAAAATAATAATTGAATAACAGATTTAGAATTTCTGTATATAATTTTCTATAATCTTTGAAATATGAATGATTTTACATAATGTTATGAGTATTGTGTAATTTAAAATATTATTTAAAATACTATTTTTAAAAAATTTCATTTTTCAACTTACTATCCACCAATTTCTTCCACTATGATTAAAATCAAGTTGCATTGCTCTGCAACAGAAAATGTCACAGGATCGTTCTGAAATTATAATATAGAAATAATTTTGTTTTATAATCGCCATTATAAATAAATATTGTAATAAAAAATTATTTATAACTATATTTTGTAATTATATAGAATGTTGGTCATTAAAATAAAAGTTCATGTAATTTTTTAATACGGCTTTTGCTTTTTCCAACTATCACGAATGATTTTTACTATAAATGTATAGTATATATGAGCTTGTAAACAAATATTTTCTATTAATTTAGAACATGTGTATTCAATTATAATTTCATAATTTATGTTTGTAATTTTAAGTGTCATTAACAAGAGTTAAAGAGCCCGAAATAGCAACGCAATTTTGAATATAAGAACTTATTTTTATTTTTCCTATAATATTTAAAGAGACGATTAAGGTTATGACTTATGCTTACTGAAATTATCACAATATCGATTCTCGATTATATTTTAGTTATATATTTTTCAGGAAGGAGATATCCTAAACGCATTATATCACATTTAAACTGGATTATAGGCCATATTTTAGTTTATAATTATTTGTTAATACACGTACAAGCTACAATATTTTAATAAAACAAGGTTTCAAAACCTTATAATCACGGTCATATTTTTAAAAAAAAAAATAATTTTGGGGATTGAAAACTCTTAAGTGTATGTTTCAAATTTTAAAAATAAATCGATAAATTTAGATTTAATTTTTGAAAAGAGTTCTAAGTTTTCGTCCATAATCGGATTCAACAAGTTTTTAATTAATCGAATTGAAAAAGGGTTGCCATAATTAATACCGACTAAATTATAGAGGATTTAAATTTGTAATGAAACTAGGGCTGTTGAGTTTTGTTTAATTTAAGCAGTCGTTTCTTATTATCCCATGCTAATTGGAATTGAAGTAGTAAAAGGCCCTCAGTAATAAATTCAATTTCTTATAACATAATACAATTCAATGGGTTCAAAGAAGAAAACTAAAGGTGTTTTTCGTTCTCTACATTCAAAATCCACAGTATTATTTTTGAAATTCATTCTGCTTAAAAGTTCTAAAAAAATATTTATAAAACCCAAAGCTAAAATTTTTCAACTCTCATTAACTTTTGATGGTTTTTCTTAAAATATCGATACTCGAATATTGAAAAAAAATTTTAACTTTTAAAGTACTTTTATTGTGCTATTTTCGACATTGAAACTAAAAATTGAATTTTTAAAATGTTTGCAATTCATTGCTTTCAAAATGACGGAAAAAAATTAGCAAAATAAAGAAAATCGTAGAATGTCGAATGTTTAACAAAATTCCAAAATAAAATTTCCGGCATTTCTGTACGATAGCTGAACGTAAAAATAATTAAAAAATTTTTCTCAAACTGATTGAAGAACAACAGATGTTAGAATGAAGTAGGAAGTGCCAAACAAAATGGAACAAAACTTTTTTTTATAAAATTTTTGAAAAAGTTTAAAAAAGGAAAAAACACACTATTTTTTCTCCGTTTTAATTTTATTTTTTTTAAATTTTGATTCGTTTGTTAAGAAAATATTTTGTAAAAAAGTAATGCAAGAAAAAAAAAACTTTTATATTATTATATTTAAAATAGCACCATGTGTTCTACAATTTGTATAATAATATAATTTTCATAAAGAACTAATTAGACAGTGAATTTGTATTGCAATTACAATTTATTATACAAAATTAAGAAAATAAAGAAAATCATCTTTTGTACTGAGATGAATTGGCTAACTTTTAGGGTACTTCGGGTTTTCGGAACTGGACTTTTATTAAAAACTCATTTTTCATTTTTATCTTTATTTTACAAAATAATCTAATTTCAATATAAAATACAATTTATATAAAACATATTTAAAAAAATAATAAAAACAATACTCAAACGACTGTGTTCCTAAACCATAAAATTATTTAGCAACATTTTTCTGCATAATTCTCTAAATACAGTTATGTCATTCGTTCAAAAAGAAAATTTGCAAGTGAGTTTTGATTCCATTCCGTTCCATACTTTCTCTTACAGATGTTATGGTTTGATATGTTTTATAAAGACTACGAGCTTGAGAGACATGAAATTGCTTTATCTAAACGATAAGAACACAAGCCCTGAACTTGAAATTAATGGACAGCAGAACGTTAATAATAAAATAATAAATTAGTAATTTGAAGTCGTTAGTCAGGCACCAATTTTTGCATGATGAAATCGACAGCTATAATGAATCACGTGTGAAGTGTCAAAAATAAAAATATAAGAAGCAAACAACAGAAAAAAATGTTATACGTTTAAAACAAGTTAATCAATTTAATGTAAATTGAAAAGAAAAATATTTTGGTGAATGGGTGGATGGTACTTTATCGTTTTAATACATAACAATTTGGTATGCGTTCATATACATACATTTGTGGTTTTAGATATAAGATGGTGGTATAATATATAATAAAAATAAAAAAAAATAAAACAAAATAAACGTGTTAACATTATTGCAATGCTTGCAATGTGGAAGTTTTCAGTTTTTAATGTTCTCAAGTGTATAATACAAAATTAAGTTTTGCGTTATAAATTCTATTTACTTGCTCCTTTGCACATTTATTTACATTATACATAATATACATATGTAATGTAGTAATATTATTACTACATAAATGTATATATATAGAATATCTTAATATGATTTTATACATTATATAATACGAGTATAATATAAGAAACTTAATTTGGTGTAGAGAAATTTATATTTAAAATACAAACATAAAATACATACCATCAGTATAACAGAAAATGAATTTGGTATATTTGCATATGTCCTTGTTCGTATTAAAAAAAAAATATATATATGTATATTTTTTTTCGCATCAAAGGTTAATGTATTATTTGCTATTTAAGCAAAAAAAGGCACTTTTCGAGAAAAAATAAATTTGTGGAAAGAAATTAAATTGTTCTTATTTGCTGATGCTTTCTCTAATTCTTTAGTATGTATAACATATGCGAGTAGAATAAATAAAACTGAATTTAATTGAAAAATTATTTAAATTTTGCATGTACGTATGATGCATACATTATAAATTATTGTAATTTTAGATCTTTGGAATTTTTGCGTAAAATTTCATCCTAATTTACATATAACACTATGCAGATAAATAAAATGAAAAAGTAAAAATTGAAAATTTTATTTTACTTGAAATGTATGTCAAGGCATTTTTGATATTATGATTATAAAAAGTTGGAAAATTCTATTTTAATGATAATGAGGACACATTTTATGTCATAATGTTATGTCGGAATAAATGCTAGCGAAAATTGTCTAAGAAAATTTGGTAAGTCTAAGTTTTATAGAATTTTTACAGTTTCTTGAAAATTTCAGAAAGCTGGTCACCAAGCTTGTGAACAATTTCAATTTGTTTTTTTAATATTATAGTTAAATTTTAGTAAAATTCAGTTCTGTTAAATTGAACTGGGCTGGACATGAAATGAGAATTGTGTAATATTATATATATAAAAAAATTAACCCGTGTTTCCGAAGCTATATTGCAAACTGTTGCTAATAGATAATGGGCAAGAGACTTTGCTTCTTTTTCTGATCACCATAAACATTTTTGACTTATTGAACTCGCCCATCCCATCTACATTATTTCAATCACAAATTCTTTAAAACAATATTATTAAAATTTATTTGATTAATTGATATTATTAAAAAATCAAAATTAATTAACCAATTTATTAATTAATATTAACATTCAATTAATTCTAATGTAAAATATTGTCCATTTTAAAATTAAAATTAATTGGGAAGGAAAATTATGTTGAAGAATCAAAAATTATAAATTTTCTCATCACAAAAATATTTTCATTTTTATACAATGTTTGATTTTCAATATTACATTGAAACTCATCAAAAATTTTTTCCTTACAAAGTCATTTTTATGTTTAATTTATGTATGTATGTGCATTTATATAAATATAGTATGTATACTTAAGTAAAGAGCTCATACTTTTAAAATTTTTTAATTTTATAACGCTATAAATGTTTTGATTTTCAATAAAAAATTTATTACCTATATAAGCTATATAAGATAATGGTTATGTTAGTATGTGAAAATAGATTGTTACAGAATTGGAAGATAATTTTGAATTTTTATTACATAGTGTGTATATGTAAGTATATGAAGAATAATTTAATAAATAAATGTTTTTAAATATAAAAATTTAAATTTAAATCACGAAAAATTGTTAATTATTTATAATTAGAGTAATTATTATAGTTTAAATTAATTATAGTTTAAAATAATTTGAATAATTTTTTTTGAAAATTTAGAATAATGAGTGTAATGACGTTTTCAGAATATCAAATATTTGTAATGTAGAATAGAATGAATGAAAATATATTCGTTAATAATTTTTGTTGCATAACAGTAATGCCAGTAAATATGAATTTTAGGAATAAATTTTCGAGAATATGAGGAAAAGAAACATAGAAATTTTTCGAAAAAATCTTTTGAATTTATGTTGAGTACAAGATTTTCTATAAAATTGAGAATATTGACTTTATGGTTGGAACTTGGAAGAAGTGAAAATATATGTTTGATTCATTACTAGAAAAATTATTTAAGAGTTTTGGGTATTAAAACTGTGGCACCAAAAATATTTAATAATTATTAATTATTTTTAAATTTTTGAAGGAAATTTGATTATACTCATTATATCATTATGTATAACTCAGGATATAGAATATAATACAGAAAAAAAATATGTACAAAGTACATAGAAAATAAATTGAAATTCTTGCAAAATTTTCAATATTTTTTTATGGATACTCAATTACTATAAAATCTATATACTACAACCTATTCGATTAAATTTCATAAAATTCTTGGGTTTGTGACAAAAAGTTAAGAATCCTTATGATTTTATAATGATCCTTATGTTTTTATAGTCAAACCTTTTTGTTTTCTTATCTGATTTTTATAGTCATTAATCTGTCCAAATATTTTCTTTCTAAATTTAGATTAAATTTAATTTTACAATTTCAAAGTAAACAACTTTTAAATTAAAATCAAAATTAATTTTACATTGATATTCATCAGAGTCCTTTCGAAATTGATAATTCTAAACTTGAAAATAATATGCATACATAAAAAATATGTGTGTGTATATAAAAATGTGTGTGTGTATACAAAAAATTAAAAAACGATCCCATATTTCGATTTATTTAGATTATAATTTAATATTAAATTTTAAGGCAATCAAATCTATTCAAAAAAAAATATTTAGTTTCTTTATCTATAAATATACACTTTAGAGTGTATATATATATATATATGTATATATATTTGTTAATATTTTTGAATAATAATGTTATAAGTTTATTGGACAGGAAATGTCAAAACATTAATTAACTAAATTGTTATAAAATTCTTGATTTGTTACGGAAATGGAATAACAAAATTGCATATATAATTTTTGTTATATACTATTTTATAATAACAAAAATATTAGGGTGACCATATGAATTAATATGATATAAATATAAAAATTTATATTAATACTGCTTTTTAGGTAATTCTACCTCATATATTATCTAATGTCGTAATATGGGTTTGTATAATATAATGTATCTTACTGTCATTACTTACATTTTAGAATTTGAGAAGAATTGTGAGTGTTATTCATTTAAATAATATCTAAATATTGTTATACCATATGTGTTATAGAATATAGAAAAAGTTTTTTATACAAGTACATATAATTAATTTTTAAAACAGATTCTCGAGAAAGAATTTCAAAAACTATTTTCAATATTTAAACAATTAAATTTAATAGAAAATTTTAAATTGAATTGTGTATAGATTTCTTATACTTCCACCAGGCAAAATGGCCGTTTGGTCACCTTAAAAAAACTTGTTATCAAATGGGAGCAAATTAACACTCACACTCTTGAAAAAATTTTTATATATTTACAAAACAATATTGTGTACAAGTTAATTTGAATTTCAAAAAAAAAAAATTTTATTTATTTTTCGGCTTACTCTTTTATGTTAAATTTTTCGATATAATATTGTAATTGTTATATTATACTTGTTAACGCTTATTATAACTCATTTCCCGACTTCTCCTACTCATACACTCTTACTATATACGCTTTTATAAAATGTCCGTGTGTGTATACAAACAATTAAAATAAAACAATAAAAATGAGAATTGCTCTTATAACCAAAATTCAGTTACTCCTGTTATTATGAGTTTATTCGTTTATATGCCGATAAATATATGTATACGTATCAAGTATGTAAATGATAAATATTATTTAAGTTCTATAGAATTTATGCCTATGTATATGTATACATCTACAGGGCAACTAATACTTGATGGTACTGCGAAAGCACGTTTAAGGCATGATATATGGAAAATAGTAAAAAACGTAGTCAAAAATGTTTTAAATATGTGTTTGCTCTCGATGTTATACGTTATTAAGAAAGACACTTTTATTGAGCCTTAAAATTAATTTATCAGTTTAGTAGTACCGAAAGAAAAATAACGGTTCTCAGTAAAACTAATTTGAAGTTCTCTTAATGTTACCTCTTATTGTTTGATCACTTCGGTGCATTGGTAGATTCCAAAAGAACCGCAATCCCTTGGCCATCGCACCCATTCACTCCTGCCTATGATATCCCTTTTCCAATTAGAAAACTGGAGATGTCCCCAAGGGAATTAGACAGCAGCTTTCGAACGTTCAGAAAACTCCCAATCGGTCCATTCTATTCATCGTATCTTAGAGTATCATCGACGGTCGCACACCCTGTACACGACTCATAATTTTGTAATATACAATTGCATGTATACACACAATTCGGTATAACAAAATGTTTATACAATTAGATTTTAATATGAATTTTATATTTTCATATTGGTCAAGCACCACACTTTAATATACATACCTTAATAATATTAATATAGTTGTATTATTGTTTGGTTTTTTTTTTTTTAGGTTTTATGAAAAGTTTTGTCGTAAAAAAACAAGAAGAGAGTGTGAAAAATATAACAGAAAAAAATCATCAGTTGAGAAGAATTTTCACGTTTTTTGGAATAATTTCAATGGGTTCATTTAGATTAAGAGAAAAACAGAAAATAAAAAACAGTACGTACCCCCATATATTCTTTGTTTTTATAAGTAAAGGTAAAAATGAAATTATTATTAGTGTTGTTGTTATATAATACGCTTGAATCTCGTTAGTTTCATATTTTCCATTTCTTTTCATTTCTTATTTCTTTTATAGTATTATTATTATCATTATGATTATTATTATTTCGTTTTAGAAAAAAAAAACAAAATTATAAAAAAAAAATATAAAAATTCGCGTCCTCTGTTCTTTTCTTTAGAAAAAAAATTATTTCTTTTTTTAATGATGATATTAACGTGTTCCTTTTGTTTATAGTGTTTACTTAGTAACGTAGATTTTGTGAGTACAAAATAATAAAATTTTATTTATTTTTTTTTTAATTTTTTTTTGTTTTCTCTCTCATTTTTTTGCTAATTAGAGCAATAAATGTTTATATAAGTGTATAAGTGTTTTACTTTTATACAGAGAAAATTAAAAGGACTTTTTCTGTTAAAATTATAATGGTTTTGATTTAAGTGTAACTTTGCATATAAATAATAATTTTTTTTTTACTTTTATAGATGGTGGTATACGATAATACATTTTTTTAGTTTTTACAAAAAAGAATGAGAAAATATTTTAATCGCACACAAAACTATTATACATATATAATATTAGTTTTATATAGTTCAGGAATTCGAAACCAATGGAAAGTAGTGTAAAGTATTTAAGTACTATTAAATGTAATTAAGATTGCAATTTTGAGGAAGAAATTATTACATAAAATTAATTTGTATTTGAATTCAGAAATTCATGCTGTTTAATCAAATATTTAATATAGAATTTTTATTATAATTTGAGAGTGTAAAAAAATCTAAAATACTTTGATAAATATTACGATACTATTACAAAAATTTTAGATTAAAATCTTAAAATTATTACGTACTTATAAAATAGCAATGAAGTGTAAAATCGTTGATTACAGCAGACATGAATATGAAGTCTCAATTTCACTTGAATTCTGATTTTTTAAGATGATAAGGAAATTTATGAGATTGAATTAAATTGCTTGAAATTTCGAGAAATTTTATACTATCGTATAAAATTTAATTAAGTAAATTCAAACTTACATAATTAGAATTTTGATTTTAATTTATTTAAAATTTTCTTAAACAGATTTATTATTTTATATTTTGAGTGTCGAAATTTTATACTGCATACCTTGCTTTCCGAGCTATCATTTTGCTTTCCGAACGATTTTTTTGTAAGTAATGAAAAATTTATATTACAAAAATATTTTTTAAATTGCGATATCTCGTTCTTTTCCAGAAGGCCAGTTCATGTAGTTAAATGAGAAATCTAGTTGAAGAAATTAAAATTCTAACTTGAAGACAGAGTGGATATAATATGTTAAAAAGTGATATTCAGAAAGAGACTTTTATTTTTAATACGATTTTCTCATAATGCTTACATAATTAAGCTAAAATGCTTTAACAAGTATAGTATAACAGTAGTTATTTTTGAAATACAATACACCTAAAACAGTTTTGATTTACAAAATTTTCACGTGGGCTGTCAGCTGAAATTATTTTTCATATTGACAATTGCAAACTTTCAATTTACAGAAAAATAAAAACTTTTTCATTATTAAATTCAGATCATATAAAATTTATGTATAATTTTCTTTTGTAGAGCATGTAAGTTTACATGATTTCATATATAGAAACTAAATGATTAAACCACAGAAACTTTTATACCATTCACAATTTATAAAAATTTTATCATGTTATACATATGTTGCTTGAGCATATCTTTATACTCTTTTGGTATTGGTATTTTTCCTTTTGTGGTTTTTAATTAGTCAATAATAATTACATGTAATTATATTTGTGGTATTATAAGAAGTAATAACGATTTATTATTATGATTAACCTTATTTTGGTTATATTTGCATTAGAGATTTAATTGATTTTTAAAAAGATATTATTAATGAAATGTTAGTTAACTAATTTCGATATATCTTGCATTTTATTTATGTGGTTTTAATAGAATTACTTCCGCACATTAACAAACATGGTACACTATATGAGGTGTATTAGTCATGTCTTTTTGCAAATGTAGATAAAATTTTCTAAATTTTGAAATTATAAAATTTTATCAAAATTTACTTGAAATTTAAATTAAATTTTTAAAACTAATTGTAAGTTTTTATGCGTATTGTAAGTTTTTATGCCATTACTTTCGACTAAGGCAGTTTTGTAATTTTCATAAGATATTATAGTTATTGCAGGTATAGTGATTTTTTAGGCAGATACTACTCATAAAGTAAAATTTAAAAAATTTTTGTCAAACTTATTATAAGCTCCTTTATTCTTGCTACTCAGAAGAAAACAGTAAGAGTAACTATAATTCTCTTTCTAAATCTATGTACGAAGGATTTTCTTACAGTCGTGATTTACAGTCACGAAGGATTTTCTCATTATACAAGAGTGACAATTGGACGATAATATTCCGTTAAGAAAATTTTCATTTAAAAATTACTTTAAATATTTTCTTTTACCTAAAAGAAGAGTTAAAATAAAAAAAAAAATAAAAAAAATGTGAAATATTCAAATGCTTTCTTTTTATTTTTAAATAGAGACAGAAAAAAAAAATTGAAAATAAAAAAAAAAAGAAAAACAGTTAAGTTGTGATATCTTGCTGTGAGGCAGAAAATAAATAATGATGAAAAAGGAAGAAAGAAAACAAAAGCAAAACAAAAATAACTTAATCAAGGTTATATTTTTAACTCATTACGATATGGCGATATTATAACGTATATATTGCATATATTACGGGGCAATGTAATCTGGTTTTTTTTTTTTTTTGTTTTATTTTTATTATTTTATTGTGCTCACTTTTTTGCTTTTGTGTTTTTTTTTTATAGGTGCAAACATATATCCATACATATTAATTTTAAGTATAATAAATTTATGTCAGGTATAACGAATTACGAGTTTTATGAGCATGGTTAGTTTTATTCATTTCGCTTATTAAATTATTGTTATATTGGTTTTGAAATTAGAAAAAATGCGTATAATTTGTGTCCTTCTCAAACCTCTATTACATTTATGTACATAAACTTGGAGGGAGAGAAATATTTAGATATAAAAAATGCTTGCCTCATCTAGTATAATTTTCAATTTCAGTTTTTGCTCTCTTTATTCTCTTCTGCTACGTTTTGCTGAATTTTTTGTTTTGCGTTTAGATTTTATTTTAATTATATAATAAGTGTGTAAATGAATGTATATGTTGAGTAGAGAGATTAAAATTTTTTTTGCTAATAGTCATAATAATGATGAAATTGATATTATATATGTATACATTATATAAATATGTATAAATGAAAGAGCATGTTATTACAGAGATAAAAAATTGTTTTTTGTTTTTTTTGCGTCTTGTTGTAAGACTATTAATAAATTTCCCCAAGAAATATGTCAGTTAATTTATAAGTTATAATAAAACATATAAAAAAGAAAATATTTTCAGAGCTGTAGTGTGTAGAGAGTAAGAGCTTACATTTTTTTTATTGTATTTTTAGTGCTATACATTATCCTTGTTATTCAAAAGAAACAAATAATTTTTTTTCTTATTTTTAAAGTAATTTTCTCTCTTGTTCATAAGAAACCACATTTAAATAAAAAACTTTTCTCAAGGTTTTTAATTTTTGTAATTTTTGGTTTTTATTTTAATATTTTTTTTTTGTAAGCCTCGAAAAGTAGGTATACTTTATGGGTAAACAGCAAAAAAGAAAGTAATTTAGCTTTTGGATTATTTTCATTTACACGCTTTTTTTTTGTAAATTTCTTACCAAGAAAAGTAAAAAAAATGAAAAATTATAAAGTTTTTTTTTTCTACCAAAAAAACCATTTTTTGTTTTTTAAATTTTTTTTTTGTTTTGTATTTGAAATTATTTTGACAAGTATTTGTGTAGTATACGAAATTATTATGGATTTCTTAAAATTTATCACTTCCCATATTTGCACGTTTACTTAATTTTTAAATTTTAAAATAAAAACTCATTAGATTTTAAGGTTAAACGATATGTAAATTGACATGCCCAAAAAACGAGAATAAATATAGTTAGCCGTATCAACTCCGTTACTCCTGTACGAATGAATGTTTTTAAATGTCGAATACAATTGACATACAGTTTCACACAACTTCTATTCAAAGAGTATGTACGTAATATAAAAAATCTATTGGGCATTTTTTAAATTATTAAATTTCAGAATAAAATTAAAATCAAAAATATAGGCATAATGTAATATTTAATTCACAATAATTGTATAACCATTTACTTTATTAACAAAGTGTTCTTAAATAATTACCATAAAAGGTTTAAAAAGTAAAAAATAAAATTACCGGGAAACTATAAATGAATCCTTAATATAAAAGGTAATTCCATATTTTCACCTATATATTCAAATATGATTACTATATTAAGGTTCATAATTAGTTATTTATAAGAGTATACGGAGTTCTCAATTTTTTTTTTATTATTTCCATTTTCGAAAATTAATTAATTCTTATAAAGGCCCCCAATATACAATAAAAAAGGAAAATTCCCAAAATCTAAAGAAAAAATTTTTATTTTTGTTTCTGGTTTCTTTTGAAAAATTAAAATATCCTTTGATAGGTTTTAGATCCTATTTTCCATTTTGTTCTTTTTGCATTAATAAATAATGAAATTTTATCCTTAAAAATGTAGATCTCCTATATATTGAAAATGATTTTTATTGTATATAAACTTACACAGCCTACAAAATAAAATGGTATAAAGAAGACCATTGGGGTAATTAATGTCCGTACACATCTTAAAATTTGTAATCTGAAGGTATTTTAATTTTATTATATAGAATTACTCATTTGTAAATTTTAGGAGTATAAGTTTGAAAGAAATGATACTTTTGGTAAAATATTAACTACCTCATTCATGACTTTAAGAAATATAACTTGCGAAAGTCGAGTAAATGTGATTCTCTGATGATGATTAAAGGTATTTAAAGTGTTGTATATACGTTTTTATAAAGTTTTAACTGCCCAATGCTGGCCATCAGGCTGGCCAAATTAACTTCACTTTTGGCATCCATCTCCTAGATGATTATCGCTGGGACTATACTTATAACTAGGATAATACAAATAGTGAATGAAGAAGGCTGCAATAAACAATGATTTTTTTCTGTAATTAAAATTCCATTCTAATAACCATTCGCTGGTCTACATTTTTCAATAGGAATCAATGGTATGTAACATTTAAAGAAACGTACTCCTTTAAAAATAATTCATGTAATTGAAAACGACAAAAATTACATTCAAAATCAATTCATTAATATTTTTTTTTTATAAAATAGCTCGTTGTATGTATTCAGCCCATCATTTATAAATTATTCTGCCAATTATATTTAAATATTAAATCATCAAATTCTACACACATAAATAAATCAAAAAAAAAAATATAATTATAGTTTTAATGTGAAACAATTTGGTTTTATTACTTAACCTCAAATAATTGTAGAATTTTTTTTTGTGTATGTTCATGCCCACTTTTTTTGCTATATGTATAACATTTTTCATTTTTTTTTGTTCTGTAACAATTATATTTTCTCTTCATATTGCATGTACACAGTTAATAAAAGTTTAAAATAAAATGAAGTAAAAAAGGATATACAAAATATTTTTTTCAATTAACTTCTGTGTATGCTCTACAGTTAATTTTTATGAAAATTTATGTTCCACCTATCAAACCAAAAAAAAAAATGAAAAAATAAATTGTATTCATATAAATTTCCTGGAATTGAAAAAAAAATATTTTCACTCTATCTATTTAGGTAACATTACAAAATTCTATGAAAAAAAATCTCATTGCGACAAAATCTCTTAAACCAAAAACCCAATTTTTTATAAAATTTTCTATTTGAAATTTCAAAAATTTTTTGATAATTTAATAATTAATATTTGAGTTTTTTTTTTCAGAAAAAAAAAATGTAAAATTATATAATAATAAAGTATTAATTTAATAACAGTAAATTATTAAGAGTAAAATTAAAACTCCAGAAAAGAAATTTAAAGTTCTTAAATACAGATGGCGTCTTGTGTATACAATTACATCTAAATTTTCAGTACAAATTATATTTTTAAGATGTTGCCAGAATTGAAGAATTTAGATGACGTGAAAGTTAAGATGCTATTGTAGTCAAGCTTGCAGAAATGTACAGTAGCAAGGAATGCTATTGTAGTCGGTTGAAGTTTTTAATTTCCAATAATACAGTTAATTACATAATTCTGATATTTATGGCATTTAAACTTTTTATACGATATTAATAGGTTGCATATAAATCCTTTGAAAGTAAAAATGTCGTATTGAATGACAAGAATTAAAATAAATGTCATAATCTTAAATTCTTTTAAAAATTCAATATTCACTTTTAATGAAATTTCAATCATTTTTTTTGTATTTGACATTTATTTTATATAACAATAATTTTTATGTAGAAAAATCAAATACAACCACAGGTGATTTTGATACTTTGACGTCATTTTGCTTTTTATTGAAATGTCATTGAGGATTAAAATTTTCTGAAATAAGACTTAAGAGAAAAGTGTATACTTTAAGAGAGAATACGGTTTTAAATTTGATTTTTGAGAAAATGTACGGAATCCTTTTTAAACTATAAATATTGTTTTTGTTTTTTTTTTTAAAGTAAAATTTTTTGACAGGATTTTTTATCGATTTTTATTTTCTCTTCTTTTATTTTACATTTTATTTATTTCTATCCTGTTTCAATTTATTCAGTTTTTCTCTTTATTTTCATATTTTTTTTAACTTTCATTTTTCATGACATTTTAGACAACTTTTTTTTTTTACCATACATTCGTTTTATTTGAAAGGAAAATTGAACAGAATTTTAGAGAGAGAAAAAAAGAAAAAGAAAAATTGAAAAATAAAGGAAAGGTTTCTAACTATATTTTTAATTTTTCTAATTGCCATAAAGTATTTTGGAGCATATGGGTCTCGGAACAGAATAAACAATATACGGAATGGAATGAAACTAAAATACGAGTAATGTATAGATGGGGTAAAAACAAAATGTCAGTTATTATTGAAAATAGTTTTAAATTATTTTTTTATTGATTTTTTATTTCTCAATTAACTTTTTTTTCTTACTGTTTCTCACTCTTTTTCTCTCTCTCTCTCTCTCTTTTTTTCTCTTGCTATCTTTACTATTCTTTCTGAATTTCTTATTCAATGGTTTTTTGTTATATGTCCCCAATATTATTATATGGGGTGGGTAATTGCAGATGCGTTATAAATTGATGTCAATAGCCTTAACAAGGACAAAATGATCATAAAATGTATAACATGCATGTATACATGAATTTTATGAAATGTCCTTATTTTATTAATTAGAAAATGTGGTAAATTTATTGAAGAAGTTTTCTACTAAAAGTTTTATAATATATTTTATTAAGAGTATCCATCTTTTCAAATTAAAATTTTCAATGTGACGTAAATATTTTTTTCTATTCAGAATATATTATATTTATTATGTATGGTATTATAAAAAATCAATTGTTCAGAAAAAAAAAAACGAAAAATAAGAATAAATAAAATTGAATAGGATTTTAAAACTAATTAGTTTTTAATTAAATATTAGACAAAGATACTATTTTGTATGATGAATTTTTTTTTTATGGAACGGAATAAGATTAAGTATTTTTATATTTAAGTATAATTGGAAATAAAGATTTTGAAAATCTGTGCAAATATTTTTGAATATTAAAAAAGTTCTATTTAATTTTTGTGAAAGTACTTTTCTGCCTATAAAATAATTAAGTACAATTGTATCATTTAATTATTAAAATTAATTATGAAAATTACTCATTTGTGGTTTATTATGGAGCACGTGTTTTTAATTTTGAATATTATTTTTTAATTGAAAGAAATTATGTTACAAAATATTTAAGTATTTTTTTATTCTATACTCGTATGTGTAATAACGCATACCCTCACACTTCTATTTATTTTGAAATTGTACTATATTATGAGTGTTGGATATTTTAATTGAATTTTTATCATTGAACGTTTCTCAAGTATTATAAAAGGAGGTGTGATTATTAACAAATAATTTTATAATTTAAATGATTTTCTAATTAAATTTTCTAAATTGATCTTTTTATATGATACAACTTGCTTAACCTTTTTAATAAAAATTAAAAATAATTTGAGATTTTATTTAAGCAGAAAGGTTTGCTTTTTGTGCTTGATTCACCTTGAAATTGAAATAAGTAATACAAAAAATGAGTTTCAATTAAAGATGGACATAAAAATGTTATTTCGTAAATGATTTTGAATATATCACTTGTCACCACCATGACGATGTTATATAGAAATATCTCACTGTCTATATGAAAAATCCCCAGCATAGAAAAGTGGAAATTTCGAGATGTTTCATGGAACTCTGTATATCACGAATAACACAAACGATGTTAGTATTTTTGTATAACACTGTCGATGTTAGTATTTAGCATATTAAGAAAGCTGACAACCAGAAAAAACTGAGATGTACCATATTATAAAATTAGAGCTCGATTCACATTATTTTTTTCGGAATTAATTTTTTTCTAAATTTTGATAACATAATAACTGAGTGGTATATGTTAATTTTAAATTTTGAACTATTTTATGGCATGAATTGCAACAATGTGGCCGTGTTTTTCAAGTGTGACTTTATTCTTAATAAATTTTTAGAATTGCCATAATATAAGGGCAATATGACAGCTATTTTGACATAGCTAAACGGAAAAATACTCTAAACCTCTTATTTTTTATTTTTTACTAAACATATAGAATAGAAATTATCACACTTCATTATAATTTTACAAACTATGACATTAAAAAATTATAAATTTAGAAATAATTTAATTAAAATAAAAATTTATTCATCTATTAAATTTATAATTAAAAAATAATAATTTATTTTGATAATTTAAGCATAATTTATTTTAATTGTTAGTGGAAATCTACAAGTTCTCTAAATAGATTAGAATTTTAATTTTTTTCATTTTAATATTTTACACATGTGTAAGAAATTATCAAAGGATATTGTCAGACAATTCATTTCTAAGAATAATACAAAAAAAAAAATATTTTCCAAGGTTAAACAATTTGTTATTTTATTTTTAAATGTGAATAGATGCGGAAACTTTAAATCCTCTAATGCTGATAATAAAAAAAAAATACTAATATGAAAATGATTTGCTTTTTCTCTATTATTTGACATTTTATAAGAGTTTATATTAAAATTATAAATATTTAAAATTAAAGGATATTTAATTTTGTTGTTTTAATTTAAAATTAAATTCACTTGAAAAATATCTGCTTATTGTCTTTAAGTTTTATAAATTTAAATTTAAAATATTTTTCAATTTTTTTTTCCAAAAAATGAAAGAGTATAGTTAATTTATCATTTTACAGTGATTATAACATAGTTATATAATTCAATATGATTATGATTTGATTAATGATTATAATTTGGCTTTAAATATAATTTATGTAAAATATGAAAATTCTTTTTTTTTTAAAGATTTTTAAGTAGCAGTATTGAGGTTTTACTAAATATGAATTTTTTAGGAATACATATATATAATGAGAGTAATTTGAACTTTTTCTATAGAATATCACTAAACTATCCGCGATCTTGTATGTTGTTACAGTTTTATATGCTTGCTTCATTCGGTTTATTCAATGCAGAGACGTCCTATACTCCTATAATTTATTTGAATTAAATAGATTTAGTTCATTGTATTCCTGAGTTATCACTCAAATTGACGAATACGTGACCAACCGAAAGAATTCTCTGTTAAATAAATACAAAACTGAGAACTAAAGCAAAACTACTGGAATTTGAGAAAAAACTTTTTGTTGATTTTTGAATTATTACTCAGTAAATTCCAAATTTATTTCTCGAATTACAATTTTTTAAACTATTAGTATGATTTCTTTTTATGAAATGCTATACGAAAATTTTCTAAATTTACTTTTGAATAATATTAAGAAAATTTTTGCTTAAAAAAAATAACTCGCACTCTATAATTAAATAAGGGAAATTAATTAATTATAATAAAATTTCCTAGAACAAAAAATTTAAATTTTTCTACTAAATTGCATTTAACGGAAGTAGAAATTCATTTAAAATAAAAACTTCTAAAAAAAAGTTTTTGAAACTAAAAGTAAAATTAAAATTATACATAAAATTTAATTACGTTTGAAAAATTCATAAATACCAGTTAAAAAAGTAAAATGGTATTTAAATTTAAAAAAAAATTGCATACAGTCAGGCGTAAAATATTTTGATTTTTCACTCATATTCGGTAAATTAATTTTAAAAATTACAGGCGAAAGAAAAAGTTTTAAAAAATTTTTTAAAAGTAATTTTTTATCTAGTAATCAAAAAAATTTTTACAAGTCACGAAATATTATTGAGAACTGCTCTGAATAGAATGAGACTATAAGAAGTAACAAAATTTTTTGCTATTCCTTTTACGATAAAATTTTTTATTTTTAATATTGTTTTTTTTTTCGCACTATTTTTCATTTTGAGAAATTGCCCTAATTTAAAAAACATTTAAATAAACATTTATTTTCTTTCTTTGTATTCTTTTAAAATTATATTTAATTATTTAAATGTAGTATGGTGTAGATGAAGATTAAAAAATTTTATTTTTTCATGTGGAAAATTTCTATGTTATAGAATTATGAATAAATGGGTTAATGGAAAAAGTTTATGGTAATAGAAAATATTATGTATATATATATATGTTGTGTTAATCATTAGGAAAATGAATGAATCAATGATTGAATGGTTTTAAAAAAAAAAAAACATTTATTTTTTTAAAAAGCAACAGGAACCTAAAAAATTTTATTTAAAATTAATGATTTTACTTGAATATGCAATAATTGTAGGCAAATCAATACGGAAATAATAACAAAATATAATTAAAATAAAAGTTTTCTTTACTGTGAAAATTTGGAATTTTTTATTAATCGAAGGAAACCGGAGTTTGTTCTACTTCTTACATTAATTAACAGGATCTTTTATATTTTTCATCTATACAAGAGACATATGCTCAGTATAATTAAGATTTTGAAAAATTACAGTATTGTTAGGTCAAAAAGCCTCTTATTAACCTGAAGTGTGTTGTTTAAACAAACGCAACTAATTATTATTTACAAAAATAATTTTCAATTTTTCACCTTTTTCCAATTTGGCTCGCTTATCAATTTGGTTCACCGTCATTAGCATTGCATTGCTGATTTTGAAGATTTTAAGTATGATGTTAAATAAGTGTATTTTTTTCATATTGGAAAGTCGTACCGGAGAACCGCTACTGATGTCGAAGTTCTTTTTATATATTTGTATGTTTCGGCCCAATCTGCATAAATTGGAATTATATCAATTAATAAAAAACGCCCGACAGGATTTTAAAAATTTTATTAACAACTAATTCGTTGGAAAATGTAAGACCATTATAATGTTCAAATTGTTGGTGTTCCTCATTAATATTTTACTCGAGAATATTCACATTTTTACTATTCTATTTCATATTAAATAAATAACTATGTATATGCACTTGTTCAAAATATGAAAAACCTCAAATATTAATTGGAAAAATGAAAATTTACGGTACATGCTATAAAGAAATTTTCATTTTTGTTTTTTTTTTTACAAGAAATTTCAACAAAATTTTTTTTTCAAAATTAATTAACAATATTTTTTACCATATGGCACTTGAATTTTTCTATATTATTTATTGTATATATATACACGTATGTACGTGTAGATGTTATTATTTAATAAAATGAAATTTTTAAATTAAAATATAAAAAAATTGCAATTTATTTTATTTCTGAAATGAAGTTTGTTTTGTTTTTTTGAATTGAAAATGTTATTTATAATTTATTTAAGTAAAAAATAAACTCAAATATTTTATTATTCAAAAGTTTATTCAATATTTTTTATTATTTATCAAATTCTCAATTGTATACTATTGTATATTTATTAAGCATTCAGTGTTATATACAAAAACAAATTCAATTTAATTTACAAAAATTGCAATTTGTATAGAATTGAAATCAATTTATAAATTTTTTCCAAAAATCATTTTTAAAAAATTTCTGTTTTAAAACTTTGCTTTCTTTGATTTATTGAAATATATTTATGTAGGGCCTATATTATGCAGTAAGAAAATTTTTTTACGAATAGGTTCAACTGGATAAGTGGGAATATTCAGTAGTATGCCTTACCATTAATTAAAAAATTGTTGTAGAGTACAAGTTATAAAAAATTACTACAGAGTATTGGGAAAAATTTTTTCTCGAACATCTTTTTGGTTCTTTTTTTCTAAACCTTCCCTACATATTTTGAAATATCTTGTTTATAAAAAAATATTTTTAAAGTTTAATTTTATAAATAATTTTTCAAAATCTGTTTTTTCTACACCAATACTAATTTCGGTATAGAATTTAGTGATATACGTGAAATAGTCTCCGAGATCGGCGTGGTACAAATATGTTAAGGGCAAACTCGAACTAGTAGAAAAAAGGCTTGGTGCTAGTACATTGATGAAACACAAATATAATAAGCACATCGGTTGGTATATTAACAATTTTAACACTATTATGGTAAGTGCACGACCTTTTGTGTAAAAAATCAAACTTTTTTTAAAAAAAACTTATTTAAAATCAAAAACCTTCTTTAAGGTAGTTTAATTAGAAAAAAAAACAAAGAATAAAAATTTTACTATGCATGGTTATTTTAATTAACTGGCTTCTTTTCATAAATTTTCAATCTTTCAAAACGCTCCCTTGAAAAATTTTTAATTTGCTACTTAGTTTATCTGTGTTAGCTTCACCATCGATATAATAACGAACACGGACGGCGGTATTATATGCATAAATTTGATTTAAAATTTTTTAAAAATTGTGAATGAAAAGAATTTATTACAATGGCGAGAATTCTATCGGGTCTGTTCGAAAATAATTGTAATTGCAAACATATGACGATTAATTTCAATTAGAGATTGTGTGAGTGTGAGAAGAGGCAAGTATAGGGAAATGAAGAAAACAAGTACACCGGAAGTAAGTGCGTTCCAGTAACAGCGGTTCTAAGATAAAGTTATTTTTTCTCCTCGAAATTTTCTATTCTATAAAATATTTAATGAAAATTAAAAATAAAAAATTAATTTTGAAAATTTTTAATTATTTTCATTTACCGAAATTAATATTTTTTTACTGCATCATAAAGTCATTGTGTTACGTAAGTACTACCGCTATAAAAATTTCTCCTTTTTATTAAATTGATTATATAAAAATCACTTCTTTTCCAGTTGATTTGGGTTGATAACCCAAATACAAACCAGTATTATTTTTGTATCTACTTCTTATATACTAAATATAAACTTTATATACGGAGAGTAGGTGTATTAGAACTTGTAAATGACCTAGTTTAACCAACAAGATTTTTTTTTTTGCAATTTCATTCATATTTTTATTCATAAAAAAAATCTAGAAAAGAATAGGTTTTCCATTTTAATGTAGGGGGTGGAATTTACACTATTCTTAACTTTGTTTTGTGTTTTTAGTTTTTTTTTTTTGAGCTTTTCACTTCTTAATGGATTTTCTCTTGAGTTTAAGAGAAATAGCAAGAAAAACAAACAAAAAAAACTTTTTTTTTTGTATTTATAAAAAAATCCATTGTTTTTTTTTTGGAAATTTAAAAGAATAAAACGAAACCAATTGTTAAATATATAGGATGGTTTTAATAATTGAATGTGTTACATTGCACAATTACATATATTTTTTTTAATATGTATGTATAAATACGTATTTGTCACTATGTGGTTTGTTACTGTACATACAGGTAAATGATGTGGTTTAAAATAAAATATGAAATTTGACGTCATTATTGTCTTTATTTTCTAAAAGAATTTTCAATATTGCAACTTGTTTTACTTATTTAAAATTATTAAATTTCAAAATTAATAAATAGATCGTAATTATTGCCATACAAAAACTGTTACAGTAATATTTCATGCTTCTGTATGTCCACAAATGCGACAGGCCCTTTGTACCGAATTTATAAATTTAATTCTTACTGCTGTCATTCCCTCTTTGCAACCACAGTGGGATATAACAACATGAGTGGCATTACTGAATTTCTAATGCAATGTGTAGAATTTCTAATACAACTTTCAATAAGGTGTAAACTAATACGATATTAGTCTTTCTTGTATTTTTGATTTAAATTTAAAAAAAGTTAATAAATTTAATATTTTTAGGAATTTTAAAAGAATCCAATAAAATCTTATAAAGAAGGTTTTAAAATTAAAAATTACACTCTATGAAATTTTAATATTTTAAACAGCTTCGATAAAGAACTCGATTTCCCTTATATATGCATACTTAATACAGGATTTGCTACTTATTAGAGTCAATGTAAGTTTTAACATTTTCCAAGATTTTAATTCTACTAAACTCATATAAAAAAATTATTAAATGAACAGCGAATTCAAAAGGATTTTTAATAAATTTCATTTAACTTCGTTCTTAATTTTCGATTCCCCCATAGTTCGATGAATAAATCCAACTAAGGCTAGTTATTTCAATAATATTGTATAATTGGTAATTGTGTTTCTTTATTTTTTGAATTTTATAAAAGGATTTTTATGTTTTTTCAATTTAATACAGAGTATTAATTTTTTTTCTTTTTTTGGTTGTGGAACTGAAAAATTTTTTAATCAAATAAATGGAAACTTCGTTATAAAAGATATTCGTTGTTTTATAATTTTTAATAAAGTAAATTAATACTCGTTTTTGAGAAAGTGAAGTGGAAAAAATTTATAAATGCACAAAGTAAAATTTCAAAAAAATAAAGTTGAATAAAGAAGCCTTTTTAAATCAAGAAGTTGAGTAAATAAAAGTGAATAATTTTAAAAAATATTGGGAAAAGGAAGTGAAATGGTTGCATTCAATTTGGAAAAAATATTTTAATAAAAGCGATGAATTCAAATCAGTTTTAATAATAAAAATCTTTGATTACCACGACTACTATTTGACTAATTTACTAATTTGACTATTTACGTTATGACAGAAATACCAATTTGCTTATGGAAGATATTTAATTCCTGTACGGAAAACTAAGTTAGCGCAGATGTAATAGTTTGTCTGTAGGACCAGCTTTATCTGTTCAGAGTTTAGGTGATTTTTAATCGTAAGAGTCACACTCCTCCATTATCGGAGGAAGAAGGTAGGTAGTGCCGTCCTTCTTCGCCTTTCGAGATTTTTTCACCTAGTAGAGAGAATTCGCATTTTTCAGTCCTTTGTTACGGTTTACTGACATTGATAAATTCAGCTACGAAAAATGCAAGTTTAAAATTATTGCATTTACGATTAATACTGAGACTATCGGGCTCACCAGCACATTATTATAAGAAAATTTTGTACATAAAAAAATAAATTTCCGTATCAAATTGTTTTGCCATTTTAAACATTATGAAGTTGCATTTTATTCGATTTCGATGGATGGATAAAAATTAATTAAGGATCAAGAAGAAGATTCATCGGGAATATGAAATTCCTCTCACAATTTTAAATATTAATATTTTTTTCTCGGTAGAATAGTGTTCAGTATCCCTGCTATATCAGTATCCCTGTTATTCTCAAGGTGGTTCCAAAAAGAACTTTTAACTTTAAATTCTTCTCTTGTCTACATCCTTTTTTTTAAACATCTTTTATGATAATGATGCGAGCGAATTTCAATTATTGCAATGCACAATTTATAAAAATTTATTTTATAGTTTCAACATTGAAACATTTTCTTGCATTAAAGTTTTTAAATTTTATTTTAGTACCGTAATATATGCATGTACATTAAGTGGATATAAATATATTATAAAAGTTTTAAAACTTTGTATATCTTTAATTTTCTGAAGGATATATTTATGATTTTATATGGTTAAAAGCATATAGGATAAATGTATACACAACAGCCCCATAAATTATTGCCCAAAAGTGATTTGAAATTTTTTTCTTTTATATTGTTTTACGATATAAGTGCTATATAATTTTTTTTTTTTAAATCAAGTATATTGTTTTATTTCTACTATGAATCCACAAGTGTTTTATAAACTGTGATTATTTTTTTTTTCATAATAAATTGTGGAATAAAATTGATCATGCGGTATTTCTTTATAGGATTTGTAAAATGGTATTTACTGCATTTTTTTTCTAAGAAGAGGTTATAAGAAATCGTATAACAAAAACAAGTATTCATTATCGCTATATAGATGGTGTTTATTTAACAATTTTTAAAATTGTGTTAATCGAGAATAAAAGATGAGATATTGTGACAAAATTTTTATGTACTTTTTTGTGCAACTTGAATTTCTTTTGTTAGACTGAGTTATTTTTCATTTAGGGTTCTATCATGGTTTATCACCGGGTATGAAATAACGTGCAGTAATTTGCAGTGAAAGCATATTGTAGATTGTATATTAATGAAGAGTGATATGCTCAATTCCTTACCTCTTATGGCTTATTGTAGTCCCCCCATATCTTACTTATACTGCCCTGGTCCCAAATAAATGATCGTAGATATTTCTCAGTGAGTTGGGTGTAAGCTACCCAACACTGAGAAAGCCCCGCCCAAACAATTTGCACTACTTACCGAATAGAGTAGGGCTGTTACACGGAATTTGTATGGCCGCGTCTTCATTGTTCCGCCAGAATTTACATAAAAGGTTAGTCCGATTTGCTGTAATTAGGGTACAGAAATTCTCCTGTGTTTGAAATTTGAAGCCATAACGGCGCGTATTCAGCATAATATCAAGTAGAAAACTCGAATTTGTTAATAAATTTAAAAAGTAGTAGAAAATTTTCATTTTTGTAATTCGATTACAAAATGGCTTATAATATTAAAATATTATAATTCAACAAAAAAAAATTATTTCAAGAATTCTACTTTACTAGACAAATAGTCTCCTAGAATTTAACATAAACATTTTTTTTTACAATATACTTAAAATAATACATAAATAAAAGAAAAATGTACTGGAAAGAGTAATGTAAAAGTACCTAAATGATTTATGAAAGACAGAAATAATATAATAATTTTTTTTTCTTCCGAAAATTCTTTAAAAATTATCTCAATTAGAGCTTATGTCTTTTAAAGTGTATGTATACACAATTGCGAACTTAATAATTATTTTGTATAATTTTCCACTAAAAATAGGCTTCTAAATTTTTTACTTAAATGAAATTTTGTTATTTTTTGTTATTTTTATCATTTATTAAATCTTTAATATTATTTGAAGTTGATTCAAAATTCTGTAATTTTAAAAATATTAAAAATTCGACTATGTAGATTTGATTAGAGAATAATTTCAAATTGCAACACATTCAAAAATAAATTAAAAATGGGAGAATTTTGTCCAATATTATGTTTTTGCAAGGTTTTATATAGTGCACATAATCACAATACAAGAGCCGCACATGTAGGTGTTTAAGAATGCAGTTATAAGAAATTCTATGTCAAATATTTGAATGCCTCAAACACGGAAATGCTAAAATCTATTCCAAAAAAATTAATTCAAACCACAAATATTAATATCAATGTATACGTAAATTTATTTTATAATACACTCTGTACGAATGAACTCTCTCTTTTTGAGATGAATATATCTTTAAAGAATATTAATTAACTATTTTTAATCAAACCTTCCAAATTTCATTCAAAATTTTTCAACACTTCTTTCAAATAATCTTTAGTACTTAACTCTTATAAAAATTACCTCCATTTAATCACTTTAATTAATTACATTAATTATTTTTATTCGTGCAATTCGCTTCCACTTCTTTACTTAAAAAATTGCATTTTTTATTCACATATCAAATTTTTTTTTCTATATCTACTATATAATTCATATTAAACATGTGTTATTCATATTAAAATATATTTCAAAAAAAAATTAAAAAAAAAATAATTTACAGAAAACAAAACTATTCAAAATTCAAGTTAATTAGAATCTCAATATTAACCCTCTAATAATGTCAAGTATAATTTTTTATAATTGTACAAAAAAAAAACTGTTAATCAAAAGAAACAAAAAAAAAATTAAATCCTCTTATTTATATAAATTATTTACGCATACACACATATTCTATATTATTTTTCCGTATTGAAAAAAATAAAAGATTTTTTTTTTCTATTTCAAGTATATTTTATCGACCTATTTATGGTATAGAAAAGGCAAAAAAGCAAAAACAGCAGCACACCATAAAAGCAACACAAAAAAAATGTTAAAAGAGTAAAAGAATACCTCTTGAAAATAAACAACAACGACGACGAGAAAAATAAGAATAAAAAAATATAAAAGAAAAAAAAAATTCTATCGATTCCTACTTTTCAAATATACAAAAATAGAAAAAGAAAAGAAAAAAAAAATATTTTGACTTTTCTTTGCAATTTTTTATTACATTTTTTGTATTTTCTTTTCTGCATTTCTTTCTCTCTCTCTCTATTGCTCTCTCTGTTTCTATTGTGTTGATATTGAGTTAAAATTAATTGTACTAAAATAGAATCCTAGATTGTACTTTTTGTACTTTGCTAATGAGAATCTTTATTTTCTTTCTAAAAACTTAAAAAATTTTGTATATGAGTATAAGTATATTTTTTTTAATTAGCCGGAAACCTTTCTATTATTACTCTACACTCTTAGATTGAGCAAACAAATATTCTTTGAACGCTTGCAAAGGAATGCGATATGCATAACACTCCTTTTGCGATTCTGCAAATATTTGAGATTCTGCAAATTTTGATCTGCAAATATTTCACCTAAGTCATTTTGTATTATTTTTATTTTTTGTATTTCAATTTTCTTTTGTACTTTCGAAATCTAAAATATACCTAAAAAAGTACAATTGCAGAGTTTTTATTAACCGTGGTGCTCTATACTTATACAAAAAGTATATGAGAAGAGGAAAAGAGCAAAAAGAAGTAGGAAGAAAAAATGAAAAACAAAAAAAGAAAACAAAATCATTTCAATTCATTCATAATAATATTAAGTTGTCCTCAAATATTGATACACACATACACAAAAAATAAACTTATATATAGTAGTATATGTCAACGTCATTTACTCATTTAATATTTGTACATAATATTCATATAATAGTATAATAATATCAACCTCTATTATAATTATTATATAAGTACATTGTACATTTAACAAGTTTTCAATAATAATTTTTTTTTCTCTTCCAAAACTTTTATACAAATAAATTTATGCATTTCTGTATATTGTGTATACAATTATTTTATATATAAAGAGAACAACAAATTCCGAAGAAAAAACGGAAAATTTATAATTCAATTGTATTTAAAACAAGCTTATAGCAAACTGTGAAAAGAAAGAAAAAAAATTTTTTTTTATGATTCAATAAGATGGGGAGCTCTGCTATGTCGTTCGATCCTATACAACACTTATATTTAACTAAATAATGTATGTAAGTGTATGTACTTAAAAACAATGGGAAAACAACTACAAGAAATAAAAGAAATGACTGCGAGAAGCCAAGTGGGGTAATCCTCTGTATAGAGCTTTAATAAACAAAAGAATTAATAGAAACAAAACATTAAAAAAAATTTATTTATAAGTTTGAGTACATTTAAACAGTGTATCTCAAACTACTTCTTATTGCATCTGGTGATTTTTCTTTGAATCCATTCAAAACTTAATGAAAATTCGGAAAACTCTTTTAAAAATTTAATTTCAAATAAAATATTATGGATAATGAATCTATACTACATAAAAATCACGTTTCCGTATTAATCAGTGTATGGGCACATATGTGCAGAACGTTAAAAGATTTAGAAAAAAAGAAAGTTCACATTTACAGCCTTTACGATCTCAGGTCTTATATATAGTGGTTTGATAATGCACTAAAATAGATCTGAGAAAAAATAATATTGCTAAAACAAATGGTTATATCACCCAAAAATGAAGAGTTCAGCGCAAATGAGCAAATGAGGGACAGTTTGAGAATCTTTTATATATATAAACATTTCAATAGTGAATAAGCACATTACTATGTATATATGTATTCTACTTATATGTACTTATATGTCATTTATATTTAAAAATAATACTAATATTTATTTATAATAATATTAAGTAGGCATAATAATAAAAATAATAATAATAGACACTTAGTAATACAAAGTGATTGTGATTTTTTTTTTTGAAATTGCTTCATAGGGTTTTATCAAATAGGAAAATATATAAAATTTAAATATCATAACATAAAGTTGGTGCTTTACAGTTTAATTTTAATTATATCAAAAAATTTTAATAATTTCAATGAATTTTATGTAAAATTTTATTATGATTAAAGTTTAAATTTCATGGTTAATGGATTGAGGTTATTCTGATTCTCATCAAATGAATTTCCAATAACGTCCTAGATAAATTAGAATATTCGAGAAAGTGTATCTGTAGTAAAAATATTGTATTTTGTGAAGTTTTATAATTTCAAAATTTATTAAAATATTTTAACAAAAAGCTTAATTCACTTCTAAAATAAACCCAAATTTGTTGATGCCGAATTAGCCTGTTCAATTAGAAATTTGTAATGTGCTATGCATATTTGATTAAGTTCGAATTTAACAGATTCATCAATTGAGATCGCTCACAAAACAACACGGCTAAAATTTACAATTTTCGGATACTAATATTTATAGTTGCTTGCACAGATAGCAAGGCAAAACTCTTGATTAGGCACCAGATATAAGAACGGAAAACAATAAAAAAAATCTGACTACCTTACCGTATAAAATTCCATTTTCGATTTAAAATATAAAAGAATTTGTGATTTGATTAATCTATAAATTAATAATAATTAGCTGTTCCTCAAATTATATTCGCGCCGCATATACATACATTTGCACATACATATTCACATAATTTTAGGTCATTTTATATAATTTATATGAACATAGAGTTTTCATTTTGTATATTTTATCCTAGAGCATTGTATAATTAGTTATAATTATCTTTTGCATTAATTATGCAATTTCACATTAATTCCTAATTTTTGACATCTAAACTGTAGCTTAATTCACGCCCCATGTTCACTAATAACATATACACATATAGTTATTGTTATATTGACTATTATCTGTTAATATAATTCAAGGTTCCTAAAAACCAATCATTTAAAATTCATTTCATAAATCAATGTTCAATAGTGACTGTTTCTGTCAGTTTTTTCCATGTGGAAAAATGAGGAGGATTGTTAATATTCTAATAAAATATTTCATTGTCGATAAAATCTATTAAAATATTTTCATTCATAATTACTGAAAATATTTTATTATTAAGTATTAACAATAATTTATTAAAATATTATTAGCATAATATTTGCATAAAATATTATAAGAATTTTTTTTTTATAATAAGTGCGTAATTGAAACATGGCCATTTATTAAATTCAAAATTTAAATATTTCTGAAGGTTTTCTCTTCTATAAATTCCTGACTCATTTACGTAGAATTCAATTTTGTATAAGTATCGAAGTTTGTATAACAATGTATCCTTGTTATTTTCGTATTGAAAATTTAATGAAATGAAATTTGCAATATTGTATATGAGATTTTGCGGTGAAGTACAGTTATATTTATAGTATATAAGGTACATATTTGTTTATGTTTGTTTGTGTATAATATTCTACGTAAATTTATATGATATTGCTTGTAAAATCTGTATTAGATTATACTAAATTCTGATGAATAATCATAAAAATAATTCCAATAGGTTGTCAGAAGTACCACTTGAAAAAAAATTATGTATTTTATTAGTTTTTGAAAATTTTGAAATCCCTAAATATATGCAATTTTTAGAATATTTTGTTATACTAACGCTTAGCTATATGAGATATTTTCCAATTAACTTTTTTCAATAAAATTTTACGATTTAACAACAAAAACAAAGTTATAAGAAAAAAAGAAATAAAATTAGCAAAGTATTTTTAAATCAACCTTGAAAATTTCAATTTTTGGTAATCGATATTTTCTGTTATATAATTGTTAATTGAATCGGAAGAAAAAATGTGAGGGAGGTCAATAATAATTTGGACTTACAATAATATTTCGCTGCATATGTATGTATCTCTATGTATATGCACACATATTTTTTTTTCTTAAAGAGCCAGTGAAGAAAAGACAATATGTTATCGTTCTATTACCTATGTTACTATCTATTGTAAAACAATTAAAAAATAAAATAAATTTGTATAAACTTTGAGGTAGTCAGAATCAACGGATTAAGATACATTGAATGAGTTCGAAAACTAAACCAAAACAAAAGTGTTATATAGCCTATGTTGAGTGATAATATGGCTGAAAGTATACTAACATCGCGATCGAAATCTCTTTATTATTAAATCATATCAGGCAGTTACTGTGAGCTTATATTTAAGCCTGTAAGGCACTAACGCGGCTGATCACCCCCTTTCCAATCATTCAGAAAACTAAAACATGATAAAGAACCAATCAAAAACAACAAATCCATAGGGATAGCCAAACAAGATAAGATAGATGAAAGAAAAAGGAAAAATGCTAACAAAAGACGTGAAAAAAAATTTGGGACTAGTATTAGGGTGAGAGTAATAGATTATGAAAATTATACGAAATCACCAGTTATGGGTCGAAACAACCCCTTAAGATGTGAGATTAGTAATACAGTAGTACAACGCTATATGGTTCTACATGAATGGATCGACGCTAAACAATCAAATTCGAAGATTAATCTACTCCAAACAATTTCGCGGGGTTTTGTCTTTAAGGCAAAATTGACCGCTGAGTTAAGGATTTGTGGTGACTCGCAGACAATGTGATATCTTGTAGGTGCATCGGCATTTACACGAAGAACCAGGCATCGACAAGAGCGTTATGAGCAGAGACATCTAATTCCAGAACGTTTTGAGACTGTAAATCATTCTTCAATGAGGTGGCAAGGCAGTTCGAAATTTAAATGATTTATGTTCAGAGACACACCGGAATTCAAGAATACTACAGAGCGGACAAGCTCCCCAGGCATGAGCCGATTGCGCGTTTTATGAGAGTAATATAGGGATCCAGCGTTTTCACAACGGCGCATTTTTCTGACCTCATGGTTAGCTCGTCAAAATAATCTAACCTAGCCTATATGGAATTTCCATATAACAATGCAAACTTAATCAAAACGTTTCGGACTATTGTGTAACAAAATGACTCAGAAACACCCAGAGGAAATTCCATCCAAATAGCTTCATTAATAGTCAATGTGATCATGATATTATTTTTATGTCATTTTGTTAATTTAATTTTTAATAAGCAATGAAAATATGTCATAATTTATATTGAAATCTCTAATAACCACTAGCTCCTATAGTACAAGGGTGGCTAATTAAGTAATATATAATTTTTACATGTACAAACTACATGTATATTAGAGAATCATTGTGTTCTTATAATTTTGTAACTAATTTATTGGTAAATAATGTTGCGATAACCTAATTTTTTAATTTATTTGAAAAATAAAAATAAATAAATAATTTTTTTTTTTCGTTCTTCCAAAGAAAATTTCTTTGATTTTACTTTTTATGTAAATATGTAATTATGTCAAATTTAAAATATTGTATTCCATAAGAATGTATATATGTATGTATCAATTTATCTATAAATATTCAATATTGTTAAAGTCATTATTGTATTGCATGCATCATATGTACATACTGTTGGTAGAGTGAAAGAAAAGAAAAGACAAATGAAAAAACGAAGCAAGTATAAATAAACAATAATAATTTTATATTTATTTATGCCTCTGAATGTATGTGGCATACACCTACAATATTATATTAGTCATACATATATGCAAAATATATTTATTTATATATACATACTTATTTTTTACAGACCACGATTCATACAATAAGAGAGGATATGTGATGACATCAATTTTTACATGTCGAGCTTGTAGCGAAAAAAAAAATTCTGTGTAAGAGAAAAACGTATGTAGATAAAGCACTTTTGGAGATATGTCCGCCTTTAGACATGGGTACCTCGTTTTCGGTTTAGCCGATTTTGCAGAAGTGGCCATGTGACGGATTAGTTAATGAATTAATTAACGGAATTTCTTAAAATTTAATATTTGAAATATGTTTGCTTTCGGAAGTAACTAAGGAATTTTTCAGGGAATTCGTATGGCATATAGTGAACCTATACTAAGAGTAAAATATGCATTTTTCTAGGTAAGAAAGATAAGAAGATTACTAGTTGTCTTAGAGCTACAAATAGATGTTTAAAGGAAATTTTTGTAATCTTGTGCAACATTAATTCTAGTTCATCGATGAACACAACTATTCGATGAACTAGAATTACTATTTTGTAGTAGGTTATGTTCTGACCTCATCAGGTTTTTTTTACTAAGAATAATTTTCCATAGTATAGAGAGAAGAAAAACATAAATTTTTTATTTAATAGTTTAGTGATGGTGATAAGTTTTTTTTTTTGGGTGTATGTTTTGTTGTATTCTGTTATGTTTTTTTTTCTTATACTTTTAGGGTGGCAATCTTATAAAATTTGTGATTGCCCTTAAGGAAAATATACAAAAATATTTTTTTTTTGTTCAAATGTATATGTGAGTTTATGTATAAAAAGTTAAATATAATGAATTTTACCCTCACTGAATAGAACAATGTCCTAGATTTCTCAAGAGTAAATATGGATCGTTTTTTTTTTGTTTCTATTTGTTCTCAGTTTTAGATAAAATTTTGTATCTTATTTTTTCTTGTTTCTTTTTGTATATTTTTATGATATTTTTACATCAAGTCGAAATAAAAAATTCAAGAATAATATACAATTAAGTTTTTCTTTTTATTTAAAATACACACGTTTCTAATGGATGTGTGTAGAGATTGTAAAATAGCAATTGTAAGAGAACTGTTTCTAAATAATAAAAATATAAAACAAAATATTTTTAGGAAAAGGTTACAATTTTATATACGAGCATATAGAAAAACTTTTTGTTATCTTGTTTAATTACACTTTCACATTATACTAGTAATAGAAATTTTTATATATAATTAGAAAATTCTTTAATATTCTTTAACAAAATTTTGAATAAGTGGTAATTCCAAATGGAATAACTTTGACAATAATGTATATCTTAATGTCAAAAAGAATGACAATTTATTTGTGTATGACAGTAAATGAATACAAAATACAAATAAACAATTTTTTCAATACTTAAAATAATTTTCGTTCCAATACCAGTTTATAAAATATTACGAGCATAAGTTTCTTGTAATTTCTAAGTTTAAAATTTAACAAAATGGAAAGCAAACAATAATGATACCTGTAATGTTCTCTAATGTAGAAAGAACAGCTGTCATACTACAGTATAGTAAACAAAAATGCATTATTGAAAATA
Source organism: Condylostylus longicornis (assembly GCF_029603195.1). Classification (NCBI taxonomy): domain Eukaryota; kingdom Metazoa; phylum Arthropoda; class Insecta; order Diptera; family Dolichopodidae; genus Condylostylus; species Condylostylus longicornis. The sequence goes on from NW_026578006.1 coordinate 708,403, forward strand.
GTTTGCTACATTTTTGCAGTAATGTTGTGGAAATTGTACGTCAAAATTGTTATATTTGTAATTCAACGAACGAATTTTTTAGATCGGAAAGAAAAAATGTTCAAATCTTTTTGCTTTAGATAAGATTACTGTATATGTGAAAAAATAAGTCAACCTGGCTAGCTTTTCGAAGTCAGCTATACTGTAAGGATTTCTTATCAGTAAAACTAAAAATCTCATAATATTTTTTTGTTAATCTCATTTTCTCTTCTATTTCAGAGTATATATTTTTTTCTTTCAGAAAATTCATACACATGCATAATTTAAGAATATCTACTGTTTATTTTTCTATGTTCAGAAAAAATAACAATTTTTGCCAGTGGTAAATAATTTTTCATAGAAACACAAAATCTATATGTGATAAAATAATCAAAAATTTAAAACCATAGGTCTAAACTACATAATAAAAGTGAGAATATTAAAAAAAAAGTAAAACAAATTTATTTTTCGCAAAATATGCCTCTACTTGGAAGCACGTGCACATATTACGAAATTTTAATACAAAAATCTACATGCATGCATATTAAAAAAAAAAAATTGTTAACATTGCGTGTGGGCTCAAACATGTTTTCCACAATTTCTTCTCAAAATTTAGATCAAAATTTCATAAAACTCGTAAATAACTTTAAGTTTTTATTTTTGTTAATAATTTTTTTTTATTTTGTACCATTTTACCTACATTATTAAATAAATATATATATATATATATATTTATTTAAATAATGTAGGAGACATAATTTTTTATTATTAAAAATTTCCTTAGAAATTTTGTGAAATATTTTTTTTTTTATTTTTACGACAAAGTAATTTTCGGAATACTATCTTGACATTGATATATACTCGTATGTTTGAGTAAGGATAATATAAGATTGTGTATCCTTTTTAATAATAATAGAATAAATTAGATGTTATTAATCCCATAACATTTTTACTAGATGCAGGACTGTTGTTAAATTAAAATCCATGAGATTTTATGACAGTTTTGATTATAGTACCTTTCATTCTTTAAAGAAAATTTTCATTTTATAATTTTAAAACAATTGTATAATATATAGACTTTCGGTAAGCACTTTTCCAGAAAATTTTTTTAAAAAATGTTGTTATTAGTTCCACTCTATGCGTCTATCCATGGACCACTGTCCAAAACTTCTACACTCTTTTAGATAGACAACTGAAATTTTATATTTAAATAGGTCTTTACTAGGAACCTAATTGCGTAGAACAAAAGTTTTACTTATCTCTTCCCTCCTTGGAAATGCCATTTTTTGATTATTTATCGTAACGAAAAGATAAAAATTTTTTAAATTCTGTAAATGCAGGAAAGTAGTTGCTTTTCCCACTGGGACATATCATAGCTGAGCATAAAAAAATCATAATGTCCCTTAAAAATTGACTGTTATCTGAAATCCATTTTTTCAAGCTTTTGATATCGTTTTTCTTCTAGACCATAAGTTGCAGGGGTGTGATATTTCAGAAGCTTTAAGATATTTATAAATAGCTGCTTTCGCTGGAAGAATTTTTTTTCCACCTCTATGCCCTCTCAAATTATCACCACCCGAAATTCATTAAAGTTGAAATTTTGGCAACTTATATTTTCAAGCTTTTCCAAATTTCTATAAATGCAGAAAGCTAGCGGTTAATGACATGTCATCACTAATATAATTATTTATCTTAGCTTTATTTTATTTATAATACACGCATTGAGAGAAAATTGAAAGAAATCATACGCCTTTTGTCAGTTAAAGGAAGTAGCTGCTTAATTTGAATTTTCAAAAACCAATTTGTTTTTAAGAAATATTTTACATAATTAAATTGATAAGAATTTATTAATGAATTGATCAATAATTTATTATTATTAAATTTTTCTTAAAAATTCATTCATTAAAAATATAAAATAAATTGAAATGTTTAACATAAATATTTTTAAAATTAATTGAATTCTCATAATATCTGTCATTAATCAATTTCAAAAACAAATACAAAAACAGAAAAGAGAAAATGACAATATGAAAAATACGTTTGTGTTGATGTATTGATTTTTAAGGCGTCATTAAGATGCTTCTCTCATTTATTGAATAGTAAAATAATTTACTTTTGAGGTATTGAATTTGAGAACCTATTGAGAATGAGAAACATAAATTTATTTTTTAATAAAAATATCAAATTACTATCGTGAATATGTGAAATATTTTGACAGAAGATTGATGAAATTAAAGTAGTGCTTATTATATTGTTTTGATTTCTCTATTTTATTTGAGTAGTAGCGTACATTCAAGTACTATTTTCAAAAGTATAATATATATACATATATATTTTCTCGATATTTACACTTTTTAATATTTTCTATTCAAAATAAACTTATGGACCTGACCTTGTCTACTTTTTAACTTCTAAATGGATTTCGATGTCATGTTTATTGTATACACATTGCTGTCACATCAAGATATTTGAAATTTATATATAGAATCCAGAGAATTATATTCATGTGTAAATAAGTTTGTTTTATAAATAATTTGTACTGTTGTTCTTATTATGCTCTTGGAATATTGTGTGATTCATATTTAAAGAATTTAGATTTGCTACTACAATTTGTGCACATCTGTACCAGAATTTTATTTATTTTGATATTTTTTATTTGAATAATAAATATTTCGTCACAAAGGAAAAAAAAAATATGAAATAAAAACGAAAATAAAGAAAAAGAGGATTTTTTTTTTTTGATTTTTTCCGCTTATTTTTTTTATTTATTTTTTATTTTCTTGTTTCTTAGCTATTCAATTGTCGTGAGAGCTTTTGACATTTGCTTTGATCATATTTTTCTTCTTTTTAATATTATTTTTTTTTGTTAAAATAATTTGTACTTTATATGCGTATAATATTATAATAAATTTAATATGTTTACGAAAATTTTATAAAAGTGAAAAAGAAACATTGAAAATATTTTTCGGAAATCTGGAAATCATAAGATATGCGAAAATATATATGAAAAATAAAAGGTTTTTTTTTAAATTCGATGCAATCCGGCATACATTCCAAAGAGTCTTATGAAAATTTGAAAATTTCGAAAATGTTATTGTGTATATAGAATAAATTTCTTAGAAGATTTGAAAATTTAGATGTGTTGATGTGCGAATTAGCTTATAATTCGAGTAATTTCTGGGGTAATCGAAAATTTTTATGCAAGTATTTTAGTAAAATGTTAAGTTTTAAAAGTATGTAGGCTCCATAATGAATCAAATTATTTTAAAAATTATAACTCAAAATTTAAATTGTTAGTTATAGTAAAGTTTTTTTTTTCGGCTTACTTATTATTGTAATAATTGTAATTAATGATCTTATTATTCATATTAGCTACTAAGCTAAATAAGCACAGAAAAGAGAAATGCAACATGTCTACATATATGGAGTAATAATCGAACCGATATAAGAATTCAGAAAATGCAAATAGCATATTACAAGGAGCATAATTGATTATATTGTCTCCGAACTTATGGGAATTTGTTCAAGAATCTTTCAATCAGATCTTGAAGGAGGTTATCACTGGTGCAATATAAGCATGCATTATAGTCAAAGTCGTAGTTTTGGACAATGGCGTAACTAGGTGGGTTCTAACTTTTCTCTTTATGGAATTCAACAGCCTTAGTCTAGTTCAGATTGGAAATCGAGTCATTTTGTATCTGAAATAAGCATATCTACATTTGAAGGAAGTTAAAGAAGCTAATGGCTAACTATACCGAAATCAATTCGTCTTTCATAACACGTGAACTCTTTTGTGGAATAAGGTTTTAAGGAATATGATTCAGAATTAATTTGCAGAAAAACGAACTTTTTCCAGTGTATAAATCAAAAGGCTATAAACACGGCATCCACGGCTACGAAAATCATTAAGTTTCCGGAAAATTATGACAAAAAATGTACCAGAAAATGAGGCTTAAAAATGTATATTAAATTTGTAACACCTTGGAAAAAAAAACAAGGAAATTTTTTAAAACAATATAAGTAAAAATGAATTTATAACGTATATAGTCCTGAGATTTAAGTAGTACATGGAGAACACTTTTTATCAATTTGTATAAAAAGAAAACAAAAAATAGTGTCTGTTGCTACATTATTGCTCATATCAAATTTCTTTTATACTGCTTTAAATTTCTTTTTATCATAAGGATTGAATATTAAAAAAAACAAAAACAAAATGAAAGACAACAGAAAAATGTCATACTAAGTGTTTCAAGTAGGGGTTGGTATGTTATTGGGGATGTATAAGAAAAGGAGACAACACAAATACAAAAAGCGAATCCTAAGTGATTTTATATTTAAATTGAAAAGTATTTTTTCATGTCTATATTCTTAGCTTGCCATCCATTTATTTTTATATTGTAATTTTAAAAACTTATAAATATTTTAAAAGCTATGTTGAGAGTTCTATAGAGAGCAAATAATGGATTTAATGAAAAAAAAACAAAAACTTTTAAAAAATATTTTATACTATGTGTACGAGAACATTATATTTAATCATTGAACGTAAATTTAAAATATAATGGTTCTTAAAAACAATTCTCTTTTTTTTTTTTGTTATTCTCTTAAGAAAAAACCCTGTTTACGCAATAGAAACTCTTTTATATATCATTTTTATATAATTTCAGTTTATGTTATATTTTATTTTATATTTAGTGAAGGACACGGAATGAGTCGAAAAGTTGGCTTCTTTAAGAACATTAGAAGAAAACTCCGTCCGTTCTTTCATTGCAACCTGATATTGGCAAAACTGAAACTTTCTAAACTTTAATTTTCAAAAGAACAAGATTTTCTTATACTTTATTCTTTTAAAGTAAGATTTTTACATATCCTTTAAAGTTTTCACTCTTTGAAGCCTGGAAAACAAAAGTATCCGAACCATAGTTCGTTTTTTTTTTCAATATTAATCGAAATATCGATATAACGGTATTTGAATATCGTTAAACATTTTATTTTGTTGCAATTAAAATTAACTGTACGTTTTTTGCGACAAGAGTTGTACCTTCTAAAAATTTTAGAAAAATATCAACTTTCGATCATATTATTTCTACGACCCTAAACTCTTAAAATAATAATCTATTGTAATTGGAGCATTAGTATTAGTGCAACTATTTGTTAAAATTTTTTCATTAAAATTACTCCTAAACGTATGCAATATATGATATGGTAATAAGATGGTTTTTTCAATTTAGTATCTTTTTCAATATTATTACACTTTAAAATGTATAAATGTCAGTAAAAGAAAATGTGCTATTTTACAAATCTCTGTGTTAGATCGAATACTTGGTTTTGTCTTCAGTTATATGAGCTTTGAGCTTAGAAATGACGTAAAGTGAAAGTATGACAAATTTTTTTAAATATTTGAAAAAATGATTTCACGTTTTTTTAAGTAATAGGGGAAGAAGTTGGGGAGGGAGGTAAGCGTAATGGTGAATTAATATAATAAAAGTCAATAACCCTCATAGAAAGCTATTTAGCTGAAAATTTTTATAAAAACTGAAAAATATAGATAAAATAAGAAATAAATATCTTAATTGAATATAATTGGAATTTATAAATTTTTCCAATAAAATTCCAAGTTGTTTTTGTTTTTTGTATTCTGCCATTTTGACTTTCGAATATTCAAGTTTAAAAAAACTTTTATACTCTATTGTCATATGCATTAACCTAAACGATTAGAATTGATTTTTATCAAATATTATATAAAAAAAAAAAAAACAAAAAATAAAATAAAATCATCACCTTCATTAATTTTTTAAGTGTGTATATGAGAAGAGGACCGAACAAAAAAAAACTTTTTTTTTTACTAGTGTAACTTGTGAATAAAAAAAAAAAACAACGCATATAAAGAGTTCATAAAATTGATGAACTTTTCCTTTTGTTTTGAAGATCTTTTCCACTTACATAATTTTTTATTATTGTTATTTTTGGGAATTTTTGTCCCAAAGTTTTTTATTTTTTTTTTTTGGCTTTGTTATCTTTTATGAGCATATATTCGGGGTTGGGGGAATGGGGAATAAAAAATGCTACTTTGTTTTTTCTATTTTTTACACATACATCAGGATTATTTATAAGCCTCAATGGAATTTAAGGTGCAGATGTGCTCTATATATAGTCGTCTATAGATTTATGTATATAAATATGAGGTATATACTCTTGTATTATTATATCGTACATAAATTTTACAGTAATAATAGCAAATTTTTTTATATGTTGTGCTGTTTTAAGAATTATTATTGTTTTTTTTTGTTACCGTTATTTAGTATTGGGAAATTTTGGTTTTTTTTTTCCTCTCTTTTTTATATAGTTTTTGTTTCCACTTTTGTTTTTATATCGAAAAATTTGCCTCTTATTGGGAAAACAAAAAAAAAAAAGTCCTTGTTTGGTTGCTGATGGCATTTAAAATTAAGTTGAATATGTCCCGTGCGTATGGATGCCTAGCATATTATGCAAACTTTAATTTCAGTTTTTTTTTTTGTCGTTTTTTTTATTTTATAGATACTTGTGCGGTGTTTACTTGAAATATGCACGTACTTATATTGAAATACTTGTATAATGATATATGAGATGTTTTGTTACAATATTTTTTTTTATATATTATGTTCAGGTCCAAGGTATTATTAAATTGAATTTTAACGTACACACATCCATGCATACATTAGTGAATAAGAATGCTGTTAATGGAGTATATATGTAATGATTTGGTTATATTCAAGACTATATATGCATTTCAAGGTTAAAAAATTATGACGATATGAGGAAAATTATATTATGTTTGATTTTATATCAATTTGAAACTTTTAAATAATCATAAAATTTAAATTGGTTTTAGTGTTATTGTTTTTTCGGGTTTTTTTTTTTATCCTTAAAGTATTTTTTTCCATCATACCAACATTTTTTTGTTTCTTTTTGAAAAATTTTAAATTTTCAGGTAAGGAATGATTATTTTTTTTTCTTGTTTTTTTTTGTTTTTACAAGGTTATTGAATTAAAAAAATACAAAAGGATTTTTTTTTATTATGGTTATGGGTATATGGTACAAAGGAATATTGTTGTTAAACGAATGGAAAAAAAAAATGTTTATTTAATGATAGAATGACCTTGCTCTCAAAAAACAGAAAAAAAAAATTAAAAAAAATTTTCTAAATTGAAAAGAGAATTTTTATTGAAATTAAAAACAATTTATTTTTTAAAATAACAAACAATATCAAAATAATTGCATATATTAAGGAGGAGACCGTTTAAAAAATTCTAAAAGAAGAAACATATTATTTTAAGATGAAGAATTATTTACAATATTATTAATAGGGGGGAAATTATTTATAAAGATCATGAAATAATAAAGAAATCTCACAAAAATTTTTACCGGCCGCTTTATGTACATCATGAAGGAGATATTTTTCAACAATATTTCAAAACATGTAGAATAAGAAGAATTATTTTCAATGAGACGCTGGTCAGTCTCAGCGTCATATGAAGGTATATATGTCAGTTATGAAGGAACATAATTTTATTAATATTTCTAAATTGGTTTAATAAATGAATATACTTAATAATTTATAAATTTTGAATTTATTAGACTTCAGTAACTCGGCTGCTGTAGGAGACGTAAATTTCATATTTTCAAACACAATAATCAATGGATTTTTTAAATTTCTTTTTAATTTCAGTTCTGGCTTCTCAATTAATAAACATCTTTTACACTATACATTGGAAGAAAATAATACCGTATAATATGCTAGAAATAAAGCAGGCCGACAATAAAAGTTAATAACTATATAATTAAGGTAAAATTTTAAGAAAAACAGAAAACATAACATAATTGCTTATGATTTGTTGACATCACTTCTAAAAACTATAACTTGCAAGAAATTTTGCTTTATAGAAATTGGTTTCATTAAGATTTTCACTAAGACTTAACCCTTTTCTATTAAAATTTCAGCTTTCCATTTTAAAGGCGTTAATCTGCGTTTACAATATTAAATGGAAAACATTTCCATATATTTTATTTAATTGATTCTTAATACCTGTTATGGTGCAATTTTTAAAGTATGAAATCTTGTTAAAATTTGCACTAGGTTCCAAACTTCTTTGAAGATTTCATTGTTATTGATGCTCTAAGTAATTATTTCATATACTAATCAAAAATTATTTAATATATAAAATTTCAGAATAATTTATAAATGTGCTGTGAACAATATAATTACAAAATATTTATATAATCACGTATTAAAATTTTTTTGAAACAGAAAATGTATAAAATTTCACACAATTTTAATATTCTAATTTTCATTTAAAATTCATATGAAAGCATTAATAATAAAAATGACAAAAACAAATATAAAGAGAAAAACCTTGCAAAAATCACTCGTGTACATCAAATTCAAAATAATATCATACCTTATTCATAAGTTTATCACTTAATTCATCATATAAGGTTATTTTGCGTACATATAAACTTGTAAACATATACTTAGTTATATACGTACACATACCTTAAAAAGAATACAACAATTGACATTTAAAACATTGTTTATAATTTACCAACATTTTTAAATTAAATGTATAAAATTTAAAAAAATAAAACTAAGCATAACCCAATGGGAGTTTTTTTTTGTTTTTTCGATTTTTTACTTGCTTGTGTTTTCAATTACACGAGCACTTTTTTTTCATTTAAAATTGTTTATATACTCATATTACGAGCATATTTTGCTTATAATTCTGCGATTGAAAGATAAAACAGCCTAAGTCGAATTTAGTAGTTGTTAAGTTTTGGTTTCAAATATTTTATTCAGCAGCTGTGAAGAAAAGTTTAAAGATTTCAAATTTTTTTCTTGGAATTTAAGTAAGACTTTTTCACTTATTTTTAAATATATAAAAAAATTGCATATATTTAGGATGAACAAAAGAAAATATTTTAGTGGGTTAAGATAAATAGTTATTACTTTTTTATTGCATGACAATAACAGTAACCTTTTCGTTTTTATTATAGAAATTTAGAAAATCTTGCAGTTTCGGAAATATACGGTGCCAAAAATTGAAAAGTAACAAATTTCGGGAGACGAGAACTTGGAAGATACAAAAATATTATAGTTGCTACAATTTAAGATTTCTACAAGTTTCTACAAGAGAGATATCGAAAAAAAACATGTTCCAGGTAAAATCTTTAATTTTAGCGGCAATTTTGTCTTTTTAATGTTTTTGCGAAATTTAAAAAATTTTTGTGGTTTCGTAACACTAAATAGTTGGACGAACTAACAAAGAGAAACTAATAAGTACTCTATTTACAATTTTCACAAGTTTGTTTTGCTGAATTCTTATAGTTTTCGCAATTTTTTCTCAAAATACCTTAATTACTTTCGGAATAATGAATTAAAATATAAAGTCCTACAATACTAATTTATAGTCAAAACCACATTTTATTCATATTTTATCAATATAAATCGAATTGTTGGTATCTGTAATTAAAGGAAATGCAATTTTCAATTAAAATAATTAATTTTACTGTTATTATTATTATTTTTTTTTGAATTTACATTAGGGAATAAGGTGATAATTGTTTATTTATTTTGATAGATTTTTAATATGTTGATATTTAGTGTTAGAAATTTAAATATTTACATATAATAAAATCGATAATAAAAGCATTATTTCGAATTTTAATAAATTTTCTAATAATAATAGCCACAGTGTTATATGCTTTCTATTCAAATTTTCATATATATGTACGTATGTATTTGTATATATCTAGATAATAAAACAATATAAAAATTAATGTGAAAATTCCGTTTTCAAAATAAGTATTAGATGTACTTGTTTTTTGTTTTTGTATAAAGATAATTGAAAAATGTAATAAATTATATTTGGAAAATAATTTTAAATTTTGAATAAATATTTAAATTTTAAACAAATAAACATTAATATCATTTTAGAATAAATTGAATTCAGAACAATTAACGTGTCTGTGTAGTGTTAACAGCTTTTTTTTTTGAAAAAAATAGATTTGATTTGTTTTTTTATTTTTTTAAACAAAATTTTTTTCCCATGCTGTTTTCTCTTTTTAAACAATTGTTTTACTAATGTATCCAATGTCCTTAAAAACTGCAGGATTATTTATAATCCCTAATAATTTCACTGATTTAAAAAAAAAATAATATTTGCCATTGCCAATGTTTACCATATGCAATATGAAAATAATTGAATTCAAAACTAAAAATACCAAAATGAGATTTGATAGAACAAATTTTTTTCTCAAAATCGTAAACGTTTTTACAACAAGTTCCCGTTGTGCTATGCACTTACGATATCTTAATTAAAACTTATGCTTTACGAGTTTCTTGCGTCATTGAATTTTAGGCAATCACATGATCTACTTTTATATGATTATATAGTTTATTAGGTTAAAAAAGCATTTGTTCTCATAAAAAATGCCGTCGTGAATTTGCTAAGCCATTTCAGTATTTGAGTTATTCTGACATAGAGTTTGCGATTCATTCAATAATGTGCAGACATATTTAATTTTTTATTTGATAAAGAGATTTATTAATTATATTTGTTAACCATTGATCAAATGAAATTCGTGGACAAAACTTCAAAGAAATTTTTAAATTATTTGTCTAAACAAAGGAATAGTATAGAACAAATTAAAAAAATCCATTAATCATTTGAGAAAATAAATTTTGACTAATATTGGTAATTAAATTTTAATTAGTTAATTAGATGATAGATTAGCGTGAATGATTGTTGATCATTTACATCCCAAATATGTTCCTTATATATTAATAATAATTTAAAATTAACATTTAACATTTATTTTATTTATATATTTAATAAGGTTTTTAAGAATATTAAAAAAATCACAATAATTAACACTCTACATTGTATACATTAAAATATTATAAAGTTCAAGAAAGCAAATTCATTAATAAAAATTCAAGGACTAAAATATTTAACAAATTAATTGAAAAATCTAAATACCATAGGTTAAATAAATAATATAATAAATAAATTACAAAAAGTCAGTGTAGGACCACGTATATAAATATATATACATACTTAATTAAACATGTACAATCTGATATATAAAAATTTTTTCTTTGAAATTTACTTAATAAATAAATTTCAACATATTATACACACCACACCATACTTTCAAGTATTCTAACGATTTCAAGGAATCAATTTCTGAAATTATACCCCCCCCCCCCTCTTATATTCTTATTATGCCGATAGAAGGATGAAGAAATTTTTTAACCATTATTAAATTAAGTTTTTAACATTAAGCGAAAATATATATACGAATTTCCATTTCGATATACATACATACATACAATATATATACAAAATAAGTTCTTAAAGAACCCAACATAAATTTATACAATAAGAAAAAAATGAAAATTTTTTCGAAAATTTCAAAATTTCATAAAAAATGACAATTTACAACATCTTAAAAGATCATTAAATCCACAGCCGTACACTGAATTTTTTTCACATAAATTTTCGAGGTAAGAAAATGAAAACCAACAGAAATGTAAAAAAGCAAGGAAAAAAAATAATGTCAAAAATTTCGAAACATAAGTAAAGCAAACGGAAAAAAAAAACAAAAAAAAGAAAAATAAGAAAAAATTCTTCAAATTCCAATAATTTCCATATTTTTAATATTTATGTGTGTATAAAACAAACTGCGAGAACAAGAAAATATGTTGAAAAAGTTACTAAAGAAATTTTCACGCGAAAAAAAAAAAATGAAATAAATTTGTTTTTTTCTTTTTGTGTTTGCCGCGTGGGTTGTTTTTTTGTTTTTATTGAGCAGCATGGTTCTCGTTATTTTTTTTTTTTGTTTTTCTTCTCCCTTTCTCTTCTTCTTCTTATATTTTTCTAATTGTATACGTCATAAAATAAAAGGAAACCAACACAATGTTACTTTTTTTTTTCTTAAATTTTTCTTTTTTTTTTTTTTTGCGTTTATTTAAGAGATTTTTACTGACTGTTGATGCTTATATTTTGACATCATCGTTATTAGTTTATGTACATACAAAAGTAAATACACATATTTACATAATTACATATATTCCCAAATATTTTTATATGTATGTATGTATAGGTGCAGACAATTGGCATGAAAATTGGAAAATTTTGTATTTTCAGAAATGAAAATGAAAAAAAAAAAACAAAACGTGCAGCAAAAATTATGGAAAATTGTTTGTTTATCGCGCGTTAATCTTTTTTAAAACACAAAAATTTACAAGAAATTTTATAATAAAAATATTAACCAAAAAAATAAACGAAAACAGGAACAATAACAAATAAAAGAAAAAAAAAAATTTTAAATTTTTTGACATTAAAATTTCAAAATAACAAAATTATTTCTTTGAAACTAATTTCTAACAAGAAAATTTTTAGATTCTTGTGTATATACTAGGGAAAACATACGATAAGAAAGAATTTTCTAAAAATGACATATTTTTGTATACAATGTATGTATGTTTCTGTTTTTGTACATAAATTATATTTGTATATATGTATGTCATTATGTTTAGCAAAAATTTTGATTCAATTGTATAATTTTTGGAAAAATTTTTATTTTGTTATGTCATTTCTGAGTCATTCACAATATTTTTCCAGTACTATTGTTCATTCCTATTTAATTTGTACTATATTATTTTAAAACTAACGTAGAATTCCCTGTAATTGTAAGCATGCTTTAACATTAAAATTAAAGGGGCTATTTATTATATATAATTGAAGAACTTAATTAACACTTTAATTTAGAATATTGCATTTTTACCTACCATATTACATACAATAAGCGAGATAATGATATGGAACCAAATTTTGAATATTGAGTATTCGATGGAAGTGTACATCTCCATGATAGAGAAGCGTAAATGAATTGTATTTTAGCGTGATGTCGGTATGTGTATACAAGCGTTTATCTCAAATCCGGCCGAAACGATTGACAAATGTCACAGATTGATTAAATTTTGTGATATTTTAACTTGAAATTTTGTACACTAACTGTGTCAGATGGTACGAGAAACCACATAAAGTTTCAAAGAAATCAAGTGCCAACTCACAGGACTTTTACTATGGGCCAAATTTATACTTTTGTGCATATTTAGGGTGTTGAAACAATGAACTTATAAATTTTTTAGGAAATATTACATGAGCTCCCTTACTACATACAATGCAACTATAGTAAAAATTAATAATTAAAAGTTTTTGAAAAAACACAATATTAAGGGTCTTATATTTTTAACCAATAGTTATTAACATTAAATTTGAATAATATTTTTGTTCCTTAATCAGTACTTAAAACGCACATCCCAGACTATAACTATAACTTACATATGAATTAAATTAAAAATTCTAATAATTAAAATATAATTTGTATAAAACTAAACATAAAGTCAAATGTCACAATAATACTAATTCCGATAGACTAAAAATAAAAAAATTTTTTTTAACATTTAAAATTATAAATGAATGCGGTTATAAATTATACAAGTATGTATATATATTATAGTATTGTACATCTGTGAATGACTGGAAATTCTAAAGATATAGTTGACTAAATATTGTTATTATTAATTGTTTTATTTGTTTTATTTTTTTTTTTTTGAATAAATTCTTAAATCTCTGCTATCGCAATACAAAATCTCCGTTTTATTTGTTGGCAATTTTCCAATATAATATACATACTTATATACTTATATAAAATTATAAAAGAAATTACAAATTTATCATTATACTGCAATAATTTTAGTAAAAAAATGTTTTTTGTATCTAACTTAATATGTTTTTTTTAATTCCTCAGAATCACTTCTGTATATGTTCTAAATATAGTGCTACCGCTATTGTGTCGCAAATATAGCAATTAAATTTTATAAAATTGTATTTATTTTTTTTTTGCTTTATTAGTGTTTGCAATGAAGCGCATTAAAGAAATTTTAAAATATTTAAGATTATAAAGATTTTAAAAATATTTCATAATTATTTTCATTTTAAAAACATAATTGAATTTTTAAATATTTAGTAAATTTGTAAATTATTTTTAATTATTTATTTGAATTTCAAAATATTGTTTAATTACTTTTGCTCGTTACGTAACACGTATATACGTATATTATAAAGTTAGAGAGGATTCATATACTACAGTCGTTTTAATTGCTTTCTATGGTAATACTAATTATCAATACAACGTGTAGTTGTTTATCTGTTATTATTAATTCCTATAAGAATAACTAATAGAAATTCCTTCATACAACTGCAGAACAGATGACTGACGTAATCAAAGGAACGAGTCAAGGCAAAAATATTAAAAAATTTTCCTCCTCGAACTGGACTCAAACCAGTGATCTACTAGACGAACTTTTTAGATGAACGCTCTACTAACTAAGCTACAGAAGTATCAAGATTTTACCAGCAAATTTTTCTTCACTTTACTTTACAATAATCTACAAAATTATTTGTATAAATAAGATTGCTACATACAATCTTCTATTTGAAACTCACAATCACAAGAATATATAGTATAAGTAATATGCCTTTTGCATTATTTACTACTAGAACGTGTATAGTTGTTTATCTTCTATTATTAATTCTTATAAGAATAACTAACGGAAATTGCAATTCCATACAATTTCTCTATGATATTTCAGCAATCAGTCACTATTGTATTCTGTTGCATTAATTTTAGTACCTGATGCACATTTTTGATGGAGTCTGATATACTTGCTGAAGAGTTTATAATGCTAACTTCAAAAATTTTAGACATGGGAAAACTTCATATTTACTCTAACAATCTATGTTTTAATTCACCTTTTCGTAAGTATTTTGCATAAAATTACCTGATAATATACTCAACTACAATAAGGCAAGTATTGGAATTTCCAATTAATTAGATTTTTTTTTTATGAGAAAAAACTTTAAAACTTCATATTGTCAAATTGATTCCTAAATAATCTAATTTAAATTTAAAATAAATTCGAAATTATACAAAAAAAATCTGATGTGGTCAGCACATAACCGACCGCATTGTGTATTGTCTAGTTAAATGAAAGTGTTACAGAATATTATAAAAATGTCTGTTAAACACTTTTTTCCAATTTTTAGGACATTAGTAAGCTTATAGTTAACATACCTAGAAAAATGTAAATTTGGCTCTTAGTAGAGTTTCGCTTTGTGCTACCCGAATTCCTTGAAATGCTCACCAGTTAGTTTCGGTTACAACCAGAACTCAAATATCAAATTTCAAGAAATTCCATCAATTTGTTCTGTGGATATGGTGAAAAATGTAAAATCGGCCCGCAAATCAGTTCTCGAGCCCTGATCTTTCCAAAAAAGTTATATGTTCATTGCTTTAATATGAGGAATTCATATATTAAATTTCAATGAAATCGGTTGATTATTTCTCTTTATACACACAAAAGTGTATATTTGGCCCGTAGTAAACGTCTAGTTGCCGATGCCTGATTTCTTCCAAAACATACGAATTTTTGCGGATGGTCGAGCTGAGGTTATATATAAAATTTCAAGTAAATCGGTTGAATACTTTCTTCAAAATGTTCAAAAATGTAAAACAGGCCCGCTAAAAAGTGTAGTTCCCAAGGCCTGATATACACCAAAAGTTGATCGATCCGTGCCATGGTGGAAACAAACTTACATATAAAATTTCATCAAAATCGGTTCAGCCGAACTTGAGATACACGCGTGCACACACAGACCGACAGACCGACAGACCGACAGACCGACAGACCGACAGACCGACAGACCGACAGGTTGCTAAAAATAGTTTATTTACACTTCCCTACTATGGAGAAGTACGTTCCCACCGAAAACTCGATATGCAAAATTTGTTGCCATCACATAACCTACCTATTGTTTACACAATACGGTCGGTAATTATTTTAAAACTTTAAAAATATTTTTTTTAACAATTCATTCCGATTTTATGAGAGAGAATATATACAGAGAGAATTTCAAAAATGAAATGACAATATTTTATTATTCGAATTTGCCTTCCAACAACTAATTGACACAATTAGACATGACAGCTAAGGAAATTAAAAATCAGACATCAATAAAATCACACCATAAACACTATGCCTATAAAAAAAATAATATGTAAGTGGTATGTATGTTTGTGGATTTATATGAGTTTGTGTTGATATTTGTGAATTTTACGTATTATTTTATCATTTCTTAAGTTGTACAATTTTGTCAAGCTTTTTAATTTATTTTTCTCTTAGCATTCTTTTATTGCGAAAAAAAAATGAAATAACAAAAAAAAAACAAATTATCGAATTTTATATTTTATGTGATTGTCATGTCATTTTTGATTTTGATTAATACCATAATTATTATGAATAAATTTATCACAATAATCACAATAAAAACGCAAAATCAAAAATTATATTTTAAAAATGTTGAAATTAAAAAAAAAACAAAGTAAAAATTCTAATACGAATTAAGAAAAAAAGAAAACAAAAAAAAAAGAGATCGCATTCAATATTCACACAATATCCTTGTGTATCCTTGAACACCTCCGGCTATAAATTTATGTGTGTATAATAAAGTACAATAGAAAAGCGATGATAAAAAAAAAATTGTTGTTAAAGTGGAAAAAATTAAAAAATTTCTCAATTTCGTAGACCATAGAGAATGTTTTTCTCTTCTGCTTTACTCTTACATTTTCCTCTTTCATTATTACTATTTTTACCGATTGCATTGCAAACCATATGGAAGGTACTGTGATGATATCAAAATTTACAAATTTTATGTGTTCGACGAGAATAAGAAAGAAAAATGTAAAAAAAAATGTTATGGCGGCTGTTGAATTTCGAGTAAACAGATTTTAATTAAAATTTTACACCTGCATTTATTTTGACCTTACATTAAACGAATTGTAATATGAATGAGACTCGATTTTATATTTTTGATCATATTTAATAAAATATTAAATAAATTTTCTTAAAACTTTATAATTTCAGTTTGACAATACAACCTGTTGTTTAGCTTTACGCGAGAAATAGAGTGTTAGACCAATTAGACTTTTTTACGACACTAATATTTTATGAAATTAATAAATTACAGAATCTAACCAATATATATGTTAAACAAATAAGTATAATAACGGAAATAGTCTCGCAACACATTCCAGATCTACAATTAAAACAGTATTAGCATCTCAATCGGCATCTTCATCTTCTTCAACTTCGAACGTTTTAACTCTAATTAGAATGTGGACTTGCACAAAATTTTCATACGCATACAATCCGCTGTGGGCTGAAAAATGTAATATTTGTGAATCAGCAAGAAGTCAACCCTCGTTAACGCAACCTAGTTTAATAATTGTTACAAAAGTCCGCACCATTATAGCCCATTCAATTGGTATAACACCGCATATCTATAAATTTAATTTTATATTTAAGGACCCAAATGAAAATGATCATGTTAAAATGTTTTTCCTTATTTTGTCAATTAAAATATTTTTCGTTTAAGAATCTCGAAAAGAACTGAAATGCAGTTCGAAAATGGGTCCGTCTGTCGTTGAAGTGAAATTCTTCCTTTTTCTCATATATATGAAGCAATAATCGGACAACTCCTGAGAAGTTCAATATTTTAACAGGTAAAACATATAATGCGGTCGGTTATGTGCTGACCACATTAGATGTTTTTTATGTGTATATTTTCTCTTCTATGAATAAAATATAATAGCTTCATAATGAAGATATTTTCAATAGATTGAACATTGAAAAAGAAAAAAAAAAATTCAGTATTTTTTTTTTAAAGGAAATTTGTTTACAAGGTTGTCTTCATGTTTTGATTGTTGAAATTGTTGATGGCTAATGTTAGATTAATTAGAGAAGATAGAGAAGGAAAAGAATGTTTGATATATAAATTGTGTTCTATATATACACATATACAATTCTTTGTTGAACATCAGGAAATTTGAATGAATCAAAAGCACAATGCGAAAAATATAATTTATAAAAGTACACTTACAGCTTATGAAATGATTAGTGCATTGTAATACGATAAAAATAAGAACGGCATATTTTTTGTATAACAATAAACTAAATTTTCGAAGAAGAATAAGAAAACCTCAAAGGAATACCATTTAATTAACAATGTAATCACTTTTGTTATTAAATTTTATCAATTTTCTTTTATTCTTTTGCGCCTCAGAAGAATAAAAGCTAAGGTTTTCTGTATATGATGTTATTGATTTTGTTCTATTATTTGTGTTATTTGTGATATTCAAAAAGAATTTTAATATTCGTGAACAATTCTGCGACAACATTTTCTATTGATACGGAACAAGAAATTGTATTATGGTTGGAGCAAGACTAAAACGAGATTGAATGTGAAAAATTGGAGTATGTGATCAATTTCTATAGCCTTCTACTGGAATCATATTGTGTTACACCAAGCTAAAATTTATTCAGCTATGTGTCCGCCAAATTTATTCAGTGGAGCTATGTAGTTGGCAATCTTTTGTATAATAGGAAATAGAAAAAAAAATTACAAGAAAAATATATAGTTTAAACTTTATTCCAAAACTCTAGAATTAATTGAAATACATTAATCAAATTTTGGCATATATGTATAAATAAAGAACTTACTATAATGCTATAAATAAAGAACTACCAAATTCGAGTTAATATTAAAGTTGAATATCTAACGTAAATCGTAGACTTTCATGATTACTAATTAGATTCAGTTAGATTAGGTTGAACTTAAGACACCTGTACCATTGTGGTGCCGCCGGATCTCTCCCCCTTCCTTCATTAGAACCAACCTGAGTTCCTCAGAAATCGGCCCAGGTTCCTAGTATTTACATTCGATAGGTACATAGCACCCCGAAAAAAAGTAGAATTTAAGAAATCTCTGCCTGGAATTAGCTAGCTAACGCAGGACACGAGAAAATCAGATGCGTCACCGTTTCCTTCTCCTTCTCTACATAGCAGCCCCTATAGAGAACGTTTGCGGGGCGGCCCATCCTCCTGGCCTGATCGCCAATCAGACAGTATCCATAAAATTATTTCTAAAGAACTATTTTACATAGAAGAAACTTTTATAATTTAAAGTTATACCATTATAGATAACAAAAACATATACTATTTTTGGAATTTCAAGAATAACTTTATGTTGTTGAGGCACACATACCAAGAAAATTTTTATAAATGGTCTTGTTTAGTTGACCTTTCATAATTTTTTTTTGGGGTTTTTGTTTTCCCAAATTTAATTTTTCTTAATCTTTTTATCATTTTGTAAAAGATGACCATTTTTTTTGCAACAAAATGACTAAAAATAGTTTTCTATGTTTTACACATAAAGGCACAAATACAAATATTTTAACTGGAATACGAAAAAACAGAAATTTTTTAATTTAAATTATAAAATAAAAAAATTCATTTTTATTTTCCCCTGGTAGCCATTATTTTAAGAAAACTTCAAGTCATTACTTGAAGCCAATAAGTATTTTCACAAAATATTTTAAAATATTACTCGTAACTGTACTCATTGTACTTGAAAGAAACTTTTCTCTTTTAAAGAACTCTTTTAAATTAAGGTCAATTTCGAAAAGTTATACAGGGTTTTACTCATAAGTTGGCAAATAATTTCAGGGATAATTCTTTGATAAATTTCCAACAAAAAGTTGTTGTAGGTGGGGGGAGGAGGAGGGTGCAGAAATACTCGTTTTCGAGCTACAGCTAGTTGAAAAAAGAGGTACCGGGCTTTTCCTGCATATAAATAAATGCTTATAACTTCGGAACTATACAACATAGAGTTAACACATTTAACACGTTTTACTAGCAAAACTATGAGAGATAGAGCAAAATGTTATATGGGTTAACTTTTAAATCTCAACGTATCTCGAAAACTATGCTCAGATCAAATTAATTGCAAGACTTGAAAAATAAAGAACAATCAATTATATGTAAAACAAGCTACCAACGATAACTCTATGCTGTATGGTTCCGAAGATGAAGAATCATCCCTGAAATTATTTGCTACCTTATGCAAAATACCTTGTATACAAATACAATTTAACTATACAAAATAAGTATACACAAATTCAAACTCATTCTAGAGAGTTCTAACTTAATTTATTTATAGAAAGTATATAAAGTAAAAAAAATTCCTTCAAAACCTTAATACAAGATTTTTTTTCCAAATTTCATAAAAATTAAATTATTTTTTTTTGTTATACTTTGCGTATTATTTCCCAGAGAGGATGATGACATCATCCCCTACTCACCGTCTTCGTAAAATTCAACAATAAAAATAATTAAGTTTTATTATGTAGTTTCCAAGATAAAAAAGAATTTTTAATTTGTTTAGTGTTTCATAAGAATTGAAAAATTGTGTATTACAAAAAAAAAAAATTATAAAAGGAAAACAAAAAAAACTATTTAATTTTCATTTTTCAATTCCACCTGTTAGTTACAGATAAAATTCTATGAAATTTTTCATTCTCTCTTTCATTACTCTTGATCTCTAACCCAAAAATAATAATGTAATTTTGAAAAAGAAAAAAGAGAGAGAAAGTGAGAGACAGAAAAAATATCAAAAAGAATTTTTCCCTCTTGTAACATTTTTTTCTTATTTTTTTTTTTATAATTAAAAATATTTTTCCATATTATTTATTTCTCATATAAAAGTTATCCTTTGTAGAATAATTTTCCTTTTTCACAAACAACAAATAAAAATAAAAATAATAATAATAATTGTAAAAAAAAAGGATTAAAAGAATAACCTTTGTCAATAATGTTACTTACTGCTATCGGACAAGAACAAAGAAATAATCATCTATACATATAATACTATTTGTTTACATATTATCTACATAATGCATGTATGTATGTATAATTATGTTTAAAAGCAAACTAACTAATATGCAGTCGATGTTTTCCAATTATATGGATATAAGAATTACGGTTCTGTTATCACAATTTCTACATAATATATGTATTTACAAATGAACTAGTTATACTGGGATTATCATTGAATCTGTTATAATTAAAACTACTGCATATACATGCCTTCGTATGTGTATACTAAATAAATAAATATAGGTATATGTGAACAATATACTTTAATCTGTACAGTTCACATAACAATCTTCATAAAATTTTCGTACCATATAACATTAAATCTGGACATGTATTGTGAGTTAAAAAAAATTTTCGAAACATTTTTTAGTTCCAAAATGAGTTGTGGTTTGAAATACGACGAAACAGCAAGAAATTTTCGAAAATTCGCAATTAATATATTCTTACAAAAAATTGAATGCTATTCTAATATTTTGGAATTATGAAAATTGTAATACAGTGATATATTTCATATGTTTAGAGGGCTAGACATGTTTTGATGAAGTTTTCGAAAATTCGAATAAAAACCTCTTATCGTTTATACTTTTGGTCAAAAAACGAGTTTACTGCCATGGATTTTATTAGGCAAAATTTTCCGTTTAAGCAGAAAATGCATTCCAATTGATTTCATGGTTTTAATAATTTTGCATGAATATTTATGGGCCACCACTGTATACATATATATATATATATATATATATATATATATATATATAGGTTCATATTTATTCACTCCATTAAAAAACATGTTTATGAAGTTTATATATGCTAATATAGATTTTCAGTGGGTGTTCTATAACATCAAATTATTATGCTATTTTGAACTTTTCCCTTTTAACTCACATGTTGCTTTTTTTTTCTCTCTATAAAAATTGTTTTGAAATAAAAAAACAAAAAATTCACAATATTTTTACAATATAATGACAAGATTGACCCTTGACATAACAACTACTATAAGTTATTCACAATAATATTTTTTATATCGTATACACACTACAATAAATTTATAATAGCATTATTTTACGATATTAAAGAATATTAAATTTAAAAATCACTTGTATTCTGTTTATAAAATTTAAAAATAAAAAAAATAAATTTAATTTTATTAATTTTAAAATAATTTGAAATTATTTTTGTGAATACGGGAGTAAAAATATTTTTGTTTTATTTCAATATAAAAATCTTATTCAAAATTTTCCGAAAAGTTTACAAAAAGTTGCAAAATAACACAGTGTTCGCAAGAAGGATTTTAAAAGTCGATCATCAGGAAAATAAAACAATTTTCAATGATACTTTGAAAAGTACTTGTGATAATTTTTAATAGTTTATAAACTTGAGCCGTAAGTGTATTTAAAAATTTTTTTCAAAAAGATTTAAAAAAAAATACTCAAAACTTAACAAAATTGTTTTTAATTCAATTGCATCTTTATTGATTTAAAATTTTAAAATAAAATATAAATTTTTTTTTTTTTTGAAAAACCATACTTCAATCCTTGAAAAAGGATATTTTGAGATCAAATTTCGAATTTCCATTAAAAAATATTTACAAAGAATGTTTGAGAGCTAATTATGAAATATTTGAAACAAAGTGTACAGACTCTTTGTTGTTAAAAGTTCAATTCAAAATAAATGTATGTAAAAAATTCTGGGAAAAATTTTATGAAAGATTGGTTTTTAATAAGCAGTCAATATTTTATTTAAGAGGAAAAGGCATTACGTATTTGAAATATTTTTCATTCTATATTTGAAATTCATAAGAATTTTAAAGGTCAAATAGTTATTTTTACCCATTTGTCACATTTGTTTAAATATCAATTATAAAGAAAAAAAATTATAAAATTTTGAAGAGAAAAATTCTATAATTAGTTGTTTATACCATATTTTTAAAATGAACATGAAAAAAAAAGTAAGTATACTGAATGAACTTT
Organism: Condylostylus longicornis; assembly: GCF_029603195.1. Lineage (NCBI taxonomy): Eukaryota > Metazoa > Arthropoda > Insecta > Diptera > Dolichopodidae > Condylostylus > Condylostylus longicornis. Next base: position 731,263 of record NW_026578006.1, read on the forward strand.
TTTTGTGAGGCAGAGTGTTCGAAAATTTTTTATTGACTATTAGTTAAAACAGTTGAAAATAAATCAATTTAAAAATGCATATCGTATAAATGAAAGCAGCAGTCATATAGCCACAATTACTTTCCTTTAATTGAACTTTCTTTATATTCTTCTTTATTGTGATTATGCTAGTTCTATATGCAATTTAAATAAATAATTAATTTCATTGAAAAACTTAACCTAATCAAGCACATTTTGAATACAATAATAATTAGGAAGATATTTTATTTAAGATACGGTGCGGTCAAGTCATAACGAATACCAAAAATTTCATATGTTTTGTTGGTGACATACGGAATTTTCATGATTCAATTAGTCTATAAGACCAACAATATGTAATGAAGACACTTCTAAAAAAATTACTCACGAAAGAGTAATTTTCGGTGTATATGAAGAGTTCGATGTAGAGAGTGAATTCACTTTATACGAAAATTATATTAGTGAAATTTCTATAAAGTGAAAAACTACTCACGCAAATTCTGTTATTGAAAAGTCTATAAAGTGTAAGTTATGCTAATTTTAACTTGTAAATTGTCTCAATTTCTGTTTTATGAAGTTGGAAACTACTGATCAGGGTGTTACTGAGTCTGGTGCATTATTTGATGATTTCAACTTTTCATTTTTGATATTTGGGTATAAAGTATGACATATTAAAAGTTATGACTCTTTTAAAGAACAGTTATGAGGTCTTCTGGTCCTCACGTGTGTTGTAGGGCATGCCCCGCACTCGGATGGGGCGCACAATAGATCCTTACACCTGGTCGCGGTGCATTGTTGCCCCCGTTGTACAAATCTACAAATCTACAATGACATATTAAAATAAATTAAAATAGATAGAAATTTTTGGAGAAATTATTGAATCCATAAATTCTACTAGAATTGCCATTGAAACTGACATTTTTTTTGAGCAATTCAATGGTGTCCAAGGTTTAAAGTTAAATCTTTCTCACAAAAAATTAAAGTCATTCTAACACTTCTAAGAACTTTTTATACACTAAATAGCGTTTGTATTAAAATTTTCTACTCGAAATTGCAGCTTTACGAGTTTTCAATCCAGCTCGTCATCCGCCCGGTAGTCGTATACCGAAGTTATTTAAAATATTTTTTTGGATTATATTGTTTGTAAAATATTTAAGAAGAAATAAGAGAAAAGTATTTTGTGCGTGTCTTACTGAGACACAAAAAAAGGTTTGTGTCTACAATTTCGGTAGATAAATATGTAATTTTAGTGTGTAATATCTATATTGTCTTTTATATAATATTTAACCTGCACGTTGCTCTTTTCTTACAAGTTTTTTTGATATTTGAATAAAATTCATTTTGTAAATATTTTCTTGGTTTATAAAGTTTCAAAAATACGTGCACATTAAAAAAATATTTTATAACGTAAAAGGAAAACAAAAAAAAAAAATTTCCATTTTGTTATTGAAACTACAAAGCACAATTCCGTTTCCTTCATTACCGCAAAATGACACTGTATCAAGAGAAGATCAATATAGTTTGTAAATGTATGAATACTTAGAGTGAATACTTTGCTTGCTATTTTCTACCAAAATTTACCAAGCAGAACGCAGGGTAAACTAGATTGAAATCGGGCAAAGAAGAAAAAAAACAATTTTTTTTCTTGGTTTTTTTTTTCTGCCATTTGTTAAGAATTTGTTGACTGGCACTAAATAAATTTTTTTTCCTTTAAGTTTGCGTGTAATGCATTACTTTAATTTTGTTAACAATATAAAGGGTTTGACATATGGTTACAGCTTATATAACCTAAATAGAAATTAACCAAACCAAATAAAAAACAAAACCAAATAACCAAATAAAAAACAAAACACTTTGTTTCCCTTTGTTTCACTTTTATTCGCCTAATTCTTTTACATATTTCAAATATATAGGCTTTGCTTACATCGTCTAAAATACAAATAAGATTTCCATCTTATGCTAGGGATTTGAAGAATGTAAATTCTCCTGAATTATTACCGAAACTTCATAAACTGAAATTGTTTTCAGAATTCGGAACTTAACGACAAGTAGACGAATCACTTTTAAGCACATTTTCTATACATTGTCAAAAAATCTTCTTATAATTTTTAATCTGTCTTTCCATCTTTACGTTTGCTTACAAAAATTTAACAGAAATCTGTAATTTTATGTACAATTCGATTTTCATGAGATTTTCATTTATGTTTTTAGATAGAAGAAAATTTTTCCACTAATTTTCCTCATCTTAATGTCTTGGTCTCTAAAAATTTCAGTAAAAGTAAACATTTTTGAATTTTTTAAGCTTTTCTATTTTCAAATGTCCACAATAGGCAAAATGGCAAGATTAAATCGACTTAGAATTTGATTTTAAGCAACCATATTATGTACTTAAATTGTAAAGACGAAAATGCTTCACCTATATTCACAATACAATGGTATTGCATACATCCTGGAAAATTACATGTATCTAGCTGCTTGCATAGTAGAGCGGTGCTCGTAGAATGTGGAGCAGCCAATAAAGACGGGTATCAGAAATAATTTTATCGTAAATATTTAGTCATTTTAAATTTTTAAAAATCTTGTCATATTTTCATATTTTAAAGATGTTATAAACGTTCAAACTTATTAATAACAACAATAATTTCTACAATAATAAAAAACTAACAATTTTCCACAATCTATATAATCAGAGATAAGAAAAATGTTTGGAAAACAACAAAAAGAAAAAAAAAAGAGAGAAAAAAGTAACGAGAACAAAAAATATCGTAATGAAGTATTCAAAATAAAAATGTATCCTTGTAGGAAAACAAAAAAACAAAACACAAAAAAAAAACAAAAACCGAACATAAATATTAAAGTCCTTTTGAAAGTTTACCCTATTTTATATGTAAGTATAAAAATTGTAATAGACTACACACACGTACGTGTTTTTTTTTTCCATTATAGTATTCAATATTATAGTATGTGTGTGCATGTGTGTGTACGTGATTATTCTTTTAGTTTTTTTTTGTATTCATGTATTTTCAGTCCATTTGATTTTAGAACAAAGACACAAAGGCATCAGCATAAAAAGAACATTTTAATTTTTATTTTCTGCTTTTGTTTATTTTTATAAACTCTTTTTTTTTGTGAAATATGAAAATTGTTAGATCGAATGAATTTATCCGGCAATAAAAAAAAAACTAATTTTACGTGATATTAGCCGGTCTTTTAGCATTTTAGCATATGTAGGAGAAAAAAAAAAGATTGTATACAAAAATTTTATCTACAGACACGTGTTTATTTATAAATATGCTTTTTATTTTAAGGTACATGAACATTAATATGTATGTATGTGACAAAGTTTTATTTATTGTATATAAGATTTTGTATGCAACCATATTACAAAAACAAAAAAAAACAGCATGCCGTAAATTATAGTTCGGGTATTTTTAAAATAAATTATGAGTAAAGCGTTATATAAGATAGTGTAACTGTAGTACGCGATGTCCTTAAATAAAAATCTATGATACGGACATAAGTCAGGACATGAAATTTACCCTTATTGATTGTTTATTTGCTGTTCTTAAATTTTCTTAATTTTTGCTTTTGGAGTTCAATTTTCTACAGTATATCTGAACAAACGTCTAGAGCTTTACAAAACCCTTTGTTAAATAGCCGCTAAAACGATTTACAATCAATTGTGACGTGAAAAAGATTATGTCGCAAAAATTATAGAAAATTTTAAAATTTAATATTTTGATTTGCCTTATCAAATTATTTTTCATTTATAATTATATGCTCATACTTATAGGGTTACAGAATGGAATAAATTGCATACTTATAGGGGCACACACTGGAATATTGAATTAAATATATTATCTAGCTATAATAAAATAAGTGTAAAAAGTTTCAAATGCAAATAATTTGAATAATAATCGCTAAAAGTAGGAAAATTAAAATCTTTAATTTTATTGAACAAGAGAAAATCAATAAAAGAGCACAAACCTCTAATGGCTTTATTAATTGTAATATTAAGTAGCTATAATTTGATTTACTTAATATTTTAGAAATAATTTTAATAATTAAGGTATTTCATAAATTAAATTAAATTTTTCTCCAAATTTTTAGTATTTTGTAAACTAAAATATTTTAAGGGTTATGTTACTTTAAGTACATTTGAAAAAACAACAAAAATATTTTCAAAAAATATTTTTGAGAAAGGTTTAATACAAAAAAAGTATAATTAACTTTGGTATTTTTATAAATATTCTAATTATTTATAATTTAAAGAAATTTCTATTCGAAATGAAATTACTGTTAAATGAAATTTAATTTAATTATCCCTTTTGCTTTTGTTAGATTTTATTGTGAAAATAAAATGTCAGAACGTGACGACAAAGGATTATCTTTACTTTTAAAATAGCAATAAAATTCAAATAAAATTTCAATCAAATTTTCTATTCAATTTTCTATTCATATAGGAATTTAAATAGTTATTTATTAATGCTAATGTGTTATGTGTTGGTATTTGTTTCAACGCGAATAATAAAAGTTAATTTCATAGAATATTAAAAACCAAGATAAACCGGAATTTTAATTAACATCAGAGAATATTGTGGAAAAAACTTAAGATTTTTAAATTATTCTCTTTTTTATTATTACATAAACTACAAAACTACAATTATTCCATGAAATTAATCTTCCATATCTTCACGTGACCGGTCTGACACCGTTGAGAACTGGTCTCCTTCTTATTCGTTTCCTGACGTTTGCTGTATTAAAGGGTAATCTCAGCCGTATGCAAACTCAATGGCCAATGTCCTGCGTATAATGTCTATATATTTTCATTTTTACTGTGTGTGTTGGTGGGAACAATAAAAATAATTAGGACCAGAATCCGACCCCGCTATCGGTCACTATTGTTATATTACTAACCACAACTAGGAGACCCCGCTTTCCTTGATATCGTATGCTTTCTATATGGCGAGAATTTCCCGAAAGATACATGACTCGTCAGGTAGCTGATATGATTTAGTTACCCCATGTGCCCAGGAGAAATCCTTAGTTATCCTTAGAGATGTCGGAGAATAAAGTTACCTCAAAACCATTCAAAGAATATAACCACTTCCACAGGCCACGAGAGGGAAGCTCGAAACAAAAATTCTTGTAGAAGAAGCGACCCAAGAATACTACCGTGGCCGTAGCTTCTCGGGTTCCAGCATCCAGCAAGCCTGAGTTTGACGGCAAAGCAAGCCGCCAAGGTGGGCCATATGTAATGCCGCGTGAAGCAAATGGATAAGCCTATTCAGAGCAATCCATTCTTAATTAACGCCTCAGTATTACCGCAATACGGTTATGTCGGAATTGGTCGCACAATTGCTAGCGACAGCCACATTAATTAATTAATCCACCAAATTGATCTCTCGAGTATATTTAAAAAGAAAGAATCTAAATTTCAATTCAAATTTACAAAATTACTTAGCTATGTACAAAATTATAATTTATAAGATTTATTTCATCATTTTCTTTTTTGTTTCAACAATAATTCCGGATAAACACGAATTGATGGGATAAAAATCTTTTTTTATGCATACATACATATATATAATAATGATAAATTATTGGTTTGCAGCTTTCATTATAGATTATACCTTTTGGCAATACAAATACAAGAAAAAATAAGAGTCAGGAAAAGTTCAAAAAGAACAAAAAAAGAAGAGAGGAACAGAAAAATAAATAAATTTTCCAATTTTCTTTTTTGAAGATTTTGTTTTTCTTATATGTTTTGTGTAGATACATATAGACAGGGTGTCAACACCCGTTGACGGGTGACAATACAAGTAAAGGTTTGAATCTTTGATTTTTGTTTAGTACAGTATACAGTAATATTATTTTTACAAGAATTGAAAAAATTATTTACATAAATTATCTGTTTGTCTGCGAAACAACACGTATGTCATGAATGTTATGTATAGCAAGGTTATAGTTGACGATGTAGGGCACCGAAAACAAAATAGCGGACTTTTTTAAGATAATTAATATTTTTTGAAAAATTTTCAAATTTTTAACTTAAAAGTTTTTTGTTTAAACGACTATAACTCGAAAACGGTAAGTCTGACACTAACAATATTAGCATATCGTTATGTAAATTTATCAATTGAAAAAAAAGCTTCCGAACAAATGTACTGTTACTGTTGTAGCTTCAACAGCATCGAAACTGGAAAGAATATACGGAAGACAGAATTTTTTCAATTGGAGCCTTTTTTTGACCTTCCAAAAATAAACATCCAAGTCATACGAATTTTTCAGACTTTTCATCTCCCTCATATGATTTTTTTCCTAAAAGAACTCCAAGAAATCCTTTGCCGAATAGATTTACATCTGCAGATCCAGGCCACCCTGTCTGTATATTATGGGATTCTAAAAATAATCCTATAAATGAAAGTTTATTTTCAATACACAATATTTTATAAAGTAAAATATGGTAAGTCCGACTTATATTTTTAGATTTAATTGAATTGTTTTTTTTTTTTTGTTTAAGAAGAAATTTAAGAATTTATTTTAGAATTATTTTCGTATACAAATAAAAAATTAAATTTTGTGAGTATTTTATGATTGAAAACAAAGCGTACTTTCAATTTCAATACAAAGGATTTTTAAAGTAAAAATTTTTTAACAATAAAAACAAAATAAGGACAATGAAAATTTTTTCAAAAAAAAAAAAATTATTGCTGTTTACTATAGGCTTATAATAAGACTTAGAGAAAACAAAAAAAAAAAGTTCGGATGAGCGTAAAAAAGCAAGGATGAAATTTTTGTTGTTTTTTCCTAGTCTTTTAAATTCAATTGACATTTTTCTTTTTTTTTAGTATTTTGAATTTTTGGAAGTAAGGAAAAAGTGTTTAAAGTCCTTATAAATTTTAATGCTTTTGTTATCGTTTATTGATTGTAGTATACGAATAATTCCATAAAGAATAAAAAAATATTAATAAAATAGAAAATTTTTCTTATGTTTTTGGCTTTATTAAGGATCAAAATATTTTTATCAACCCATTAAAAAAGGTTCTCTTTAAGCATTTCTCTCTTTCTTCCAATAGCTTTTGTTTTGTTCTTCTTGTTTTTTTTTCTCTGTTTGGTTTTTATTTATTTTTAGGTTTTTGGTTTTATATTGTGTTTTTTTTTTACCAATTTTATGAGCTTACAAAACCATACTTTAATCAATAAATTGGCTTATATTCGAGGGAAAAAATTGTTTATACATAAATATCCTTTGAAAATAAAGGAGAAAAAAAAATTACAAAAGTTTTGTGTTTTTGTTATTGTAGTCTCCTTTTTTCTTATTTGTATTTCAATTCTAAAATTTTCTACTTATTATCCCTTAAAAAAATAAAAAAATATCACAGAATTCTATATGAAACGGGTTTTTTTTTAATTCGTTGGAAACTATTTAAAAATTTTATAACATTACTTTAGCGCGGTGATATTTTTTTTCGCCTAAAAGTCAGCAATTATTTTATAAAATCCAATTTTTATAACCGTACGAACGTATGTTCGAAGGGTTTACTAAATTTGCCTTACCGTTTGTAACGCTAAGAAATAACGGTGTTAGATATAGACTCAAGTGTATGTTTTTGATCAGCGTCAAGTTCTGAGTTGATTTAGCGTTGTCTGCCCGTCCGTCCGTCCCAACGGTAACTCAAAAACTAATTGAGCTAAGTTCACCAAATTTTCACAAATGATTTATTGTATTAAGTGCCAGAACCTTATTTAAATTGGACATGATCGGGGTACCGGTTCGGGTAGCTGCCATACAACTTCAAAATTTATTTGGCTATATCTTAGAAACTATAAAAGCTGTGATATTGAAATTTCACACAAACGAATATATTAGTAGGGCCGAGGTGCTTGATAAAAGTCGTTCAAATTGCTTGGCTCTTTCTGGTAGCTCTCCGACAACTTCAAAAGTTATTTGGCTATATTTTAGAAACTATAAAACCTGTGGTATTGAAATTTTACACAAGCAAATATATTTGTAGGGCCAATGTGCTTGATAAAATTCATTAAAATTTCTTGGCTCTTTCTGGTAGCTGGCATACAACTTAAATAGAAGTTTGGCACACACAGTATTTTGAAAAACACATGGTACTGAAATTTTGCATAAATTAATATTTTAATACGGCAACTTAAAGTCTGTTCCATAGTCAGTTATGGCATCTTTATTCGCAAATAGGATAACAAATTCGTACGGGTATCACAGAGTTGACAAGGTCAACTCTATTTTTTTCTTGTTTACGTTCAATTTGTTAATTTCTCTTGATCGAAAATCGATCTAAGACTAAATTGATTTTTTTTTATTATACATAATAGGGAAAATTTTAAGTGTAGTGATCTTTGGCTTCTATAACTATCTATGTTTTTAAAATGTGGGGTACATTAATAAGATCAACATTGAATCTTATTAATACATTAATAAGATACAATTAAATTTTCTACTATAATTTTGAAATTAACAAATTTTTTCTAAATTTTATTACATCTCATATTCAGAAGTAGGTTCCGTACATAAGTAGGTGGTTAGAATGAAACCTTTTCAGAATTGAATCAATTTTTAAACTTTTAAAAGTAAAACCAGATTTGCATGTTTTCACAACAAAAAAAAAATTTATTTTTCCCTAATAAAATCCCTACATCTTTACAATAAAAACTTTCAAATATCAAAAAATTATTCCAAAAGCAGCCTACACCTTTTTATTATTTACAATATAAAAGTAAGAATATAAAAGTACACGTGTTCTTCAAAGCAAAAGGATGAAAAAAAATACCCAGAAAAAAAAGAGGAAATTTTTTTTTTATTCCAAATTTCGAAAAAAGAATGAAAAATTTTTTAGTCGAAATTATTAATAATTTTGTTCGTGACACTTTATTCTCATTCGTGCACCTTTCGTATTCAAAAAATAAAAAAAAAAGAGAGAGATAAAAATTAAAGAGAAATAGGAGGATAAGATAAGGTTTTTCTTTTTTTTTTCAAAAATTAAACAAAAGTAAAATAAATGGAGCATTTTAGATCCTTTTGGATTTGTTTTTTGCTGTTTTTTGTTTTCTTTAACATTTCTAGGTCATTTGGACACTTCATTTCTACCTTAAGCGCTTTTTCTCTTCTTATTTTCTTTTTATTTTTTTTTTTGTCTTATTTTATTTTGTTGTGGTTTTATCTTTTCTATACAATTTTATTATCATTCGAATGTAGTTTGATATTAAAAAAAGGAACGACAAAAATTCCAAAAAAAGGAAAGAAAAAACAAAAAAAAAGGACTAATGAGAACACGAAAATTGGGTTGCGAATGTGTGCATTTCGAATATATGTTCGTGTAGTAGGATGTGTGCTGTTGAATGCTTATATGAGTGAGCAGTACATAATATGTGTGTGCCTTTTAAAGCTAAAATTCATTTAATATTAAAAAGAAATTTAAAGTTTTCTATTTATTTATGGTCAGTTTTTGGTATTCTTTTTTTCTTGTTTTTTAACTTAAAACCTAACAAAAATGTCAGTTTATTTAAGTCATTTATATTATGTAGGATGACTTTTATATATTCATGTGTAAGACTAAGTTAGTCTAAATGGATTATAATTTTAAAAAATAAGATGACTATGACTTGAACTCAATTATCTTCTAAATCATTTTGTAAGAAATTTATAATTTTATTTTAATTTATTGTTTTCGGTAATAATTAATATTCATGTGCCTGTGTACAGCAATAATTTCCTGTGTAATATTAGTACAATCTTAAAATATACAAGGGAATTGTATAGTAAACAATTTATTATACGATTTTGTAAACCGCATTTAAGAATTTTCTTGATGACTTTTACAACCTACGATCTGAAAGAAAAATGATGTCATAAATAGTCTAAATTTGAAAAAATTCAACAAAAATCTGTTGAAAATGCGAATTTACTGTATTATATAAAGAGACCCCTTTCAATTTATTCTTATTTGAGTTGGACAAAAATTGTATTATTTTTATTATGGTTGAGTTTTATATAATATTTTGAAAATGCCTTTTAAACACTTTTATTTCAAATTTTGTGAAGACTTTAGAGGAAACATGGTGTGAAAAGATGGGTGGCTTATTTTGTCACATAAGCGGGTTGTATATAAAAATTTATGAAAATCCTGTGATAAATTTCTTTGAAATCGTCAAAAACGTAAAATAAGCAAGTATAGTAAAGGATTAAACAGTTACTTAGGGTTGACATGGCTAAAGCATATTTAAATATAAAATTACATAAAAACTGATTCAATCGAAATTGAGATAAAGGAGAACACAGACGTGAAAGACGTTCTTATCAAAATAGTTAACCTACGCTTCCTTATAGTATGGCGAAATGCATTTTAGCCGAAAATTTCGAAATAATCTATAGCAAAATATAGTATATTTACAACTAACCACCCTTTTTGCATGCAGTAAGAATGGATTTAAGATAACAATTAATTTTAACGGCGATTTTATTAATATTACATTTACCTGCCCTACATATCATTGAATAAAATTGATAATGGCTGTGTGTTCGATAAATTTCACTTTTATATACAATCGAAATGCAAATTTATCTTGGATTTTAAAAGTTAATGTTCAGAATTTGGTAATATATAAATGAATAAACTGAATACTATTAAAAACTCGGTTAAAATTTTCTACATGTTCGTATACATAATTGTGTATAATATTATGCAGTGGATTTTTAGACTCTTATCTCACTCAATTTTCACAAAATTATATAAAACGCCTCCACAAACAAATTTAATCAAGAATAATAAATTTTTAATCATAGTATTCAATTAAGGATTTATTAGCTGTAATTTTTGCTTTACTAGTATTTTTACTGTATGTATGTACACTATGTTATGTTGTATGTAGAACAAACAGTATATATATGGTATGCATCGGAATAAATTTATAATTAATTTGATGATACATATTTAATATATAGAATATAGTGTAATGCTTCTATTTTTAATATTATACAAGTAATTATAATTATAAGAAAAAAGTAATATGGTTTTTGTTGTGGTTGTGGTTGTTGTACTATTTTTAAAATTGTGAGACAAAGTATATTATTATTATTTTCATGTTAATTTATTAGTAATTAATTAATATTGATTATAAAAGAGAACATGGCATATGGCAAAGTTTATTTTTGTATAAAATATATACTGTTATACATAAATAAATTACTTACCAAGTAATTTACTTTGGAATCATAATGAATATGTGGTAAGGTATGCAATTATATAAGAGAGCTTATAAAAATTTTGTTGAAAAAAAATTGGAAATTATTTTTGTTTTTTGTAAAGGTAATATTGGGATTGTGAAAATAAAATTTAAAATTATTAGTGTATTATAAAGGTCGAATGTAGGTCTTAGCAAGCGATAAAAAAAAATTCGAAAATTGTATGTAAAAAAAATTATGTGCATCTAGTTTTTAATTTCGTGTATATTACAGTTGTGTCTCTATGTATCGAACATTTCATATAACAAAGAGTTTAGTAAAATATTCAGTTACGAATTTATTTGACAGTAGCATTTTAATATTTTGTTTTTAATACGGACATATAATGTTATACAAACGATCTATAATAACATTATCGAAATAATGACATAAATTAGTAAAATGTCAATATGCAACAAAAGCTTAATTGGAGTTTAGATTTTAGTTACCGCAATTTGAAACATTCTATAATAGCCTACATCTTTAGTAACATAACAAAAATATTATTTACAATAATAACATAAAAAAAAATAAGCCAACATTGCATACTTTTACTTTTAATTCTTTAAATTGCAATCTTATATAAGTTGCTATTGCAAGTGCTTTCAGTTAAGCAATTATTTTCTTTTATAAGCGTAAATTATCGTAGAGAAACCGCATCTAGTCAGTAATGTGAAGAACTTTATGAAGAATATCATGGTTGCCATGTTTCGATTTCTTCTTATCTCGGCTCAACCGGTTAATGCTTGAGACCAAAAATATATTATACAGTAGAATCTCTATATTACGAACAATTCATATAACAAACAATTTTGTAAACTATTCAGTCACAAATTGTTTCGACAGTAGCATCTATCTTCCGTTTTGAATGCACTGCTAAATTCTGTTATATGAAAAACGCAAAGCTTTTTATTTTGTTATATTCATAAATATTTCACTGTTATTGTCACTTTTTTAACATAATGTAAAATTCTAGCTCAAAAAGTGTTCAGGAAAGAACGGGATGGGGGTTCACATGAATCGAATTTGTTTTTAAGAAATAATATTAATTTTAGTGTCATTAAAAAATTTCCATACAAAAGAAAAACTTCAAAAGCGAATAGATCTACAAATATTTTTCTTTAAAAAAAACAACACGCGAATAATTTCTCTATATTTGTTCCAAATAAATATTGAAAGGTTTTATTGTTAATTTGATGATATTAAAATGATGGTATCAATAAAACTGATTGAATAATTTAAATATTTGTCTATTTTTCAATTAAATGCATAAAAAACTACTTTTTTTTATTTTCTAATTTCTAAAAGGATTTTACATTGAAAACTCATATACATTCACGTGTAACTATGTAATTATTTGGATTTAAATATAAAAGTTCTATTTGTACTATAACAAAGCCTTTGTTTTTTTTATTTGTAAAGCCTTTAATCATTTTTATTTCACTTTGAAATCATTCAATCTACTTGTATTCTTTTACATTATAAACAAATATTTTTATAACCCCTATATTACAATATTTTCATATTATCGTTAACAAAAAAAATCTGTATATATATATGTGTGTGTGTTTAAGATTGATTTAATTGATTTAGAGTTGCCGTCTTCACTGAATTTATAATTTTCATAAAAATTTCAAATTTTTGACCAAAACTTAAATGAATATAGTTGAAGTTTATTTAAGGCGAAAAACTAATAATATAAAAAAAATAAAAATACCAGAAAATATGGCAAAAGTAAACGTAATAAGAAGAATATAATTTTATTAAAAGACAAGTAGATTTGCAGTTTATAATGGTAGGCAATAGAATTCTGAAAACCCGACCAAATCGAAGATTATACACATTAATAATTACTAGAAAAAAGTATTGACTTTTTATGAAAAAAATTGACTGCCGCTCATTTTAGAAAAATAATATTATAACAAAATCTGATATGGTTATAGTATATAACTGACGGCAATGGTTATTGTCAAATTTAGCGAAAGTACATCAAAAGATAAATAAAAAACCTATTAATACGTCCTTCTAATTTAAAGAACGCTAGCAAACTTTTAGTTGATACCTAGAAAATTGTAAATGTGGCACTTAGTACAGTTTCGCTTTGTACCATTAAAATTCCTTGACACATTCGCTAGATAATTTCGGTAATAACAAACACTCAAATATTCAGTTTCAAGGAATTTCATCAATTAAGTTCTTTTAGATATGGTAAAAAATATAAAACCGGTTTCCGAGCCCTGATATTCCCAAAAAAATATACGAATTCGTTATTTTAACACCACAAAATTTAAGTATTAAATTTCAAGGGAGTTGATTTTTTACTTTCTTTTATATGCGCAAAAATTTTAAAATTGGCGCTCGAAAAGTTTCCGTCCAGTCCAGTTTCCGCGGCCTGATATATTCCAAAATTTGATTAATCCGTGACATAAGTTACATATAAAATTTAATCAAAATCGGTTAAGGTCGACAGCCCAATACACCGACATCTCTCTAAAAATAGATTTTTTGCGCTTCGAGAAGCGCGCTTCCACTGGAAACTCGATATTCGAAATTTGGTGCCATCACACAACCTCCCTTATTGAACGCAATGCAGTGGGTAAAAATTAAATCATAATAAATCGTTCATAAAATTTCATATGGAAACTGGGTCTTTGATTCACGGTATAGCTATAGTTAAATTTTAATGCTGGTAATTTTAATAGACTCTTATAATTCTTGAAGATTATTTGCTTGCTAAACAACATAAAAATTATTTTAAAAATCTTCTTTAAAATATCAATTCTTGAAAAACTATAAAAGTTTTTGAGAAATACTTGAAATTTTTTGAATATATTGTAAAATTGCAAGACTAACACTTTATGTCAAAAATATGCCATTACAAATTTTTATATAGAAACTTCAAAGTTTATTTGTTTACTGCGATTTTAAATTGAAATTATTTTTAAAGAAAAACTTTTTACTATTTTAAGAGTGAATAAAAGTTGCTGAAAAAATTTCAATTTTCTATTTGCACAGAACACACACCCAATATAAAAATTACAAATTTTTAAATTTTAATTTATTTACTCAAACTTTTTACTTTTTTGAATATAAAATTCTTTTAGTAGTAGGTACGTCATGTACAAATAGAAAAGAAAAATGAAAACTTTTTTGTAATACTCGTATTCAACAATTTTTGCAATATGAAAATTTTCCATAAGTAATAAGATTTTTATTATTTTTATTGTTGTAAAAATATTTTAGAATTTAAAATTTTAGATTGGTTTCCTTACAGTGGAAATCCTCTCCATTTCGGTTAGGAGGAGCCAAGAATTACTCCTGCTCATTTTGTAGCAGTATGATGTAAACCACAAACTCAGATAAAATAGAGCCACAGAATGGGATCGTAATTGTTCTTCTTCCAAACTATTGTGAATTTCAATTATCATATTTAAAATATTATTTTACTCTAATATTGTCAACTTTGTATATTAGATGTTACCGAAAAGAGAAAGGACAGGAAGATGAAACAATTTTTGAGCAGTTGTGAACTATTAGATCGCAAACAAATTGCAAATCTATAATGCGTCATATCAATTATTATGTCAAGAACTTAAATTATTGCAATTGAATGTAACAAATTCCGAACTGTTTGTGTAAATTTTGTTGTAAGAAACAGATGACGCGAACACAATTTGTGCGCTTATTGATATATTATAATCGGAAAAGAAAGTTGACTAAAGTATCCTTGCTTGTTCTATAATATTGAAACATTACATTAAAGCTTGATAGCCTATAAGTTAACCTATACCTTGAAGTTAAACCAAAACTAAAAATAATTCATATCTCCGCATAAATTCATGAACAATGAAAAATAATGGAAAAAATTACAAACAAAATTAATGAAATTGCAAAAAATTTTTCCCCAAAATAATTCTAACTATGCTTTTAAACTTCTCTAGTGCAGATAAGGAGATGAGCAACAAAATAGCATGTGCGAATTTAATAAAAAAAATTTACAATTAAATTGAAATAAGGACAAAAACTGATTTTTATTCCTACTCGAAATGATGCGTGTGTATATGCGTGTATTAAAATTCATTTAAATTTATGAAAAATTAAAATAAATACCCGAGAATGACTTAAAAAAAAAACACAAAAACAAAAATTCAAATAATATCGTATTTCCAATTAATTTTTTTTTTCTTTTTTTTAAAGTCGAGGTTCAAGTGAACGCCCAATGTTAAAATGAAATTTTTATGAATAATTTTTTTCCTCTGCTGTTTTTTTTTTTATTTTTCTTTTAACCTTTTTAAATTCAAGGACTCGTTCTCTCTCTTTATTTTATTCGAATACAAAAAAAAAATTGTTTATTCTAATAATTTTTTTCTTAAACTTTGTGAAAGCTAAAGTTAATATTCAAATTATTACACAAAATAAAAACAAGGAAAACAAGGAAAACAATTTTTTTTTTACAAAACGAAATTTTTTCATAATCCTTGGCTTTCAGTTTTCTTTTTTTTTTTGCTCTTTGTATCCTAGTCTCAGACTTTGACTAATATTTTATTGGAATACATGCAAATTTATTTTGAACTAAATCAATTTTTTCTACTTTTTCTATTTTTTCTATTGTTTTTATATTCCATAAAATCCATGACGTTATTTAGAATTGAAGGTAAACTTATGAACGTAAGCGAGTTAGAAAAAGTAACAATAAAAAATATGCCTTGTAATTTGATATACCAAATAAATAAATAAAAAACAAACTAGGGAAGCAAAAAAAAAAAAGTATGACTTCAGACCTTAAATAATAATTCTTTCGTGAAAATTTCTAAAAAATAAACAGAATTTTTATTGTTTTTCTTTTTTTTTTTCTCATAATAAAATTTTATATATTCTGCATATTGTATAATTCAGATTGTCTCGTATCTAAGCGGTTTCCTGTATGTCGCCGCATAGGCCTTTATTAGTAGACCAAATTTTTTTTTGTAGACAATGTTCAAGGCTGAACAGGTACAGAATTATAGGGACATAAAGTTAACTGGGACTGATTCATTTACTTTTTGAATAACCCTTAAGAATAAATTTGTGCTTGTAACAGGCAAGCGCATTATTGAATATAATTTTGAAATTTCAAAAAATCTACATTAGTTTTAATCTATTCAGATTTTGGAATAACATGATTTTAAATTTTCCTTTTCAAAAAAAATGGTTGATTTTCTAGAATACTTAACATTATAGATTTTTCTAATTTTCTCACAGCTAGCAACCTTGTTAACTGAATTTCTATTTGGTGTATGAGTAATTTTTTTGCCTGATCTGATTTAGGAGTTCTTGAGATAAATTAAGTAATTATTATAAATGTTTTTTTATACCAAATTTTTACAACACTGTTTAAAATGGTTTCTGATTCTGTCCGGTAATTCAAATATTTAATTTAACAACTTAATTTCCCTTACGTGTGCAAAAATTCATGACCCGAAAAAAATCTGTCGAAGATGATTTTAAGTCTGTCAAAGGATGTTAACATTGTCTTCATACAAAAATTTTGTCTAATCGTACACTGGTATATATATCAGTTCATTAAGACACGAGACAGCTTGTATACAAAGCATTTTTGAAACGAAAATTCTCCCATATTATAATAAGAATAATAAAACAAAAATAAAATATTATTATTGATATAACATTTCACCTTAAATATAATTTCCTTTCAATACCGGAAATGAAATTCTATTTTATAAGATTTTTATCGAGAATACCAAAAAAAAACAAACCAACAACAGAAAAACAAAAAA
This sequence comes from Condylostylus longicornis, assembly GCF_029603195.1. Classification (NCBI taxonomy): domain Eukaryota; kingdom Metazoa; phylum Arthropoda; class Insecta; order Diptera; family Dolichopodidae; genus Condylostylus; species Condylostylus longicornis. The sequence goes on from NW_026578006.1 coordinate 748,312, forward strand.
AATAAAAACCACTTTGCCAAAATCATAAAAATAAATTTCCTGTTTCTTTTCACTTCATCATATTTATATCCCTATAATACCAATTCATTGTATACAAAATACATTCATACCTATATATATTGCATTCGTACTCATACAAGTATATACATATCGTATATATAGTATATATGAAAATGCCAAAAATAGCGGGTGTCAAATAGTTTTCAAAAAAACTATTTTATGAATTTTAATTGGGGTATAACCTTATACTATAAGGATTCAATTGGTATATAAAAAATGATATACTCATAAAATATATAAATATTCTATATATTTGTGTATGTATATATGTGTATTCACATTTTAAATATTTATATTTAATGTATTCTAATCCTCATTCAGAATTCTTTTATATGTTCAGAATATATTTTTGAAATTCAAAGGCAAAAAATGAAATTAATATTCAGATGATATTTGTAAGTTAAAAAAAAACAAGAAAAAAGCAAAAACAACATGACCTTTTTTTACATTTTGATATTATGCATATTGTATATATACATAAAAAATATTCATATGTGTATGTATTTGAGAAATGGGTACATGATAAGCTTACTCGTACCGACATTTTAATATTGTACTACGTAAAATAATTTACAAGTATAATTTAAAAATTATATATATATATATTTATATATATTCCTACTCATATGTACAACAATATTTCCATACATACATATTTCCATATGTTTAATTTAGCATCAACATACATATTATAAGTGTACTATATGTGTACGACCATGCAGAATTACAAAATGTGTTCAACAAACTTTTTATTTTCCCATATAACACACTACAATTTTTTTTAGATTTTTTACTCTTTTTATTATTATTGTGTATTTTGTTGAAATTTACAAAATTTATTTTATTCATATGCATATGTATATGCGAGTATATCTACACAAAATGTGAATAATATTAATCCTTGCATATTTTAGAGTGACCAAATCATACAAAATGAAAAAAAAATTTTATAAGATCATGAAAAATTGTATAGGATGTAGAAAAGAGGCAAGAAAAAATAAATTTTCAGAATATTTTTTATATTTATTTTAAGAGTAAAAACTGTTATACTCGTATATAATAGTTACTGTAATAAGTGTCTAATCCTAAAAAGAACTCTTTAGGATTTATAACAAGAAATATTGAGATTTTAGCTTTTAGATTTGTCCGATAATTCAAAAGAATTTGGATCTTCACAAATTCTAGACCAATTGGTAATTACTTAAAATAAATCATATAATTTTATGTCAATAGATTTTAGTATTGGTTACCTAACATATTTACAAAATTGTAATATCGTAAAATGAGAAAAATATTAATTTTAGGTACAACATTTTGTCACTTTTATTAGACCGGTAAATTTCCTATCGATTTAATGTAAAATATGTTTTTATTATTCGCCAATAAATATGCAAAGAAAATATTTTTTTAAATTTCAAAAATAAAATTTTTAGAATTTTATAATTTGAACAATATTATTAAAGTAAATGAACTTTTTTCGTAATATTAATAAAATTTTAATCTAAATTACCTATATGATTGGGAATAAAATTAAAAAATTATAGTTAAATCTTAAAATTTGATAAGAGCCATCTTAAGCCAAAAAATAAAATTTTAAAAACAATGTATGGGTACAAGTGTACTTACAAATACAATTATTAGGTTTTTCAAAAATATTCTGTACGAATTTTCTGATACCTACTCAAATATGATTTTGATGGCCTTAAAAGACTCATATATGTATGTAATAATGAAAAATTGTAAAATTTTCTTTAATGTTTTTTGATTTCATTCAAATATGAAAATTATCAGTTTCTTGAATATTACCGTTTAAAAGTTATTATAGTAAAATTCTATAATGCTTCTATAATGTTAATGTACAATAAAAGTTAAGATAGAATAATATTTTTCTATTCAATTAAATTAAATTTAAATTTTCAAATTATTACATAATGTATAATTACAGGAAATTTTCTTATAAAAAGATTTTCATATCATAATTACTAATAAAAACTTATTTTATTTTGAAATATTGAAAAAATTACATAACTAATGTGTTCGAATGTAATGTAAATAACTTTAAGTGTACTTAGTATGTAATTTTTGTATGTATATCTAAATTTTCTCAATAATTACATAATTTTGAAATTTTTGCTTTAGAAAGGATAATTGAAATTTATTAAGAATCTTATATAATATGCTCAAAATAATTAAATTTAATATTTTCTCTGCAATTTTCTAATTTCCAATTTCCCATTACTTTTTTTTTTTAAAATATGTGTTAAGAAAATAATCGGATGTAAAAAAGTAAATTTAAGTAATATTTTGAATTATATACTTGTGTATGTATATATATATAAAATATAGTTACAAAGTTGTAATAATTACTTAAATGTAATTATTAATTAATAATATCTGGCATGTCTTATACAAAATTTTAAAATCAATTTTACTTGTATACATACTTCTATACAAATGTACCTATATATATATATATATAATTTTAATATATATGGAACCTATGAGTGTATAAATTTATGCAAAAATAAATTTCACTTTTCTATTTTTGTTGTTGTTTTTTCATACATTTAATATTTAAACAGGTACAATAGAACAACAAGTATGTACAATATAAAAAAAAAATAATAATAAATATTTAAATATTATTATTCATTCACAAAGTTTATGAAATAACAGGATTTGGGTTAAAATGTACAAACATATAATAAGCAATTATGCTCGTATAACACATAAGCTCATATAACACATCAGTAATAAATAAGCAGAAAATTTATATGTTAAGCAGGACCTATATGAAAATCAAATTTAAATTACTAGATTTATTTTATATAATAATAAAAATAATTTTGTATTATTAAAAATATTTATATAATATAATTATTTATTTAAAAATATATATATATAATAAAAATAATAAAAATAATTACTTTATAATTTCTGCCATTAATATTTTAATGTTGATTTAAATTTATCCATCCATGTACTTGTATATTAACGTGTATGTATGTATATATAAGTAAGTACAAAACGTTATAATTTCTGTTATATATATATATATATATGTAGAAGGGCCAAAAGTGGTGAGTTGAACAATAAAAAAAAAGTAGAGTAAAACAAGACAAAAAAAAAAATAAAATAAAAAACAGAAATTAAAATAACAATAAAAATTTAAGGGTTATTTTTCCAGTTAAAATGAAAAACTAAAAAAAAACTATTGTTGTTTTCTTTTTTGTATTTTCACTCGATTTGTTGCTGTGTTTTGTTTTTTTTATTGTTTTCGTTAGCGTTCCTTAACCTCCTTTTTTTTTCATATACAAGAAATTTTGTTTTGTTTTGTTACTTTTCTTTTTTTCTGTTTATTGTTTTTGTTATTTTACGCTTTTGATCTTATTTTCATCCTCGATATTATTTTTTCTTTTTCTACTGATTTTTTGTTCTTTTACTGCTATTGTTCTCTTTTCAATGTACAATACATTGAGAAGACTTTATCTCTTTATTTTCCAATATTTTTTTTTTTTACAATATTTTATCAATAATTTGAAAAAAAAGGGTTATTTTTAAATAAAAAGGAATTTTTTTTTTTTTTCTTTTGTTAAATATTTTCTTTATCATATGGTAAATTAAATATATAACAATAATATTTATTTTTTTATTTCATTGTTATACATATAACTAAATAATTATGTATATATGTTTGGAGTAGAGTGCGTGTATATTTATGAGTTCATCTGTTTGGGAATTACAAGAATACGAAAAATTTCATTTTTCTTTTAAAACACTGAAAAAAAAAATTTTAGTTAAATACCAATATGTTTTTTTTGTTAATAATAAAAATTACAATTTAGTTTATTGTTTTTTAATATTAAATTTAAAAAAAAAAATTTATTTTAATATTTTTGAATATTTAAAAAATTATTCGCGCCGATTACCACACGCGTTTATTAAATTTTTTATTTTTTTTTTTATTTTATCTTTTTTTATTTGTATTTTATTTTAAATATTATTTATAGAAAACATATTTTTATATTTATGTATATAATATTGTGTATAACAGTTTTCTTCTTCTGTATTAAATTTTTGTAAATTTAAATTCAAAAATATTGTTTTTTTTTTTTTTGATTTAATAAAAGAAACTTAAGATTTTAAAAATAAAATTTTTATAAAAAATAAAAATTAAAAATATCTTATACGAATAAGACAAAAAATATTGATTTGATAATGAAACGAAAACAAAATTTTAAAAGTAAAAAAACAAAAAAAAGAGGAAAAGAAAAAAAATTCTTACACTGTAAAAAAATATTTTTTTTTTTAACACTCGAACATATAATTAGTATATATATATATATATATATATATACAATATTTAAGAATTTTTTTCCACAATATGTAAAAAATGTACACTGAATTTTCTTATCTTCAGGAATAATAGAAAAAAATAACAAAAAAAAAAAATTACACAGGAAATATTTTTATTTTCTTCCTTTTTTTTTTAATTATTTTTAAAATGAGTGTATTTTTCTCAATTTTTTTCGCTATTATCAAAAATATTTTACTTTAATTTATTATTGAAAAAAGAACAAACAGACTTTGATTGAAAAAAAAAGAAAACAAAAAAAAAATTATTCAAAAAGCATTTAAAAAATTTAAGAATTTTTTCTCAAAAAAAAAAAACAAAAAGATTTTCTTTTCTTTTAAAAATTTTCTTATTTTTAATTTGGGAAAAAAAAAAATTCAAAACACAGAAATTTTCTATTTTTTTTGCTTTTTTCGACGTCCGATTACGTTATGAACTGGCAGCTCACTGATTTCAATAAAAAGAAAAGAAATATTTTTTCGTTATGGAAAAAAAAAATCTCAATCAAAAACAAGAAACAAAAATCACCAAAACAAAAAAAAATTGTAGAAAACACAAAAAAAAAAAAAACCAAAAAAAAATTTCCTGTATAGCTATTTGATTTTTTCTCTGTGAGAAAGGAAAAATTGAAAGCGATTTCTTGTTTTTGCTTGAAAAGTCAACAAACACACTAACATTTTTATATCATCTGGCACGTACGGAATTTAATTGTGTGTGTGTATCAATTAGAAAGCTTTTCGTTAAGTTTCGTTTTAATAAATTTTCTTCTCTTTTTTTTTTTGTTTTGATTTTGTTTGTTTTGATAATTTTTTTTTACTCCAAAATTGCAACTCTCTTTTTATGTTAAATAGTACTCTTCAGTCTTCTTGATTGTTGCTGTTATAAAATGCTCTTATTATTATTGTTGTTATTGCTGCTACTGTTGCTGTTGCAGTTGTCATTTTTTTTTTGTTTTGTTTTTATTGCGTTATTATTATGTATTATTATTATTATTGTTGCTTTTATTATTACATTCAGCTGTTTGGAAAATTTCTTTTTTTTTCTTGTATTCATCCATTTAAATGTTATTATTTTTCATATATCTAATACATTTCAAAATAATTTTACTAATCTCTTATATTAAGGGTATATATAGGTACTTATATATTAATATATAAGAGAAATTCTGTTTTTTTCCACTATTTTAACTATATAAATACAAGTTTTATTGTAATGTATATAAAGAATTCATTCAGAATTCACAAATGCATGAAAATTTCTTCAAAATTCATCTTCTCCATTTTATTTTATAAATATGTACAATATATATGTATGTATGTATGTATGCATAATAATATTTTCATATTATTTATAGAAATACGTGTGCACATTATTATGGTTGTTCAACTTTAAAACAATTATGGAATTTAAAATTAAATTCTTCACTTAATGTATTCGATAAGAAATTATATATAGAGCATTATATGCAGATACGAGTATATATAGCTATATATAATATACAAGATGTTTTTTTTAAGAATTTAAATGACATTAAGATTTTTGCAATAAAAGCATTTCGCACGTAACAAAATATTTTTTGTAAAATTATAAAATTTCTTTTTACATGAATAACATAATTTAATAGTGAAATTAAGGGCTCACAGAACTTTGGTTATAATGTTTAGTCGTACTATATATTTGAAATTAAATAAACTAGAATTTTCTAAAATTTTATACCCCTAACATATTCTTACCTATCCATGCATGTCTCTTATTACAAATGATTAATTCTATCTCAATTTTGCGTGAATTATTAAAAAACATGACTCTTTTTTCCTAAAAATACTTGTACATACATATTATATTTTTATAAAAATATTAAATTCAAATTATTATAATAATAACCTTCCTTCTATCTATTATAATAATATGCTCCCGAGAATAAAATTGTTAAAAATTTCTATTTTGATTTTACATATTGTGCACAATATTTAAATAATAATAATTGATAATCATTAGAATATAAAAATGAAAATTCTTATGCTAGTTTTTAGCACTTTTCCAAAAAAAAATTTGAATTCTGTCCTTCCGTCCATGGACATGTTTATCAAAACTTCTACACCCTTGAAGATAGAAAAATTATTTGAACATAAATGTTTACTAGAAACTTATTTTCGCAGAAGAAAATTTCTACCTACCTCCCCTCCTCTAAAAGTTATATCCCCCTAAAACCCTAAAAATGTAGCCTAAAAGACACTTTCCCAATTTTGCAACTTCTTTTACCGCAGCCTACTATATTTTAATTTTATGAAAACAAAATGCCTGTTGAAATTTACCGTAATCTCTAATCCGTTTTTCCCAAATTTTTGAACTCGTTTTTCTTCTAGATCCTATGCTGTGAAGGTCTGAAATTTAAACGGCTTTTAAACATAATCACTCACTTTTTCCTCGTTCAGTGATCAAAACATCCGCTCTCAAGTTATCGTCTCTCGCAATTTATAAGATTTGAATTTTTGACGCTTTATATTACCGAAACCGCAAACTTTTTCAAATTTCTATAAACAGAGAAAGCTAACGGTAAGTTTCATGCCATTAAAAAATTTAATTATTTTTCTTAACTCACACAATTAACCTTTTAAATCGAGCATTATGTGAACCCTTCTTTAATTTTATTTATGCTTTACTTCAAAGACTTCATAAATCGTTCATCCTAAATATATGCAATTCTTGAAATATATTCGTATATGAATTAAAGTAATTCTAATAGTGTAGTAGGTATATGTAAATTGTTTTTAAAAACAGTATTTTCACATGTTGGAGGGAAAAGTCCTAAATTACAAAGAATTGGTTTGACCCAACTTTATTTTTACATAATGCTTGTTTTTTATCCATAATGTGCAGATATTTAGGCATATTTTTAAGCGCAAGGATTTATGGAAATATTTTATTTTTAATGAAAATCGTACATAAAAAAAGAAATTTACAATTTCAATTTTGTAATTAAAAAGTAGATTTATCGTACATTTAACACATACACTCATTATACATTTATGAGTGTTTTTTTTCATATTATTTGCATTTCATAAAAAAATATTGTTGCATTGTTGTACTTTATTAAATAGGACGACAATATATTTTAAAAAATGTAAATCATTTGAAATTATGTTGCAATATTTTGCATATAATAATAATAATTAATGCAGACTATAATGCAGTGTTATTTAAAAAAATTATTGGTCTCATATACATAAGTATTGTGTGTATATGTTAGAATGAATATGTGTGTTAAATTTTTTGAAACAGTTCTGTTTTGTATAGATAACATTTAATATGAAAGGTAAATATAACTTAAATCTTTCAATTATATATTCAATTGCTTTCAATGAAAAAAATTTTGCTGAGGTTCGTTCTATATCTCAATGTTTTGATCACCGAATAAGAAGGAAGTGAGTGATTATTTTTTGTTAATATTGGGTAATGCATTAAGTTGTACTGTATCTTAAAATTTTAAGTTTCTTTTGTAAAAACTTTTCTCAATAAAATTTCTCATTTCACGGAAAATTAAAATTCTAAAATAAGATTCAGTATACACTGAATTTTGAATATATTCACAAGTAAAAGTGAGGTATGAATTAAAAAAAGAACTGTCTTGTCAATCTCACTTATATTTTCTCATAAGTAGTAGAGTGAACTGTGAACAGAAAGGAACCTACCCCTATCGTACCCCTACCTCGTCAAAAAATCAACAATTTTCAAAAAATTTTTTGAACGTGCCTCTACCTTGCTAAAAAAGCAAAAATTTATAAAAAATTTTTAAAAATTTCAAACGTACTTCGTCAAAAACTCAAAAATTTTTAAAAAATTTTGAACGTACCGCTTGAACCTTGTAAAAAATTTAAAAAAATTTAAAAATTTTAAACGTACCTTTACTTTGTCAAAAAATGAAAAATTTTGTATGTGCCCCTTGTCAAAAATTCAAAAAATTTGAACGTACCCATACCTTGTCAAAATTCAAAAAATTAGTGAAAAAATTTTGAACTACCCCTACTTTGCCAAAAAATTTAAAAAAATGTTTGCACCTGATTTGAGGCTTTTTGGATCTTTTTTCATTCAGCAGGCTCCAGACTTAATGAATGCAAATGCTGAAGGCAGGTTTCTGAAAAGCTCGAGCTGGTTCTAATGAAGAGAAAAGTTTGAGATCCGACGGTACCACAACGGACCTAAATCACTTATGTCTTTCTTTTGGGAAACTGCGTACACCTAAACGTAAATCTAAAGATGAAAAGGAAAATAAACGAGGCATAACTAAGTTTAGTGAAATTTTAACTAAATAATATTATTAAAAAATATATTTTTGAATAACTTTATTAATTTCGGTTTAAGATGTGCACAGTTACCTTTGATTTTATTGAGTTAAACCTTTTGGGTGATTTCGAAAATTTTAAATTTAATATTCAGATATATAAAAAATATTAAAGTTCTCATCAAAATTTATATACAGTTGTGACTATCTACAAGGATAATTGCTGTTAGTATGCAAGAAATAAGTATACAAAATTCATTTTTGAATTTTTGATTTAATTTTTAATTGCAATTTTAATGGAAATGAGAAAAAATAGAGTTAATCTTGTTAACTCTGTAATTATACTCTGTGCAATTAAATATTCCATAGCTAAGACTTTAAGTTGTTTAAGTATTTTCTAAGATATGGCCAAAGTACCAAATTTAACTAAAACTAAATTTCAATATCGTAGATTGAGCAGTTTTTAAGATATAGCCAAATAACTTTCAAATTATATGGCAGGTACCAGAACCAGTACCTCAATCATAAACAATTTAAATAAGGTTCTGGTATTTACTAAATTAATTCATTTGTCAAAATTTGGTTGACTTAACTAAATGAGTGTTTGAAGAGGGAGAGACGGACGGACGAACAGATGGGTGGAAGGGCGGACAGACGGACAGACAAAGCCAAACCAACTCCGAACTCGACGCTAAACATAAACTTGAGTTTATATCTCAGACGATTATTTCTTAGCGTTACAAATGCAAATTTAGTATACCCTTCAAACATACGTTCGTGCGGGTATAATGAGAGCGCCACCACAACGTTTAACCCAAAAGTTTTTCTTGTTTATGATAAATGAATTTTCAATTAAAATCAATTTTTCATATTTAATTTTTCCCTTTTTTAATGAAATTTTAATATTAAAATACAATATAAATAATTATTCAAATAAATAAAACAAAAAAAAATAAGAAAAAGTTTTAAAAATTGTTTACTTTGAAGGTTATTCTTTTCTTATTGTAATAAAAAATTGAATTTTCTGTTTTACTTTTGGTTTTTTTTTTATATAGGTGAATATAGAATGAATGTAAACTGAAACCATAATATTTATTATTTGATGAGTTCTTCAAATTGCTGGAAAATGAATATAAAATAGAAAATTTTAATAATCTCATGAATCATAATATTTACTTTTTGGTTTTTACATACATACAAACTTTTCCTTCATACGAACTCATATGAAAACTTATTGTTGAAAAAAAAAGGATATGAAGGGGAGGGGGCGAGAAGAATAAATTATGAGACACAATTAAAAATACATTTTGGGCGAACATATGTGACATTCACATGCAAGGATTAAAAATAGTTAGAAAATTATTAAAAAAAAGAAAATTATAAAAAAATTACTTAGTTATTAGGTTTTTCATTTTTATATAGTCTTATTTGCTTTAGGTATATGGTGATTATGAAGTTTTCTTAAGGAATGGAATACTCGTAATTATGGTTTATTAAAAACTAACCTAGCTATGGTAAAAATCAAAATTATTTTTTAATTATTTTAAATTCCGAAAATGATTTTGTATAAATTATTTTAATATCCAAAATTAGTTGTGGTAGTAGTAGTAAGAGAGGTGGGCCCACCCGTTCATCCCCCAAAACCAACCCCTACGAACCCCCATGCAATCCGACTCTCAGACCCCCTATCCAAACTAGCCAACCTCCCTGGCGAAGCCCAAAAGCCGCGCGAAAGACAGGTCTCCCACGTCAACATAAAAATAAGCCCCCAAGACAAAATCTAGAATTAATTTTCTGTTTTATTTTTGGGATTTTAAAAAAAAAAAATTACATATGTACAGATATACATTTATTTACAGAATATTATTACAACTACAACTTATTAAAAGCTTAACACTATTTCGCGTATCATTATGTATATATATTTATCCTTTTTAATATTTGCTTGAAATCAAGATGGTAAGTGCTCAGAATTAAGGACGAAGGATAAAAAAGAGTTGCAAAAGCAACTCGATGACTTGAAAATGAAGCTTTTGAATCTTCGAGTAGCCAAGGTTACGGGAGGTGCTCCATCAAAAATTATCCGAAATACATGTTGTTGGGAAAGCTATTGCTCGTGATGCACCAAAATCAAAAGAATAATTTAAGAAAATTGTAAAAGAGCAAAAAGTTCAAGCCACTTGATTTAAGATAGAACAAAACTCGCCTATGAATTATTTAAACTAAAAATTACTATGTTTTTAATAAGTCAGTATGCAAGAAATCATGCTATTATGAAAGACTTTCACCCACTTTCAAAGCTAACTTCGATTTTGACTAATAGTCATTATGAAATTAATTCGATTTAATGAATAAAATCGATTCTTATTCGCCTTATATAATTTTAGTCCAAAAAGTAATCGCTCAAACAAACATCATTCGTAATCTTTCCAATTATAAAATATTTTTTCTTTTCTTTCCGCAAACAAAAATAATAAATATTTCAATTATAATTATACCGATATGTAAAAAATTATTGATCAGCCACATTGTTCGTTCGTTCATATATTTAATTCTGTAAGTAAAAATGCCAATAGTTCTGAGAAAACATCTGCCTTGCGATTTTAAAAACAATTTGATCATATATCGGAAGCAATAAATGTAATTAGAACATTTTAAAAAATCTTTTGATCATGCTTTTGAAATTATTAATTTTAGTATTCAAAAAGTAAAAGAGTAATACTGGATCACTATTTCAATAAAAATTAATCATAATTCTATAATTTTTAATAACAGCTGCAAAACCAACTTCAAAAATAATTTGATCGTACATCAAAAACTGTGTATTACGAAGGCTATATAATGTTCAAATTTCATTAACACAAATTTGATAACAGGTAAATTTTATTTTTTGCAGAAGCTTTTAGAAAACATTCGTACGTGTATCGTAGAGTTGACAACATCAACTTTATCCTTTGTCATTTTGCCTTTCAAATTTAGTGCAGCGAAAAATAATATTTTTTTTTTTTTAATTTTTTCCTCATTATGCAGCAATATTGAAAACAACAAATTTTCATTTCTCTTTAAAAAAAAAAAAATTTTTCTCAATTTATTTTTTCTCTTATTTCTTTTTTTTTTTCCTTACTTTTACTACAATAATTTCTATTAGATTTCTAATTTCATTGCAATTTCCTTTTCATGAAGAAAAAACATGCAATCAATTTTATTCTCTGTTCCGTTTCTCTTCTATTATTACGATCTTTAAGGGCAGTTTAACTTTAAATTGCTATTTAATTTGCATTTTAATTGAGAAGAGAAGAAAAAAAAAGAAAGCAAATTTAATTCTTTTGTATTCTATACACTGTCACACACACATACGAATATTTCAAAAAGCTAAACTAAAACCCATGTATACACGAATAAAAGAAAACGCAAATGAATGATAGATAGTGAAAGAATTGAAAAAAAAAAATGAAAAAATCATAGAAAAATCTTTTTCTAACATCCTTACAAATTATTACTAGTAAATTGAGATTTTCTATTTGAGTTCTATGAACCTCAATTTCATATAATTATAATGTTTATGTACCTTCATTCTTCTCTATTCTATTCTCTTTACGACCTTCAGTATACACTACGAATTTGTGTATATACCTGTGAATTTTATTAAATATGTAATAATAACAATAACAATAATAATATTCTCTTAAAATCTGAGATTTTAGATCAATTATTTTTTCATTTTATTTGTGGTACACGTGAATTAAATATTTTTATTATATGGAATTTATTTAAAAGTATATAAAGAGATGGATTATCTTTTTTAATATGTGCTGAGAGGAGGCGCATACAATGTAAAGTATGTGAGCATACGTAATATTGACTTAGTTTATGTACATACATAAAATTTCTAAGTAATGAAGTAATAATTTCCATAATTTAAATGATAACTACGAGTATATACATAAATTCTGTATAATGTATTTAAAAAAGCTCATATTATTTAAAGAAAAGCTCTCTAAATGGTGTTTATTTGAATAGAGAGTAAACGTGATACACTAATATTCAAAATATCAGAAATATTTCAATATAAAATTTAAAAAAATTACATATGGCTGGTACAATGATTTAGACTCCTGAAGATGATTGGCGCAGTAATTGAATTTATAAGCATAAAATTTATATTCAACCAAAAATGTACTTCAGCTTCATGGACCATGCATAATTATTCCAAATCTAAAGTATTATTTAGTATTTAATCAGAAAAACATAATTAATTACTTTATTAAATGGTGAGAAAAATGGGAAGGAACGGGTTGTTTAGAGTAGTTATTCTATGATTAAACATTTCATTGTAAAAAAAATTAAATAACAACAATAATTTATTACATTTTTATAAAGTCAAATTAAATTGGTTCAATTTTTATGAGTACACCACAATTTATTAAAAAACAATATGCCAAAAATTAATAATCCGGAAAGGCGTGTTTGGAATTATCTAATATCAACCTACCAAAACCCACATTTATTTTCTAATAAGATACCATTATCAATCAATTTGGGCTCATTAATCATAAGCTATTTATTATAATATTGAATTCCTCTACAAAAAAAATTGCCATTTTTTGACAATTTATTATAATATAGAAGCCATAGAGATTTTTAAAATTTTTAAGAACTTCTCGCCTTCCATAGATCTTAGAAAAGCATTACAATTACAAGATGTTTTAACATTCTTATTCTCTTACACGGTAAATTGCAAGAATTCAAGAAAAAAAATTTATTCCACCTGCTTCCCCTTCCTATTTCACCAAAAGTTACCGTTATATCTCTTCTCGAATTAATTTCCCGCATTTACAAACTAGGAACATTTACATTTCAAATGAAATGTACTACTTTATAAACCCATGATATGACCCAAATTTTTTTAATGAATCTTTTGAAACGTTTTCATAGCTATTTTTGAATCTATTCCCAAATAGTTTTTGGTACGCCTGATTACACCTGACTGTATAACCTGGAGTATTGCGGTTCATGCAATTTTTTTTTACATACATTTTCTTCTGGGTCCTATAATTCCAAAGGTTGAATATATCTGCCTTAGTATGTGATATACAAGCGGATAATATAAAAAAAATATTATTATTGTTACACGTTTTCAATAATTACAATTAATTTTCATCAAATTAAGCAAAACTATAAATTTCTATTTATGATAAAAAAAAAAATTTATTAAATATGAGTGTATTTGTATGTGAAGTCATACAAATACATACTTATTTATATATATATATTGAAATTTTATGTATGTGTATACGAAAATAGATTTATTTACACTTTAAACGAAAAAATATATAGAAATAGTGGGAAAGCTTTTGAAGGATATTTTTTCTCAAATTTCGTTAAAAAAATTCCTTGTATTTTTATTTGTTTTTGATTCAAATTCCTTACATCACATATACATAAACGTACATATTGTGAGAGGCAATATTATTAAATTTTTATCACTCTCTTTCTCTCTCTCTCTCTCTTTGGATTGATTTTGTTTTTGGTTAAAACATGCTGTAATTTTTTTTTTTCTTTTTAGTTTTCAAAAATGATTTATTTTTGATGACGATAAAAATTTCCTTTTATATTTTTCTAATAAAAGATAAAATTATTCGTAAGGAAAGTATATATGTGTATATAATAATGAAAATGGTAAGAGTTTTGACGTAAATCGGTATCAAATACACAAAAAAAATTAAATTTTACATATGATTCTAGTTGGTATACTGCTAAACATAACTTAATGTTGTTGGAATTTTTTTTGACTTACTATAAATATTTTCATTTAATAAACTGCCATAGTATACAAGCTACAGCCATTATATACGTATATTAATAATTGTGGCCGCAAAAAAATTATAGGTAACGAATTTTGTATATGTACACTTAGTTGTAGATAATATATAAATTTAATATGAATTTTTGTTGCATCTCCACCTAACTAACCTGCTATACTAGCAATAACATTTTATTTTATGTTAAATTATAAACTATATATTGACAGTATAATAATTTTTAACTATAATCTTGGGTATGATATTAATGACAGAAAATTATAATAATATTTTATCACATAAATACTAGGTAGCAATAATATTTTTCTGACCCTTTTATTACATATTATGTTATTATGATTGCATATATCAGGGGGAGAATCAAAAACAAAAACAAGAAATATTTTGTAAATACCCATTTCATTATAATTTCATTTTTATTGGTTGGTTTTTCAAAGCATATATGCTAAAATTTTTAGTATATTTACTTTTAACATTGATGATAAGAATATGGGAGCTATGAAATTGTTATAAGGATAACTAAAATAACTAAAAGATTACAAGTGAATATATGGGATAAATATAAAGAATATTGTAAGAACATTATTATTATTATTATTATTAAATTGAATATTTTTATATTCAATTCTTTATATTCATAAAAAAAAAATATTTGTTATCCTTTCAAATGGATTTTATATTCTTCTTCGTTTTATACATACAATAAATTTACATCGTATTATTTTGAATGCATTATAATATTGCATATCTTATGGCGTACATACAAAATGTTGAATAAAAGGTGTTGAATAAAAAATAATAATTTATAAAATTTCATTAATAAAAGATTTGAATAAAATGAAATGTTTATATTACTGTTATATACATTATATTATATGATTATATTTAATATTTTAATATATAAATATAAAATTGTTATACACCACAATATTACTGTTATTTTAATATCTATTTTATATATATTTATTGTAGATATTTGTGTTATCAATAAAATTTTATATTTAGTGTTTATATTGAATATAGATACATACATACATATATTTATGTATTCATAAGAAATTAGACTCATAAGAAAAAAATATATATTGTTTTTTAACTATTGCAATAATAGAAAAAATAATAATAATAATAAGAAAAAAATGAAAAAGATTACATTCACGGTAAAATTGACCTAGATTTTGAGTGTTGAAAGCATGTACCTATTTTTTTATGTATATGTATGTAGGTATTTTTCATGGAATAATAACGATAATTTTTTTTTTCTTTATAATAATTTACATCCGCATATTCACACATTTAAAAAATATGTATATATATATATATGTATCGTTATATGTTAATACATTGAAAAGACTTGAATGTCAGTGGAAATGCAAGAAAATGAAAGCACTTAAATAATTTACCTTTCTTCCTTTATGTATAATGAAAAATATTAAGAGAGAATTTTTCTTTTTCATTTATATTATTGTATATGTATATGTGGAACAGGAAAAATAGGTCAGTTAACTGATTTATTTACAAAAACAAAAGAAAAAATTTCATTTTTTTTTTTTTAAATTTTTGTATTTTGGTTTTTTTTTTGTTTCTTTTTTTGTTTTTAATATATAAATGCATAATGGTGAATATGGAAAAAAATGCATCAGTGGTGAAAATTAATTTAAAAAATTTATAAATAAAAATTTCAAATGCATACGTAAATTTAGTGAATTCTAGTTATGCATAAATAAATATTGACAATATTAATATACCTTATATACATACATTCATACACACAATTTTCATATCGAACAGGAACAACTTTCTCAGAAGCAGTTTATTCAACATTAAATAAACCATTTTAAATTACTTCTTGGGGGCTGAGACATTCAACTTGTTTACAAATTATGTTCTATACTATCGAAAACCTAAAAAAAAGGAAATGTCTGAATAAAGTACTACTTATTTTTTGAGAATTTTCAATTTTAATTTAAAATATAATCAACTTCTATGATTAACAAGAAATCTTGAACTTTATCTAATAAGAGAAATGGCTCTTTAAATAGCTTCCAAATTTGGTACTGTACAAAATTGAACCTCAACAAGAACCCCAAAATTGAACCCCAACAAGAAACTTGAATTTATAAGCAGAATAGGTAAGACAAAATTTAAGTGACATGAATAGTATCTACTTAATGAGAAGCACAATAGATCTTATCTTATTTTGATTTGCGTACATTGCCACCACAATATATTAAATTCTATTTATTTAAAATGCTTCTACAAATAAATAAATTTTTATTCTCTATAAAAGTTATTCACTTTTTTTTTTCCTGGAATATTCTTTTCTTAATTTTTGTCTCCTATTAATTTTTTTTTTTTTGCTGAAACCGTGAAATTATAAAAAGAAAATAATTATAAATGTTTTTGTTTCTTTTTTTTTTTTTTTTTGGAATCATAAAATTTTTTTAACATTAAAATGCATTAAGGGGTATATTAGTGTTTCAATTGTTTATCTTATATTCACTCTAATGACCATGACTATTACGGATGGTTAAATTTACACGAAATTTGAAATATATCCTTATTATTGTATATTTGGCACTAGATCAAGTACAAATTCTTGTGGCATTGTAGTAATGAAATAACAATAATATCTTTCTGACAAGGATTTTGGAAGCAATTCATATAAATATATTTAAGTGAAAATAAAGAATATTATGAGAAGAAAATGTGATAAATAATAATGTAATTTTTGTCAAGGTTTATAGTATTATAAAATTCAGTAACTAAGTGTTACAAACTCTATTATTTTTACTAATGCATATAAAATGTTTAAGTATATATCAATTTCAGTTTATATAAGAAAGCACATTTACTATTAATATAAAGAGCTCACAAAATCTTGATATTTTTAATTATCTTTCGTCTTCATGATTTCAGTTTATTGGCCTCCTTTAATACAAGATAAATGGAGAGAAATGTAAAATAAATAAAAACAATTTTAAATTCAAGGATATATATATATATATATTATATATTTGTATATATAGATTTTCTTTATTAATATAGTAATATTTTTTTTTTTTACTTTATTATTATTTACAGTATTTTATTTTTTATTTATTTATTCAACAAAAATGTTTATACTAACTTTCTATACTTCTTTTATTTTTTTTAACTTAATATACATTCTAAAAATATTAACATACACATAATATATTATAGCACATTGTAAATGGCAAATTTAAAAAGTGTATTTCAAAATTTTAAAAATAAAAATATTGAAAAGGAAAAATAAAGAATACATAAAAGGAAAAAATAAATAGCTAATTTTTAGGCTAAAATTCTTGTCTCAAAAGTTATAGACAAAATTCAAAAATTTTGTTAAAAATGTTTGACTTAGATATTGAAAGTTTATTTTGAGTTATAAAATGTAAAAATATTAAGAGGCACTTTTACAAAAAAAAATTTTATATAAAATTAAGACACTTTAAAAAGTTCATTTTTTTTGTCAATAACTTTGGCAAGATAATAGGCGTTTAAAGGCACAAAATTTAAAGAACACTGTCGTTATGATGACAATAGCATAAAAAAAAATTTAAACGAATAATAAATTTATCCGCATAATAAAGAATAATTTTTAGATTAGTGGTCGAAAAATGGTATTTATGCTTGTATTCACATACCTAACCAGCGAGAAGCAAAGAGGAATTTTCAAAATTTATATCTAACAAAAAAAAATTTTTAAAATAAATTCATTATTTAAAATATAAAATAAATTATATGACATATTTCATGAATTTCGAAATTTTTTTCATTAATTTTTGTGATAAATACAAAAAAATTAAATATAGATTTAAAAATAAAATAATCTTTTTCTATTATATATATATTTAAACATCCACTAATCTAAAAATTAATAATTTTATATGAGTAAATACGATTTTTTTAAAAGAAATTTAAGTTTTTTGGTTACACTATCTCGGTAAAATACCGGTAGGAACTTGAAATATTAGTGTTGCTTGCTTTTACTATAGTTTAAATTTACTGATGTTTAAAAACGTTAATTTGATTTAAGGCACATATGACAATATTCTTTGTATTACAAGAATTATAATATTTTTATGAATAGTAATTGAAAAAAAAACCAAGTTTATTTAAAAAAAATTTAAATAATTATTAATAGTGCATTTATATAATTAGTCAATGTTCTGTTGAATATTGACTTAATAATAAAGTGAGCCTTAAATTTAATAATAGGGATAATTGCATAAATGTAATTTTCATTTTATCTTGAAATGCTTAAAATCATTTAATAAATTCATTAAATATATTTTAGCAACGAAAGATTTAAAAAAAAAAAACATAATATACATAAAATTAAAAGTAAATGATTACGTAACTAATTAGATTACTATTTTACTACAAACTTTGTACAATATTAATAAATTAATTTTATTGAATTCGTTCTTTTTTTTTTTTTATTTTTTTTGTTTTTCTTGAATTAGTTTTTTTTTTATTTTAATTGTATAATTGGAACAATATTTTAAAATTTAATTTTTCTTTTTTAATAAAATGAAGTAATTTTCTTATTAATACTTCATCTTTGCATAATTTTCGCTTTATTTAAATTTATTATAAATTTCAGTCCTATATATGTATATCAATATATATTTTTTTTTGTTTGTTAAAAGAGACTGTACACAATTCCTGTTGAAGAACATTTAAAATTATAAATTATAAAAATTTGAGATATATTTTTGTAAATGTAAGATCTTCTACTGTAAAAAGAAATTTTAAACTAACATCGAATGCAGAATAACATAATAAAAAAAAATTTTTTTAAACAAAGTTTTACATTACGAATATTGGACAATGTTATTAGACTTTACTAAGGTCATACACGTTAATGACTACATAAGAAAATTTATGAAATGGCACAAATTTAAATCAAATTAATTAACAGTGGCCAAATAAACGTCTTATTAATTAATAAATTGTTATTAAATAAACAATTTAATAATCTAATTTGAATGACATTTTACTTCAACATATTATTAAAAATTATGTTAAAGTGTTTATAATAAAATAACAAAAATATTATCCATTTTGTAAAGTACAAATAAAATTTAAATAGTATTTTGGGTTTTTTTTCTAAAAATCATAATTTTTTTGTAATTCTATAATAGGGAAGGAAGTGTGGCTTTTAAGACGTATAGAAATACTTGCTGAATCAATCAAAAACTATTGTAAAAATTTATTGAAACTAAGTACAGTCAATTGAAAACTTTAAAACAATACACATTTAACTCCTTAAGATACATTGCCTTACACTACAAATCTATTACACCGTATTATTTTGTTTATCCAATTAACATTTATCAAATTTTTTTTTTCTAATTTATGCTGAATAAAATAATATTTTTTATATTATTGGTTAATAAAATATTTGAGTTTGTATATTTAGATTTTTGAAATTGTTTTTATCAAGAAAATTCAATATTTCCCATGATTTTTGTAAAGGACTAATTTTATTTATATAGATAATAATATAATACATAAATAATATGTACTTGTAATTTATTATATGTATAGTTAAAGAGAACTTAATAATATTAATAATTAAATAATATCTATTATAATCTTAAATAATATCTTCCTTAAAACGTATATAATTCAATGTTTTTTGTTATTTTTTTCATCTTTTTCCATATTACTTAATTCTTATCAAGTGTTTACTTATACAGTAATTATATATATATAAATATATATATAAATATATATATAAATATATATTATATGTATATTTATGTATGCATGTATTCTTAATAAATATTTTTGTTTCCTTAATTATTGTAATTTCATTTTAAAGATACTACACAATTTTTATTGTACATTCTGTTTCTAATCTACTTAATGTCTTCTTAACGCGTAATGCTGTCAGCCTTACGGTTGGATTTGGATGCCAACATTCTTGAATTATTTTCGATAAAGTTTGTAGTAGTTCATCCTCTTGCCAACGTGATGGTATTTCAGGTCTTATACCCTTAACATTTACTACAGCATGCATATCTTCAAATGTTGGATCTGATGAAACACAATCATAATATGGTAAAGCGTAGTCTTCGCATGTTGTTGTTTTTGTTCCAATTATCGGTGTATAACATCTACGGCACATTTCCCAAAATACTAAACTCACTGAGTACATATCGGCCATTTTGAATGCTTCAAATTGTAAAGGATTTAATGTTTGATTTAAAACTTCTGGTGCCATATAACGACGTGTACCAACGCGTGTATTTTGAGCTATATGAATTTCATCCAATTCACTTATATATTTGACAGCTAAACCAAAATCAGCGATAGCACATTGACCATTTCGTTTAACCAGAATATTCTTGCTTTTAATATCTCGATGTGCAATAGCAGGTTTTCCTAAAAATAAAAAAATATATTTATCGATTACAAATCATTAACTAATTAAAATATACAATAGCTTACCAGGTGTTCCAAATATTTCTGTATGCAAATGTGATAGTCCCGATGCTAAAGAGTAAGCCAACATATGAAGTTTTTGTACTGTTAAAACATTGGTTTGCAAATAATCATGTAAACTTCCCAATTCATGGTAATCAGTTATTAACAACATTTGAGTCCAAGAACCAGTACCTTTAATATCAGCAGCAATAAAACCCAATATATTATCGTGTCGCATCAAAACTGTTTGATAAATTTCAGTTTCTCTAAACCATGATGCTTCTTCAGTTGTAAAGAAAATTTTTACAGCAACTTTTTCATCACGCCATTTAGCTAACCATACTTCACCATAACGACCTTTACCAACAGAACGAACCATTTGTATTTGTTTTGCGATTGTTCTTTGAACTAACAACGGTAATCCGGATCCAGAACCAGAAGTTTGTTCAACCAATTCAGCTAGCGGTGATAATTGACTACCACACATTGAATCCATTAATCTCGGTTGCTTTTTAATTTTTTCACGCCGTCTGAATGTCAAATAAATAACAATTGTAACAACTAT
This sequence comes from Condylostylus longicornis, assembly GCF_029603195.1. Lineage (NCBI taxonomy): Eukaryota > Metazoa > Arthropoda > Insecta > Diptera > Dolichopodidae > Condylostylus > Condylostylus longicornis. The sequence continues at coordinate 769,851 of NW_026578006.1, forward strand.
AAATGCTGATATACAAATTATCATTGAAGCAACTAATGCAAAATAATGAATTGAAGGTGGATCAACAACTGAATCTTGTGGTTCCAAAGAATTGTCTTCACTAGATGTAGATTTTTTTGGTAACATTGGCAGAGCATCCTTATTACAAAAATCTGTTTGACAGCAAACAATATTTTTTCCATGTAAATGCGGTACTTGTCCAACTTTACACTAAAAAATAAAGGAAAAAGTAAAAACAAAATTAATATGATATTACTTATGAAATTGTTATCATGCATAAAAATATTCTCACAAAAATATACATATATATGAAATGTATGTATGTTTGTATTTACAATATTTCAACAAAAAATGTGATTATTTTTTGATTAATAGCATTATTATTATGAAAGCATAAAATTATAACTATAGCATTCGTTAACTAATTTGCAACTAATTTCAGTAAATTTCATTATTATGCAATTTTATATAATTTTTTTAACAAATTTTTCAAAATTAATTACATATTTGTTTTTTAAATTAAAAAAAAAAAATTTAAAAAATAAAAAGAAATTATTCAATAAACATTTCACAATAATGCTATCATTTCACCTGGTTCACCTGGAATAGTCCACCACTTTCATCTGGAGAAATACAACCAAATGTTCGTTCTTCTTCATATCTTCCATTATATTCATCATAAAATTCATCTACTGAACTAAAACAAAATCCACCAGGTTTTGTTTCACATGTGTCATTTGTATGGCTTGGACAGCTACCATCGCAATAGCAGGTAAGCACTCGCCCTGTAAATAAAAGAAAAATTGATTTTTAATTAATACTTAATTAATAAAATTAAATTTATTGAAAAATTTAAAACAATATGAACAACAAAGCAAACAAGATGCACTTAGACAAAATATCAACAAAATTTATTTATATATTTTCAATGTTTTATACAAAAAGAATAAGGAAAATTACAATATCAAGCCAATTTCAATGATTCACAAGAAGGTAATTTAAATGGAGAGAATAGTGAAAATTAATTTTCATCCCCTGTAATTGACAATATTTTAAGTGTTTTATTATGCATTATGTCATCAGTTCAATAGTGCAAGTGAAACTACACTAGCGCTGTTGAAAAATGATAACTTACTCGTATGCTTACTTATTGTGTATGTACATATAAATGTCAATCTAGACAACTCTTCTCAAATTGTCAATCTAGACAACTCTTCTCTGATTTAAATACATAAGTCCATTGTTGTCTATCAAATTAACCAAAATATTTTTCTTGACATTGCCAACACTAATTTGTAAATATTCGACAACAGTACAACATATAAATTTTAATAGAAATAAAACAGAGTTATCAAAATATTTTTTTTCGAAATTGAAAGCTAATCAAATTATTTGAATAAAAAAATAGTAATGCATTTTTCTTTCAACATACTTACACCAATACTTCAACAATCCCAATAAATACACCCCAATTTAATATCATAATTAAATACATGAAATACGTCAACAAGTGACATTAAAATTAATTAGATAATTTTATAATTACGACACCTTTTTTTATAATTTTTTTTTTAATTTTATATCATCCTACATACAAAGTATAATGAAAATAAAAAACATATTTTCTTTTTTTTAATTTAATAAGCAAGTAAAAGATTTTTTTATTTTAAATTTTATTCATTTTATTTAAAATAATTATTTTTTAAATCGAATTTTCAATTAAGAGCTTTTTTTATTTCATTAAAATTATGAAATTTTATTTCAATTATAAAAGAACGTTTTACGAATCAGTAGATTTTAAATCGAAATAAGAAGTCGATTAATCGATTTTATGAATGATTTTGTATAATGCTCAAAATTAAAATTATATGAACGAAATTGACGAAAACTGAAAATAATTATGTAATTGTAGCACAAATTATGAAATCATCAAACAAAAGTCATTATTATATTTGAAAAATACACCGTCGCCTCATATTTTCAAATATGAAACATATATCTTAATGAAATTGCAATTATATATTCATGTTTTGCACAAATTCATTAATTTATCGAAAATGAGTATTTGTTTATATAATTGAAGGTAGTGTATTCTATTGCGTATGGAATCAGGTATGTCATTTGATGCTTAAAATAGTTTTGACAAATAAATTAATGCTGTAGGCTTACTTTTAAGCTCTATAATAAAATCTCGTTTTAAGAATATGAATTGTTTAAAATCCAATTATTTGTAATATTTTGACTTGTAATTGACAAAATTCAGTTTATAAATAAATTTGTAATAAAGTAAATTTTATTTTTTTCAAAAAAAAAATTTTTTTTGTCAAAAAACTGTCTGAACTAAAAATGTATAAAAAGAAAAGAAGAATAAATTGAAATGTTTTGTACAGGAAATTGGGATTGCCCAAGCTAACAAAACATAGTAAATAATATATGTACATATTCTAATATATATACATACATGCATATGTATATTTTTACATAAGTTTCACATTTTTGTTTTTTTTTAAATTTTGTATTATTTCCGCTAGAGATCTTTTAGTACACCCACATAACGTCATAACTAATACAAAATATAATTATGTAAAAAGTTAAAAAATCATAAATCTATGAAGCATTTATTAAAAAATATATTTATATAAATTGTATATATGTACATATAATATTGAAAATGATTGGAAACACGTTTGCAATACTTATACCATATGAATTCATTCATTTATTCTCAATTCGTTCATTCATAAATTTTCTATATACTTATACTTAATTCTTACATTCACAAGATTTCTTCAATATTTTTCATAATAATTATTAAAAGTAACAGATGAATTTATGTACATGTATATTTGTGTATATGTATATATATGAGTTGCGCTTTACATGCAATTTATATAATATGCAAACTCAATATTCATATTATGTTATTGTTAAAAATAAAATTAAAGGGGCATATTATGGGGAGATTTTCTAAATAATTAAATATTCTACTATATATACATGTATGTATGTATGTAGGTAAGCAAATATAGATTTTATCTGGAGAGAAGTGAAAGAAAAAGAGAACAAAAAAAAAAAAAAAATAAATCAAATTAATTTTTTCCAGTTTTCAAAATGTATTTAAAAATAAGTCATTTGGTTCACAGCATCCCAGAAAAAGATAACAAAAAAAAAAAAAATAACGAGTGAAATAAATACCGCACATATATGAGCATGTACATACATACAAATACGCATAGCATTTACTGTAGGTTGCGGAAATTGCAGATTACATAATGAATACCAGCAGATCTTGAAAAAAAAATCTTTATTTATTGAAAATTTATGGGTTGAAGCTTCTAAATCCCATATAAGATTGAATTTTGCAATTTTTGTTTTTTCTTATTTTATAATTTTTCAATTTAATGTTTAATATTTTATCTAATTATATAAAAAATTGTGTACTATTCTATATTATATAAAGTATGTCGGAATATTTTAGTATACGCTCCATTTTGTTTTGAAAAATCATAATGATTTATTGTGACATAATGAAAAAATTATTATGACAAAATATAATTGGTTATCAATTTTGTTTTATAACTCGAATTCTATATATGTATATACATACATACATATTTATTATAAAAATTCTTATCAATTATAAAATTGAAAATTAAATTAAAAAATAATTATTAATGAAAAATATATTTGATATAATTAGGTTCATAAGCCTGTTTATTAAAAAAAAGTTTTTCAAGTATTCGCATAGGAAACACAATTTGAAACTGGTCTAAAGCGACAAATTAACTGTGTTTGTTGAGGGCAATTTTAAATAAATTGTAAATACGAAAATAGTTTTTGTTTTTTTATTAAAAAGAAGAGAAATGAGTAAAAAATTAATGACTCTTGCTTACAATTTTTACAAAAAATATTTTTCATAAAAATTTAAAAATAAATTATTGCCTCTTATTTTCTATTTTGTGTAATTTGTCTGATTTTTTTAATTTTTTCTCTGCATTAATGGTGAACAGTAAATGTCTGGTTAATCTTGCAATTTTCCCTAAGAAAACCCTTCCAGCAATATTGTTTTTCAATTGAAAGGATGAATTCAAATTTTCGCTGATTTGAGTTGAGTCTAAAAATTTTTTATTTAAATTTTTTTTTTGAAGTAACAAATGAAAATTTTGATCAAAATGTTGAATAATGACATTTTATGAGTTATTTAAATTAAATTTAGTATTAGAAATTTCGAACAACAAAATACCGGGTTTGAAAAATCTGAATTTCATCCATGCAGTAATTCACTAATACTCGTAAAATGTCTCTTTTTATTTGTGCTCTTCATATTAATTATAGTTTTTATATAAAAAAAATGTGAGTACTGCCGTCTTTTAGAAATTTTTCTAAATTAACTGAGAACTTTTAAATTACTATTAATATTTTCTATCTATTGTAACTTTATTTTTTTTCTCATCTACAATAGTATTTATATCCGGTAAAGTATTTTATATAATTTTCAATACAAATAATAAATTTAATAGACAATTTTATATGATCATACATCAAATATTTTCTCAGTCACTTGCTATAATAAAAAAAATTTTTTTTTATTAATTTCAACTGCATATATAAAACATTTCATTTAATGTATTGTATTAAAGTTATGTTTCTACATTTCTTAAATTAAATACCTAATTTTTTATAATTTATAAATGTTATATAAAGAAAATATAATAATGTATATTGTACGAGTATAAACATAGAATATTATTACAAGAATTTTATTTAGAATTCATATCAGAATATCAAAGTTTAATTCATTAATTATTAATTTTAATGTAAATATAATTAATGAATTAAAATCAATAATCTCTATAACCATTTTTATTGGGAACAACAAAAAAAAAAATTACTAATATTAAACAGTTATACAAGTTTTAATTACATTTCAAAAAACAGGAAATAATAGTTAATACGAATTAGAAATTATTTATAACCCTTTAAATAGATTACTATTAAAAAATACTAATTATTTTCTGCTTGACATACGTTAGTATTACGTATTTTTATTTAAAATAATAATTAATTTAAAACAGAGGTAAGTATAACAATTTATAATGAATTTTATAATGAAAGTCACGTTTTACAAAATGATAACGTTATACAGAAGTCAATATAAGTTTAAAATATAAAAATTGTGTTAATTTTAACATTGCGAATTTATTAACTTTTAAAAGTTTAATTTTAAGAATATTAAAGTTATAAATGATTAAAAATGCATTGAATTTTCTTAAACATGAAAAAAAGAGACAAGAATAGGTACTAGTTTTAAGGAAAGTATGTATGTAATCATTAGAAAATTAAATTTTACATGCAGAGCTAAGTTTTTGGCGTAACACCTTAAAATCAAAATTTAATAAGCAAAATGAGGTACTGTATAAAATAAATTTAATTTTAAAAGCCTTTTTAGTCAAAACTCGATGATCATAAAATGCGCCTCTCTTCAGCGCACACAATAACTTTAACATTTATGGACGAAACTAATTAATATAAGAAAATGTGCAAGAATTAATACATGAGAAGAATATAAAACAATTAAAGAAAACATATCAACACTTTCAGGTTTTTATAACAGCTGAATTATTGAATTCTCCGACTGTTTACATTTACATTTAAAAATCAATATTTTTCTTGAAATCCAATATACATTTGATCAAGTCTTAAATAAATATTAGTAATATATTATGTACTTAAAATTCTTCTTAAAAAATATCAAAGAGAAAAAGGAACGAAACATCAATATTTAATTTCAATATTTTTGTGTAAACTAACCTTTATCTAAGGAAATTTAAAATTACAATAATTTAAATAAATTAAAATTCATTTTTATCTTAAATTGTATATATGTATATACATTGTTGTATGTATATATGTTTATGCATATTATATGAGTAAATATTTATTTATATTTATTCAAAATCATTTCTCATATGTTTATAATATAATTATTCTCATACAAACATTAAGAATGTGTATATATATATATATATATATATATATATATATGTTTGTATATATGTGTAATAGGTGTGTATATTTGAATATTTTATACAAAAGATGAAAATCATATGAATTGAGTTTTACATTCATTTAAATCAAAATCAGTATCTATGACATTAAATCGTTTCCATCTTATTGGAATATTTTGGAACTTTAAGAATTTAGATATTGTACAGAGAGTTGCCACTTTTGGTGATTTTGCACCAAAATTGGTTAGTTTATGTTTTGTATGGTTACATAGTTTCTTTTTCTGTATATTGGTTCTTTTTTTCTGTTTTAGTTAAATTGGAACAAATTTCCCTACAGACATCTATTGTTTAATTTTTGCCGCACTTTTTCATACAACATTTTGTTTTTCTATACAATGATTGTTTATACATGTGACAGCTACCATATACATTCATATTATCTCAAAACCTTTAACCAATGATGACCGTATTATCATATTTGTTTATGCTGTAGTTTCAGTACTGTTGTAGTACTGTTCAATTGTTTCTATAAAATATAACTTAATAACTTTTGAAATGTTTTTGTATGGCAGCTACTCAAAATATTGCGTCGGTCACATTCAATTAAAATTTATAATATCATAAAAATATATTATTTGCAAAAATATATTGAATTTAACTTATTAGTTTTTGAATTATCGCTGGAACAGGCAGACGAACACACGTTCATACGGATATAAATATGGTAAAATATATTGAGGCTAACAAACCGATTCCTTTTTTCTTGATTTGATGAGATCTCAGAGATGGTTACAAACTATTCCTGACAATGGTAACCCTAATGGCACATAGAAGAGAAAAAAAATTAAGAACAAGGGAAAGGGTAAAATGAGAAGGAAAAATATTTTTATTTGAAAAATTTTTCATTTCTTTATTTTTATTTATTATATTATTCTATTTCTTTTTTTATCTCTATCTTCAATGATTTTATGAATTGGATAACAATAATACATAAATTTTAAATTGAATAAAATGATTTTAAGATTGAAACTCGACAAGAAGAGGAGAGCATGAGAAGGAGACATAAAAACAAGAAAAAAACATAAAAGAATGAGGAAAAAAAATACAGTCTAAGAAAAGAACGTGTTACGTGATCAAATGAAACGAATAACAAAATAAAAAGAATGGGACTTTGCTCTCTGATTTTCTGCTCTCACTATTTAGTTTTTTTTTTCACAAATCTTGTTTTTACCTTTTTGAATACGTTTGTATATAAGTATAAACATATATGTAGATATGAAAAAAAGTGTAGGTGCACAACATAAATTTTAAGTATAAATGAATGAATATAGATTCGTGTTTAAGTTTGCAGCTATATAAGTTTATGTATAAATTTATATATGTACTCGTACGAGTATGTAAACATACAAATGCAAATGTTACGGTGAAACTTCGTATTAAATAATTAATTCATTTTTTTCCTAGCAGCATATCAAGATAGGCACAACGTTTAATAACATTCAGCGTAACATTTACTACTTATACAAATTTAGTGCATTATTTAGAGTTATATTATATAGCTATACAGAATATACGAAATTTATTCGTACGGGACATTTGCACCTAATACACATATTGCACATATTGTATACACACATGTACAAGAGTATGCATATTTTTGCTGTGTACATATGTAAATGTATTGCGATTTGCATTATGTGTTGTTTTTGTTGTAATTATGATTTTCTTTAAAATTAAATTTTCATGTTATTTATGTAATAAGCATATGTTACATAGAGAAGTAACGTCATGTACCTATTGTAAATGCATTAAAACATATGTTTTTTTTTAAATTTTTAATTCAATTACAGTAGAGTGCTGGCAAATGAGAAAATTAATTGAGATTACTTAATGAAATGACAGTACCTAAGCCTTATTATTGTGAATCATTGTTGTGCTTGTTTTTCACTTCTCTAAAGATTACAAAATTTACATTACAACTATTCCTTTTATAATTTCTTTTTGCCAACAGTATGGAAAGGAAGATTTATTTTCAGCTAAAAAGCTATGTCCAATGAAATTCAAAAGGTGGTTTTGTGATATAACAGTAACATTATAGAAAATTTTATAAAATAAGTGTTTAGATTTCAAATTCGCAGACATAGAACAATACAGCTCGGTTATTATTGTTAAAATGAAGTTTAAGATAACAAAACAGTCAATTATGGTCCAAGCGGGAAATTGGCTAGATGGTTTTTATTAACAATATTGCTGAAATCTATAATTGTGAAGCTCAATTTATGAAACTCAAAAATTCTACCAACCCGACTATTAATTTAATTTCTGCTTCATGATATACCGTTTACTGTAAATGCTTGTAATACAAATATTAGGTATAAATTTGCATATATGCACAATATGTACATGCGCATGTGTGTATATGTATATAACAAAATAACCTGTGTATGTGCATATGAATTTTTTGTTTGATTTTGATTGCCATACATAATTTTCTTATGAACTACTTCATTTTTTATAATAAAACTTGGTGTCTTATAGTATTTATGAACTTTATAATTTTTTTTTAATTTTGATTCGTTGTTTTCTTCTTTTACCTTATAAATATTCGAATATTTTTTATTTTAAACCAATCTATATCTTTGATTTTTTATTATTTTTGGGTGATCATTAAAAAAATTTGAATGAAAATAATTAATAAAAAATATCAATAACAAATAAATGAGAAAACATAGAGCTGCATGTATTTATGAATGTTTGTATGTATATAATTAAGTCAACTTGCGTAAGACTAGTATAATAAAAATTATAATGAATTGTTATTTTATTAAAATGAAAAAAAAAATAATATTCATTAGAAAAAATAGAAAAGAAATATGCAAATTATTTCGAAAAAAAACTGGGGAAAAAATTAATATATGCACGTGACATAATTGAAGTCTATATGTTTTTTTTTATAAATTCATTTACATACATTTTAAATATACATACATTCATATACGCTCATAAATGGTTTTTTTTTTATTTGAAATTTTGCTTAAATTTTCTTCTTCTGAAACCTGACCTTCCGTTATCTTACATTATTAATTTCTTAACTAAAAAAAATATTGTACAACAATGTTGCTCCGCAAATTAATTAATAGTTGCTTAATGTTTTGAACCATTGAGCGACACTGTACTTTGAGGTAAAATGTTTTTATAGTTGCCTAAAAAACCGAAGTATTTAGAGAACGTTGTTTTCAACAAATTATTGTTACAATAGAGCATATGTTTGTAAAATGCCTATTTAATATACGTTTGTATATTAATTTAGGCTGTGAAGAACGAAAACCATCCCATATGAACTATATTTGCACATAAGTCAATTTCATAGAAATAGAAATCATTAACATTTTTGCATTTTATTTAATTTCTCAATAATTTCCAATATTATTCAAGCTTAAACTGAAATCGTGAATTCCAAAACTTTTCCAAATTTAACAAGAAAATACAAAAAAAAGAAAATTAAATAATTTTCTAAGAAAATTTGATAGTACCAACTTAAATTAATTGCACAAATTAATTAAAATGAAAATAAAATGTACAGCTTCAGGAAAATCCAATAAAAATTGGAAAACAAACAAGAATCAAGAAAATAGTAACAACGAAATGATCAACTCTTAGAACAAAGGCATTAATTGTAGAAAACTAAAAATTATAATTTACATGACTTTCAATTTACACCATTTAACCGGATCTTAACGTCAATTTAAGATAAATATTATATTATAAGTAATCATTAGGAAATTGTTTGATTTTTTAATTAGCTTCTACATACTTATAGATACATATGTAGATATTTTTTATCTTGCAAAATGTTTTATTATTCAAATGTACCAAGTTTTATTATTCAAATGTATTAAAAACAAAAGGCAAATATTCGCTTCTTAGAAATAGAAAAGAATGTGTTAAAATAAGAAACTAAGAAAATATTTAAAAATAAAATTAAAATGAAGCTATAAGAAAAATTTAAATGTGCAAAAAAACAAATGAAATTCTTAAAAGACTGCCAATATTCACTGCTTTAATATTAATTTTAGATATACAATATTTGCACAGTATAATAACTTCATTTTTTTAGGAATATTATATATGTGATCTCTAAAAAACAAATCTCTAAATGTTGTTAAAAATCAGAGCAAAAAGCAATGGCGGACAAAATTTTCATTTAAAAATACAAAAAAAAAATACGAGAATAAGTGAATTTTAATTGTTATAGTTTCACTGTGCTCGTCTGTCCGTTCATTATTCCAATTACAAAATTTCGACGCAATTTATGATTTAAAAAAAAATTTTAAATTTTAAATGCAAATGACAATTTGTGAAAAATTCTAATCTCAATAATCCGTGAACCCCCTAAAAATACGCAATTTTTGAGAATTGTTTTGTATAATGACATTCATATAAAATTCTAAAAACCTTAGAAAGATAATTATTTGCTTTTGAGTCTAAAGTAAGTATGAACAAACGTTACCATAATAAAATTATTCTTAAAATTAATTTCCATATTGAGATCAATTCAAAACTTCAATTACTCTTTGCTCTATTCAATACCTTATTAACTTATATTAACAACTCACTTATCTTAACATCTTCTGACATTAATTAGTTCATATAAATACGAATTTACTGTATGTAAAAAGCAATTCCATTTTTAAAAAAATGTTTCGAATTTTTTTATATTCAATTTATGTTTCCTATAGCTTAATATTAACTATTTTGTTTGAAAGTATGTGTTTGTTATATTACTTTAAAAATGATTTTTCAATCTTATAATTACAAATTGTCTAAATAGTAATTAATTATTTAATAAATATTATAAATTATTAATACCAATTAACTAATTGAAGTCAAAGAACAAAAAACTAACAATTTTGAATTCGAATTTAACTTTGAGGTAATCAAAATTTTTTGGATAATTATAAGCTTGTTGAAAAATTTTGATATAATAATGAGCATGTCAAATTAAAACTTAATGGAAAATGAAAATTACTTGAATCAAAAAAATTAAAAATTACAAATTAATTACAGATAAAGTCAATTTAATTTTCAAACATTACTGACTCAATTAGTTGCTAGGAAATATTTATATTTTGGAATTTAGTATAGAGTTCTATAAAATTCAGTGTACAAATTTTCCGAAAATTTTTCTAATAAAAAATTGGTAAAAAATGGATTAAAAATAATTTTACATTTTTATCAAAATAATTTTGTGTGTTAAAATTACAACCATTGCCTTTCATTTCACTAAATTAAAAAGAATAATGTTCAACCTATAAAATGAAATTTGATCTCATATCTTGTTAAGAAGTTTTTTTTTTAACATGTACTAGATTACTTCTAATGTAAACTATAATTAAAAAATTGATATTTATAAGAACAATACTATATTTATTTTTCCATTTAGATTAATTTGTTAACAATTCAGTTAACAATTTAATTGACTATATATGGTGTATAGTGTATAAGGTGAGAGATGATTTTCATATAAACTCACTTACTTTTACCATTGTGTTTTTCATTTTTCAAACATTTTAATTAATTTAATTAAACCATTTATTAAAGATAATAATTTCCTTAATAAAACAAAAAATAAATTTTCATTTAATATTGAATTTAATTGTTCTATAAAAAAAACATAGGAATAGAAAATCATTCATCTATATTTTAAAAAAAAAAAAATGATTTGATAAGTTTTGCGTGTCAACTTTTTAATGTTCCTACACATAGGTAAGGTATCTATGGGTAAAGCTATACAATATCTGTACGATATTTAAAGATTATTTTTTCTTTTATGTGTTTTTGTATTTTTTCATTTTGTTTGATATTAATCACCTGAATTCACCTTAAAACCAATTAATCAATCAATAAACATATACACACCTGTATGAAATATTATAACAGCATATTATGATATGGGGAATAAAATGATTTAATAGATTATTTGATTTTTACAAGGTGACTCAAAAAAAAAAAATAACAAATTTAAACACATAATAAAAATTATTAAAGTAAAAAAAATAGCCTTTTAAATCCTATAGGAATAGGGGCACTTTTCCCTATAACAAGTGAAAATAGTGCTTTTAAAAACAATGGAAAATTTTATATAACAATATTTTTAAATATTGCATACATCTAGGATGAGGTAAGAAAAACTGAAAGACGTGTAAGATTTAAATGATGATGATTTACGATAACTTTCTGCATTCATAGAAATTTGGAAAAGCTTGCAGTTTCGGAAATATAAAGTGACAAAAATTCAAATTATATAAATTTCGAGAAAGGATTACTTGAGAGGCAACAGAGATGTTAAAAAATTTTCTTCTAACAAAATAAGTATTTAAAATCTGCTAAAATTTCAGATTTATGTATATACAAAATGCGGTCTAGAAAAAGACAATATCAAAAATTTGAAAAAAAAAAACATATGAAATTTCAGTTTTCTATCATCAAGGATGTACAAGTTTTGTAAATGGTTTCACGGACGGACGAACAAACCGACAAGGTGACACTACGAAGCACTTTTTTTCAAAAATTTTCTCAAAAATTTTCTCAAAAATTTTTTTGGAAAAGCGCTAAAAATTGAGTTCAGCAAATCTAATAAGGTATTGATTTGCAGTCATGTTCTCAAACATACTGGAATATTTTCGGAAAAGATATCTTCAAAATTGTTTTCGAAATTTTTTGGAGTTCTTTCGTTAAAAGTAGCTTAACTTTTATTGGAAATATAAAAATTTTTAATGTAAAAGCACAAAATTTGTCCAATTTCAAAATTTTAAAATTTCTCATACCTAGACCACTCTGTAAGTTTATTTGTGTATATAATATGTATAATATACAATTTAAAAAAAAATAATAACAAAAGTAACATACATAAATAAATAAAAACAGCGTAGAGAAAAACAAAAACAATAAAATAAGCAACAAAGTCATATTTGCTATAATTATTGGGCTTTATGAAAACAGAAAACAGCGTTAAAAAACAATATAAATAATAAATAAATAAATAAATAAAGTATTGGAAAAAAAAAGATGGAAGAAAAGAAAAAAACAAAAGAGAAAATTAAAATTATCTTTTTTTTTTTTGAATTGATAAAAAAAAACACAAAAATTATAGAAAGAACAAGTATGTATTAAAAAAAAAATAGAAAAAAAAAAAAGCAAAACAACTTTTCTAGAAGGTGAACAACATATTTTTATAATTGATATCAAAGTTTTCATTTTTTATTCAAAAATAAAAATGTTAGTTAACACTTAGCTACTAATAGTTAATCGGTGCTAAAAAAAAAATTTAACTGAACTTCTTAAATGTTAATCTAGCTTTTTATTTTATAAATGAATAAGTGTTATACTTAAAACGTACATATTTGTAGGTATAGGGTTAAAAAGTTTATAGAAGGTGAATTGTAATCGCACATTGTCAAATATCAGGTTAATATTAATTTTATACGTACGTAATCATAAAATTTGAATTACTAAATTAGTTAGAACTTAATTGGAATCGAATCGGAGAAAATTTACCACTTCAACTAAATTCTTAGCTAACAAAAAAAATTACTATCAACCAAAACCAAAAAGTGATTGATAATCATGAAGGCAACAGTTGCCTTCATAATTACTTTACACTTTTTACTGTAAAGTCTTTAACAGTAAAATGTCAGATTTTTATTGAAAATTTTTAAATTTCATATTTAAGGTTTATATTATTAAAATTGAAACATTATTTCCCAAAACTGCTTCAATCCATGCTCCCATTCTAAACCTTATAAAAACGAGTTAAATGAAAAACCTGTAATTAGGGCAAAGTTTATGACGGTAGTCAAATTTGGAAATATAGTTAAAAATTTAACTGATTTCCGAAACCGAAGCTAACCCGAGTTCCTATATATGTAAGTAGATAAAATGGAATAATAAAACGATGTTGCCCAATAAAAGCTTACACCAAATTTGGATTCAAATGGATTTTTACACCTCAAATAGATCACTATTTTACAATTACTTTTTAAATGCACATTATACTTATATATCAATCTTTTAAGTATATAAATGTAATTTAATATAAAACATATTTTTATATATGACAGGTATATGTGCCTACTTGCTTGTCAAATTCGAAAATCAAATAAATCTTCTATATTACGAGTAAATATATTAAGTGTTATAATAAATATGACTACACATAAATATAATTTTTAATGTAAAAACAAATAATTTCAAAATAAATAAATAAATTATAAAAAAAAAATATATTGAATTATTTATAAATTTAAACAAAATGACGTTTTAAATTTATGTTTATTTTAATAGAAAAACGTCCATCATGACCTAATACTAGATTTGATTCTAATCCATCCAATTTTAATCTCTTATTTCTTATTCTCAAATTATAATATTAATCAAAATGTACTTATAATATATTAAAATTTACGTAGGTGCAATTATAAATAAAATAAATATAAATTTTTAATGAATAAATTAATTTCACATTATTACGCATATACTTAGCAAATGTTTTCTTATAAAAATTAAATCTAAAACAGTAAAATCTAACTATAAACTTATCTGTAAAAAAATTATTTTTTTTAATGTAATTAATCTAATTGAAAATAATAATATATCTAATTAAATTAATTATAAATTTTCATTAAATTTTTAAAACAAGACATAAGTAATAATAAATTTAATTCTATGACAACTAAGTATTGTAATTTTTTTTTTTTAATTCATCTACATAAAACAAGTATTATATACATATGTATTTACATATATATGCATATATTAACATAAACTAACACATGTACATATGTAGATATAATAATTATAAGTATATATATACGCATCTAATTACAGTAATCCCTTTTAAGATTTTCAAATCACTTTTATGGCTCTGAAATAATGTTGTTTATTTACGGCATTCATGCTTGTTTTTAACACTTTGATTTGACATTTTAATTATGAATTAATTATTATTATATATTATGAAAATGTGGGGAAAAAATAAAATTTGAAATTATTAATTCTTAAAACTAATTATGAATAATAATTGTTACTTGTCTGTATCTTAATCAGTTTGTTTTCTTTTTGATTTCATTTAGAAGTTGAGTATAGAAAATGGACGAAGAAGTTTG
Source organism: Condylostylus longicornis (assembly GCF_029603195.1). NCBI lineage: Eukaryota > Metazoa > Arthropoda > Insecta > Diptera > Dolichopodidae > Condylostylus > Condylostylus longicornis. The sequence goes on from NW_026578006.1 coordinate 785,023, forward strand.
AATGCATGAAGTAGAACTAAACGAAATTAAAATTTTCGATTCCTCTAACCAAAATTTTGATTGAACTCTTTGGAATCAGGTCAAGCTCTTTTCTTGCCTCTGAAATTATATTTTATGGAAGAGAAATTCAAGTGAGAGAAAATGTATTCTTAAATAAAATTATCATTTCTTCAAAAATTTTAAGATAGTTGCAGATTGATTGACATATTAACTATATTAGTGCATTCTTGTGGCTATTAGTTTACTATATCATTTAGATTAATAGTTTAAATTCTAAAAAAATGATTATCATATTTTCTCAATTATATTTTTAGCAAAATTCTGGGAAAAATTTTAAAGTTTTTACTGCAAGTAAATATATTCGATAAAAATAAGAAATAATTTCAAAATTATAATTTCAACATGTTTTCGAAATTTCATGTACACATTTCTTTTTTTTTTTTAGATTTCATAAAGAAAAAAAAATGCTCTTAATTTTTAAGAGCTTAAGCTATTGTTTTATTACTGATAACATTTTTATACTGAAAATATAAAATTATAAAAATTAATAACACTTACTTAACTACACTGATAATATAAACTTAATACAAGTCATATATATGCTTACACGCAATTGAAATTAAGGTATACTTAGTATATACAAGTACACTTATATCTCAGTAATGATTGAATTTAAAATATGTATGGGGTCTACACTATTTTTGTTGGTTAATTCCGGAAACATGTAATTATCAAAATGTTTAAATATAAAAGAAAAATGTTGAGTTACAATATTAAGCATGAATTTATTAATATTTTTACATTAATCAGAAAAATAAAAAAATAAAATCTATTGTATTTTCTGCTATTAGCTTTAAAAATAAAATTAAAAAGTGTAGGTATTTATTAAAATTATGTAATAAAGTGATTTTGTCACGATTTTGTAATAAATAATATATTTTATTTTATTTTTTTTAATTTATGATATCAGATGTGATTCATGAGATTATCGACGGAAATGCAACAATAAGTATATAAGTACATTTCGTTTTACATAATTAAATGTCAATTAAACATATATAATGCACGTGCCTTGCAAATTTTATTGCACAATAAAAATTTCAACTTCAAACATATACCATAAAAGTCTGTATATTGTAATATGTACATTTTATTTGCTATATCACAGGCAACTAGTTAAAAATTCATCCTTAATAATACACTTCGAGAGTGAAGCAATGAAGGTTTCCCTTTATTTGTGAATTAAAATTTCGCACTCTCAAAATTTGAACTGAGAATTCCCCTAAACCCTTATAAAATTTGCAAGCGATGATACTTAGTATATGCCTACTTCCCTGAAATGTTGACTCAGTTACAATTTGCAGTGGTTAGATAAGAATTTCGCAATATAGCAATTTGGAACACAAGGTATGCAAGCATGTTTACGCAATTTTTTTGCTTTAGCACATAAATACATTTTGGAACGATTTCGTAATATACTGCATTATTGTTTTAGCCAGTAATATCAAATAAATTACAGCAATTAAATTAAAAATTTTTGGCATTTAAAGAATTTTGATATTTCATACCGCTAGTACATACCAAAGTTATATAGAATGTCTTAAAATTGTACGGATTTTATTGCATCTAAATAATATTAACATTGACGTTAATGTATTCAAAAATACAAAGTTCATTTAATATGCTTACATACTTATATAAAAATACCATCAAATATGTTATAATACACAAATTTGTAAAGTAAATAAATTTCTATATGTATCAACAAAAACATACTTAATCCATTTTTATCTATAAGACTTGGATTTTAATTTAATAAAAGAAACAAAACGTATAATGTGACACAAGTATTTATTTTTGCATAAATTCCGATAATAATCTACTAAATTCCCTAGATACATAATTTCTTAAACGCATTCAAAAACCAAACCCAATTATTCTAGTTTATTTTTTACTTTTCTTATAAATTCCAATTAATATTTCTACATATATAGTGTTTGCATGTTTGTACTTAAATAGATTATGCTATAATGCAACATTAACAAAAAAAAACAAAAACAATAACATAAAAAATCTGTACTACTTACATACATATTGAGTTCAGTGTAAAAATTGAAAATTTATTGCAAAATTATGCTTTTGTAAAAGAACCTACGAATATAACCGAACATGTATATGAACACTTATAATTTAAACGTATGTACGTATGTATGTACCTATATATATATATGTATTTTCTATGCATAATATAATTGTTATTTATACTAAGTAAAATTGCGCAGTATTAAGAATTATATTGGTTCCTGGAACTTTTAATACCTCGATTTACGATTTACCTTAAAATTTTTATGGAAAATTAAAAGAAAAAAACAACAAAAACTAAAAACGTTTCAGTCAATCTTAACCAACTGAGTTATACCCTACATTTGGATGCCGGGCAATTTGACTGTATACAAAATAGTTTTTAAAATATTTAAAATAATATTTTTGAGTTGAATGGCAGCTATTCGAATCCGTTTTTCGAATGGCTCCAATAACAATAGCTCTCTTGGAAGAAAAGCAACAATTTTTGAAAGTTTGTTAGTGTCGTACCGACGAACATGTCCAAACAAACCCAAAATGTTACGGTAAACAAAAATAAGTATACTTTTATAACTATTCACAGACGACTCCTTTGAATAGTTACAAACTCCATAACAAAGTTAATATACCGATCACTAAGGAATGTAGGGTTTAAGAAACGAAAATTCTTATGATATGACATCGTTTCTTTTTCTTCTTTTTCATATTTAACTTGCACAATACTTGAGTGAATAACCGTATCGAATAATATTGAAAATTAACCTGTGCATTTAATTTTGTTGATAAAAACATACACACATGTGCACAAATTTTTTTTGGTACGGTTGTATCATTTATGTATTTTAAGCGACACCTATATGATTTTCTTATAAGTTATTTTTATTTTTTATCTTCATTACTTTAGAATTGGTAAACATTATCAATAAATCAAGTACGCGCATACATAAAAAAAAAATTAATGATTTGTTTTGTTTATTAAGACTTTTTGATAAGAAAGTTTAAAAAAAAATTAAATTATTAAGAGCATAATGAGTGGAAATTAATTTCAGTAAATAAGTAATGAGTATTATACGAATTTAAAGGTGGTCAGATTCTTCGACAACAAATAATTAATATCGATTTGTTGTTGTCAATCATGTTTTCCAACACAGTCAAACATTTTGTTTGATTTGATGTGCAACCTTTTTGTATGATGAATATGTTCAATGAATAGGATTTTAAATGAAATTTTCGCTTATGTTTGATTGTAAAAATAGAATAAATACCAATTTGTTTGAGTAGTTGATTTTCTAAATATATTTTAAACGTAAGTATATGTAAAATTAATAAAGTCGCATTTAGATTGCGCATGTTCGAAGACTCAAAATGTCAACGAGAGTGGAATTAATATTCATTTATCAAAATATGAGGCAAAATTCAATTCTTTTTAAAAGTTACCTCAAATTTTAATAAATCTAACGTGAAAAAGTGTTAATCTAAGATAAATTCAATATTGTGGAAACATAACAAGAAGGTGTTTAAGGAAATTAACTTGTAATATTCAAAAATTATGACACATTTTAAGATATTTAATAGTTTAAAAATTTAATATGTTGTAAAACATGTTTGAAGAATAATGGACTAAAATTAATTGTCTCGTTAGTGTAATTAATTTGTGCTAATCAAATAAAATCGATCGTTAAATTTTCAATAAAAAGTTTTAAAAAATTGATAATTTGGCAACACTTAACCGATATTTATCTACATAATACATATATGCTTTATATGTGTACATATTTATCAATATATTGATTTAGTGTTTTTATTTACAAAGAAAAATAAAAGGAGGAGGTCATCTTGATGTCATATGACTATTAAGTACACAATGGATATCTCAAATATGAGTTAATGTTTGTAAATAAATGATGAGTGCATACTAGACACTACGGCCCAATTAAAAACTTATAAATGACTTCATTTTCTTCAATTTTTAGTATCAGAAAAAAAATATTACTTTTATTTTAAATATTAAATGCGTCGTAATTCAACTTATTTAGTAATTTTCGTATATGAGGGAAACTCATACATAATCATTCTAAGTAAGAAATTTTAGAATAGCATTTGATAAATTTACAGATTTACTTATTTATCGAAATATTTATTTTTAAAATAATTGAATCAACTTAGTAATGAATCGGTGTTTAGTGCAGTATCAAGTAGAACAGTTGATTTATTTGTAATTATCACCTTAATTTTGTAATCAGAAATTGTAATTCATTAGGAATCAGAATATTTTTTTTGAACATACATAGTTACATATACACATGGCTAAAGATAGAATTAAGTTAATTGGAAAACTCTTCTGAAATGTTAAAATTAATGAATGAATTTTACGATTTAAAACAATTTTTTTGTTGCTAAGTAATAGTTTTAATATGAAATGAATACTTATAAAAACTAAATCATAAAAATTTTAACTTAAATGTGATCACTTTACAAATTCCAAATGAAAAACGCCAGGAAAAAATATGCCTTTTGTTTTTATGAAAACGTACAAACTAGTATGACCCAAATTCGTGCTTTCATTTTCATCCAGTTTTATTTATAGAATTTTAGGTGTAACAAAAATACAAATACTCAAATATTTTTAAAAATTATTAAAATCAAATATTAATTTCCAAAAATATGTTTCAATATACATCTTTGAATATGTATACACACATAATGCACTTCCATTCTTAAGTGGTTTACGTAAAAAAAATACGTAGTGCATTAGATATAAGTGTTTGAAGAAATTTATGATTTTAAAAAAATTTTTTAATAAAAATCCAAAAAAACAAGTTCAAAATACTGAAAATTTTATCAAAAACAAAAAAATTCACGTGTTTCCGTGAACCGATTCCACAATTTGACACTAACAAAAATTCCATGCAGGTGAACTAGTGTTAATATTAATTCAATGTTAATAAAATGTAAGTAATGTAAATTAGTAGCATGGTAATTTTCCTTCATGTAACAATTAGTAATGTTTCATTGAAATTGAAATCAGAATTTTTGAAATATGTACTATTCTATACCCACCCCTGCAAAAACAAAATTAAATAAATTAAATATTAACTAAAGAATATATATTAAGATTAGATTGATTTTTATTGAGATTATAAAAATGGTTCAAAATTTCAAATATATATTCACGTACATACAATCATAAACTCATATTTTATTTTAATTTTGTGGAAAACAAATGAATAATTTTAAAACGTAAAAACACTCAAATTTTTATTTTGAAAATTATTTTTTAATTTTGTATTATATTCGTTTTCAAATTGTTGAAAAACATAAATTTACTTGTAAATTAAAAATACATTTATATATTAATAAAAATACAACAACATAATCTTTTATTTTTGGAAAAATTCACTGGAAATGACAAATTTTCGCTTGTTGTTATTTGTGTTTTTATATGAAGAAACAAATATCAATAATGTTCTGTTATTTAAATTATGATGTTATTATTTTCCAGCATTGACATTTTCAGGGATGTACAGAGTAAATGTTTCAAATAACGAATTTAAATACAATTTGTTTCTCAAACAACAAGAGATTTTACAACATTTCTAATATTTAAATGCAAGAACATTCAAAAAAAATGTCACTTTTTAGACTTAAGTGAAAAAAAAATATTTCACAGCCTCGTTTAATTAATACATTAATTACGAAAAATGTCATTATGTACTTACTTTCTTATGTTATAAGAAATTATAATAAGAATTATTGTACGAGTATATGTGCATCAATATCAAAAAAAATATAACTATGAACATTTAATTAAATATACAATTTTTGAATTTTTCTGGCACCTTTTAATTATATAATTTAAAAAAAAAAATCCATGCATATTATGAAAATTTCATTAAATATTATTTTTGGTTTATTTAATTTAAATTAGATAAAAAAAAATTCAATATCAAAATATTAACGAATATACACACAATTATTATATAAACAAACACATTTTCACAACAACAAGACGGCAAATCAAAATCAATAGAATAAAACAAAAGTGAAAAACAATAAGTTCCAAAATGCAAAAGTAAAGTATATACATATGTATGGCATGGTCGGTGTTCTTTTAAAAAAAAAAAAACAATAATAATAATAATAAGAAGAGGACAGCGACCAACATAACAAACAGAAACAACAAACAATCGCAGTGATAAAAACAACAACCAAAAACACTTTTTATATAAGCAAAAAGAGAAAGAAAATTAATTTAAAAACAAAAAAAAAAAAAACAAGCAATGCAACAAGAATAAAAAGGAAATTTTTATTTGAATTTACCATGTGCTCTTTTTCTCTGTGATCTCGGCGCCATGTCTGAATTTTATATGGGATTTTGTTGGCTTTTTGTTATTTTGTCCAGTAATTTTTAAGAGTTTTCAAAAAGTTGTTCCTTGATTTTAATTTTTATATTTGAATAAAATTCTCTATTATTTTTTTTTTTCTCATTCACTATAATTTTTAAATTCAATATTATTAATTGTTTTTTTTTTTTAGATCCAGCAAATTGAGAAAATTTTACAAAATAAAATTTTTCTGTTGTTGCTCTTTTTATTTTCCTATTACAACATTTTCAATTTAGAATTTTTTTGATTTTATTTTTATATTATTTTTTTATGTAAAATTTTTATTTATTCTTTTTTATTCTTGAAATTTCAAGAAAACAAAAAAAAAAAACCACAATATTTTTAAATTTATTTGAATTGTTTTGATTGTAAGAATCTCTTGTTTTTTTTTTTTTCTAATTTTTTTTTTCTCTTCTCTTATTGTTGTTGATTGATAAGTTTTTAATTAAGAATGAATGAATTATTTCTCTTCAATCATAAAATTAATCTATCACAGATGATTTTATGTCTTTCCTTTTTCCTTATTCGAGTTTTTTATTTATTTTCTTACTTATTTGTTGTTCTTTCAATGTATTCTTTAATTTTATAATTAATTATTTTTTAAATATCACTATTATATTTTGTTTTTAAATGATTAATTAACCATTAATTTTGTTCATTTGTTATAAATATTAGGATTTTTAATTTATTTAATTTTATTCTTTCTTTTGTATTTTATTTTAAATAGAAGCACTTCTAATTATTAATTAAACACCTTTTAATTTTTTGGAGGTAAAGTGTAAAAATTTTTCTTTTCTTTATCGATTTCTGATTTCACTGTAATTTTTTTTTGTTTTAACAACAAGTTTTTTGTTTTAAAAAAAAATGTTCTTGTTTTAACAAAAAAAGTTTTTGATTTAAAAAAAAAATTTTTTTTAATACTTTTAATTTATTTTTATATTTTTTCGTATTTAGGTAATTAGTTCACATATGATAATTTTTTTTCTATAATTTGGAATAAATTTATATTATTGTAGAACACAAATTATTTGTTTTTCAAATTTTTTTTTGTTATTATATTATACTTTAATTTTTTTTGAATTTGTGAAAAAAAATTGATCTGTTTTTTTTTAATTCATTATAATTTTTCACCCAAATTACAAAATTTTTCTTTTATTTATTTGTTTGTTATTTTTTTTTTAATCCTTTGAAATATTAAACCCACTTGTGCTTCAACATTATTACATTATGTATGTATATAAATATGTTTAACACAATATTCTTAGCAGAATGTTTGTACACAGTGAAAAAATATCAGTTCATTAAAATTACAAAAATCACAAAAAAAAAAAACAGAAAAATACCATAATATAACAAGATCAGAAGAGGAGCAGAAGAAAATCAGAAATGAGAAAAAAATTCAACGATTTCCGCTGCAGAATCTTTAAATGTAAGAAAAGAAAAAATATTTTTATTTAAGTATTTTTTTTCTTTTAATTTTTTTTTTCATCATTTTATTTTTATTTTTAAAGCATATATAATTTTTGTATTTAAATATATAAGTGTATAGAGTTTATAATGAATTTATTTTACGCATATATACAAATTTATAAATGTACATACATAAGTACATACATTCAAAAATCTGTTTGTACATAATATTTTGGCATTTAAATTATATTTCGTTAAATATACTTTATAATATATAAAAATACATATATACATATATATATACGTACATAAATATTATTTAATAATAAATTTTCAATTTCATTTGAAATTTATTTTTAACAATGTGTATGTAGGTACATTCATACAAGACTGTATGGCTCATTTATGTGATTAGATGATGTCTAGTCGCGTGATTTATTATTTTATGTAACAGAAATAATGTCAAAAGAGAAAAATAAATATATATATATTTAAAGGAAATTCAAAAAAAAAAAATTCAAATTATAAGTATGTTATATATTTTTATATTATATATGTGCATATATGTATATATTAATCTAATTATGATGTGTGTACTTGCGTATACATTTTATAAAAAATTATACTTTAACAAAATTTTTAATTTTTAAAAAAATCTACATATACAATACACTACACGTGCTAATATCAAAATATTTGTCAAATATATAATGTACATGTATAAATGTATGTACATATTATGTGCACATAATATATACATATATAAAAGTATGATGACAAATTATGTACGTATGTTTTTTAAGGATTTCGAAAGAAATTCTCTTATACAATTTTTGAGTCTTATACAATAATTTAGTCTTTTTTTTGATTTTATATAATTTTCGATATATGTACCTACTCAATTTATTTATATAAGTAGATTATTAATTTTTCATTAAAAAAATTTTGATTTTCAAAATTTGAATATTATAAAAATAATATCTATGTAGTTTCTGAGAAAATTTACTAAAATCAAATTTTAGTAGACAATTTTAATTAATAACGTAAATTTACCCAAAATGAAACATTATGGACGAATTTAGAACCGAATTTTACTTGGTATATACACTCTATTAGTGATTTTAAAGGATTTTTATTACACTTATTTCCTATTTTAAGAATTCCCATCATTATTTATAATCTATATATGATTTACTTAATTAGTTTAAAAAAAAAATTTTTTATTGATTTTCTAGTATTGCTATAACCATAATTTGTAATCATTTTTTTTCTAATTTGGCATAATCATAATTAGTGATTATTAAAAAAATTTTATGACACACTTAATATATTAGGTCATCAATTTTAATAAAAATGTTGAAGAATATATGCATTTAATACATTTGTTTATGTAATACAACAGGTAACTCTAAAATAACATACATATTTGCTAAGTTTTACGTGTTTTATAACAAATGTTAAATAACAGCATAATTACTGTAAATTCAATTAATATACGCTGTGAATAGTACATAATATTATTTACTTTTTTAATATTGTATTAAGAATATTTTGTTTTGTATAAAAATAAAATAAAATTTTGGTATATGTGTTTGTGTGTATTAATGAAATTTTTGTTAATTGATTTTTGGCGCAATTTAATGTTTGCGAAATATGTATATATTTTCTACCAAAAGTTTTTCAAATATTTCCTACAATTCTAAGATTTTATACATTGTATGTCATATACATATATAGATTTGTAAATAAATAATTAAATTTAATACTCAAATCATAAAATTTAGTTACTTTGTAATAAATATTTCAATACTTCAATGAAGATTTTCATTTTACAAATTTCTTGTACATACACAAATATTTTATTCAACATTGAATTTAAATAAAATATTTTTAAAAAAAAAATATGTCAAATTTACAAAAATTATTGAAGGCAAATAAAATATAAATCGGATTTGGATAATTAAGTTTTTAAATTAAATAAAATTAATATTCAGATTAAAATTTACATATGTACATAAATATATAGATAGAGAAAAAATTATTAAATACATAATATATTTTATATATAATTATATAAACAATTTTATCTATATTTATATTTAATTTTAAATAATCGTGTTCAAATGATAATATATTAAATTTTTTCTTTTAATTCAATTTAATTAATACTTTTTGATAATTAACATGATTGTGTTCTTTGATGTATGATAAATAAAAATTTTCCATATAATTAATTGATATAACAAATTATTATATAAGTAATAATTATATTCAAATTACAAAGAAACTTCTTTGCATTCAACAAAAGAAACTTCTTTTAAAAGATTTTAAAATTTTAAAGTTCTATCATTTTGTATATCGAATAAATATTAAGTATGCATCTGAATTTTTATTAAAAAAATAATTATCAACAATACCTATATATTTTATATAACAATTTAATGAAAATAATATTTATAATAATTATTATTCTTAATTTATATTATCGTACATCAGCACATGTAATATAAAAATATATGAATGGGAATTTAATAATTATTTGTATAATAGTTTTTAATTTTTTTTATTATATACTGTTAATTAAATAATTATTTTTGTTGTTTTTATACAATTTAAAACGTGAGAATAAAACGTTTTTATAAAAACTCTCTTCCCTTTATTCACATATAAATCATATAATATAAAAATTTTTTGGAATGAATGAAAAATAGAGGACTTAATTAAAAGTAATAGAATTTTAATAAGATTGAAGTTGATACAATAGAATTATTTTTCAGTAAATAAGTTACAAAATAAAAAAAAGATAAAACGCTACATTTTCTTTTCCTTTATTAAAATTTCTGATAGTTGCTTAAACAGTTTCATGCATTTCGAAATTATAACAAAAATTAAAAATTTTCTATATCATCGATAGGTATTAACATTTTTGAAAAAATTTTCATTATATTTAATAAATCTCCACGGTTTTATTTAAAATTTACATGTTTTAATTAGAATTTTTAGTTATTTGAAATATTTTGTAACAAAAGGAAGACCGTAATTTTGAAGTAGTTTGAAGCTACAAAATTGATTTTTAAATTTAAATTTCTACAATTGAATTATAATACAACTACCTTAGTATGTACTACTCTTTCTTCCCTAATATACCTAACTTTTAGACCCTAAGTATATTGTGTATAAGAAATACACATAATTTCTTAAAATAATTGCGACAAAAACACAAATATACAAAATTGTAAATCTTTAATATCTAGAATGAAAAAAAAATCATAAAAATATATGTATGTACTAAACAAAAAAAAAATTAAGTCTGTACAATAAAAATTTATGGAAAACTAAAAATATACAAATTCTTTAAAAAAAACAAAAGAAAAGAAAATTTTAAAAAGAAACACAGAAAAAAGTCAAAATATTCACTTGAAAACAAGATTTTTATTTTTTCTTTTTAATTTTATTTAAAAAAAAAACATTTTGGATGTTTGAATGTTTTTCGTTTTTTTTTTCTTTTTAGCTGACATACATAATACTTATGTGTATAACCACAATTGGCATCAAGAAGCAACAACAGCCAAACCATTTGTAGACGTCAAATGAAAATTTTATAAATAAAAAAAAAAACAAAAAAAAACTACACATACCTTTATTTATTAAATGTATGTATGTATGTATGTAAACATATGCATTCATTTATGTATATACATACTTATAAAATATGTTTAGGAAGATGTTGGTACATTTGTACATCTGTACCTACATATTTTCCTATATACATTCAAACATATTTTTTTTAAGTATAGACAATATTTTTTTGAAATTCATAATAAATGTAGGTATGTATAATGAAATAAATATACAAACATACTTTTTATATTTGAAAAATTTTCGTAGATATTTTTATTAAAAAGAATTTTTATTAATTTTATTATGATTTTTCATTTTTCTCTTTCTTCTTTTTTCATTTCTAAATTTGAAACAAAAAAAAAAAAACAAGCAAAATGAAAATTTACAAAAATAAAAAAAAATTTATTTTTATTATTTTTCTGTTCTTAATTTGTCACTGCATTTCTCCTTCTTTTTCGTGATTTCTTTGCTTGTCATTATTTTATTTTTATATTTTTTTTTTTGTTTTTGAATACTTTTATTTTTCTTCATTATTATATTATTAATTTTTTTTTGTATATTTTTATTTTTGGCGACAAAAATTGGGGAGATCAGACACCAAACAGTCTAAAATATCATCTCGTTTTTTTTTTAATTTTTATAAAAGGTATGTATGTACGTATGTCTGTAATTTGACTTATAGAGTTGAGTAATAAGATAAAATCGCGCAACAGAATTATTTTTAATCAACAAGAATCAAAAGAAAAATAAAAATGTCATACAAAAATATAAATATTTTTTTTATAGAAACAAATATACGCACACACGCACACATAATATAAAATATGTATAAAATGAAAAATAATTTTAAAATAATGAATTAAATTTTAAAAAAAAAATTATTTAATTTAAAAACTCATGTACATTTATATTTTGTATGTATGCAATGTACATCTTATATCTATGTATCTATGTATATAGAATGATATAGGATATAAAATATTCTTACAATTATTTAAATAAATTCATTAATTTAAAACAATAAACGAAAATAACAAGAGCGATAAATAATTCAGGAGAGAATTTACTCCCAATAAAATAAATTCATTAACTCTTTTTCTTTATAAATCTTATACCGTTTTTTTATTTTTTTGCTCAATTTTATTAAATTTATTAAGAGGAAAATAAATAATTTTAACTTTTTATATTTGCTTTAAAAAAAAATAATGAAAAAATTAATTTATATTATTACATTTTTTTTTTTTTGTTTGTTAAAAATATATAACAGTTATGTTATTGTTGACATTTGAACTTTATAATGTACTTTTTGTTTTCCTTCTATGTTTATTTATTTTTTTTTTTATTTTATTTAATATATTACAGAAAAAAAATTCTGAACACGCGCATTCTAAACACACAAAATTTAATATACGTCACAACACGTTAAAGTCAAATTTCTGACTGATCAAACATCGAAGAGACTATCAGAATAATATCTATGAAAATTAAAAAAAAAAAAAGAAAAACAAAAATACATAAAATCAAAATTAACTGAACAGCATAAAGTTCAGACAGAACAGAGAAAATCATTAAAAAAAAAAAGACAAAACAATAAAAGTAAGGTGAGTGAGAGGAAAATTTAAGAGAGAATAATATCTTAAGTTATTTTTAATAATGCTGATATTGAGATGGAGATACAAATAAAATATGGATAACTCCTTTACGTGCAAATGTAATACTTTACGTACTCATGTATGTACAAGTATATAAGTAACCTGGAGATTTAAAAAAAGTAAAGTTCATCATTAATCATAGTAATATTCTTATACCTAAATTATATAACAATATTATTTGTGTATATGTATGTAGATACATATATATAATCATTTTTTTGAAGTATAATATTATACTCATATGAGATAAAAATTAATATGTACACATATTCATATATATAAATCAATTTACACCTGGTTGAGTTACCATATTATTTACTAAGATTAAATGAGAACAATTATTTTTCACCCTGTGAATAAATATTGCAACATCATCAATAAATATATTGCAGCCCCTATTAGATTATAATAATACAGAGAATAACTAAAATTAGATTATAAAAAATACATGATAAATATGAAAGCATGATGAAAGAGAAATTTGCAAATGTCCAACTAAATTTTAAATCCGTTAAATATTCTAGTAATTTTCTTCCCTTTTTGACATTCCCTTAACATTGTGACCGAAATTTGTTTGTCTTTTATGAGGTAAAATTATAGTTTTCGAAATTTTATTTTCTAGTTTAGTTTGCTTTTACCAATGTTCGCAAAGCATTTCTTAAATTGGCTCTTTAAATGATTTTTTTTTTTAGTGGAAAATAATTTTTGAGTTTGGGAACTACAACATGTTCAACTAGTATTAAGTACTTAATATGCATTAAAAGAAACGATATACTAAAAATTTAAAAAAACAGAATTGGGTTGGTAACTCTTTTTGAATAAAATAAAAGAGAATCAGAAAGAGAACTAACAAAAACTAATATGTATACTTAAAGAGAAAAACTGAATTAAAAGAGAAAAAGTACTTTAGGTTTTTCAAATTGAAAAGGTGAGATCGTAATTTTTTTTTGATTATTTTTTAAACCTGTTGAGCATATAAAAGTTGTTAAATACATCTGTTTATGTTTATCATAGTACATATTGAATTTTTTCTTTTATTTTATTGTAAATCGCTTTTTTTTCAACAAAAATAATAAATACCTTATAAAAAAAAATTTTTTTTTCTTTATATTTTCTCATATTTACGAAAAAGGTAAGGTAGATGATATCAGCGCAAAACATTAAAATTCAAACATAACCAAATATAGTTTAAAATAGGACCAGTAAATATTGTATTATATGGTATGACGCTTCTAAAAACGGGAGAGCACAGGTAAAAGAAAACGGTGTAACTTTTATCATGTATTTAAAGATAAAATTTTAAAGCCTACAACAAAATTGTTTAAGTGTTACCAAATTTTTTTTATCAAAACTTTAAATTAAGGCTTTTTAATATAAAATGCGTTTATATTCTTAAAAGTTTCAATCACCACGTAGGAATTCGAAGGGCGAGTTAGAGTATGAATGGCTTACAAAAAATATATTTATATGCAACCAATCCACATAGTCTTTTGCAGTTTCTATCCCTTGTTACAAGAGTCTTAATATAGCCCTATGATAAAATTCAGGCTACGCTTGTAACAGCAAAAAGTTCGACCTGACGGGAATCAATGCGGTAAGCTCACACAGGATGTGATCAAACATTTGTTTCATAGTTCTCTAAAAAGCCTATAATGACTTCTCTCAATGAAAATGAGCCACACTGTGATCCCAATTCGAATAGGCTCACTTTGGCAGGTCTTCCCCAATATTCATATACAATTTCGATTTTTATAAAGGCCTTGATTTTGAAAAGAAAAAATTTTATGTTAAACTATTATGTCAATATTGGTAACACTATATTTTTATCTAGACTCATTTGAGTAAATTTTCATAGAGAGGAAATCTGACGTACAAAAAGAGTACTAATTCAATAACAACAAAATTGAAGCAAGGTGAATTTATTATCAAAAATAAAGAGAGAAAGAAATACAATTTGAGAATGAATTCTGTGTAGGTAGAATGCTTGTTTAAATGCTTAAACTAACCGGCAAGGCGGACAGGCAATAATACAAAACAAAAGAACATTAAGGTTGTATATATATAGATAGATATATTTTTGTACATATACATAATAAATATGAAAATATATGAGAGAACTCTCATATCATGTATAATATTGGGTACGAATAGTGAAGCGAAACTAATCGAAATTAGAAATTTATATAGTATTTGTACCTTTGGTAAGTTTCTGTCATATTAAGAGTAAAAAAATTCGAAAACATGAAAATAATCGGAACATATGCAATATATACGGTTGTTTGCAACCAACATAATTTCCATAAAAGTGCAATAGCGTATGTGCTTTTATAATTATATACATACAAAAAAATATTTTAATAAATATTATACGTTTGTTGAATAATTTTGAAGACAGGTGATTTTACCTGTAAATTCAAAATATGTATCGTAAAATAATAAAACTATTCAAAGAAGAGTAATTTTTCAATTAAATTTAGACGTCGCATTTTGCTAAACACAAAAACAAATCCAACACTTTAAAAGTTTACCTAGCGCCGACTTGAGGTAAGGAAGAACATATTTATTATAATTATATAGAATCAGATGTGCATTTATGAAACCATTTTAAAGGTAATTTCAATTTTTGTTTTTTTTTTTTATTTGAAAATTTTATTATTCACATCCGGAGTACAGGCTACAACAATCCATTATCTTTAGTCTTTGTTATTGTTTTGTATTAAAAAGTAATAAAATAGTTCCCGCTAAATGAAATAGGTATATAAAAATGTTTGATACCGTATCAAAGGTAAATATTGAAAATAACGCTTGTGAATAAATTGAATATATAATTTCAATATCTTAACAAGAAATTGAAACTTAAATAAAAGGACCTTAAAAAAATGTTCAGAAAAATTTAATTAAGAAATATATGGTCTATTCTTGTTTTAAAGAACGTCTTTCTAGAAATTCGGAGATGTCAAAGTTTCTAAATTTGAAATTTTATACATATGTCAATATGATCGTTCTAAATTTAAATTTTGTGACCGCGGAGTCAATAATTAAAAAATTATTTAAAATATAAGAAATTAAACAACAAAACCGCTTAGACGCCGGATAGTTTAGAATAGTTATTTAGCCATATTGATATTTCTTTAAGCTATTTATAATAGAAGTCACCAAGTTTTCCTAATTCTCAAATTATTCACAATGGTCAAAAATTACATTCAACCTTCACTATTATAACTGTCACATTTTTTTGGTATTTTACTTGACGCGAAACGTGAGGTAACAGAAGAAGCGAGACTCCAAATTTTTTGATGTTAAAAATTTAAAAAATTTGTTTTTTAATAAACTCGTGTTAGAGAAAAGTATAAACAACAAATAGTAAATTAGAGAGAGAAAGATTTCTACAATTTTTTTTTGATTTTTGGATTAAAAGCAGAGGTAATAGTGAAGAAGAAAATTAAGGAAATGAATTTTCCATCAAGTCGATTAAAATTTGAAATTGCTGCCGATTGGTTAATTTTACACTGGTATTAATAAAATTATTCAATCTCCACTTAAAAGCAATTGTGCTATTAAAATATCTAATTATGCTTACACTATCTACAACAAAATATACACGACTATATGTAACAAAAAAATATGACAATTTTCAAAAACTGACGCTTTTTGTGGATAAATAGCGAAAAGCGCGTCTAGTAGAATAGCAAACCTGCCACCTCACACATTTTTATGCGCGCCGCGTCTTGTAGAATAAGACTGATTGTTAGAAATTTGAGAATTAGATGATAAGTTTTCGAAATTTTTTCAATTTTTATTGAAAATGTCACTTGGATTTTGTTGTTTTCGAATTTCCAAATTTTCACTAGTGAACTAAAACAATTTTCATTACAAACAATGATCTTTCATCTAAAAAAAAAATATGGTATAAGCTATAAGGTATTGTATTGTAAGAATATACAATCGTACATAAATTAAAATAAAAGAATAAAAAATAAGAACTACAAAAAAAAAGAAATAAAATCTTTACAAATTTGATTTTACTATAGAAAAAAAATATGGTCGTTTTCTTTCTTTCACATCCACATAACATACGTACAAACGTACATACATACATGCACATTATAGTAAACGTATTGTATTCCTCTTCTATTCTGCTGTGCCTTTATTTTACGGATCATTGCTTTTTTTTTGTATTCCTTTAAAACAAAAATTCGTTTTAGTTATTTTTATTGTTGGATTTGTATCTTCGGACTGAATCTAATAAATTTAATTTTGCTTTTGTACTTTTTTTTTATTTTCGAATTTCTCAGTTCTTTAGAATTTTTTTTTACTTTTATTTTCATTGTTTTTCTGTTTTACGTTCGTAAATAAAGTGAATTTTAAAGCCTGTCTTAAAGGTAAGAAAAAAATCAAAAACAAAAATAAGGTAAGTAAGGTAAGGTAAAAAAAAAAGTATTGTTGAAGAGAGAAAAATTGAAAAAAAAATCAAATAAACAAGAGAAAGAAATGAAGTCTCTGAAGAATTGTTTTGTGGTTAGTTATAAATGATCAGCGCTTTTAATGATCTTTCAAGTCTTTTATTTTATTATTTTTTTTTTGTGGATCTCAAACACATTTTGTGTTTAAAATTCAAAAGAAATCGCACCTTACCACACTTTAAACGGCTTTGGTGATAACAAAACCCGCGTTTAAATGTTTTTTCTTCTTCTTCTTTGTTTTTTACTTTTTTACTTTTTGGGAATCACATATTATATGTGTAAATCTTTTTTACACAATATTGAATCTTGTAAGTATACATGTATATTTAATACATACACATATGCACAAAGTATATATATATAAAATTATGGTATGTGTATAAAATTAACATAAAAATTTTATTATAGAAGTTTAAAGAACCTATATCGTACGTAACTGATTAAAATGAAAAATTTTATAAATACTTAAAAGATTATTTAAAATAAATTTACTAATAAAGAAATTATAATAGTTAATATGAGATTATTAAATACAAAATCTTAAAAACTAAAGATAAATGACGGATTGCAACAAAATATTTTAATCTTAATTTTGTGAAATTTTTTATAGTAGATTCAACTATTTATAAATTTTTTAAAATATATTAATCCGAAGAACCATAAAAATATTCAAGAACGACAATTGCTTAATACCTAATTGCTTAATACCTAATTGCTTAATACAGTTGCTTAATTTCAAAAGTCGTAATCACGAAAATTAATCCCAATAGGATTGGACAACAAAATTCTGTTCAACAAAAATACTAATACTAAGGTAAACCCTTAACGAGTTTATTAATAACTAATATTGCTTTGTGTGGATTGAATTACATGGGTTAACAATGCATCGCGACTCAAGAAGTGGATGTGTTGCGTCACCTTTCCAGCTAACGCACCTAAAGTGCTCGCATGTCACCTTTCATGCTCGAAAATTCAAGCATCTTCTGGGAATCGATTTCTTGCAGCCTTCTTCTGTGACCCAACGCTCCATATTCACCAAGAAGGAGTATAGAAAACCTCTTCAATCTCCCCACAATACCTGCAAGTGTTCTCATCTTCCAGGCCCCACCAGAGATCAAACCATAAAAAAGTTAATAGATTTCTTTAATTTGAAAACTAACATCATTTACATACAGTTTATAAGGTTATTAGAAAAAGTCCTAGGTTAATATGCAGACAATGATCCAAAGGTAAGAATTTCAAAATCACATTGCGATCTCAATTCACGATTTATTAAAAATAATAGTCTTCTTGAATGCCTTTAATTAATTGTTTAAAACGTCCTCCAACAACAATACTCCTGATGATCATGTACCCGAAATTAGACTCACATGATGTATCGATCTTTTGATAAGTATAAAAATTAATTGGAACAAAATTTAATATTTTGTGTTATTATAATTTCAAGTTCTATTTGACTTAAAAACAGCCGATATGCATATTGTATAAGTAAAACCAAAAAACTTAAAAATATTTCAATGAAGAAACAAGAGAGCAAACCATAGTACAGTAAGAGAAATTAAAGGAAATATAAAATTATCTCCAAAAGCAAAACAGATTAGGGAATTGAAGGGCGAGAACCGAAGATATTTTAAAAAGATATTGAAGCAACGAAATAAAGAAACGAAAATAAAAAGAAAAAACAAAAAAAAAACTTCTCAAACGTCATTGAAATAACAGTTCTCTCAAGTGCATGCATATTATTTTAATATGTAGTATATATTCGTATTTATGAGTAGGTATACCCCCTTAATATATTTAAACATGCACATGTATACAATTAATTTAAATATCTATAGAAACTAATGTATACAATAATGTGTATATCAAAATATATAGTGTAATATATTTGAATTATATGCTATTCGAATTAAAATTGATTACTGAGAGTTGATTAGTTTTATTATTAAATTTGTGAGTTGTGATATAAGTATAGTGTGCTGTAGCTTGTAATACTGTTGTTATTGTGTTTTGAACTTTTACGAGTGTAGTGTTTTTTCATTTTCCTTTTTTTATAGCTGTTGTCTGTTGCTAGAAAATATATTATGTTCATGTACATTTATAGTACATACATATCTTTTAGATATGCATCTAAGTTACGAATTTTGTGTCAAAATTCGTTTAAAAAAAATAATTTTATTTCGATTTTAAAATTACTTTTATAATACGTTTTATTTCTTTAAGATTACTTTTACAATACGTTTTATTTCACAACACTAGGTTAAAATTTAATATAACTTTACAATTAAATTTTAAGACTATTCTAAGACTTTAATGCTTAGTTCAATTAATGTCTAAGACTATCTAAGACTAAATTCTTAATCTAAATGTTACCTAATTTATAGTATAAAATTTGCTTATTTAGCAAATTTAATTTTATGTTATTTTCCTAACTAAAAATTTCTCACAGTACAGCGTAGACATGTCGTCAGCACTTTTTGTGGGAACATATTTTTGCGTTAAGAAATTCTCATGCTGAAATATGATGTTTGCTGGAAACGTATTTGAACATGTTTTAATATTAATATTCAGCGTAGAAGAATTCTCACGATGAAATATGTCTGATGAAACATGTTTGAACTTGTTTTAACATGCCCGCTATTTGATCCCTCGTTAACTCTTCCCCCTCTAAAGATCTACGTCCCGTAGATCAACGTTGAGTTTGGTAAGATTAGTAGCTAAGTCCTTAGGGGTGATCTCTGCTACGAATGTCCTTTCTGTTTGTGTCTTTTTCTTCTTGAAAATTATTATCGCTATTATAATTAGAACTACCGCAATGGTGATAACTGAGTTGATTGATGTTGTGATATTGTTTGACGTGGCTAGTTGCTGCACCTTTCTTATATTGTTCTGTTGTAAATCATGAAGATACTCCAAATTGAGTTTCCTATTTGCCTGGGTTAGATTTGTTTGAAGGAACGCTGGTAGTACCTCTGGAGATCTTACTTCGTTGTTGGTGAACGTAAGTCCCTTAATGCGTATAGTATCGTTGGAATATTGTAGGAGAAAACTTCCTGAGAGCTTCCTTGCAGTAGAGGTGGTTATAACATCTCCATGGAAATTGGATAAGAAGATCATATTCTTGGTAATTTCCTCTATTATTTCTTTCCCATTGTATTGAAAATCACATCTTGCATTAAATCCCCTGATGAGTTGCGTTACGCAATGTCCGGGTTGCAACGCTGTCAGTCTGTTTTTCTTGCAAATGGTAACATCATTAAAGTTTTCACACTTGCCTATTACGCCATAGATTTCCTCGTTAACGAGCAGTTCTTCGTACTCTAGATATACCTGACTCTCGTTTCTAATAGTTGGTTTGATCAAAATATGGTCGTATAAACGCTCGTCTGCTTTTGGTAGTGAAATTACGTAAAGGATTGTAAGACCATTAGTTATTACTTTTGGTTCAGCGTATTCGATTGCTTCAATGTCGTTAGAATATGGTAGAGTGTTAACCTCCTTCAGTATGTTAAGAATTTCATCACTACTCAGCAAGTTTGTATTGACGATTTTTTGCTTCGCGAGTTCAATTGCAAGGATGATTTCGTTAATAGCTTCCTTGATGATTACAAGCTTGTTAAATACCATCTGTTCGAATCTATGATCATTGGTATTGCCCAGTTGTTTTAGTATCTTATTGTACCGTTCCATGAGTTTGTTTGTCACTGACATTATTTCACTGTTTATTCTGTACTGTTGGTTGCTATTATAGGTCAGCTGATTCTGGTTTTGGAGTATAGTTTCCCAGTCAGTGGCGTCTGGTGTGCCTGCTAACCATTTCCAGGCTGTTCCAATCCAATTGATGGATCTCCGAGATCTTTTAGTTCCTCGAATTCTGGCTATAGATTCCATTATCTGGTCAACTTGATATTGCAGCTGTGGCTTGATGGTGCTAGAATCATTGACGTTATTCACCAATGGTATTAATTCTCGCAATATTTCATCGTAATTTTTGAGGTTTATTGTGTGGATCAGGTTAAAACTTCCATTTAGTATGCGGGCTTCTCCCAATTTAAGTGTGGCTATTGTGTCTGTAACCTCGAAAATTTTGAGTGAGGCTGCCGTCATATAACATCTGAAATAAAAAAGGTTTTAGTTAGGGGTGTTTTTGATGTGGGATTTATGAATCCGTTTTCCCGATATTGTAGTGATGGTAGCTTTGTTGTTTTTCAACACTGTTTCTTTTCTGTATATAGGTTTATGCTTAGATTTTATCTGTTTATCTTTTACATAGATCATTTGACCCTTTTTGTAGTCAGTGGGTTCATTTCTTTTTTTGTTCTCCCGATTGAGCTTTATTTGCTGCGAGCGTTGGATTTGCTGCGTAAGATCGCTATGTATTTTTTCTCTGATATTGAGTAAATTCTGATAGTTGACGCGAGAAGTTCTTCCGTAGAATATATCGGCAGGTTTCTTCTTTGTTACTGAGTGGTATGTGTTGTTGTATCGATCTACTGCAATTGTAATTAGCTCCTTATGTGACAGTTGGGGATGCTCTTTTCGTAGACACCTAATGATTTCCAAAATCGTTGAGTGAGCTCTTTCAATAGTTCCATTTACTTCACTCTTCTGAGATGGAGTATTGTACATTTTTATTCCTAGTGCCTTGATGTAAGTTGACACAATAGGACTGATTATTCCGCCTTCATTATCTGTGACAATTATTTCCGGTACGGTGAAATAATGAAGTACCTTTGTGAGTTTGTCTCTGAGATGTAATGCTGATTTATCTTTAATTCCAAAGAATTTGACAAACTTGGAGAATTTGTCTATACAAGTGATATACTTTTCACCCTGTATTTCCATTATGTCTAAATGAAGTATCTGCGTAGGATACTCAGGAATGGGCGTGGGTTGAAGCTGTGGGCGGAGTGGATGTCTATCATATTTATTACAGTTGCATATTTCACACACCTTGATATACTCCCTGATGAGTCTGTTCATGGAAGGGAAGTAATATTTTTCCATTATCTGTTCCCGGTTTTCTACAGAACTCCTATGTGCTCTTTTGTGTTCTTTTTCAATTATGTTGAGCTGTCTTTCTTCGTTCGCGACATCTTCTACCATTCTTTGTGTAATTCTAATCTTAAAATTACTGAAGCATTCCTTGTAAATTTCATTAAGCATACTTAGATATTCTTCGGGTATCTTGATCCCATTAATAATGGTAGGATTGAGCCTTTGTTTCAGCGCAGTTATGAGTTCCTGGCGTGTTATGTTTGGCATTCCAATGATGAATCTTCGATATCCTGGATGAGGTTCCTCATAGGCTGTGATATCTTTGCTGCGTTTGATGATTATTTGAGTTTTAAAGACGTTAATCGGAGCTTCGCAATGTGGAATAAGATCACTACTGTCTTCGTCACAACTATGGGCTGTCTCTGTGGAGCTAGTTGATAGTGAATTGATTTCAGTCGGCAGCCTTGATAGAGCGTCGGCCACTACATTGGTCTTACCAGGCCGGTAGACTAGCTCGTGATTATATTCTTCAATTCGAGCTTTCCATCTTTTGAGCTTCGCATTGTAATTGCGGTTGCCTAGAGCAAATGTGAGAGGCTGATGGTCTGTCAGTATTTTGATTTTTCTTGCCCCATACAGATAGTTGCGCAGGTTATCAAGTGCCCATACGATGGCTAGCATCTCCTTCTCATTAGTAGCGTAGCCTTCTTCTGTCTTGTTTAACGATCTAGAGATGTACGTAATAGGCCTATCCTTTCCTATCTCGCCTTGAGATAAGACAGCACCAATCGCTTGATTCGACGCATCTGTGGTCAGTATAAATGTGCTCTCGAAATCCGGAAAGATGAGAACTTCAGATGACATTAGTAGCTTTTTCAAATTATCAAATGCTTTTAGTTCTGCTTGGTTTAGTTTTACTATCACCCGTTTGGACTGATTGGCTTTTATTTGCGCATTGTTACCTCTTGTCAAGTTCGTTAGAGGTTTTGCAATTTTGGCAAAATCTTTGATGAATCGCCTGTAGTAAGATGTTAGTCCTAGGAATGACTTGAGTTCTTTAAGATTTGTTGGTGGTTTAATTTGTCTGATGGCTTCGACCTTTTTGGGATCCGGTTTTATTCCTTCGTGAGTAATCAGGTGTCCCAAAAATTCCACTTCTGTCTTGAAAAAATGGGTTTTTTCCAGGTTAACCCTTAGATTTGCCTTTTCCAATGTAGAGAACACTTCCTCGATATTTGTTAGATGTTGTTCTTCGGTTTCTCCAAAAATGATGACATCGTCTATATAGACGTAGCAGCGCTTTCCTATGTGTTGCTTTAGCACGTCGTCTATCATTCGCTGGAATATGGCCGGTGCATTCCTCAAGCCAAAGGGTAGTCGAGTAAACTCGTACTTCCCATTCATAGTGGAGAATGCTGTTTTGGGTATATCTTTTTCCGACATTTTGATTTGGTGGAACCCGGATGTGAGGTCAATAGTTGTAAAAAACCTAGCTTTTCCCAAACTTGAAAGCGTGTTGGTGATGTCGGGAATCGGGTACGTGTCTGGAATGGTTACAGCATTTAATCTTTTGAAGTCGATCACCATTCGGTATTTCTTAGTTCCTGAGGCATCTGGTTTCTTGGAAACTATCCAAATTGGAGAGTTGTAAGGACTCTTTGATGGTCGGATGATACCATCTTTTAGTAAATTCCCTATTTGCTCTTCGACCTCTCCTCTCATGTTGCTGGGATACGGGTATTGTTTGGTGTAAATTGGTTCTTCATTCGATGTTTTGATCTCTGCCCTTACTTCCGTGTCTATAATTTCGCTATCATTAATTGGCCCAAAAATCTTGCTATACTTGCTGATAATTTCTGAGATTCGTCCCTTTAGTTCTTCAGACAAATGGTCTGCCTTGATTTCAATGTTATTGACTTGAACTGATGTTTTTTCCTTAAGAGGTATAGTAATACCAGGTTTTATCGTAATTAGGTTGTTCTTTCTGTCTATGACGGCTTCCAAGGCTTTCAATGTATCGTCGCCCAAAATACCGTCGAACGATTTTAATCCTGGCAGGACGAAAAATTCCAAGGTACTATTATTACCGATGCATTTGAAGAATTTGGCGTTCATTTTTTCTGTAATTTGAACATCACCTCCCGCAGAACGAATTTTAAATGGTTTGTTGGTTGGTTTTGTGTCGACAGCAAGCTCGGGTCTGATGAAGTTTTTATTGGCTCCCGTATCAACTAGGAACTTTAGGATATCATTGTTCCTGGTATGGTACTCTAGGTAAGGAACGCTAGAGAGGCTCCGCTCGTAAAATTTATCTCTTGCGGATCATCTTCTTTTTCTTCATCAAATTCATATTCCTGATATTCATCTACTTCTGGTGTTTCTTGATTAGAATCGTCATTTTCTTCCTGCTCCAGGTTGAATAGCCGTTGCTTGGATTCAGGCTCGTTGTTTCTTGGCCGGTTTATATAGTTGACTCTCTTGCTATGTAGCGATGGATCAACATCCATCGGTGTAGGTGGTTTCGGATATGTTGGTCTTGGAGGTGCGTAGCGATTATTTTGTTGGTAATTTTGTTGTTGGGGTTGGTTACCACCTATTGGGTGACGTTGTGGGAAACTTTGCTGATACGGATTACGTAAACCATCTTGGTATGGTCTGAACGGCATAGGGGTTCTTGGTTTGCTGCTTATGTTATTGATAGGTACCGAAACTCGATTATTGTTATTTTTTTGGTGCACTGTTATGTTCCTAAGATTTAAATTCTGCATCTCCAGGCAAAACGCATACGCCTCTGGCAGTGTTTGAGGCCTCTGAATCATTAACATTTTTGCTAATTCACCATTTAAACCTCGTATAAAGACGTCCAATGTTTTATTTCTGTATGTCTCGACAAGCACAGCAATTGTTTCAGCATTGTAGGTTTCCGTTTTTAATTTATTCACGATGAGTGAAAATTGATGATTGACGGTAGCGTAAAATGAATCTATGCTAGAGTTGCCTTGTTTAAGCATGAACAGTTGGTGCTCGAGGGTACGCACATCTCTTTTATCGGCGTAATGCATCGACAAGCATTCCTTGATTGTTAACCAGTCTTCGTCATAGATGTTATACGATATCAAGGCCAGATCAGCCTTGCCTCTGATTTTCTGCCTGATGCTTTGTAAAATAGTCCGGTATATGGGTCTTTCTTTAACGATTTCATAATCTTTTAGTATGCTTTCTACGGCGTGCACCCAAGAGATATATTGTACTGGATCACCATCGAAATATTGGAGCTCCTTCACTCTGTCTGGGAGTCTGCTTATTTCTTTGAGTTCGTCAACGGTTTTTGGCGTTGCTAGAATTTGTTGGCTTTGTGTTTGATTACCACTAGATCCAGAAAATTCTAAATGTTGAATCCGTTGCTCCAGCCTTTTCATAAAACCTTCTTGCTCTTGTGTTAAGTCACTACCCGTTGCAGAATGTTCCAGATTTACGATACGTTGTTCTAAACTTTTGATTTGTTCTATTTGCCGGTTCACTATTCCCGTTAAATTATTGATTGCTGTGGTTAGAGCTTCCATTTTATACTCTTATATTTTTTATTTTTAAGCCTTTGAATTTGTAAATTTCTTTATTGAACAATAGTTCGATTTTGATTATTCGTATCAACTCTCGTTCTCCAGTAATAGGGTTTCTATGTTTTACGTGTATTGGTGGTATTGCTACCTTTACTTTTTTCGTTTATTAGTTTTCGTTTTAAATTTTAGTAGTCAAATTAATTTTGATTTCTTAATTTATTTAATTCACCGTTATTTATATTAATTTAATTTTAGTTTAATTTTTGGTTAAGTTTTTTTAATTTAATTTAAATTTTTTTTTTTTTTTTTACTTTTAATTATTAAGTTTAATTCAATTTTTTATTGGTTTTTATATTTAATTAATTTTTATTTAAATTAGAATTGTTAATCGTTTTTCTTTTAAATTGTTTAATTTTCCTTTTTTTAAAAAAATTTTCTTACTTTAGTATTATGAGGACTATTAAAGCGCGGGTTCGCATGTCCTATTGTTCCCGTGTTACTGAAGGTTACTTCAGGAGTCTCAGATGATTGTGTTGTGCTTTGTTCGCAGGTCGCAGATTTCTACTGGAGGCACCGTATTGTTCCTTTTTGGCTGTTAGTGTTCGAGATTTACTATCGGCCTACTGCGGTACGAGTTACGCTCACTTATGACGGGTTATTTAACCTTGTCTTCACTTGTAGAACCCTATTGTTACGACCTGTCCCTGCTCGGGCGCCAGTTACGAATTTTGTGTCAAAATTCGTTTAAAAAAAATAATTTTATTTCGATTTTAAAATTACTTTTATAATACGTTTTATTTCTTTAAGATTACTTTTACAATACGTTTTATTTCACAACACTAGGTTAAAATTTAATATAACTTTACAATTAAATTTTAAGACTATTCTAAGACTTTAATGCTTAGTTCAATTAATGTCTAAGACTATCTAAGACTAAATTCTTAATCTAAATGTTACCTAATTTATAGTATAAAATTTGCTTATTTAGCAAATTTAATTTTATGTTATTTTCCTAACTAAAAATTTCTCACAGTACAGCGTAGACATGTCGTCAGCACTTTTTGTGGGAACATATTTTTGCGTTAAGAAATTCTCATGCTGAAATATGATGTTTGCTGGAAACGTATTTGAACATGTTTTAATATTAATATTCAGCGTAGAAGAATTCTCACGATGAAATATGTCTGATGAAACATGTTTGAACTTGTTTTAACATGCCCGCTATTTGATCCCTCGTTAACTTCTATGGGTAATAAGTTTTGATTACATATTACACACAGTCATTCAAGTAATTGTTTGCAGTTGATGTACATCGATCATGCAAAAAATATTTAATTTATTAGATAATTATTCTCAATAAAGAGTTTTAAAAAGATTCGGTTATGGTTTCAAAAGTTTTTCCGGAATAATATAATGAAGCAATCTCAATAGACTTTCTTTGAATCGAATGGGTCTAAATGTTGGAAGCCTGTTCATATAGGAAATAGAAAATCTGTCGCAACGGGAAATTAGTTCTTGTTACTTAAAGCCTGAATTCTCTTGGACGAAGAAGATATTGTAGAGTGAGCGAGTTCAATACTCAAGAACTGTATAGTATCTTCTATGTAAGGAACTGTTTGGAAAGACTCTCAATAGTCAGTGCGTCGGTATGAGATATTAGCAGAGCATTAGTCAAATTCCTCAAATTCATTAGATTTTCACGTGGAGATGGAGCTTTAGAAAACAATTAAATGAGGAAGAGAAGAGGATGATAGACGTAACTGGTATTGTTTTAGGTAGCGTTTATGACTATTTTTAAAACTTGACAATATTCTGAAAGAACAAGTTTTGTTGTGATCAAATTTTCTTAACTTAAAAAGACCTAATATATGTATGCAATATTTCTGTTCAACGAGTGTGGAGTAACTGTATATAGTTACCCACTATGATATAGAAAACGAATATGTGTGTATACCATTAATCAGAGTCTATTGTATGTTACAAATATAATAAGAAAAAAAATTAAGAATAACAAGCGAAAGAAAACGAAATCTGATTGAATTGATATATTTTGATTAATTGGTCGTAAAAGATTTGTGGGGTTGTTGGATTGCTTCTTTCGATTCACCTAAAGTACAAAAAACACCAAAAAAATCAAATAAAATCAAAACACAGATTCATCATAATAAAAGAGAAAAAAAAAGCAAACAAAATTACTCAAATAAATAAATAAAAACAGGAAAAAGAATTTATTAGAGAATAGAGAGGCATTTAACGATTTAGAAGAGAAATAAGGAAAACAATTTTTTTTATTAAAGAAAAATAAATTTAAAATTTGATTTCCTTTTAAAAAAAAATTCTCAAAAATATTATTTTGCATATTCTTAGAGAGCGGATATACTTCATTAGGAGAAGGAAAATGATTTCTCTTAACTTAAATTAAACGCGGTATACAGTAATACGATATTGAGAGGAATCTTAATTCTATTTAATTCTATTTCAAACCAATTAAAAAAACTTTTTGACAATTTTTGAAGCACTAGAGTAATACGGAAGTCTTAGAAAATACATAAAATACTTCAAGCATTTCAATTACAATTGTACATATGTTTAGGCGATCTAAGAGGACTCAAATTGATTCATTTACTGTTGACTCGGGTGAGAACGAAATAATCTCAGCTCCCGTAATAAGTTATTTTTAATAAATTGCAGTTATAAATTTTGCTAGTGTACTCAATTTACTAAAGTACAAATCTAAAAATATTTTCAACGAATTTTTGTTTTGTGAGCCCTCTTAAATTTAATTACATAAGTTCATCTCAGAAATTAGATTACATATACATACATACATTAATTTAGCAGTAAATTAAATAAATAATTAAAAACTTAATTATATATGATAACAAAATCGCCATTTTTATCCAAAGAAAAAATGTTTTTCAATTTTCAATTTGCTTGTACACAATTTTTTATATAATTTTCTTTGTAATACAATGTTTTATAAATTTTTTTTTTTTTTTATTATAGTACAAATAAAGAACAGAAACCATGTTAAAATAAAAGTTTTTTTTTAATGAATTAAAATCTACAAAAAAAAAATTACTACAAATTGTTTGTCATTTTGTTTTGTGTTTTGTTGTACACAATATGTGTGTATATTTTATGTAAATACATACGTACATACATCGCATCTATAAAATAAAACTAATATATGTCAAATATTTACGATATGAAATTTTTTTTAATTCGAAATTTTGCTGATTGCATTTTTACTATTTTAGAAAATAATTTGAGATGAGCATTTAAAATGTAATTACGGTAATTTGGAATGAAAATAAAGAGCATTTGAAAGCGTTATTTACATGTCATAATTGAAAAGCATTTAATTTTACGGTAATGTTACTTAACTCTTTCAATTATTCCCTTTTTTTCCATATTTCGTATTTGTAACAGTGTTGTTCCATAGGTGCGATTATATTTATTCATTTTATAGCATCAAGTGAGAGAAATGACACTATACAGTCTGACATTTTTTTGTTTTTTGTAATTTATCAAAGTGAATTTAAAGTACTTAATGTTTAATAATGTTTTATTTTTAAAATATCTATTTTAAAATAATATTTTGGCAACAATTTAGTAAAGAAAACATTTTTCTTTTATTACAAATAACTATATGAACAATATGTATGTATGTATATACATATATAAAATGTTTAATTTTATCTAATCAAATTACGTGGTATAACAAAAAAAAATCAAATAAATAAGAGAAATGTTCAGACACATTTTGTTGTCACAATAAAATGTAAAAAAAAAATAAAAAACAAAAATAAATTATAAATAAATAAATAGCAAAAAGATCTACTTAATTTATTTGAAAATGCATGCATATACATACATTTGTACATACAATATTAGAATTCAAACACATGAAACATTTTCAAAAAAAAAAAAAAAAAAAAAAAAAATTGTTAAATTTCTAGACAGCCTGTCAAATTGGATTAAATGTACAATAAAAATAATATTATAAAAATAAAATTTGGAAATTATTTTCACATCTATTGTCACCCTCAACTTTAAACTTTTCAAAAAGTGCAAGGTATTAAAGGTCCATTCAATTCAGTGTTGATCAAAATGATTAAGTAAAAAGATTCCCAAATATGTATTTGTTTTAACAATTAATTTTTGATTTAAATTTTTTTTATCATACTTGCTTTTACACATTCGGTGTAGCCGACAATTTGCGAAATAGTACATTTTGCACAAAATTGAGAATTTGATTTGTTATATTTTCAGTAAGAAGACGAAAGATTCGTTTCCTTTTGACAATGGTAAGAACTGAAGAGCAAAAGAATGAGCAAGTTGACGACTGACTATATAGATAAATGAACAAATGAATGCACTAACGAACGACCGAATGAATAAATGAATATTTATTTAGTTTCGACAGAATAAAGAGGTGATTATTTTTATTTTAAATTGTAACTCCAAATATGATTTTCGGGAATACAAATATGATTTACAGCAGTTCTATAGTATTTAGAATATATAGTATTCTATAGTAGAAGACTAGTAGAGAAGCTGCACAACTCTTATGCACCTAATCTAGTTAAATGTCAAAAAATAATTCTTATTTATCATACAGGAATTAATTTAATTGATAATAAACCGCTGATAAAATAATTTTTTAAAGCAATTATTTGACAAGACGATCACTTTTAATTTTAATTTCTCCCCTTCTCTCTTCCTCTTTTCCCCTCTCTTTCTTTATATTTATATACATAAAATATTTTAATTTAACATAAAAGAAAACTTTTTAATTCTTGTTATTTTTAGCTGTTCTTATTTTTTTGCTTCTTTTTTTTGAATAAATTTTATTTTCTTTCTCATTTTATCAGATTTCAATTGCGCAATCAATGACAGTTGAATGCACTTACAATAATTCGCAATACTATATACAAAACATTAAATTAAGCAAAAATTAAAATAAAGAACAACAAAAATCTATGTACACATGTATACCTCTAAATGTCATAAATTGACATATACATTTGCATTTATACGTAAATCATAAATTGACAAACATTTTGTTATAGTTTTGTGTAAAATTATTGTTGTTTATGCTTGATGAAATGTGAGATTAAGCAAAAAGTACAGTTATTTTTTGTTACATTTGTTGCCATTGTTGATAAAATAATGATTAATTGGTTTTTTTTTTTAATTTTTTTTTTTGAAAGAGTGCATTTTTATATTGTGGGCGGTTTTGAATATTTGCCATGAATTTAATTGATGAAACAACAAAAAAAAAAACCAACAATAAAATTAAATAAAATACAAAACAGCAAAAAAGTACAATAACAATAAATAAGAAAAACGTTAAATTAAGAATCAAAGAAAAAAATGAAAAATTTAAATAAAAATAAAAAATAAGAGCGAAAACAGAACATCGAATTGTGGGAGTTAAATTCAATATTTTTTTATTTTTTTTTTTAATTTACAAGTACACACAAATATAAAAGGAAAATATAGAAATTAAAATAATTAAAA
This sequence comes from Condylostylus longicornis, assembly GCF_029603195.1. Lineage (NCBI taxonomy): Eukaryota > Metazoa > Arthropoda > Insecta > Diptera > Dolichopodidae > Condylostylus > Condylostylus longicornis. The sequence continues at coordinate 816,720 of NW_026578006.1, forward strand.
ATTATTATTTAAAAAAAAAAATCAACAAAAAAAGTTTATATTGGTCATTCTTTCGGAAACGCGCGCATTTGTTGCATATACAAATTTTATGTTTAACAAAATAAAAACTGACAAATTTCTAAATTTCTCTAATTCATGAAATTCCTTAAGTTTCTCTACCTCAACAACATAGATTATAAAACTACTTATTTTCTACAATTGAAATCATCTCGAAACACTCGAATTTCATGTGTAGCTCTTGTCATTCACGTTTTCACTTCTTGTTTTTTTTTTAAATTTGTTAAAGCCCTCTCAAAATAGCCAGAAAGAGTGCAACTTTTGAAGAAATCTTTAAAATATTATTATTAGAACGAAAAACTCAAATTTTTTATTTGAAAAATTTTTCATTCGTGACAATTTCCAAAGAATAACCCATATATATGCGAGTAGAGTACACTAAATGCAATATGGAACTATGTGTTTTGTAATTAAGTAAATCGACATAATAAAATGCATAAAATTTTCAAAAAGTTTTTAATTGATTTTAAATAAAATGAGGTTTTTTCCTTGATTTTATTAATTAAAAACAAAATTAAAAAACATTTAATTTTTATTCAATTCTATATATTCTTTATTCGATTATTTGATTTATGAATCAATAACAATTAAAATAATAATAATAATTTATTGATTATCGTCATTTAATTTAGACAGAATCGAAAACGATTGCAAAAATAGTAAATTTTTTTTTTCTAAAATTTTATTGCATTTTTAATTATTTTAATTGTAATTGACCTAAATATTGCAGAATTATTCTACGTCGTATACGTATTTATATACATTAAATCGATTGTAATAATTTTCTTTTTAGGCATTATTTGGTCATTTTAGAATTAGTAGAGAAATAAAATGAAAAATAATGCGGACGGAAGCATTTAGATGAATTACTTCATTTTGGAATGGACTGATAATATAAATGTCTGACTCTGTTGTAATATTACATCAATTTTTGCGGATCACTGAACAGATAGCATGCGGCTCGTTCACCTGAAAGTGTAATATGCACTAGAACCTTCGAGCATGTAGCAAAAATCGCTTCGAGAGAAGTGCAGAGTCATTAGAGTTCCAACCATAAATAGCAAGTTTTATAGTCTAAGAAAAGTCACAACAAGTACATATTGATGAAAATCAATTCCATGCCGAAAATTCTATTTTTTTAATAATTCTTTATAAGAATTATTATACTCGTACATATTTCGCCAATACCAATTAGCACATACAAAAATCTTATTGTGATCAAATTTCACACAATAAAAATTTTTTCTTGACAATTTCTTGGGAATTTTTCGTTTATACTATACGAATTGAAAAGGTGAAAAAAATTTCAAATAATGAATATTTCTAAATCTCTACATGGACATACAAATTTAGATAATTTCTTTAAATTTAAATCTATTATCGTAAATAAGGAATTTATTGAATTATAGAATTTGTTTTTTACTATTGTGAATAACTAATAGAAATTGTTTGAAATTAAAGCATTAAATCGGCTTATTTTAAACAATACTTTTATATTTTAAATTGAATAAAATTTAGAAAATTAATTTTTCTTTTGTATTTTCCTTTAAAAAAATTCATTCATTTTCGTTAACAATCAACACACATGTATGTATGTATGTACTTAATACAATGACAATATTATTGAAAAAAAAAATTACATTATTTTTAATTCTAAATTTTTCTTATTTAAATAAATTTAATTGAAAGAAGATTCTTTTTTTTCTCAACAAGCAGAAAATACAAAAAATAAAAAACGAGTATTTACAATTTATATTATCGTTAAAGAAATGTGAGAATATCCCTTTTTTTTTTTTGTTTTTTTTTTTTCTTAGTTATTCGATTTTTAATGATGTTATTATTGTATATGGTACCTCTATTATAAGAAAATTCAATTTAACACTTCGATTTTTGTTTCTTATTCTTTTGGAGAATTCTTAACAAATAAGTACATATATCTAATATTAAATTCACAGACTGGCAGACGCATTAAAATAGAAATTCCACGAATCCAACAAAAATAATAAAAGAAATAAGAATACAAACAAAATTTAAAGAAACTGAAAAAACAAATCAAAAATTTATTTCTTAAAATAAAAATGTTTCTTTTTTACAAATAATGCCTATGTATGGGTGTTGTGTTTTTATACCCTGCACTTCGTGAAGGGTATATTAACTTTGGTATGGAGTTTGTAACTACTTGAAGGAGTCATCTGCGGTATGGACATATATATATATTCTTGCTCAGCGTAAAATTCTGCGTCGATTTAGACATGTCCGTCTGTCCGTCCGTCCGTCCGTCCGTCCGTCCGTCCGTCCGTCCGTCCGTCCGTTCGCACGATAACTCAAAAACGAATAATGCAATCGACACCAAACTTTCACAAGTTTTTTCTTTTGTGCCAAGGACGAGCCCTATTGTTATTGGACTAATTCGGACAACGGGTTCGGGTAGCTGCCATACAACTCAAAGAGTTTATTTTAAATATTTCAAAAACTAATAAAGCTATAAATATAAAACTTTGTATACATGTGTCCAATTATATTCTACACATGCTCTAAAAATTATAATGGGATAGCTGCACCGGTTCGGGTGGCTGCCATACAACTCCAACAGCAAATTTTTTATATTCGGCAAAATAATAAAGTCAGATTCATGAAACTTGGCAGTCATGTGTCCAATTATAGGTCAAATATACTTCTGAAGTTTTAGAGGAATTGCTTTACAGGTTCGGGTACCCGCCATACAACTCCAGAAGCTAATTTTAAATATTTGGAAAAATAATAAAGTCAGATTCATGAAACTTGGCAGTTGGATGTCCGATTATAGATCAGATATATTTGTGAAGTTTTAGAGGAATTGCTTGACAGGTTCGGGTACTTGCCATACAACTCCAGAAGCTAATTTTAAATATTTGGAAAAATAATAAAGTCAGATTGATGAAACTTGGCAGTTGTGTGTCCAATTATAGGTCAGACATATTTCTAAAGTTTTAATGGGATTGCTTGACAGGTTCGAGTAGCTCCCATACAAGTCTTAAAGCTTATTCTTAATATTTGGAAAAATAATAAAGTCAGATCCATGAAACTTGGCAGTTGTGTGTCCGATTATAGATCATATATATTTGTGAAGTTTTAGTGGAATTGCTTGACAGATTCGGGGACTTGCCAAACAACTCCAAAAGCGTATTTTAAATATTTGGAAAAATAATAAAGTCAGATTCATGATACTTGGCAGTTGTGTGTCCGATTGTAGATCAGATATATTTGTGAAGTTTTGATGGAATTGTTTGACAGGTTCAGGTACTTGCCATACAACTCCAAAAGCTAATTTTAAATATTTGGAAAAATTATAAAGTCAGATTCATGAAACTTGGCAGTCGGATGGCCAATTATAGGTCAGACATATCCGTGAAGTTTCTACAGAATGACTTCACAGGTTCGAGTAATTGCTACACAATAACGAAAGGTGCAGGGTATTATTCAATCGGTTTATACCGACTGAAACGTTTTTACTTGTTTTGTTTAGCCTTTAAAGGAGAATAAAAATAATAATAAAAAAAAATGTCTTTTGAATTCAAGTTACAAATGGACACATGTTTTATTCTTTCTGAAATTCTCAAATTTTTTCTAAAAAAAAACAAAAGGATTTTTATTTTATATTTTGTAACAGTCGAGTCTTTCAAATTTTCTAAGAGGGTTTAAATCTAATAATTCTCAATTTGTAAGTCTTTACAAAGTTAATTTTAAAAGAGAAAATTTTTTAATTTTTTATAAGGACAATCGAAACAAAAACTAAAAAGAAAATTAAAGATATAATTATAAAATAAAATAATTATTTAATTAATTAAGAACTTTAAATTTAAGGATAATTTTACTTACATACAAAATAATTTCCCCTAAAAATATGCAATAAAATTTATTTTAACGTTTATAATAATGTTGTCAAAGAAAAGGAAATTTTAATGAAATTATATGAGAATTTTTTATAAATCATAAGAATTTCGCCATTTTAAGACACAATTAACAAGCTAGATTTCAAATTATTAGAATCAAACAAATTACAAGGCAAAATTTATGAGAGCTTTTGTTAACACTCTGTATGGAAATAGTTTTCATCGATGATTTTAAAATCAATTATTGCTAGTGTTGTGTCATGAATAAATGGCATTAAAATCCATGCCATTTTATTTTTACTGCCGAATTTTATGTTGCGTGTTACTAACGTTTCGTGAATTTTTTAAATATTCGTGAAAGTTTTACAATTCTTTGCGGAGAATCTAATTTTAACATTTATATTTTCTTTGAAATTGAGAAATCTAAATATCGCAACACTGTGTTGGTATGATGTGAGGCCTTTTTTAAAATTACAATTATAATGAATTAAAAATTAAATTTTTAATAATTTCTAACGCGTTGTCTACAAAATACATCTTGCCGTAAACAATTTTCGCTATAGAAACATAGAATAATTTTATAGTTGAGTTCTTAGACACAAAAATAAATGAATAAGATTTCCTTTTTGATTAAATAAGGGTAATAAACAGAGAAGTTAATATTTACAATAATTACTTGTTTAATTTTCATTTGAGATTCGACTGTAATGTTATTTTCGTACAATTAAAACGAAAGAATACAAAAAAAGAAAAACTGAATTCTTAAGAGGACATATGGCTTTTTCTCTTTCTTATTTTCGTATTATTATTCAAAATATCAAGTGGTTATACAATTACAAAATATAAGAAAAAAAAATACAAGAAAAACATGAAATTTAAATTCGAGTCCTAAAGATGTTTTTAATGTTTTGAATTCTTTTTTAAGAAAAAAGGTTTAAGAAAAATAACCATTCTCGATTTTTTTTTCGTTCTTTGTATTTTGGTTTTACTGCACTATTACAATACCAAAAAAAAAAATTTTTTTTTGTCATTCCAAATGAGATTTATTATTTTTAAAAATTACAAAAACGTTTACACCCTGATTTCCAATTTTTTTTTTAATTTTTTAAAAATTGGGTTTTTTTTTTCTTTTAGTTTTGCTTTTCTCTTATAAAAACACAGTTATCGGAGAACAAGAAAATAATATAAAAAATTTTTTTAAAGAACAAGAAAATAAAATCTTTTTCTTTATTTTTGTTAAAAAAATTTTTGTGACATACAACAAAAGTTCATTTCAAATTAACAACAACAATAAGAACAAAAAAATGTTGAAAACAATTTCAAGAATCACATTGAATAATTTTGAAACTACGCAAATGGGAATGAAGGAGAACAAAAAAACAAAATTGTCGTATTTACACCTTAACATCATCCTACTTGCAGTAAAACAAATTTCGAATAAAAAATCAAATAATTTGTCTCACAAATTTTTTCTCTTCTTATTTTCTGCTTTCAACTTAAAATTGTCAATAAAATTTAGTTCATTTTATTTTATTTTTTTTATTACTCTATAGGTTACGAACAAATTATAGGTTTTTAATTAATAAAGCACACATAAATGAATGCATACAGAAAGTATATATATAAAATTTATGCTATACGAGTATAACAGCCTATATAGTAATAAATATTATATATATAAAATGTTTATATGTAGGTTGATTATCATCACAAACAGAAATTTTTTACTAGTTGGGAGCGTCAGCGCTAATATAAGAAAATCTTACAAAATGATAAAAAAATGTAGGTAATAGGTACGCAAAGCAAGTATATCTCAAATATACGCATGTATATGTATGTATGCACTAAAGTACATATTACGTACTGTTAAATGAAATTTTAATTTAATTTTAATTTATTTAATATTTTAATTAAATATAATATATATGTAAGTATATGTACATAGATAACAAATTTTTGCAGAAGAGTTGTTCAATTTATATATATCATTTTAACTACGAAGTTCTGATTGTAATTTGCAAAAAAAAAAAAATCCCATTAGTAGATAAAAGATACACTAATGCAGGGCTTAACAACACTACTGTATAGGAAACATAAATTATAAACTTATTCCAATACCTCAAAGAAGACCCAATTTAAATGATATGATTTTTATTAATATGTAAGTTTGTATAGAGATATATATGTAAACATATAATTCAGTTGCTACAAATTTAAAAATTATAGGAAAGTGTAAGTAAACTTTTTTTTTAGAGAGATGTCTGTCTAACTGTTGGCTTACCGGTTCATCTGTTAGTCTTTTAGGGCAAATGTGTATCTCAATATGAAAACTTACATATGAGTTTACTTTGGATATTGCACGAATTGATCAATTTTTGTTATACGTCAGATTTCGGGAACTGGCTCTTCACTACGTACCGATTTTGTGCTTTTTGATCTTTTCCAAGAAAATATTCAACAGAAAATTAGGTGTCGCAACTGGATTTTTGTAGTAAAAAAAGCCAAATTTAATATTTAAATTTAGGCTATCTAATAGTGAGCTCATAAATTTTTTGAGAGTAACATATTAGGGTTTGGAAACCTGTTTAGGGGCAAATTTTAGATTTTTTGCCATATTTAAGATATTTGTGTTTTGTTTGTCAACTAAAAGTAACTTTTCAGGGAATCCGAGTGATATAAAGTAAACCTCCTCTAAATCCCAAAATTATATTTTTTTAGGAATGTAAGTATTTTAATGACATTTTCATATTCTCGTGCAACATTTTCGCTAAAGCAGATAATACACTTCCCGATCGCTTGTGTGCTGACCACATCAGATTTTTTAAATAAAAAATTATAACATTTTTGTGGCAGCAAATTTCATTTAATCACATTTATTTCATTAAGTCTAATTAGAATTTTCAAGTAAGTACATGAAAATTTTTTAAATTATTATAACATTTTCATAATCCTAGTATTGTAATCATCAAGTATAAAAATTTGAATTTAATGATCTAATCAACTTTCAATAACCTCTTTTAATTGTAGAGGTGAAATTAAGAAATAGAAGAATAAAATTAACAATGATAAATTTTATAAATCTTAAAACATTTTATTATTTAACTAGCTAGGCTATTATAGGAAAAAAAAAAAATTAACAAGAAACCTAATCTAAATTAATTTTTCATTATTTTAATTCTATTAATAAAAATTATAATGAATTAATAGTTTTTTTGTCTTTTATATTATTTCTTTGTTTTTCTCGCTTTTAATTTAATTCAAACAAGCAAAAAAAAGAAAAAAAGAAAAATCATCATCATTATCACCTACGTACTACCATTGTATTGTCATACACCCATATTGCACGACACGACATGAATATAACATATAATATTTAGATACATATGTAGTATAAAAGGTGAAAAAACTTGTAAAATTTAGAACAAAAATACAATCAAAATCAAAACAATCGGCAAAATTTCCTTTTTAGCACTTTTCCAAAAAAATTTTTGAAAAAAGTGCTTATTAGTTTCACTCTGTCCGTCCGTCCGTCCGTCCGTCCGTCCGTCCGTCCGTGGACACTTTTTTTGTTTACAAAACTTCTACACCCTTTAAGATAGAAAGCTGAAATTTCATACGTACATAGATCTTTACTAGAAACTTATTTCCGTAGAACAAAATTTTTACCTATCTCCCCCCCTCTAGAAGTTATACCCCCCCAAAACCCTAAAAATGGCCTTTTTTAAATATTTGTTGCAATGAAACCATAAGCATTTTTGAAATTTGGCAAACGCAGAAAGGCAGTGGCTTGCTTCCGCTAGCGCGATATACTATAGTTAAACTTTAGAAAAACAAAATGGCTGTTCAAATTTACCGTTATCTAAAATCCTTTTTTTTCCAAATTTTTGATGTCATTTTTCTCCTATACCCCAGCCTGTAGTAGCTTGAAATTTTAGGAGCTTTTAGACATTAACAAATAGTTCATTTCGTTAGAAGACAATTTTTTTCCATCTCCACCCCCTCTCACGTTATCACCTCTTGAAATTCGTAAAATTTGAATTTTTGACACCTTATATTTCCGAAACCGCAAGCTTTTCCAAATTTTTATAAACGCAAAAAGCTAACGGTAAATTCCATGAAATTAAAAAATATAATTATTTTTCTTAACTCACACAATTAACCCTTAAAATCGAGCATTATGTTAACCCCTTTTTATATTAATTTTTGCTTTATTTCAAACACTGCATATATGCGTCATCCTAAATATATGCAATTCTAGAAATAGTTTTGTATATGAATGAAAATAATTCTTATAGTGTGATAGGTATACATAGACTGTATTTAAAAGCAGAATTTTCACTTGTTGAAGGGAAAAGTGCTACAATACAAACCATTGGTTTGACCCAACTTTATTATTTCTATTCTTATTCTAATTTTTAACAAAAACCGGTATATAATTAACAAAATTATTTTAAATACATACATATGTACAAATTCTAGTCTTGTATATATGTAGGTTTAGATACATATATTATGTTTATTATAATTAATTATAAAAATAAAAACTTGTATTGGTAAAGCTTTTTCTTTTAATTTATAAAATTTTTTGCAAAGACACTAAATTCGATCAAAATGGCAAGTTTCTATGGCAAAAGCAAAAAAGCAGAAACAAAAATTTAAAAACATGAATGATGTAAAAACTTTTGTGTTGAATTTTTAGTTTTGCCATTTTTAAAATTTCGAGGAAGTTAGAATTTGCAAAAGCGATCTATAAATAAGTATGTTGGAAACAAAAAGATTTTTTTTTTATTTTTATTGAAATTATTAAACTTAAAAAATATAAGTGCCTTCTTTTTTGAATTAAGTAATCAAATTTTAACAATAGAAATCCGCTTTTTATTCTATTAATTAAATTCAATTTTTTTTTCATTTCAGCAATTCAAGAAAATTATAATTACAGGAATGAGATAGGAACTATTAAATTCAGGAAAAATTTTGTTAAATATAAAAGTAAAGAATACTTATTTGTTTCTCAGATAAAAAGTCTAAAGAGAGGGTAAAATTTAAAATGAGATTTCGTACTCCGCTTTCGTAACATATGATTACGAATCTATGCGACAAAGATAAACCTGGGGTTGTGGCGACCAAAAAAATAATATCCTAATAAACTGTGTTCCACATTTGTTCATCGACTGCTTATTTCTTATTGAATAAGTAACGCTTCTTGCAGATTACTGATGTGTTGAGAATCACCAAAAAAAAAGAAAAACTAATGTGACCTAAATATAGCCGACATGGTTATCGATTTACTTGTTTAACATTTTTAGACCTTTGAAATTTAATTCCATTAAATTTTAATAAATTTTGTGATCAAAAATTTTGAAATTCCCCTTAAATTATTAGCATAATATGGTAGAACTCTATCTTAAGAAATTAATAAAATCCAATAATTAGGAGCAAAATTATGATGACTAGAAAATTTTTGTATTTAATAAATTTTCTCGCAAATACTTTCATTACAAAAATTGAAATTTTGTAAAATTTCTGTGATTTCTTGTGTCACTAGCAAATTATAAACATGTGAACAAATCAATTGAAAAATATACTTTAAAATTTTCGTAATAAACTGGATATGATAATTAAGGAAATCTATAGTAAAAATTAAGATTTAAATATTAAATCTATATACTCAATTAAATATCGAATAATTATTTTTTATTTAATGTTTATTCATAAGATAAATTAATTTGATGATATGCTAATTTTTTAATATTTTGGTGTATTGTTAAATTTGCGGTTAATTGTGATTGTAAATAAAAATTAAAAAAAAAAAAAAACGTAAAATAAATTTGATATTTATTAATCAAATTAATTAAAATATGAATTGAATAGAAAAATTATAAAAAATTAATGAGTATATACAAACAAGTATTGGCAAATAATTTTTAATATTTAAAATTTTAATAATGAAACCTAGTGTTTTTCTTAAATACGTGCACGCATGTATATCGTGAGTTAAAACAAAAAGCATTGTAGGAAGATATTTTTTATGTGAAAATTGTAATCATTGTTTAAATTTTAAATTTTATCTAATATACTCGTATTATTAAATATTATATTTTCTTACAAATTTACTTTTAGATTTAGAAATCTATCATATCATTTAAATTATTGGTTGGGAGATAAGAAAAACAATGTTGCATAAGAACATAAAGCGATCATGCAACTATTACAGACATCTTGTCGCATTCAAACATGTTGGTCATATATGTAAACTGAATAATCAAATATGTATGAACTGATTTAAAATAACTGAGTAATTAATATTTCTGATTGATACCGTTTAAGTGTATTTAAGTTTTAAATACTAAAAATACTAAACTCTAAGATTTTCTTAGTCTGCTGAAACTTGTTCGATTTTACAAATTTAAAATAGCCCTTCTGAATATAACCGATTTCCTCGAAAACTTGAAAATGCTACTAAGTTTTTAAAAGATTTTGACCTTGCCCTTAAATATCCCTGAAACTAAAAAGAAATCTTCGACACCATTGATATACCGTTAGAAGAGAAATCTAATAAGCTTCAAAATGACTATTCAAACTTGGTTTTACTTTTCATACTCCCCGAGCCATATTATCAATAAAAATGTAAAAATTGGACGGTTTTCAAAAATTTCAACTTTGAGGCCTCACAACTTGAAATAGCAAAATGCTCAAACAACAAAATGTCAGTTGGCATTTTTTTGTTTTGTTTTTTTGTTTTGAGCACACTTAATGTTTGAAACGTGTTATATTTTCCAACTCCATAAAAAAATTATTTTTAAGATTTTGTTTTTTTTTTATTATTTTTGAAATTTCGTTACTATGTACTAGCCCCATTTTGTATTCACAAAACTTAAAAGAATAAATGTGTATATTTTGTTTGTATGAATACACATGTGTACACATAGTACAAATTTGTGGTTAAATGACAATATTAAAATAATAATAAAAAAAAAATAATTTAATTAATCGAAACTGACCGGTTCTTTGATTGTCATTAACAGTTGGACATAATACCTAATAAAAATTGAAACGACAACGTTTTCAAAAATTTCTATATTTTTTGTGCTTTGTATTTTAATTTCCGAAAATGTTTTGTTTTTTTTTTATTTTTCACCTTTTCTTCTTTATTTCACCTTATAATAATCTCATAAAATTTACGAATATTGTTTTTTTGAGGCTTTTCTACATACATACCTACATACTTACGTACAGCCGTAAGTGGATTCAGTTTATTTTTTATAATATTATAATTTTTGACATATTTTTTTTGTTTTTTTTTTTTTAATTTGTATATAAATTGGATTTCCAAGAATATACAAAATGAATAAAATATGCATATATGTACATATGTATGTATGTAATTTGAATATTATAAAATAAAAATAAATGTTATTTTCTATAAATTAAATTTAAGCTTCTTAATACACACGCTTATAAGATGGAAATTACCTCTGATTTTTTATTCAAAATGAATAATAATTTTAAAATTAAAGTTGCTTTTTTTTTGTTAATAAAAGAATATTGCCATTTTTTTTTCTCTTTTATAATTTTATTTGTTTGTAATATTTTTTGGGATTTTAATTTCCATGAAAAATAAATTAATAATGCAATCTTTATTTATCTACTTATATTTGAATTGATTTGAATATTTCATAAAATAATAAAAAAATTAAGCAAAAACTAGAAAAAGTATGTGTATAATTTATTTAATTAACATATATTCAATACATACAGGCATAAGTATACATGCATGTATTTTGTACATATGTTATTGCCTAATTCAAAAATAATCTAAATCCAAATTTTGAGAAAAACTGAAAAAGTACAAAATTTTTAAAACTTATAATGCAAAACTCTGTACCAGGTTTTCATTTTTTCATAAAAATGCTGGTTTAAGGATTCGATTTCGGGGCGTAAAGTGGATTAAATTAAAAAAAAAAATTAACTTCTACCAATTTAATTTAACCTTGCCGCCCTAAAACCGCAAGGAAAAATAGACTTTAAAAAAAATTTAAATTACTCTTCTGAAAATTTTTCAAAATTTGACTTAAGATAATTCAGATTTTAAGTGACAACATATATGTGTGTAAATATATAATGAATAAATTTAAAAATATGAATAATTTATTTATTTATATGAGTAGTTTTTTTTTTAAACTGAATGGAAAGTGAGCTTAAGTTAAGTTTTTACTTCTTAAATTTTTTATATAATTTTTTTAGGAAATTATAAGTTTTTTTTTATATTTATAATTTATGGAATGATTTTTATTGAAATTTAAAATTTATAGTTTATAATTTAAAATATGAAGGTTTTGAGCTCCTTTTCTTTAAAAAAAAAATTAAATAATATTAATTTATAATACTTGTAATTCAAGAAACAATAAATCGAAGATTAAGTCAGAAACACAAAAAGAAAAAGAAATTTTTTTTTCATTTTATGATTCATAAAATATAGTATTATTTTAATATAATTTTAAAATACAAAACTAGATATTCTTATACTAAAATATTATCCTATGTACACAGCTATGATAAATCAATTGAAACTGAAGATCAACTTGAATAAATTAATAAACAAAAGATTCCTTAATTTTTCTGTAATTTATTATAAATTTATTTAAGAGAATTGAAGGAGTATGAAAAGGAGTGAAAGAAATAAATCTCCAATTAAAATTAAAGAGGGAAGACTCTTATGTTTTTTTCTTTAACATGAACAGTAATAAAATACAAGAATGAGTAGTTGTTAATCATGCCAGCTCTTGCAGTTCAACATAACCAGTTTGACAACAACCAGTGGCAACAATGGTTTTAATAGTTACAGATATTGGATTTCAAAAACACCTGTTTATATGTATATTAAAGATAACAAAATAACTAGAATACTAACGATGTATAGAAGCAAAATTGAACAACTGATCACGAAGGGAAACGAACGGGCAGGATTGCCGACATCTTAATTATTGTCCGATCTCTATATATCTAATAGAACGTAAACATGATCGTTCAGTTACTGAAACAAATTTATTGGCCCATTAAAATTTTTATGTCTAATCGAATACAAAAAGTGACATCAATAATAGCAGAAAGGGAAAATTCAGACCCAGTAGACGGCATTTAGAAATTCATTTAGAAGCAGAACACAAGAAAACTTTATGGGAAGCAATAATAGCAGAAATAAGAGACTAAATTTTGTTAAAATTAAAAATACATCAATCAGCCAATCACTACATTAGCACTAATTTCATAAATACAAAATATTAAGTATGAAAAAGTTCATTCATTATTGAAATAGAAAATAAAGCTTTACATTTTTCAAATAGAAATTGAATGGAAATGAAAAATTGAATGAAAACATACATTCATATATAATTAAATTTTATTTTTATCATTATTATTCTTTTTTCCATTAAAACTTCATTCATTGCAAATTAACATATCGGTTGCATTAAATAACAAGCTTTTAACATATGTACTTATATATTTGCAAATATTTTGCATACAATATGTGTGTAATACAGTGTGTATAGTATGTTTAGTAGTTGTAAATTTAATTAAATTACTTTTAAATTCTATAAATCTATTTATTGTGACAGCATCTGATGTAAAATTAGTAATTACTATAAAAAAAAATTTTATTTGTCGAATGTTTTGAGATTTTTTTTTATTTCTTTCTTATATTAAGGTTTTTGTTCATTATATATGCATGTATATATGATTTGGGATATCAAAAAAAAATTAATTACTTGAATTACGTGGGAGATCTTGTTATATAAAAATCAAAAGCAATTAAGCCTGGTTTAATTAATATTCAAATAAATTTTGACAAATTAATGTATGTGCTTAATTATTTTCAAAATAAAACAAAAATGAGAAGAGCTACTAGTTATAAACTTACCTACATATATTTTTATTTAATGAATTTTTAATTCAAAACTTGCTCAATTTTTGCTCATTCACAAATTTCGTTTTTATAAATACAGTAGAACACGCTTAAGTACAACTCAGATGAATGCTCGTGCGTAGAACACACTTAAGTATAACTCAGATAAATGCAAAACTCTCTTAAATAAACAATTTTTTATTATTCTAATGTACCATTCGTATATAATTCATATGAATTATATTTTTAAAAAATTTTCTTCAAAATTGCAATGATTTTTTTTCTTAGTAGGTTTACACACTCTATTTCGCAAATTGTCAAAAAACGGGCATGGAATTGCTGAATGGAATAACTTAAGTTGGAATTCCTTTTCGAACATGCTACGAAAAAATTTCAGAATTTTCTACTTTTCGCAATTTGTTATTGAAATTATATCTTTTGAGCTATCAAATTTTAAAATGCGTTCTGCTGATGCAATTTCGAATACGTCGTTTAACAGTTATACATTCGTTTTTGTAATATGCAATTAATTTTTTCTTTTTATTTTGTTTTTGTTACACTACGTTATATAGGTGATACTTATGTATATATCTACACTTCAGTATGACGTGAATTACAATAAACTTATCCAAATATATAACAGTTTTTTTTAATTTTCTTAATTTACAAATTACATTTACGTATAAGTGCAAATTGCGCTCCCCGAAATATAAATCGGCCCTATGGATATAATTCTGTCCCATGTATATAATTCGGTCCTAGAAATGTAACTCAGGCCTATGGATATAATTTGGAGTATGCACTTATCATTGCTCTACTGTATATATAGATATTGTGATTATCCATCATGTTATTAATTATGTTAGAATTAGTATAATAATTATTTATCAAAATCTGAAACTTTTTTTCCCATAAAATATTTAATAAATACTATTTATTTTAATAATATTCTAATATTATGTTAATAAATTTACGCTAACATCTCTGAAAAGTAAAAATTGAACGAGTTTTAAAAAAAAAAAACTTCTTAGAATAATTTTAGCATTATAAATTATTTTAAATGATTTAACGATTTGATTATAATTATCATAATGATTAAATTTAATTATAAATTCTATTTTAATTCATTATATGTATATATACATATATATGTATATCATAAATAAAAATTTTATTAGATGTTAAAAATAAATTTTTAACGAAATTGCTAAATACTTAAAATAAGAAACAAAATAAAAGCAAAACATTTTAAAAAAGTTTATGTAGAATCACTTTATAACAATATATTAAAATAATTAAGAATTCAACCTTGAATAATAATATCAGATATTTTTTGATTAAATAGAGGGCTGATATACATAATACAAGGGTATTATATATTAATATGTTAATAAAATATTCAAAATTTTTATATTAATAATCTTAACCTTTAATACCGTTATCAAAACTAATATCGTATAATTTCATTTTTCAGTATATGTTGTAACTCAATTTACCGCACTGAACTTAGGAAAACTAATTACGGTATAACAGGAATCTTCGGTAAAATTCTTAAAACATTTTATTTTGAACTTTCTTTTAGAGAAAGAATTGTTCTTGTGGGGGTGGGTATGGAGGATTAGAAGCTATAGCTCTTTCAGTTAGAGAAATATATTGCTTGCAACTTTTTATCATATAATAAACCTGCATAAAGGCAATGTACATATTATATGATTAATGTCAAATTTGTCGTTTTCGAGTAATAATTAAAAATTAAAAATTTTTCAAAAACAGTTTTACATTTTTGATTTCAGGACGAGTTTAAAGAGTAAATTATGATGTATGTGCCCCTAATTGTGAGTTTTGCAATGAATATTTTAGTTTATAACAATTTTTATTAACGTTAACAATTTCCGTGTAAGTATTTGAAATATTTTTATATCAAATTTAATTATTTTAAAATGAAAAAGCTTAGAAATAACAAATAAAAAAAGCAAATAATTTAATCTATAAGTATTTCTAATACAAATAATAAAAAGTAAATTTAAAAAAAAATTAGAAAATAAATAAGAATTAAAACATTAAAATTACGAGTATGTTTGGATAATTTCAAACCACATCTACACTTTAACATACACACTTGAAAATACTCGTAAATTAATTAATTGTTTAAGTTGAAATTAATGTGACTTTTCTATAAAACTATAAATGTAATACAATCAAAATAAATTTTTATTAATAGAATTATAAAAAAAAATAGAACACCACAGTAACCTTATCCAAATAAAAATGTTGATAAATCACTTTAATAGGAACAATATGGCATTTTTTTATGATTTAACCTTATAAAAGAGTTGAAGTATGGCATTACAATGAATTATACACACTTGAGGTATATTTTCGCTCCAATTACTCGCCTAAATTTTTTTTGGAAACGAACAGATTTCATAAGCAGCGCAAGTGCTGTTTTCATACAACTATTCTGTATTGCGAGTAATTCAGATTTGGATTTAATTTTATCAAAAAAACAATATGAAAAGGAAGCGATTTATAAAATTTAATTAGATTTTTATTGCTTATAACAGTGGCGACTGGTGGGCCTAAACTATAAGCGATAGAGCAATCATGAGCGTTATTTTGTGATCACTGAAATTTTGCAAACATTTGTGTTGATAGTTTGAAGTTAACAGCAAAATTAATACTTTAAGAAAAATTTTTAGAAAACCTCTATTCAACAGTGATATTCAAAAGGAAATTTGAAATTAATTTTTCAATTTTTACAAATAAAAAATTAAATTTTTCGTACGTAGGAACAACTTACTCAGTTCTATATACTCTAGTTAATATAAGTTTTTATTTATAAAAATTAGATAAGTTAAGGTAAAAAATTTTAAATTTCCAAGAAAAAAAGTAAATAATAATAATATTATTATTATCAAATAAACTGTTATACTAATAATAATGATAAGATTAAATTACGATTGGCATACAACATATATTTATATAATCATACACATACACATTACGTATACATACATAGATGTATTATGTGCTCATATTTATTTTGGTATACTCATATAAAAATTATAATATGAGAAAGATAAGTTAAAATTTTCAGTGCTGCCACTGCGTCTACAATTTGATTATAAAAGAAATAAATGCCATGTAGTCTATGAATGACACTGAAGATAAAACATTAAATTAATCTGCACACATTAATACATATGTATGTACCTACACAAAATATAAATAGAAATATGTATATTTTGTATATGATGTGAGTACACAACCTACTTTAATTTTTAATTTCTAATGTAATGTAAGTAACCTATTCAAATTGTATGATTTTTTTTACAATCTTAAATTTAATTTTTAAAGCTCATATATTATAATATATTTAATCTAAGTAAAAAGTATAGTTAGTTACATATTATGTACGAATGTATGTAAAAATGTAAAATAGATGTGTAGGAAATTTTATAGTTTTGAAATTATTTATGCACCCCTTTCAATTTACATAATAAGTACATATATCTAGTATATTACGTGTAGGTGTATTACAGTTGGAATTCTCAGGTAAGATAAATTTTAAGTATATTTTTTTTTTTTCATTTTTTAATTTTATTGATAGAAATAATTAATTAATTAGCTACTCGGCCAAGAATTTCTTTCTTGGTTGAGAATCTAATTTTGAATTTGAAATTTATCGAAAGTACACATACTAGGAAAATTAAGTATTTAAATTAAATTTTAATAAAGTTGGGTTGAACCAATTGTAACACTTTCCCCATCAACAAGTGAAAATATTTCAGTAAATAGCGAAAATATTTCAAAAATTGCATACATTTAGGATAAGGCAAAAAAAAAAAAATTAAAGAAACGTTAATTGGGAAAGAGAATTCAAGAGTTAACAAAAATAAATATATTTTTTGTAGGCTTAGTATTTATCGTTACCACTTTTATAGAATTTTAGAAAAGCAAGCAGTTTCGAAAATATAAGGTGCCGAAAATACAAATTTTACAAATTGCGAGAGGCAATAACTTGAGTGCGGGCGGAGATGGAAAAAAATTTTCATTTTGCGAAAATAATCACTCATTAGTGCATCAAAATTGTCTATTAAAATTTCATGCTCCTGCAAGTTACCATCTAAAAGAAAAACGATATTGAAAATTAGGAAAAAAAGATATCTTAGATAACGGTTAATATGACGGTAATTTTGTCTTTTTATTATCGAGGTAGAAGAAGCCAGTCGCTACGTTTTTGCGTTTACAAAATTTGAAAAATGGTTTCTCTAAAATAAATAGTCAAAAAATGATATTTTTAGGTTTTTGAGTGGCTAAAGGATCCCAATTAGTAGGTTGAACAAACTCCTTTAGTTTCCTCCTCAAAGCACTATTTTATTCCTTTAGTAAAATAGTGCTTTGCTATATTTGTACTTGCGTAACTTTCAGAATCTATTAAAATCATTCGTTTACATTGTATACATACGGTATAACATTAAAATTAAAATATCAATTACGTGCTCATACATTTTGTTTGATTTATTTGTAGAAATTATTTTAATTCATTACAGAATTGATAATTTTTAATTACATCACAACAAATAAAAAATAAAAAAGCATCGTAATAATTAATCATTAAAAAAAAACGGAAAAAAAATATTCATTTTAACGTGAACAAAATTTTCATTGAAAAAATGGGGGAGAAGCTTTATATAAAGTGCTTTAATGTAAACATTCTTTACTCTAAATATATTTTTTAAAAAACCTGTATAGCAAAATTACACAGTTCCATCGTATCCATGCCGTTTTCCATTTCGAATTTTTAATAAATGAAGAATTACAAACCTCACCAGGCTATTTGTAAAATCGTGTTAAAAACAAAGATCGTGTACAAAAAACCAAAATTTTTTTTTTCCATTAAATTCGTTTAGATTATAAATAAATGAACATAGATTTATAAAACACATATACATATGTTTATATTTATGTGTGTAAAACCATAAATTATAATATAAATTTTTCTTTTGGTAAATTTTGATTGACGAAAATAATAAACTTTAATTACACAAATCAAAAATAGCAAACATAGAAAATGCATTTTCAATATGATAACATTTAGAATCTTTAAAATAAATATACACAATAAACCCACATTAACAAATAAATATTAAAAAATGCAGTCAATATATTTTATAACTAACTGTATTTTTTATTTAAAAGAAAATAAGAATTTTAGATTCCATTACAATAAACCAATCTTGTTTGATTGACAATGCAACAAGTTTGATTGTAATACAACAGGTTTGATGGGAATGCAACAAGTTCGATGGCAACAAGTTCGATGGTTTGATGGTAATGCAACAAGTTTGAATGCTAATTTGTTGAAATGCAAAATATATGATTTGAAATTCATATATTTCAATATAATTTCAATTTTTAATGCTGTAATAAATAATTGTAGGTAAAATATACCTACAATTATTTATTACTGTAATACATGTAAAACATCTGTATGGTAACCCAAACAATCACTTCAATTTCAACAATAATTTATTAAACGATTTTTGCCCTTATAGGAAAATTTAAGAAACAAATGGGAAAAACTGAATAATAATAATTTTATTATTATTCAGTTTATTTTTATTTATTTTGTCAATATTTACTAAATTCTGTGAACTTCGATTTTTCCGTAACCAGACAATTTCTAACATGTCAAAATCTAGTAAGGCTAGTCTGAAAATTTCCTACTAGAAGCACAAAACGAAACAAATGCTGTAAGTAATAAAACCCCATTCCATAACCTTTCTAACTCACACAATGAAGAAAATTTTAAATTTTTGAAGAAACCTTCTATTTTCGACTTTACCATAATGTTCAAACAAATTATATTCAACTGTATTGTTATGCATTTTACAATATCCTTTACACATTTTAATACTAAATATTATTATTATTCGTAGATACAAATTTTCTTATACCTGTTTTCTTTTCTATTTTGTTTTCATTATAACAGTTCTGATGTACATATATAAATTTATTTTATATACATAAATATTACATCAGTGTTATATCCACATAAATATAAATATACATAATGTTATACAAAATTTGTATGTGATATGTGATCTGTTGAACACGTGTGCCCAGCTTGATATTTGAATAATATGATGTTTGCGTTTTTTGTTTTGCTTGTTTGTTTGTTATCTCTATCTTCTTGCATCTATTCAATTTCATCTAGGTTTCGTCTTCATACACAAACAAAAAATTAACAAAGAAATAAAAAAAAATCACATATTCCTAAAAGTTGATCTTTTTCTTTATAATATGTACGAATAGTTGTTGTTGTTGTAATACTGTTGCAGTATAATTGCAGTATACCATATTCAAAATCTTTAATATCATTTGTATTTATGTTTGTTTTCATATAATTGCATTTGAAAAATTGAATGCATCTATGGGAACATACAAAAATAGAATAAGAGTAGTTCTTTCCTTATATTGTAAAGACGTGTATAAGCATTTTATGTATTGCTTTTGTGAATTCTTAATAAATTGCTTGTTTTTCATTTCGTTAATTTTTTGATTTTTAAAATTTTATTTAGATATTATTCAATCCTTTTATTTGATAATCTTTACGAAGTGCTTAGTATATATCGTGTTTTAAACTTATTCTAAGTCATATATGTCAGTTATAATATTGCTCTAGAGTTACAACTAATTACATATACGGTATGGGAACATTTTGTTAAAATATCAATGCTCGTAATTGAATAAAAAATATTTTAAAAATAAAATTATGGTATAGTAATTTCGAAATTTGTATTGATTTTTAATAGGTTTCAGAAAATCGTAATTCCAAATAACAACATTGTATACGAATTAAATTTTCGCTCTTACGATCAAAATCAACTACAGTAGAAATCAGATCTAGTGAACATCCAAATTTATGAATTTCTCAGACGAGTGAACACACATATTTTAGCATTGATTGCCTTACAGCCAAACATAGCGTACAAATTTGAAAATGCAAATTTAGAAAATCTTCATAAGATTAATGGAAAAGGCGCAAACAATTTTTTCTTAGTTTAATTTATTTAAAATTTAATATTTATAGCGAACTTGTTCAACAGAATGAATAGCTAATATTTTAATTGTGTTCAAGATAGCAGACTTCTACTGTACAAAAACGGTACAAAAAATCTTTATGTTTTTCTCTGAGTACGAAATTTCATAAATTTTTTGCAGAAATTTTTTTTTTTTTTAATTTTTTTCCAAATGTAAATGAACTTATCGCTATATTTTGAATTGCATATCAAAATTTTTCTTTTCCAAATTTCTCATTTATTTTTTCCTCTGAAATTTTCTCTTATATTTTTTCTCTTACTCTATTGATGTACTATTTTAATTCGTTTTATATGAAGTAGTACCTAGCATGCCATAATAGTGAAAAATTTATTTTTCTTGTCATGTCTAATCTGACTGACTTTTTTTCTTGTTTTTTTTTTTCTTTTGTATAATAGAAAATTAAAATAAGATCAGACTTTATTATGCCCGTCGAGTCAAGTCAAGAATTTCACTTTTTTTTCTAAATTCTTGTTCTATTTAAATTCTATTTTTATTAAAAGATCAAAATAATTTCCTAAATTTGAAATAAAATAAAAAATAAATAAAAAATTCTTAAAATATCTAAAATTAAACGATTTTATTAAAAAAAGCACAAAAATTCAGTAGACTTTAAAATTTCGTTCATCATAATGGAAAACAAATAAAAAATGAATGATGTATTAGACTATTACAGAATTAAATGAATTAAAATAGCAAATAAAAAAAAAAAACAAAAAAAAAAATGAATAAAATTTGAAAACCCAACAAGATGATAAAAGAAAAGAAAATATTTATCTTAATTACTTTGCATTATTAGATAAAAAAAAAATCAGAAATTAAAAATTAAAATTTAAAACTATACAAGATCAATAAACTTAAATTTTATTTATTTTCTTTTCCCATTTTATTGATTTTTCTTTAATAATTAAAAAATTTGCATTCAATTTTATCGTTTTTATTGTAATTTAATTTTAAGTTTATTTTTTAAATTTTATTATATTGTAGTTTATATTTTTTAGTAGTAATTTTACTCCGATTTTCGGTATTCGCCGTAAACTATGCTATTATATATTTTGCACAATAAAATACGTGGCAAGATCGCAATGAATAACAAATTTTGAATTTTATCAATGACTAAACTTTAATAAGTTTTGTTTTAAAAATAGGTTAACAAGCAAAGTAGATTAACTAATAATGTTGTCATATTGCAACTCGCTGATGAAATTTACAGATTTTTAAGTGGAATGCAAGCGAATTCGAACACACTGTAATTACAGAGACTATGTAGAGTATATTCGAATTTTTTACAATACAGTTTTATATTATAAAATTTTTATTAAATCTGAATTTTCGAAAATATTCGTGTTCTCTAAAATGAAAAATAGAAAAATTTCCATGTTTTTTTTTACAACACTGGTTACCTCTTTCAAATCAATAAAAATATCATTTTCTTATGAATAAATTTATACTGCATTTCGAATGAAATATATTGACAACACATGCCAAAATCTAGATCAATAAATAATTTAAATAAATGACTAAAAAATAAAAATTATAGAAAAAAAAAAAAATATTAATTTATTCAATTTGTTATTCTATAGAATTTTTATTTAGAATTAAAGACCTACACTAAATCAAACTAAACCAAATAAAAATAAAAAAGAGATGATTTAAAATAATAAAAATAAAGAAAAAGAGCAAAATAAAACGTGGGTGGTCTATAATTATAAAGAAAACTTAAAGAAATCGAGAAATTAATTGGGGAAAATTTACCATTTTTTTTGTATTTGTATTCTAATTTTATTTTTTTCTGAATTTTATTAATTTAAAATTTTTTATATTTTATATCTTAATTTGTTCCAATGAATAACTTCATTCTTCCTAAATCAAAATTTTTGTACTAAATTTAAAACCTTTATTAAAATTCTAGTATAATTTAAATTAACATTTTTTTTATAGGAAAAATTAAAAGTTAACAAAATGTTAAAATTCACACAAATTGCAAGAATTGCAAAATTCGACATTGTACAGACCGTACATTGTACCTTAGGAATATTGTAATTTAAAATTCGAAATATTTAAATATCTCTCATATGCGTAATTCAGGATTAAAATGTAGTAGTGCATTATATCTTTGACTCATATTGTAGAATAAAAAATTTGAATGCACAGTGAAAAAATCGATATAATTTTTTTACTAAATGTTAAAACAGTGTTGCTAAGATTATTGAATTTGACCAAGCCAGACACACTTTTTTGCCAGATTTAACATTTTTATATCTAAACAATATGGTTTTCAAATATTTGGTAACGAAATCCGTTCATTTGACATTAATTTATTTTCAACTGACGATATATAGCGAAACGAAACGTTTGAACTGCTTTGCATTTTTTTATAATGCAGTTGCTTTGCAAGTTTTTTTACGGTATTAATACTGCCATGTAACTGTAGTAAAACTTTTTAGCTACATTTTAGATGTCACCGTATTATATGATCATTTATAGCTTTAATTTTTTGAAATTAAAAAAAATAATTTTATCAAAGCCGACGATATACGAATCAATATTTAAATACACGAATTTATAATTCGAGATCTGTCACATAAATAGTAAATTTTTAATCAAATTGTAGATTAACGTGATTTTATGTACGTAACATGACTGTAGTTTTTCTCACCTTTTTTTTTAATTTTTCATTTTGTTTTTTTTGAAATCTTAAGTTATTTTAAGCTTTTTAAGTGTAAAAATATAATATTAAAATTTCTCACAATATAAAATTTCTAAGAAAACAAAATTTATGCCTCGGTTTGTTTTAATTTTTTTTTTTCTTTTTTTTCTAAACTTACAAAAAGATTGAATAAATTATCAAATTCTAAGAACAAGATGCTTAAATATGTGAAGAAATCCCAAATAAAATTGAGGTTTACAAACAGCAATTCAATATACTTGTCAAATTGTTGCGTTAATAAATAAAATTAAAGGTATATTTTTATTAACCCACACAGATATTATGGAAAGGAAATGAGTACAAAACAAATTCTATTATTATAATTTTTTGATTTTTTGGGATCCTTAAAGAAGAGAATTTTTACTTATTATTTTGTTAATTGTAAAATATTTTATAATTAATTTATTTAGAAAAAATAAAAATTATTTCTTTTTTATAAATTTTAACGTAGGTGGATATAAAATCAAAATTTATAGAATATTTTTTTTAATTTTCTATTCAATTCAGTTCAGTTTTTGTAAAATAAGAAAAAATTTAAAAAAGACCAAGAAAAAAGAGAAAATAACATTAAATTGAATAAGTCAATAGATAAATCTTCTGAATAGCATTCAAAGGCATATATTATAATAAATTGATTTTGAGACAGGATTAAACAGTCGAATCTTGATAGGCATATTTAAGAAATTTTAAAATAGTAGACGATTGTTTATTGTACCTGATGCAACGCCCCCGTATATATTTATTTATTATTTAATATTGCTTAGCTCTGGCTTAATAAATTTATCAAGCCGGCCTTTAAATTTCAAAAAACAAAAAATACGTATATAATTGTATACCGAATCACTAAAAGATAGTGATAATTATCGCAAAAAGTTCGATATTATTATTGCGTACACAAACCAATTCATACATATAAATCGTGTTTAAAACAAAGCTTTTAAAACTTAGTGATTCGATATTTATGATTCGTTCAAAATGCTTCATTCATTTTATATAGAGAGTATAGTATTGAGCAACAATCAAGACGATCGATCGACTGTATTCAATAATATTTAATGATTTTCAAAATTGAAGATCATTTATTTAGATTTAAAGGTGTTATTTTTGTTCTTCAACTCTTTGAAAAAAAAAAAAAATTCTAAAGATTTTTACACGTAGGTTTTTTTCTTTCCTGTTTTTTACTGCTTTTTTTTATTTTACCATTCTTTAGAAGTTTTATTTTTTTTTATTTTTTTTTTATTTAATAAGTTGCAGCCAAAATCAAAACATCTTAAAAATCATACTGACATATTAAGTCTATTTAAAGGCAAAAAAAAAATATTTAAGAAAACTTTAGAAATTTATAAAAATGCATTTATATAAAGTATGTATGCCTTTTGTCCAATTCCTCCGCTTCTCATTAAAGCCTGTCTTTCTTTTTTCACCTCTCATTTATTTTTTATTTGAGTTTCTTCTTATTTTTATTTCTGTTTGTTGTTTTTTTTCTTTATAGTATTCTTATATGATTTTTCAAAATAAAATTTATTGGTTCCTATTGTACAAGTTTAACACTTGGATCCAATAAAAAAAAAAACAAAATCTTTAAGATCTTTTCAATTCTTTTTAAGAAGACCTTAAAAAGAAATCTCTTATATACTTATAAAATACAAAAAAAAAAAACAAAAATGAAAATCAAGTAAAATTGAAGTGAATAATAAAGAAAAAAAATTTATTATGCATATAAGTATAAGAACACAACACAAACAACAAAAAATATAATGAAAACCTGAAAAAATATTGGAAAAAGCAAAAAAAAAAAAAAAGAGAAAAAAAAAATAAAATATCACACCAAAAATTGAATTGAATTCCCAATGAAACATTTCGGACCATTTTTCACACAAAAATCCCGGATTCAATTCGTTTTACAATATTCTTTCTGTTTCTGTACCTTCATCTTTGACTTTAGCTTTCTTTTTAAGTCTTTCTTTACATTTTTTTTTGTTTTTCTTGTTTCTTCTTTTATTTTTATACTTTATTTATAATTTTTGCTCTTTTGTCAAATTCGTCTTGGTGTTTATTTTTTTTTCTTTTTATTTTTTTTTTTTGTAATACCTATTCACTTTTGAATAGCAATAAAAAAATACAGAGAACAGAAAATATTTTAAAAATTTTCAACAAAACACCATTCGAATCCGATCGGAAAAAATTACAAATAAAAATAATAATTTCAAGCTAAAAATAAAACAAAATAAAAGAAGCGTAAAACTGAGCGAAATTACGAACAGTCTTGGTAATAAGAAGGCAAACGGTTGAAGTTTAATCACGTTCTTCCGTTCGCAACAATAAAATTTTTTCCGAAAACAAAATTGAAATGTAAATAAAACTTAGCCCGAACATGGCTTATTCAGAAAATTCGATTCACAGCTTTTTCATTTGATCTTTAATTAACATTGATAACTTAGAGATTATCAAGTGAAGATAATTTACAAAACTTTGTTCTATCATAAACAGAAGTTTCTTAATGGGCCACATGACGTAAGGTCGTTTAGGCCGATATTTTGGCTGTACAAAAATTTTACATTGTTTTCAATTTAATCCTCTAGGGGTGTAGCAGATTTCTTTTTTTTTTAAATTGTTTCATTTACTTTTGAATTTGCCACTAAATTTAATAATAATTTTTTGCTAGGTAATTGATGAGATTAAGATTCAAAAGCTCAATTATTGAGTATAATTTTGTATGATCATACCATAATTTATCACTTAGAACAGCAATATGCATTTATTCTAACTAAAGTTAGGCTTTCTTTAAGTACGAATAAATGCATATTGCTGTAAGAAGGCTTAGTATTTTTTTGTTCTCAAAATAAATTAAAAAAACTGCTTGTACGTTACACATGTTTTAACTTTCCTTCTTAAGATTTTATTCAATATTGCGCCCAAAAATTATTTTAAAATTTAATTTCCATGATAATCAATATTAATTATAATTAATTTGAAAAAAGATTACCCAACCCCGATTAAAAAATTTATACAACAATATTAAAAATGAATTGCAATCTGTTTTTTTTTCTTTCTAATCTTAAATCCTTAAAGGCCTATCCTTGTTCTTTGATTAAATGAAAAATAATGAGAATACAAAAACATCATTATGTATAAGTGTGTATATGAATATGAAAAAAATTCAATTGCACACAATCATTTAAACACATTCAATCTATTCAAAAAATCAACATACTCACAAGCGAACGTATGTATGTATGTAGGCATACATGATTGTTATATGGTGTCATTCTTAACACTTCTCTAAAACGATTCATATACTTGTTAAGTGTGACCATCCGCCGCTATGAAATAATCTGGGCTTGCTATTCAAAGTAAAAGATGGAATTAAAAAAAAAAATCTGATTTTTTTTTACTTTTCCTGTTTTTTTTTTGTTTTTATCTTTCTTTCCTTGACTCTTATACTGTTTTTATTTATGGTGATTTAAATCAAAGGCGATTCTTAATTTTTTTTTTTTATTTATTTTGTATTTTTTATTCCTTTTTCGTACCTGTGTAAAACCTTTCTTCTTTACCAAACCTTATATACACATTTTGTAAAGAGTACAGAGAAATCCGTGCTGGTATACCTTTTTTGGGCATATGGAATTAAAATTGTACATATGTGATTTTTCAGTTGATTTGAGATTAACAAAGAAAAAATTTAGATGTGAACCTCACTTGATCGACTACATACAAACATGAGTTAACAGATCTTTGTTATTTTTTCGGATTATCGGTTAATTTTTTTTTTGTAACATTAAGTTCAACCGCCTAATCCAACTCAAGCAAATCTGTTAATTGTGTTGTATATTGTACAAATGGGGTAATAGTGCACCGCAGCCCGAGTATAAGACCCTATTGTTTTCCCAACTGGGTGAGGAATACGCTCCTACAGCACCAAGACCTAGCCTTCTTAGGTTATTTCTAAGCCTACAATTACCCGTCACGATCGATGCCGGTTAAAATTCTAACCTGGATTCTGCCCAACCCTATGGTATTTCTAAGGCGCTCTTGATCGTAGTCTCCTAGAAGCTTCCTAGTCTGTAGAGATAGTGAGACTCAAATGGAATTTTTATTAATATCAATTGAGAAGAAAGCGAAATACAGAAGATAAACCAACAAACCGATATTACGTTAAAATTAGTTAATGTACAATTCTCTTACATCAAAATGTTTGTTTTAGTTAAAAAATCACAACGCATGAAATTTGGCGAAGTTACAATACCTTTCTTATTGCGCGGAACACAGTCGGTAATAATATAAGAAAAAGAAAACTAAACACATAGAAATTGACGTCAAGGAATAATAGGTATGTGTGTATATGTAAAGGTGAAACAAACAACATATTTCCAATTTTTTATTATTATTATTTTTTTAAACAAAAATATTATATTCAATGCATTTTAAGTGTGACAAAAAAACAAACTTTCTTAAAACTCAGCTTAACGTTTGCAAACAATTTATTATAGACGAAGAAACGATTTTTTAAAGTTAACAAAAAATTCAACGAATACTGAAAAGGAAATCCATAATAAAATTTTAAATATACATATATATATATATATATACATGTGTGTATATCTACAATAAAGAGCATAAAATGTATTACAAGAAAATACTGACAAAAAAACATAAATAATATAGAATGTCAAATAAACTAAGATTTATACTAAGTTTAAACAAAAATAATGAAAAGTTAAAATGAAATTCATGTTAGAAAAGTACACAAAATTTACAATCGTAAAACACAAGTTAGAACTTATTATAACTAATATACACACATTATAAAGATTAAAGAAAGAGAAATGTAAAAATAAAAAAAAAAACAATTTTTTTTTTGTTATTCATTTTATTACAGTATGTAAGGAAATTTGTAAACTACAATTCTGCTCAGAATACATTTTTTTTATGATTTAATTAGCAACAAGAACCCCAGTAAGTCAAAATACAAGAATTAAATTTGGATTACTAAAATCAAATAGTAAGAAACAAAGAAAAGTACAAAGAATAAATATAATTTATTTCAAACTGCCTTATATGCCTAGATGCCTTGGAGGGAATTCACCTTATGCCGTTAGAATTTCCTAAAAAATTCATCAGTTACTTCTGATAGCAAATAAGTTACCTAGATAAGAAATATAAAATGGACCCCCAGCTCAATTTCTAAGCTCTAGTAAACCCAAAACTTTAACAAGTTCGTAAAGTTTGTGACTCCTGAATTTATATTTTAAATTTCAAGAAAATTGGTTGATTATTCCTCTTTATATATTTATTCCTAAAATATCCTAACAGTGGTTCAATCAGTGACACAGCCAAAATAAACTCACCAATAAAATTTTATCAAAATTGATTCAGTCGAATTTGAGATACACGCATGCACACGCAGGTGAACAGACCAAAATCTTGTTTAAAATACTTTATTTACGCTTCCCTGGCATGAAGAAGTTATTTTACACCAAAAACTCTATATGCGAAATTTGTTACCATCACACAAACTCCATTATTGTATGAATACGATCGGTAATAATGTTTGTGCTGGGTTTCTATTTACATAGAATTTTATTTAAAAATATTGTAATACTACACCAAAAAAAAAAACTCTTCCAATTGTAATAGGCTTGAAATTGAATGATGGATTATTACAGACCAGAAAGAAATTTTTAAAAATTTACTCTCAGGTAAAAGCAGTAATTTATACTGGCATGCTCATAGGTACATACATATACATATATACAAAATAAATACGTAAACAAATTTATACAATCCCACTATATATTTATATAAAGTCATCAAAAGTATGAATATATTTATTTAAGAAACAATATGAATGTTAGCTATATTGTACAAATGTTTTTGTTAAAAACTATTAAGGTAAATATTTAGTTATCTTTTTTCGAATTGGATTTTGGTAAATATTTTCTCAGTTTACATGCATAGTTTAAATGCACTTAAATATTTAAGAAAGTTAGAAAACTATACAGCTAGCAATATTATTAAATAAACAATAGTCAAATAGTACTTATACAAAATGCTAATAGAGAATAAAAGAATTGAAAAAGGTAATCAAATGAATTTTGATATTTTAAAATCCCTTTACTAATCACACAATAAATGTATAGTATTTCAAATGGTCGTTAAGTTGGTCAACTAAAAATATCAACAAATATTTTATTTAAAATATATGTAAATAATGTTGAATTCGAATAAATAAACTTGGAGAAAATTGTTGTATTTTTAAAATATTCGAAGTTTGTGTACATGTGTGTATACATAAATACCATATTTATTTACTTATTACTTAAATTTTCATATAATATTCAAAATATAACCTTAAAACAAAAGAATTTATCAAGATATGCGTACGACAATGAGTATATAATTAAATGTATATGTAATTATGTATGGTTATATGTACGAATTATATAAATGTACGTAAAATAATACGATTTTCCGAGACTTTACTTAAGTCTTCCATAACTACAAGCTAACTAAGTAAAATAACGAAGACATAACATAAAATATCGTCAAAATTTTGTCAAAAATATCGTCAAAACGTAATCACAAAACTAAGAACAAAGGACAACAATAGTTTAAAACTTTAAGGCAACAAAAATGTCGACCTAAGCCGTAGCATGCCTCCATAAGGAAATTATTCAAACTCAGCCGAATTCGACCAACGATAAAACAAAACAAAATAATAGTTGCATAGGTGTAGTTGAATGTAATTGCATAATTTAGAACTTCGATTTTGAACACTGGTACATCATTTTACTGGGTTTTACGTCCCCCAATTTGATGTCAGCAGAAAAATTTCAAAATTTGACTCCGTAAAGTAATTTTTCTTATGCAATTAATTAAGCCAGAATACTATTCCATTCTATTTGGTATTTAATAATCATTGTATTAAATATTATTAATTAAGTCATTTAAAAAAAAAAATTGCTTTAAGCTTGACTTATTAGTTCTTTATATGTTTAACCACAATAATTTGCATTTTTTATTTTATTTTTTCTTGTTCATAAATTCGCAGTAAAACCACAATTGGTTTTATAAATTTAGTTAAAATGTTTCAATACATGATCTAGATTACAATAAAATCTTAGAACAATCATTGTATTAGATTGTATGTGGGCACAATTAAATTCTATAATGTATTTTATGACTAAAAATTACATAGTTTAGACACAAACCATAATTAATTGAAAAGGTTAACCAGTTTTGATTGTTTGATTGCTTATTAACAATGTAAATATTCTATTCAAAAAATAATTCGAGTATTTTTGTGAAACGAAATAATAAGAACACATAAAATTTAAGTTTCAACTTTAAAGAGACACACATAACAAAAAGAAACATATTAAGACAAAAATCTCAAAAAATATTTTCCCAAACATTTGAAATTAATTACAAATTTGCATAATTATTATATTTTGTAGCTAAAGCTGCAAGTCAAATTTGAAGAAAACAAATTTATTGTACATAATAGGCAATAGTATTAAAAAAATGTGTAGAAAGTTGAACAAGAGCAGAAGTTTATCTGTGCTATTTGTACATGTTGGCTGTTTTTGGTGTACTGTGATGAGATTGTCTCGCGAAGATTCAAGATACGATCATTTAACGACTGTGTTGGGTTTGTGAACATTACGGGCGTCCAAGGATATGAAATGACATATATGATGTTGACGAGAACAGAAGCCACATTATTGGGTGAAATTGTTTTGCGGAACAAAAGCACATTTTATCGAATATAAACTCTTCTGCAGAACCATGAATCACAAAATGAACTGAAGAAAGAGTTTGTTAAGGCGCAAACGCACCGCTGATGAAATTGTGAAAGTTGTCACACATTCAAATTCATCAAAAAAACTGAGCGTAGTAAGAAACATCAACGCAGAATATTTTCAATTTATTTAAGGCAAAATCTCAGTACAAATTCTACTGATTTAGAGTACGAGGCACAAAAGGGCACACACAAAGGTTAGAGCATTAATTACTTGAATTTATATTCATTATGCGCTATTTATAACCTTCTGAGTCACAAAAAGGAATTATAATTAAACGAAAATATCTCACACAATATTAGAATTATGAGTTAATTAAATTAATATAAATAAAATGTTCTATAATATGCTTGCAATTCATGTGTTCACTTTTACATTCTTATTTTAATAAAAAATCAAAAATATTTACATACATGTAATGCGGTTATAATATTCAAGCTTGATGAAACCTAAAAGAATCATTGTAGTTTTGCGGACAACTTTCAATTAAAAAAAAACACACAAAATTTAAAATGTATAACACATGATTTAATTTAATAAACTAAACTGAAAGGGATTCTCATTTTAATTACTTATTTAATATTTTTTTTCTTTTTGCCTAAAATTACATAATTATCATCCTTCACTTATTTATGTTGATAACAAGTTGTGTTTTATACTTATATTGTATACTTGTTATGTAATTGATCTTTAATACATTCTTGTACACAGATAAAAAATTTTAATTATTACTTAGTTATTTTTCACGAAGATTAAAGACTTTATCAATCCACAAACACATAATAAAATATTTTCTTATTATAATTTTCAATATTAAAATTTTTTAACATTTATGAATCTTATGATTTTGATATCAGTACATATATAAAAAAAATTTGATGTGACCAGCACATAACCGATTGCAATGTATATTGCTTAGTTTAGTGAAAGTGTTACAGAAGATTATAAAAATGCATTTTGGACATTTCTTCCAAAATTAAGGAAGTTGGCAAACTTCTAGCCAACATATTCAGATATTTGATTATTTCCCACACGCAAAAATGTAAAATTGACTCGGAAAAAGGTCGAGTTTTCAAGGTCTGATATATTCCAAAAGTTGATTAATCCGTGCCATAGTCAAAATAAACTCAGTCTCATTCTCGAAGTAAACTCAAATATAAATTTTCGTGTAAATCGGTCCTGCCGACATCTCTCTCAAAAAAAATTTATTTACATTTTCCCACAACGGACAAGTGCGTTCCCACCAAAAACTCGATATCCAAACTTTGGTGCCATAACATAACCTCCCTTATTGTATGCAATGCGGTTGGTAAAAAAAAAAAGTTGATTTTCAGAAAAATAAAAAAACATTGAACATTTTTTTTTTTTGTACTTCTTCTGAATAAATTTTTTAAAGGGCTTCAGTATTAAATTTCAAAGTAATTTTCTTGGTTTTAATTCTTTTACATTTCAACTTTTTTTTTCTTTTGAGTTTTCGATTTTCAATTTTTCATTTTTCATATGTACCTCTACATTCACGCTACATACACATTTTCTTATCTGAATTAAAAATATTGTAAATCAATAGCCGCTATCGCATATTATATATAAAATTTAAGTATAATGTTCGAATCATAAAATTAATGAAGTCATTTTCAAAATGAAGAAAATATCGAAATAACAACAAAAAAAAATCTATAAGTTTATAATAATTAAGATAATAATTAAATGCTAAGTTCTTGAATTTAAATGTAACCCAAGATTTTTCAACAGAATTACAATAAAGTAAGGAACAACTACAACATTAGTTACAATATTCATTATAATATGTACTCGTATGTACCTATATACATACATACATATGTATTAAAAACCATCGCCTAGAATTAATTATAAATGATTGAATTGATTTTAAGAAATTTTATTTGAATTGACAGAAATGAAAATCTATTAACCACAAAAAAAAATAAATAAATAAAAAAATAAATTATTGGTTTTGACATAAATGAAGGCTATTTTCTCTTTTTGTAATATTATGTATTTAATTAAAATTGTTTGATTATTCAGGGAAACATTTTAGAGCGGCTCCAAAGCAAAAGAAAATCAAAGGATTATAATCTTGACCATAATTTCAATTGTACGATTTACATACATACTTAGTCTAAATATTGATATATTTATGTCAATAATTGAAAAAGTTGAAATAAAATTACGAGATTATGACATTCGAGTTTCGTTTAAAATTATCATAACGTAAAATTATTAGGTATTTATAGCATGATCGTAAATTTTTTGCACATGTTCACATTTTCATACGAAGAAATTGTTAGCAGTTTTAAAATTAAAAATATTGTATACTTGACTGAACTTTGGTGACTCACCGCGATTGAATTTTTTCAACATTTCTTTGCTCCAATCGACACGAGCCTTCTTTTGTGCAATCGTCAAATTTTTTGGGATCCATCGACAACACACCTTTTTCACGGCAAGATGTTCATGCAATATCTTATGTACGCTGGTGGAACTAATGCCCAAGGATGCCTCAATCTCACAGTATGTCGCATGCCGGTCCATCATTATCATTTCGCGCACAGCATCGATGGTTTCCGGCAAAACGACCGAAATTGGCCGACCTTCACGAAATTCATCCTGGAGCGAACGGCGTCCGAAACCAAACTCTTGGTACCAGCGATTTACAGTGGTTTTTGATGGTGCTTCATCACCAAAAGTCGAAACAAGTTGATCGAGACACTCTTGTCTCGATAATCCGCGCCGAAAATCGTAAAAAATCATCGCACGAAAATTTTCACGGGACAATTCCATTTTTTGACCGAGATGAATTTTTCAAGTCAATGTAAACAAAACAATTCGCGCTCGAATGACAAAACGTTCTGAGTGAAGTTGTTCTAAAAAATGTCAAACTTTCCAATGGAAGTGTCAGATTGCACCTGGCAGCACTAGTATTGCCAGGACCCGAAATATAAATAGTGACCTACTCATCTGTATATCTAGTGTTGTAATTATGCACTACAGTGCCGTGTCATAAAATGAAGCCCCTTTTTAATGTCATTGTTAATTATTTTATATACATATATGAACAGTTTGTAAAAGTTTGTGTTTCTGGGTTATATTTAATATATTTAAATTATTATATAAATTACTAGTGGGCGGCCGAATATCTAAATTGTACAACTTTTTAATTGTTTTGTCTTGCAATGTTTGTAGTTTATCAATGTTTTGTTGAGACTTTTAACTCCGTAGATCGACAAAACGTATAAAATGTTGCTATTAAACAAATTTGGCGATAGCGTTTTATGTAAATTCCAATTAAGGTCTTTATCTTATAGTATTATAACTAGATGGTAAATAAGAAACTCCAAAAATCTCCAAAAATATTTTTGCTACAGCCTATTATCATATATTGGCAGAATCTGTGGATTCCTAGTGATCACAAAAAACACTTAAAATAGCTCTATCTCTTCTGGTGATAGATATAATAATATCATTCAAACTATGGAAAAAGGAGATGTGTTAGATTAATAATGCAAATCACATACTTTTATAGTTTCACTCATCTTTTTCAAAAGGAAAACTTTTCTATTTATTTCGATTTTTAACCACAAAATATGAAAAAATAAAACCGTGTCAAATCATTTTGAATATTTTTTGACCATCAATAATTTTGTAATTCTCCAAAAACGTGAACGTATTTAACTGAATAATGTTAACATAAGGTTAACATAAGCTTATCGTAATATAGAACATAAGCTCTTTGTAATATAGAATAAATTATACCATTGTACAGACAAAAATTATTGTGGTTGTACAAAAAAATAAAATTAAAAATCATAATATTAAACTCATAAGTTTAAGAAAAAGGTATTAATAATAATAAGCGAAAAAATATTTTTTTTAATATAAAAATTATCTGTGAAATTATTTTCATTTCTTGATTCTTTTTTCTTACAAATTTTTCAAATTATTTCCATATTATTATTATATTTTTTATTACTCGTATAACATATACGCATAGCATAAAGATAAAGTTATACGCAATGAATTCCAATAAAAATTCCAATAAAAAATCCAATAAAAAATCCAATAATTATATATTTTGAAAGTGCAACGAATGAACAATAATTACATTTTAACCATATCCAAAAACGTAAAAAAACATTAAAAATTATTTTATATATAAAATATATAAGAAAAGCGGCAATTAAAATGAGAATCAAACGAGATTTCAAACTGGTTTCTAATTAGAATTTTTTTTTTCGAAAAAAAAAAGTTATAAAGAAAACACCTTTTTATAACTACCTGAATTTATCTTATCATCCCATATTTAACAATACACGGTAGTAAAAGAAAGCAAAAGAACATAAAAAAAAATAAAAATAACTAAAATTGATTCAAAGTGAGAAAGATTTTAAAAAGATGGGAATTTTTGTGTAGTGAATATGGATGAAGGAGGGAAGGAAATAAAAATGAAAAAGGTGTCCTTTACAAAGTGAATCAAACTGCGTATATATATATGTAATTCTTATTAATTTAAGATGTTTATCTTTTGGATGACCTTTTGATAAAAAAACGTGTTTTTAAAATTTTCAAAACTTTATATTATAGCACATCCACACGAACAGCTGTATTATTTGTATGTACGAGTTGATTTAAGAAAATCTTATAATTATTGTCACACGTTTAATTTATTTTTTATTTTCGTTTTTTCTCATTATAATTTAAATTAAAAGTTAAATGTCACGATTTTAAGAGTTTATAAAAATTCAAAGTATTAATTTAATAAAAATAACCATTATTTTTTTTTTTTAATTTGTTTTTCAACTTACAGAGAATTTGATATTTCCATAATGTAAGAAAATGATTTCAACTTACCTGTAAAGAAAATAAAATAGAGAAAAAAAATTTAAATTAATTAAATTTTATAAGATTTTTAAAAAAGGGAAAAATCTAGGAATTTTTAATATATTTTAATATGCATGACATGAAATGTTCTAATTAATCAAAGTATACAAAGCTGACGTTGTAAAGAAGGGTTTACACGTTGTAAAGAAGGATTTAAATAAAATTTTTTATATTATGTACGGCGTATAGGTAAGTCATCGGTTTAATGCTTGTTTCGAAAAAAAAATTCTATTTTTTTTACGTTTAGTATTTTTTTCAGTGTGTTATTGGGATGATCTTTCATAATTCTCTAAAGTGTTTGTTTTATATCTATAGGAGTTGGTCTATGATAATTTCATCACTTTACATATGAAATAATTTTTAAGGAGGAGTTGTCCGAAAAATAAATTTTTAGGAATTGATCGTCTATCTCGCTATTTTACTCGACAAGTGAGAGGAAAGTAATTTTCGAGTCAGAAGAATTATTTGGTATTGCTTATATCGTATTTTTCTAAAATGTATACAAAATTTATTCAAGTTATTTTTGAAAAAATTCAAAAATCCAATTGAAAAAATGAGTAACCTTATTGGAATAATAAAATATTGACTTCTGATTTGAAAGTAAATAATAAGTGAGAAGAAAAAATCGAGACACACGATAAAACTGTTAATTGCAATTTGATGTTAAACAACATCAAACGGATTCAAACAGTCGCAAAGAAAAGAATTAAATACTTTACAAAATCCTACGATAAATACTTTGTAAAATATGCCCTCAAGAGGTCGACATTAATGTATGTCATACCATGCGGCTAAATTCGTAATACTGTACATCCTATATTACAGGAATTTGGAAATTGTATTGAACAATTTTAGGTTGTGTCGGACAAAGTTGACGAAACCCAAAAAGACAACCCTGTTTTCAACAATGGCGGTAGCGAAATGAACCGATAATACTAGTTATTATTTCAAGCTGATGGTGAGCAAATGTTGGAAATGGTGAGCAGTTTAATGCGTTAACCATTTTAACAAACCAAAATTCGTGTTCATAAAAATTAAACAAAATTATATGAAATAAATAATGTTTAAGGACAGTTGAACTTAACCTAATGAAATTCAATTTTTAACAATAATAAAAAATATATGAAACAAAAAAATATGTACAAGAAAGAGAAATATTGAAGTTTATCTAATCTTTTTCAATTAAAAATTTTTTGTAAAACTCAATTCTTTCTCTAAATCATATTTTAAACATACTTAGGTAATTCAGATAAAAAATAATAATTTTCTTTTATTTTACAAGATATTTTTAAATTTTTCTGCCAACCCTTTATTTCTTTATTTACAGATACAGCTACCATTTTATATACGATCTATACAATATAAAAAAAATTAAAGTTTATGTTATTTCCAACAAACGAAAAAAAGAGGAAAACAAAATGATAAAAGAGAAAATTTAAACTCAAAAATCATGTACACCATTTCTCGAAAACAAAAGCCAAAAAAAGAAAAATATTATTTAAAAAAAAAAAACACCAGGAATTTCACTACCGTGACTACGGTAAGTACAATTTAAGTACTTTCTTAAGAGCTCTAATTGATTTAACGTGTAAAACTTGTTATTGATGAGTACCATTCATCTGTAAAATGCCAGTCTAATTACATACATTTTTTTTTTGTTATTTTTCCTTTTTTTTTCTTAAATTTATAATTTCATATTGTTGTTTTCCATAACTGAAATTGTACATTTAAAAATTCTTTAAAATTATTCTAAGTAAATTTTAGTTGTAACTGTCATTCATGAGATGGTCTTGAATGTAAAATTAGGAATTAGTGTAATAATAAAATATGCAAATTTTTCAAAAATTATTGAAAAACCGGTTGTCACTAAAGCTGCCTGCATTCACTATTATGGTATTTTTTCGAATAATTTTTTTTTTTAGAAAAAATTCATTGGTTTTTCAGAAACATTCTTAATTAAATTTTAACCCCT
The DNA here is from genome assembly GCF_029603195.1 of Condylostylus longicornis. Classification (NCBI taxonomy): domain Eukaryota; kingdom Metazoa; phylum Arthropoda; class Insecta; order Diptera; family Dolichopodidae; genus Condylostylus; species Condylostylus longicornis. The sequence goes on from NW_026578006.1 coordinate 855,040, forward strand.
TTTTATATGAATGCCATGTTTCATTTTTTTAAAAACCAAAAACCAAATTATGTATTTTTAATTGAGGATCTAATAAAAATAAAACTGACAACGCACATTCATGAATTGCAAACTTCATGGAATCGAAAAAACGTTGCATTAAATGTACTTAATAATGTTCGCTGTAAAGGAGAGTTAACAGATAGGTCAGTTAAAAAAGTATACGGCCAAATAAATTTTATACAGTTGAATTGAAACGAAGTGAAACAATTCCCATTTCATAGAAAATTTCAATGAATTTTAATTTTTAGAGAATTCTCAAATTAGTGGTTCTAAAAATTTAGTCTCCGATTGCATTCTTAGAAACTAGTAAAAGTAACCTCCCAGTTAGCGAATTCTAATTTAAAAATTTTATTCTAAATTTTTCATTTTTACAAATTCCTATAATTAAATTTTATTTATTTTACCTAGCATTATAAATAGAATTGCAAAATTTTTATATAATTTGAAACTAAAAATTTTTAAGAATGGCAAAAAAAAAATACAAAATATTTATGTTTCGCAATATTTTACTCCATTTTTGCTGTTTTTTTCCTTTTTTTTATAACATATAAGTGAGAGTATGGTTTTTCATGTTTTTACTTTTTTCATTCCATCATTACACTTAACGCACATACTAACATAGGAAACGTATATTATTTTTTTTCCCCGGCTATTTTCGTTCATTTGTTTCGCCAAAAAAGAAATTCCAATTAAATTTTCAAAGTGCATAACAAAAGAATTTATATGAAGAAAAATATTTTTTGAAAGCATCACATAATTCTTACCTATAAGGAAACATTAATCTTCTATTTATGCATGAAAATAATGATTTTAACAAAAAAAAAATTTTCAACTTCATAAGGGAATAAAATGAAATAAATCTTAAAATTAAAAGTAGTCAGTCGGTTTCGAATAGATTCAAGATGAAAATACAAAAAAAAAAATTTCTTACAAAAAGATTGAAGAAAAAAATGAGAAACGAGAAAACACAAATCACAGCCGTCTTTAATCACCTTTAACACTTTAACGTACAAAAAAAAAAAATAAAAAAAAAACAGAAGAAAAAAGAAATATGATTTTTCCTCTTCTACTTTTTCTTTTCTTATTTTTTTGGGTTCTTTATTGGATTTTCATGTTTTCCTTGTATACTTACATATATGCAACAAATTAAAGCATACTATAAGGGAGAGAAAATATTTGTATTTATATTTCAAAAATTTAACGTACATACAATTGTGTACTCCTACTTTAAACTCTATATAATAAATATATGCACAAATATTAACGTATATAATACAAGAATATAACATTGTTGTAATGAAAAAAACAAGTATAAGCAGAAAAAACCAAAATAGAAAATGCCGAAGAACTTATAGCGATCTTAATAATTATGCATTGAACGCGATTTTCTTATTTTGTGACCATACTTGAACATTATGTACAACATCATTGTATTTAGATATAAAAAAAAGAAAAACTGAAAATATAAAAAAATAAAAGAAAATTAAAACCACACTCTGCCTGATGCTGTATACGAAAAAAAAAAATCTTAATACCGTAGCAAATACTTAAATGGTAAAAACGAAACACAAAACAGAGAGCTAGCTAATAAGAGGGAATGAAAAGAGTAAAACGCAACATTAAGAAGAAAAAAAAATGAATTCCAAGCAATTCGTTAAGGTTCTCGGATTCGTTATGGATTTTATCCAAAAAGTTCATCACATCCAAAAGTTATAGTGTATGGTAAACTATATAGCTTTAAATGCTAGTTATATTAAATTTAAAATGGAAAAGAAACACAAATAGAATAGAAAAAAAAACTTATTAGAAACCCGTTGAAAAAATCAGCATTAATTTTCCTAGTATAAAGAAATAAATTTTTTTTCTTTTTTTTTTGCTTTTGGTCTGTAAAAGGGGATACCAAGTTTTCCTTTTGTATTTTTCTTATTGTTTTGTTTCTTTTTTGCATATTGAAATTTGAATTGAAGAAACAAAAAGCAACAACAACAAAAAAAATGCCTATTAAACAAGAAATTTCTTATACGGGAGTGGTTCAGTACAAAATTGAATAATTTCAAAAAAATATATAAAAAAACCTAAAATTGGTAAAATTCAATTTCGTAATTTGTAATTTATTTCCATATTTATAATTTAAGTAAAAAAATAATTATGGGCACTCTAAAATTTGCTTAATTAAAGAAATTTCGTCAGTAATGAGTTTTTTTTTTGTAAATAAGCGAATTTTGCAAATGTTATAGATATCAAGGCATTGAGTCTTACAGCAAAATAAATCTTTATCAGGTAAAAATATTTTGATTTTAAAATTAAAGTTAATTAATTAATTTAAAATTGCATATACAAAATTTTAAAAATAGGAGATTCAAATGTAAATAATTTCTCTTCTTTTTATCGGGAGTCGGAGGAAATCTAGTATTCATACAAAGATGAATCTAGTATATAAAATAAAAAGCACCATATAATGTCAAAGTGAGTGTCAATATCAATATTACTACTAAAAAAATCCGGAATTCTGAACGAGATCAAGCTATCGTCGTATATTCAGAACATCAACGATTTGGCAATCAAATGTCACTATTCTCCGTTGTTTCAAATAATTTTAATTCCTTTCAGAAAATGACAGTCCTAGAATTTTTGAAACATAATGTCTGTACATTACATTGCAGTATTCAAATGCCTAAACCTAAAATAACATTTATACATTAATTTGTTACTATGTCGCAGTGCGATTTTAACATGCATAGCAAGAGGTTCAATTAACACTTTACTAAATTTAAAACAGGAAGTGATCTGTCAATAATTTTTGCAAATCAAGCTTGAAAATTCTAATTACAAGTGAAAACTGACAATAATTAACAAATCTGGGAAAAAAAAAATTTTTAGACCCACACTAATTAAAAATTTTCAATATACTCGTATTCCTCATTCCAATTTTTTATATAATTTATACTATATATAGAGTTGAACATAATATACAAAATTGATCGATATCTTGCAAATCGTTATTTCACACTTGGAGGCATTTTATAATTCTCTTTAATAACTATAACCAAAAAACAAAAACTATATAGAGGGAAAAAAAGTGAAGGAATAAAAAGGGAATATCAAGATTTCAGGTCATAAGTTTAACTCTTGACTTTTCATATGGGTTTATGCATGATCAAAAAGAACAAAGGGATAAAATGATAATAACAACAATAACGTTACTAATATTAATAACAACAGTAGTAACAGGCAAGAAACCAACCAAAAGAAAAAAAAAATTTATTCCTCAGCTGCATTGTTCTTATTATTGAATGTCTTGAATACAAAAATACAAAAGGAAAAAACTTTTATTTAACACGTATGTAAAGATACAAAAATACACCATTTAGATTTGCACTATATATAGAAAAATATCATGCAGCAAAAGATTTTCCTTATAGACAATATCTAAAACAAAAGTAAAACAATACAGAATTTTCGAACTTTAATAATATAATTGCAAAATGGTGTTCATGTGCATTACTTTTTTTTATAGAAAAATCAATGAGAGCATAAATAAAATCAAAAACTATAAGGTATTGATTAAATGAAAACAATAATTATATAGTTTTAACTCACTGATTTCTAACCTATCTTTATGCTTCGAAATATACCATATAAAATCATAAAAAATCTAATATCGTGCAATATTTTACAAGTATAATTAATACATATATTGTTATAAATACACATATTTTATATGCATTAATGTAAGTATAGAGTGTATAAATTTAATGTAGAGCGCATAATACTAGACTTCTAGTCTTAACATAAGTTTCACATTTATTACATTACTCTCAGCTCTTAACTGAAGAGTGTGTACAGTATTGTATTTTGAATATTAGAGAATTAACGCATAGTTATTGCACGAAAAACAAAAATTTAATGTAATCAATTTGAATTTTGTTGGACGCAAAACAAATATATTGAAAATCAATTTCAAACTTAAATAATGATTTTAATATTCTAATAAGAATTGAATAAGATAACATCATAGTCCATAGTATAGATATAGAAAATCGTTTAAGCGTACTCCCTTCAACACTTTTGACAGACATTCCCATAAAGATAAATTCAAAAAAACAATCGATTACAACTTTTTCACTGCGTTTCTTTTCTCTTGGAAATGAGAATTTTCCCTCCAGGTATAGACTTCTTCATTTCTTCAGATTTAGATTAAATTTGCAACTGTGGCGCTTCTGTTCCAAGTTCAAAATTTCATTTTCTTTTTGCCCCAAGAAAAGGCGCCATCACTTCTTTTATTTTTTCGTTGATACTTTTCGAAGTGACATTAAACGATGTTCAACCTTAAATTTTCTGTACACTCTGTACTAAAATTGAAAATTTTGAAATAAAAAAAAAAATTTGATTTTAAATGACTCTCAAGTTTTTGTTTTTTTCCTTTTCATTACGATCATTTATGGTCAACAACAAAGTTGATGTGGCTGGCATAAAATACCTAATCATTAAAAAACGTGGTATATAACGTTAAATTGACGTATATAGAAAATATTGGTATAGAGAGAGAAAAAAAAAGCTGTTAAAACATAAAAAAAAATGCTATTAATTGAATGACGTTCCTTTTATCTCTGCTATACAATATACTTAAAAATAAGGAAAAAAAAAACACAAATTTTTCTCATTCTACAATTTTATGACATTTTAAACATTCATTAAAACTATTTAACGTTAACGCGATTATATTTCACATTTCATTTGATAATAAGAAGAAAAATAAAAATTATAAAATTTTTATTATCGAATTTTGTTCTTCAACTTTAATTTTAGTTATTTTAAAGTTGATTTTTAATCGAAGTTTTAAAAGAAGCCTGATATCTAACTCGATTTTTTTGGTCTGTTTGTTGTGCGAACTTCATTTCAATTTATGTGAAATTTTGTTTGATAAAAAATCTGAAATATCGTAAGAAAATTATGAAAATTAAATTATATTTAAAGAAATTTTTAATTGCAATTTCAATAAATTTATATGATTATGGTAGATTTATTCTATAAAGAATAACTTACAGCTAAAACAGAATTTTCTTAAATATACGATCTCTTACAATATTTTACCTACATAATTTAAATATATATGAATAGAAGCTGCTCCGGAGGTAAATCACGGTCCTGTAAGTAAATTATCTTACTTTTCATTGTGAAATTGTTCCTGGACTCTTAATAACAATAATGTTTCTCAACTTTTTTAATCAACGAATGAGGAAAATTACCACATAAAATTCTCACTAGAATTCTTTCACAAATTCTATTAAATTACTGATTCTATAACAAAAGATATGAAGCGAATTGAAAAGCATCTACATACATTCATTGAAAGCAACGATATGCATATACGTTCAAAAAACAATTTTCCCACTTGAAAATTACTTATTCACCAACTCATTCTCTGATATCTACCGATAACGTCAGTATCTTCACGGTTAGCCAGACCGCGATAAGGGTATTGGAATCTAAGGTCTCTACATCCAGTACGGTCTTAGATAGGACGCCTCTCAATAAGATAGCGAGGCAGTTCGAGATAACTTGGTTTGGGTTCCCGGACACAGTGGTGTTCCGGAGAATTGTAAGGCAGATGAGCTTGTGAGACATGAGACTACCCTCGGGATTCTACATGGAAAGCAGAAACTGGGCTTGCCTCTAAACACCAATAAACTACTGCTACGCAAAGCGGCAGTGGAGCGTACCAATCTCAGATGGGCAAATGGAACAACGTGTAAAGCGACGAGGAAGCTGTGGCCAAAGTTAGACTTTCATCGTATAGGGGACCTGATATCCCTTCGACGGGGGGATATCAATGCTGTGATAGGGGTTCTGACGGGTAATTGTCTGGTTGGCGAACATGCGAGAAGGATTGGCCGCCCCGAAAACGATCTCTGTGGGAGCTGCTCCGACAAAGGAAAAAGAGGAAACGATGACCCACCTCCTGTTCTCATATCCGGCACTGGCGGGATCCAGGCAGAGATTTATTGGGTCTTACTTCTTCGGTTGCGCTGCGGACTTGGCGGATATAAATAGTAGGGATCTTGGCCGATCTGTGAGGAGTTGCGGCTGATTCGAATGAGGGGCGGAAAAGGAGAAACTCAGCGGTGCCCAAACGGGCCTGGATGGGATATGTGTACTCTGCGGTGGGCCACGTTAATCTAACTCATTTCTCAACCAAACGGGAAATTCAAAATATGAGTACAAGTTATTTTTAGTAAATTCGGTTTGTTGTACACGTAAATTTTCACATATATACATATTTATAAGTAGGAGTACAAAATACGCGTATTTATTAACTATATAAGAATATATGAATTTCCATTTTTGAAAACAAATCAAATACTCGTACAATAATTTTTCTTAATGCATATTTAACCCCAAATGAAATTTTCCAAACATATTTTATTTCATTAACTAACAAAAATATAGAGCAATTTTAAAAAAAATATATTTATATATTCCATATTTGTATATTTTATTGTAAAATCACGATTTGCGTACTCTTTTGTGACATGCGAATAACGTTATTTATGTAATTCTTATATACTCTAGGATGCAAAAAATAAATATGCAAATTTTTCTATATAGGAAGTCCAAAAAAAAAATAGAATTTCTTTCCAAATACTCATAACGTTTTTCATATTTTTTTTTTATTCTGAATTAATTAATTGAATAAAATATTAAAAAAAAAAATTAAAAAAAAATTACAAAGAAATTTTTTTTTTTCTGCGTTTTTTGTTAAATATGAAAAAGGACACAATTCATTTCTATTAAAATTTTATTTTCATTTTATTTAAATATTACAAGCTGCCTAAAGAGGTGAGAGGACGTTCACCTTAGAAAGCAAAGGAAAATTAAAAAAAAATTTCTTTATGGATTTCAAAATTTTTGTACAAAACCAAAGAAATGGAAAAAAAAAAACATTGGTGGCGACTTAAAAACTTTGGATTGAAAATTTGTTTTGAAATCTATGAAAATATTTATTTCTTGTTTTTCTTATAAAAAAAAATTTTCTCTCTTTACAAAAAAAAAAAATTCTCATTTATTCTTTATTTTTTTTTTAATTCTATTCAAATTCAGGTTTAAAGAATATTTTTATTTATAAAAATAAAAGCAAAATAACTAAAAAGGAGAAGAAAAAGGTGAATTTTTTTTTTTAAAAAACTTTTTAAACTAAATTTAAATTGTTAAAAGCCCATAAGAACGAATAATTTTTCTAACATACACGTAACAATAAAATATTAGTACATATGTATTTATGTATGTAAGTGTATATATACTTACATTAAAGTTTGAACTAAAACCTGTGAAGAAAAACCAAAGATGACAGTCAATGATATTGGCAAGTTGGGTATTATTTTGGTCGGATTTTATCGTGTTAGCAATATGGCATCAACTAACCACCATAATACACTTTAGAAAAAAAAAACTAATTTTTTTTTATTTTTTCCCTCTTATTCTTCTATAATCCATAAAGGGCTAACATATAGTGTTTATGATGTTAAAGGAAATAAAAATATTCCTTTTTCAAATTTTTTATTTTATTTTTTTTTTTTTTTGCTTTATTTTATTTAATTCAGTTGGTGCACATTTTATAGTTTTAGATTTTTTTCTTGCTTTTTTTCTGTTATTGCAATTTTTAATCAGATAGACCATTTCGATGAAAACCAATATTGAATTGCATGCAGCATGCTGGCTTATTTTATAACTATAATTTTTTTTTTTCGATTTCTACAATATTTAACCAATGTTTCATATTAATTTGGTTTTTAAATAAAAATAAAGTGGTAGAGAAAATTGACTGTCAAAAAGTAGTTAAATTTACAGAGAGTATAGAATATACATGATCATGGAGGCAATAACTTGATTCCACTTTATTTGACATTGACATATACATTGATCGCAATCTACCACTAAAACCGTGATATTGCAATTTACCATTACAATCATTATTTGTCGACCGCATTGCATGCAATAAGGGGGATTATGTGATGGCATTAAATTTTTTATGTCAAATTTTCGATGGAAATGCACTTCTCCATTGTGGGTAAGCGTAATAAAAAACAACATCAGACATCATCGGAAAAGTTATAATTTTTCTTTTAAAAGTAAAGTCTATTCTCTTTCGGCGTGTTCAATTTTTTTTCTTTTAGATCAAAATTGAATGCAACCGAATAATGTGTTTATTTGGATTGTTTCAAATATGTATTTTGTTTGTATTTATAGTACACATTATTTTGAAATTATGAATGAGAAGCGAATAATTTTCATTAAAAATCAAATTTTAGAACCCGATAAGCTGAAGGGCATTTATTTTTAATTTGTTAACAAAATAAAATCAAAATTTCTCAAATTTCTTAATAAATCATTTTAATCTCAATCTCATGTTTTCAAAATGAAACACTGGATTTTAATATTCGTGAATTCAAACACTCATATCGTATTTTTAAGTATTATAAAAATCTTGCAAGGAACCGATTAAATAAAATAAAAGAAAAATAAAAAAAAATTATAAAAAAAATAAGATGAAAATGAAAATAAAATAATCAAAACAAAAATATAAAAATAAAGAAAATAATAACGAAACATAAAAAAAAAATAATAAAAGAATAGCTTTGAAGGTCTACCTATAAAGAATCTAAAATAAAAATCGAACAAATGCACATAAATAAATTTTGAAGAAAAACTGAAAAACAACAAAAAAAAAGAAGAAAAATATTTTCTCTATATTTTTTGTATTTTGATACTTTTTTTTCAATGATTGTAATCTTATTGAATAAACATAAATAATTACACATAAATATACATAAACACATATATATGGAAATATATACAGTAGGATCTCTTCTCAATGCGGTGGATACGCATTAAGAAGAGATCCTACATGCGCATAAAAGAAACTCGAATTAGAAAAGACCTTACTTGCCTTAAAAAATTAGGGATACGTTCCGTAATTTTCGAAAATAAAAGAAACTTTTAACAATAATATTAAAAAACAATATTGTTAATGCTATAAACCTCTTTTTTAAAATATGTTCATTGGGAATTTTCGAATTGGGAAGCTCACTTTAACAACAAATCACTAACATCTCTGAATGTGAAGAGTAAAAGAAAATCTAACTGCCATTCACATCCACAAAGTTTATTTGTCATTGGAACAAATGTAATGAGACACACACCTCCTATACTACCACCTTTATTATGTATGTTTATCTCAGAAATTTGTTGTTTGAAATATAAACCGCATAACTTGAAAATCGCAAAAAAAAGCAGACTTAACTGTATATATATTTTGTGTTTCATATGCAATGCTTGCAAAATAAAACTTCTCAAACATACACACTATATACCCAAACATTGAAATAAACAGAAAAAAAAAGGAATCGAGAAAAATTTTATTTTTCACATTTGGTGTGCTTTACAAACAAAATTCTGTATGCATGAAATGATGAAACTCAAGAAAACGAAGAGAAGAATATAAAAGAAATAAAATGCAACACAAAGCAAAAATGAGAAATCAAAGGTTATAAAAAATCATAAAAGCAAAAAAATTTAAAAAAAAAACTCGCTCAGAAAAACAAAAAAAAAAAATGCAGTGCAATTTTAATATTTTTTTGTTATTTTGGTAAACTTCAATCGGATCCAATTCACAATAATTCGACCATTTATTTCTTTTCCAATTTCAAAATCAATTCAATGACTTTTTTGGAAAGATTATTCTGTGTACAACGTATGTGTTGAATGCATATGTGCAAAATTTATATAGGAATGTAGATGTGCAAGACAAAATACGTGTTAAATTTGCAATTATTTTTCTTTAAAGTTTTCCTTTTTTTTCTCTTCTTATTTTTGCTTTATAAATTCTCTGTTATTTTTATTGCCAGGCTGCACAGTTTATTTTTTATTTTTGTTATTTTTTTACAGATGTGCTAAAGGAGATTATTTGAGAATTTATTGGTTATTATTTTCATAAATTCTTTGTTATTTTTTGTTGTTATTTAACAAAAAAAAAAAATAAAGAAAGAAAAAGTTAAATACCATAAGAAAAGTATTCAATTTCAATTAAATTTGAAAAATAATAATTTATTATGTATGTAGGTTGTATATGTGTATATGTATGTATACATTGACTTAAGCACAATCTGATATTTTGTATTGGATTCATACAAATTTTTTTAATATTTTGTAATTAATATTAAAAATACTATATAAAAGAAATTTGATCCTTTTTAAATATAAAATTAAAAAAAAAAAATTTTTAATTTTATTACAAAACTAATATTTTTCATATTGCTTACATTGTTGAAAATTAAATACAAAATTTATTTATTTAAGAAATTTTTTTATTTATTAAAATTCAGATCTGATAGTATAATTTTCAATCACCTTATACTAAATTGAGGGTGATTTTGTTTTTGATATTTTCTTCTTAGCTCAAGAAAAAGCAAAGAATGCCTTTTGTTCGGTAATTAATTCCAAATTAAAAAAAAAATATATGATCGTAAATTTGTTAAAACAAATGCGTACTTTACACATAATGTTATATTTAATATATAATATTTTTTAATAAATTTTAAATAAATTTTAGTTAATTAATTAAATTTTAGCTCATTTTACAAATTTTAAAATTGAAATTGATTGAAATTATAGTATGAGTGCATCATCAAATTACAATTGAATTAACTATACAGAAATATTAATTTTTTTAATATTATTGGGAGAAAAAAGTTGAATTTCTGGGAAAAAATTGTTGAATGCCACTTTCTGGATTATTCAAAATATAAAATTACATTATTTGAGAAATTCAAAATTTCAGAATCAAAATTAAATATGATGCAGATAATATTAAATAAGCCACAATTTTTGAATTCAAGAAAATCACGAATAGAACGAAAATGTTACATATTATATTTTCTAGAAACTGAACCATTCGAATTCAGATTCGATCAAATCTTTGCTAAAATATTCGATTCGTTATTCTGATTGTAATAGTCAACGTAGACACCTAATACTAATAACATTCATTCAATATCAATATTATTATCAGAAAATTTACATTAATTGATGGAGAAAGGGCGTTTTATCGTATATTTGCTAATTTTTGCACAAAAATACGTACACGATTTCCAGACAAGTTTTTCAATGCATTGCTATTTTTTGATATCAAAAAAAAAACTAATAAAAATTTGGAATTTAGTAAAATTAAAATATTTAAGAAATTTTTAGAAAATTTTACACCTTGTTTTGCGACAAAAATTTGTGTATAAGAATGTATGTATGTACAATATGCGTATACTATAGGCACTTTATTTAGAATAATTAAGGTACCAAACTACAATTTAAAGAAAAACAAAATTCTCAAATAAAAATTTTTGTGTAATTTTTTTTTTATATTTTTATTAATTAAATAAAATTAAACATTTTCGAAGACGTGTGAATCCTTAAAACAAAAAAAAAAAAAAACAAATTTTTTTGAATATTTTAGTCATTAATTTTTTTTTTGTTTTCTTTTTCCCTAATTGGATTTTCAACTTTTATGAAATTTTCATTTCGTTATTAAAAAATTTTTATTTAAAATGAAAAAGGAATTTTTCTCTTAATTTTTTTTTTTGTTTTCATTGCAACGTCAAAACATTTTGTATGTGGTATTTTTTTTTCTCTCTTTCTCTTTTAGTTTTTTTTTTTTTTGTTTTCATATATATTTAAGATACGCTAAGGTGTAATTTTTAATCAAACTGATGAGGTGTTTATTTCGATATCATAAAAACCTTTAATGAAATTTACTTACTGAATTTTTTTATGCTCAAAAAAAAACAAAAAACTAATAATAATAAATGTATATTGTAAATGTGTTTGTGTGAACATGCGTACGTTAAACTTACATTTAAGTATACATTGATATAAATATGGAAATATATATGTACATATATATATATATATATATGAGCAAGAGAATTCGTCAATGTTCACATAATACGAATTTTGACACGACAATCTTTTTTTTCTTTACTTTCTTCTTATACAACCAAACTTTACACCCGCTTTAATCCCCCTCAACCCACAACAGATTTCTGTTTTTTCACGTCATCTTTTTCAAAATGTAGACGAAATAAAAACAAAAAAAAAAAAAGAAAATTACAAAAGTTTTGTTTTTCTTTTTCTTTTCTCTTCATCGAGCAACAACGATCAAGGTAAATTTTTATATCAAAACAAAATATGTGAGTATGTAAGTATAACGAAAATTATATGTACAGGTATGATGTACTTGCATAATAATACAAATGCATATTTAGATTAACACACATCCTTATACATACATAAGAAATATATATAGACATGTATAGAATATTGAACAAAAAATAAAACTAAAGAGAATAAAATGAAAAAAAAAAATAAAAAAGAAAAACAATAACGTAACACTTTTTAAGGAAAGAAACGGAGGCGACAATATGACGCGTTATCTAAATTCAAATCGTTTTTTGTATGGAACGATGACATCTACACATGTAGTGTATCTCCTTTTATCCTCCTTGAATTCAATTCTTTCAATTTTATTCTTCCTCTTTGTTTTTTTTTTATTTTCTCTTTTTTTGTATTTTTTTTTTTTTACTGTCTTTTGAATGCGAAATAATGGAAGGTTCATTAAAAATTTCAAAAGAACATATTTATTTTTATATATATTGTGTACATATGTATATATGTATGTGCGGGAATGTCCATAAAATTGTTTGTGTAAATATGTATTAACAATATGTGTTAACATAATATAAAAATGAGAAAAACAATAAAAAAAAAAAACAAAACATGTAAGTTATTTAACCCAAACTATAGGATTACTGAAAACTTTACTGAATCATGTGGAATATTGTTGGAACGTACAGAACTAACGTACATATACATATGTATACGTGCATTAATAGGGAATATTAATAATAATAACTAAACCTGGAAGTACATACATAATTTATTAAAAATTGCATACTTGTAGGAGATTAACTTTTCAGTTTTTTCTCCAACACAATAAATAAATGCAATCCATATTAACTAAGATCGCTTGGTATATATCTTTATATTCTATAAATAATTCTACAAGTAATTCACATTCAATAGATGAAAATTAATATATTTGAATTATTTACAGAGCTTAGGTTAGGTTAGGTCTTAAATGTATTATCATATGATTTTTTCTTTCGTCCCTTGTGCAATTCTACTGCTCCCCGTAGGCTTCTCATGTTTCAAAATTATTAAACAATTTGAATACTATAGGGTAATTTGAGATAAAGTACACATTCTAAATAAATATAGTATGAGAGTATACTGTCAAAAATAGAAAAATTACTTTCAAAATTCTACTAAATTAATTTAAAAATTACATATAGTTTATATGTACGCATATAAATTGCATAAATATTATGTAGCTGTATTACAAACTTAAAATTTTCTTTTTTATACACAAAATCAAAATATATATAACAAATGTATATATACAAGAATACTTTTATAATTTTTTAATATATGTACATAACTAATAAAATGCTATATACACTGAATTAATAAAATTTAAACCCTTCATTGACTCGCGAACGCGATTTTATCACTTTAAAGTATTAAAACAGTGTGGCAATCTTTAAAAAAAACATACACTCAATAACAAAAAAAAAATACTCATAAAACTTATATAAAATATATTACGAATTCGTACGAAGTATTCCGAACCAGAAAATAGATTCAAAACTCGCTTAACATTTTATACAAAATTTATATTTATTTTAATTTACAAAAAAAATTACATAAAAATAATCACTTTTGAATAAGACATGAAGACCGGCATGCAATTTTTAGTTTTGCAACTGTTTGATTGCTTATTTGTATTCCATAGGTATATTATCAAACGCGCACAATGCAACTGTATGACCTCATACAATTAAGCAATCAAACCGTTTGTAACTTTTTACAAACTGATCGCAATTTTTACTTAGCGCAATAGATTTCAATTCACTCGATAATTTAGTTTCTTAGATGTGTGCGCAACAACTTTACAATCTAGCAGTGATTTCAAAATTAAAAACTGCATGTCTAATCCCTAAATTGTAATCTTAGTGTGTGTGGTTTAATAACGCATTGTAAGTTTAATAATCAATTAATTTAAACCACATTTTATTATCCCAATAATAAATAACTGTTCCATACTTGGGCAATATCTACTTTAAAAACGTCCACATTTATTTTAGGTATCATTAAGACGTCTTAAAACGACATTCAGTTTTTGCTCACTTTTTTCATTTTGTGATCTTCACTGTAGTCTTTGATCATTTGTAAACTACAATAACTACAAAATAATAATAATAATGAAAAAAAAAAATATTTTATTATAAAAACATAAAAAGAACAAGACGACTATCTTAAACTCTGGTAGAATTTGATATAACTGTCATCATTGCATGTGCTCGTTATATAAGGTTGCTTTAACCTTTAATAACAACCAAAAATACAAACGTTAAAATATTCGAATATCACAATATATAATCGTCGACAATTCCATTTTATTACACATGTATATATAAACATTCATACATACATATATAGAATTATATGATTAAATTTAATTTAAACGAAAAAATATAAAACAAGTAAAAACGTTTCAGTCGGTATAAACCGATTGAATTATACCCTGCACCTTTCGTTATTGTGTAGCAATTACTCGAACCTGTGAGATCATTCTATAGAAACTTCACGGACATGTCTGACCTATCATTGGACATCCGACTGCCAAGTTTCATCAATCTGACCTTATAATTTTTCAAAATATTTAAAATTAGCTTTTGGAGTTGTATGGTAAGTACCTAAACCTGTCAAGCAATTTCATCAAAACTTCACAAATATATCTGATCTATAATCGGACACACAACTGCCAAGTTTCATGAATCTGACTTTATTATTTTTCCAAATATTAAGAATAAGCTTTTAGACTTGTATGGGATCTACTCGAACCTGTTAAGCAATTCCACCACAACTTCAGAAATATGTCTGACCCATAATTGGACACATGACTGCCAAGTTTCATGAATCTGACTTTATTATTTTTCCAAATATTAAGAATAAGCTTTTAGACTTGTATGGGAGCTACTCGAACCTGTCAAGCAATCGCATCAAAACTTTAGAAATATGTCTGACCCATAATTGGACACACGACTGCCAAGTCTCATGAATTTGACTTTATTATTTTTCCAAATATTAAGAATAAGCTTTTAGACTTGTATGGGAGCTACTCGAACCTGTCAAGCAATCGCATCAAAACTTTAGAAATATGTCTGACCCATAATTGGACACACGACTGCCAAGTCTCATGAATTTGACTTTATTATTTTTCCAAATATTTAAAATAAGCTTTTGGGGTTGTATGGCAAGTACCCGAACCTGTCAAGCAATTCCACTAAAACTTCACAAATATATCTGATCTATAATCGGACACACAACTGCCAAGTTTCATGAATCTAACTTTATTATTTTTCCAAATATTTAAAATTAGCTTATGGAGTTGTATGGCAGGTACCCGAACCTGTCAAGCAGTTCCTCCAAAACTTCGGAAATATATTTGACCTATAATTGGACACATGACTGCCAAGTTTCATGAATCTGACTTTATTATTTTGCCGAATATAAAAAATTTGCTGTTGGAGTTGTATGGCAGCCACCCGAACCGGTGCGGCTATCCCATTATAATTTTTAGAGCATGTGTAGAATATAATTGGACACATGTATACAAAATTTTATATTTATAGCTTTATTAGTTTTTGAAATATTTAAAATAAACTCTTGGAGTTGTATGGCAGCTACCCGAACCCGTTGTCCGACTTAGTCCAATAACAATAGGGTTCGTCCTTGGCACAAAAGAAAAAACTTGTGAAAGTTTGGTGTCGATTGCATTATTCGTTTTTGAGTTATCGTGCGATCGGACGGACGGACGGACGGACGGACGGATGGACGGACGGACGGACGGACGGACGGACGGACGGACGGACATGTCTAAATCGACACAGAATTTTACGCTGAGCAAGAATATATATATATGTCCATACCGCAGATGACTCCTTCAAGTAGTTACAAACTCCATACCAAAGTTAATATACCCTTCACGAAGTGCAGGGTATAATAAATTAAGGGCTATATATAGTAAGGGCTATAACTCTCTTTTATTGAATCTTTTGGAAAGCAAAAAAAAAAAAAATAAAATTATTCACAATTAAAACGATCCAAAACCAAAACTTTGGTTAAGAGAAAATAAAATTAAAAATAAAGTAAAGTAGGATAATTTTGAGTTGATCAAACTACCTTTAGGATACTATGGTATGATAAAATATTTTATTATTAATTTATTTTTAAGAATTTTAATAAAATAAGCAATTTTCTGAAATATTTTCAAAAAATTTTAAATTGTGCAAGCCGAATAATTGCTTCAACATTTAACACCAACGAACACCAACTCTAATGAACAGTGGGATATAAAAACAAATGCAGCAAATATAATATTCAGTTTCTTATAAGTCATCTTATCGAACACGAATTTTTTTGCTTTAAAAGCAGATCTGCTTCCTTATACGTTAGGGCAGCCACCAGGAATTTTTTTCTTTTTGCAAAACTCTTATAAACATTTAGTAAAATTGCATAATTTTTGGAGTCAAATGTCTATTTTTACATAAAATCAAATAAAACTTTAAGCCTACTTTGTTGTCTCAACTTTCTAAATGGATAATTCAGTTAACAATAAGATTCAAATCAACTAGCCATTGAAGTATAAAATATAAAAACGTTCGACAGGAATGAAAAGATTTCCAAAAATCCTAAAGAATATACCAAATATAAAAAAACCTAAAGGAGTAAAAAAAAAAAAAACTTAAAGGAGCAATGAAAATATCAGATGTCCATTTATTCGATCTTAAAACTTATTCAAGTTTTAAAAGAAAACCATAAAAAAAATCGTTTTTGTTTTTGAAATCTCCAAGGAATGAAGGATATAAATAAAAAAAAAAAACAGAATCACAATAACAAATAATCGACTGCAATCACAAAAATATCAAAAGAGTCCAACACATAAAACTATAAGAGCACATCATGGAAGCTATCCGTTCCTTTACTATTGCGCTCATTTTATTCACTTCTCTTCATTATTATTGTGTTATTACACAAAACTACATTCAATTTAATAAGAAAAAAAAAACAAAAATAAAAAATAATCAGACGCGATTCATAACCTGTACTCGTTACATACGAACATTACTATTCATACGCTCACATAAATACATACTTATATTATGTTCATTTATATTGATACGATGGGAGGCGTGAAATGAAAAACATTTCAGATTTTTTTTTTTTTCATTTAATTTTAATTTTTTTTTTTTTTGAAGTCTGCTATAAATAGTACACGATATTTTGTTGAATTCAGTTTGGTTCTTTACTTGAATATTATGGAACCTATATACTCTAGAGTCTAGATACCAAGGTACGTTCTGTTTTTCTTACTACACTTATATATTATTATATTGTTGATCAATGTTGTATAATGTAAAGAGTTGAAGGGTGGGTAATACAAATGAGAACAAAAGGAAAGAACGGAGAAAAAACGAAAAGGAAGAAAAAATAGAAAGACAAAAATTGATGACGGTTTTTAAGGAACTAAAATTGAATTGCAGTAGCATAAGCACGAGGATTCACTATAAGATAATTAAAATAAAAAAAAAATAAAAGAAAATAATAAACGAATAATTCCATAGAGAAACGAATTTTGAATTTATTTTTGATGTTCAGGTGCAGATTTAGTTATAAGACTGCTGTAATGCCGATTTAAATGCTTTAAGCAATTTTTTTATGTTATTTTAATGTAAAGATTACGATAAATCACAATTTTTAATACACAGTCATGTAAACGTAAGATTTTTCAAAAACTGAATCGACAATCAGCAATTGAATAAACAGCGTCGATGAAAAATTGACATTCTTGTTATGAAGTCTTAAAAAAAAATTGTAATACATCGAATTCGGAAATCAATTGTTACTCTCATAAGCGAACGAATATTTTAGTTTTTCTATGAGAACGTGTTTAGTTGTGAAGATTTAAATATATAAATCGTGTTCGGAACGACTACCAGAATACAAAATTTCACAGAATTGCTACTTTACGTTTGTTTAAAATCTGTCCAAATCCAAAAAAAAAAGTTGCGCAATATTTCCTGGAATTAAATCACGTTGAAATTTAAGAACGAAAATATTGCTCGGTAAGCTGACAGATATAAAATTAAAGAACTTCTTGCCATTTGTTGCGAAAATTTTCGACGTTGGTCGAGTATTTTTTTAAAAAGTTTTAATAACGAATAACAAGCGCTTTTTAATAAAAAAAAACGCTGATTCGCTAACTATCATTTAACTAGAATCAAAACAAGCTATGCCTGACAATATCAAAAAATCCCCTAACCTGATACATCTAAGCCCCGGCTCTGTGTCATAAATAGCGTTAACTTAAAATTTTACGTCATTCTTTATTATTGTTTTTCTATTTCTATCTCTTTTCATCGTTTTGTCTTTTTTATTCTTTTTTTTTTCTTTTAAACATATCAAAAATACATGAAGAACAAAAAATGAACTAAAAGAGTGGAAAAAAAATAGCACATCGGCCAACGCACAGAATCAAATTTCGAAAATATAGGTAGGTATATTATGTATATTCGATCGCAGGTGTAAATAAAAATGAAGAAAAAAAAATACAACAAAATAAAGAAGAAGAAGAAAAAAAAACCTTTTAAAAGGAAGCCGATCGCTAGTCACACTAATTGAGTATGACACCCAAACTTAAAAGAACATTTATGAAGAAAAATTAAAAAAAAATTCAAATAAAAAGCATTTTAAAGAGAAAAGATTAAGAAAAAAAATAATAAAATAAACGTTCTTTTCATTTTATGAGATTCAAAATTTTTTAAACCTTTCGAATTTTTTGATTATTTTTTAGTATTTTTTTTTTTTGCTTTATTCAAGAATTTAATTAAAATAAAACGCTTTAAAAACGTATAAAATTAAATAAAAATTTCAAAGAGAATTGGAAAATTATTAAAATTAGATCTCGCATCACGAACTGTTTAAAATTTAATTAATTCAAATGTAGAATATGTAAAAATTTCTAGCTGCATTGAAACTGACAATAATGCAAGAATGTGTACAAAAAAAATTCATTGTCAAAGCCGGCAATGTTTTCGAAAATCAACTATTCGAATTTCACTAATAAATACTGCACTAAAAATTAATGCAATTTTCATAGCTAGTAACAAATTATGCTTGTATTCATAGCCAGTGTATAACTCGCCCACAGCAATAATTCTGATTGACGGACTTGTAGCATCCCTACTAGGATAGTATAATTAATTTCTCTAAAGAGAAGTTTAATGGATTAGACGCAGAATACAATCTAGCATACAAATACTATAATGAATTACCTACTGATATATAACGGTAAATGTTAGGGATCTTAGCCATTTTGTGAGGACTTACGGCCGGTTCGAAGGAGGGGCGGAAAATGAGAAATTCTGTGATACCACAACGGGCCCAAGTGGCCTATGTTTATTTTTCTGGTAGCTGCTTTAACCTAATCTAACCTTACCTACTGTTATAAAAAATTTGAATAATGTTTAGAAATTTAAAAAACAGATGATTTTTATTTAAATTGTTTAGAGTGTATTGCTATATTTTTTGTTAATTGTTGATTTTTTGTTTTATTTATAATATAAATTTTGTTTTTCATAAATTTTTAATAATTTCATTGTTTTAAAATATATTTTTATTAATTGAATTACTAAACCAATAATAAACTCTGTACTATGTACTCAGGACGACTACGCTTATTTAAAATAAATTTGAAGTAAAATCAAAATTTATCAGCAAGGTTTCTAATTCGAGAATCATAAATTTGCATTTATTTGGAGTTTGAGTCAATTGTGGGTAATAGATTAAATCTGTGCTCCCTAAATTTGCCACACCGCTGATACAGACATATTTCACAACGGACGGACAAAAAATTTAGTTCTTACTAAACATTATTGATATTTTAATAATTAATTTAACACCTTCTTTAAATATGTATCATAAAAAATGACAATTCGTTAGAGTTACGAGAAATTAAAATGCTGTTATAAAATTCGTTTTTTTTTTCTGTTTTAATATACCAGCAATATTTGGGGCTTATAATGAAAAATTTAAATTTAAAAGAACCTATTCCCTTATAGAAGAATAATCTTTGATTTTTTTTCATTCCGTTGCTCGTCTTTGTGCCTAAAAAAATCTAGTAAAATTGTTGTATACTTTAGGATTCCAATAATAAAGAAAAATAAAAGAAAGATTTTTTTATTCTAAAAATAATAAAAAAAAAGGTTCCAGTTCTATTTTAAAATGGGCAACATTAAAATTTTTTTTAAGTATTTTATAAAGCATAATAAATGTGGACTTCGTCTAAATTTAATTTAATAAAAATCTAACGTCTGATCATGATAGCCAACATATTTTACATAAATCTACTCTCTTTACTTATACCCTCTTTTATAAACATGTATTTAAAATGGGTCCAGTGTTACTAACCTTCTATGCATATATGCAACGTAGATTTTTAAAATTTTGTGATTTGAATTTTAAGAGATTTTTAATGAGTTACATTTTAATGTACTTGAAATTTAAATGATTCAAAGAAAAATATTTTTATGAAATCTTCAATAAAAAAAAAATATTAGGAATTTTTTATATAGAAAAGAACAAAAAAAATACTAAATCTGTTTTTAAGGTTAAACAATTATTCCAAATTCATTTAACAATGTTTAATATAGTATTCAAGTCCGTTTTTAAATTCTTTCTGTAAATTTAAAAAAAAAGGTTTAAAGGCAAATAAAAAATTTAAATTTACAACTTGAATTTAAATTACATTATTCTAATTAGAAAAGATGTGATTTTTAGATTTTTTATTGTTCCCTCTCTCAAATTTACAATTAAATACTGAAATACTACGAGTATTAAATAAAATTATAGTGAAATTTTAGTGAATTGTCCATAAAACGTGTTTTAATTAATACAAGTGTTATGTTGCACACTAGCACAAAAAAATTATTTTTCACTTAAAATATTTATAAAATTGGAAAGAATTCGGCACAATATTCTCGAATTTCATTGCTGAGTAAAATTGTACATAATACAGAATTTCTATATATCTTTAACACCTTGCAGAAGTACCTTAAGCTTAAATTGGCTGTATCTTAAGCATTTGAAATAGCCGTATTATAAAATACATTAAGCCAAATTTTTAAAACAATCGAATGGCGAATTAACATCTTTTTTGTGTGCAGTACGGCTGGTAAAAATTATTTCACTTAGCTGGAGTGAGGTCTATTAATAGTTGAAATCAGGTCTGTTTTGTTCTTTTTGAACCATAAATGTTATATTAAAAAATTCAATTCCAATTAAAATAAATCATAAATTAATAATTAAGCAATGTATATATATAAATAATTAAAATGTTCGAATAAAATTCCAAAAATTCATAGAAATTATTTAACGATTATCCATGAAATCAAAAACTAAAATTAAATATATTTGTCATAAAATATTATTATTTAAAATTAATAATATTGCTAATGTTTTACAGCTCTCACCGTGCAAGACACTATTTTGTCATAAATTCAAATTTTTATCGATACTAACAACATAAATTCATCAAAACTTACTTAACAAAGCTGAATAAAGAGAAAACAGAAAATTTACAAATCAACTCAAATGTGAGTTTAGATTACGATAATGAAAATATTATTTATCGTAATTTGCAATAACAAATTTAATATACATTTAATTAAAATTTAAAAAATTAATATTACTCAATTAATTAAAAATTTTCTCATTATTTTGAATTTATTACTCATTTAATACAATGAATTAATAATAATTTTTTTATTTTGAATGAAAAAATTCAAGTGCTTTTAATTGTCATAAAATAATTTAATCGATTAATTGACATTAGAACAAGAAACACTCATTTATTCTAAATAAGAGGAAATAAAATAGAAAAAACAGCAATAATAAATTCCATATAAATTTTTAATTCACTTTATATACACTTACAATTTTCAATATAATTTTGAAAGATAAAATTAACATAAAAAAAAAATATATTAGATAAAACTAAAAATGAATAAAATATAAAAAAATTAATCATTTGAAAAACAATTATATGTAATAATATTTTATGACAAATAAAGTTTTATTTTTAGACTTTAATTCGTCAAATTACTTTGTGTTTTATAGAAAATTTGTTAAAAATTCAAGATAATTACTCATAATTGTATTCGCAATAATCGAGTATCAACAGTAAGTGACACTTGTCATTTAACAAATTTGATTTGGAAAATGTAAATCAATGTAAATTTTAGCAATACCCAAGTCAAAAGGGGAATTTTTTGTAGATATTTTCATTAAACTTGATATACATATGAACATTTTGAAAATATCAGAAACAAAAGCACAATAGGTCCTTTTCCAAGAGTCGTACCGAGTCGTAGTGACGTAACAGTTGTCTTATTCTAGTAGTCAGATATAATGTCACTGTTTTACTCACCACACCTTATAACAAAGAATAACACATTCGTTTTGTTATATAAAAATTTCTATTAAATCTCACCACATATGATAATTAATTAATTCATTAGAACATTAAAATATAAAGTCAATATAGAAGAAATGAATTTCTTGCCATAATTTTAATGAATTTCTAGATGAACCACAATAATAGACGAAGTAAATAAAATCGTTCTGACGATTGAAATTAACTTTGTTAATAATTTCATATTTTTCTCTATTAACTTGCTTCATATTATTAAGCATAAAATGGCCCGATTTTTTGTTTCGTATAGTAATTATATTCATGGAACTCCTATCTTAAAATATTTTAAACATCTTTATATTTTGTAATTTCTCGGAAACTTCTTTTCGTCAATTATCGTGACATGGATTGTGATTCAAAAAATTCTATTTATAAAATAGACCTAAACTAAATATAAGTCCAAAAACAATTGACGTTTATCGATAAGCTACTCGTAAACAACCATTTCAATTTAATGACAAGCATATAGACATACTTTGTATACTTAGCCATTGAATTTCAATTTTATATATGAAACTCAACATATTTCTAAATTTCTTATTTGTAGGAACAGATAAAAAACACACGATTCAGAAAGTGACCATTGAAATACAACAAGCTAGACTTTTAAAATCATTTTACAAATAAAATACGATTTTTGAGTTATGACAATCTTCTTGTAAAACTAGCGATATCTAGATATTTTTTTTTAATAATTTCTAAAACGGTTTAAGAGTTTATAGAATTGGAAAATTAATTACTGTTAAAAAAAATAAAATAAAAAAAAATTAAACTTATATTTATGGTCACTGATTTGTAGGTGAGTTTTTTTTGCTTTTTTTTTATTTTTTCTAAAACAGTCTTCTTTTATTAATTCTACTATAGTCGAAAATTACAAAATTCAATTTTTAATGAGGTAAAAAAATATTTTTTCTCACCAAAAGTTACTTAAAAAAAAAATAAATAAAAATTATTTTGTAATTTTTTTTTATTTATAAAAAGGAAAAATTATATTTTTTTTTTCAATTTAATAAGAAATATAAAAAAAAAAATTCCAAAACAATTTATGCGTGAGATCCATTTTACAAATAAAAAATAAAGCTAACAATGCCACAGATCCAAGATGCAAACCAAAAATTTTTAACAATTTCATATGATCCAATTTGCAAAGTCATAGATGACAAAAAAAAAATGTTCATAACGCAAATAAATTCTTGTGTTTGTATTTAGTTCCCTTCAACTGTCCATGTGTCAAAATTTTTGACAATTTTATTCAAGTCAAAGTTCAATAATAGAATAGAATATCAAATACAAATTAATTATGTCGCAATAATTAATGACGTCTGATAAATGTTCAAAATTATGATCCAAAATGCAATTTGTAAGCAATGAATTATTTTTGCAAAGCAATAAAACTGTTTTATAAGCACTGCGTTTGTAAGTGCTTTATATGTGCAAACTTTGAAATTACGTTAGCAAAATTGATATCACGGTATATGTATTTCAATTTAAATCCAAATTAAAACAAAAATATACATTTAAAATACACACATACATAAAAAAGAATTTTATTAAATAAAAATCCCATTTTCAGATAGTTGAAACAACTTTGTTTTACCATTTTTAATAAAAAAAATCTAAATGAAAAACTTCTTTACTACGATTTAACCATATTAGTAATTTTCCATCTTTGGGCAGAAGTTTGAGAAAAAATGTATTCGATATTTATAGAAGGAGAACAAATTAAAAAAAAAATGACTTTTATACAATTTACTTATATATTTTTCAACTAGTTTGTTTTCTCTCTCTCTCTCTCTCTATCTCTCTTCTTCTCTCCTTCCCTATCTCTCTCTCTCTGTGCCACTCAATTTTAACATTATGTATTTTTGTATTAAAAAAAACAGTAAAAGATGATTATACTATGGAATTCTTTATAAAGAGTTGGAAAATTAAAAAAAAAAAAATAATTTTCTATGTATAAGTAAAGAAAATATTTTGAAAAATTAAAAGAATTTTTCCTTCTTCGAAAATAAAATAAAATGTAATTTAAATTAATTTAATGAAAAATTTTTTTTATACTTCTTTTCATATTTGGAGAAAATTATATTGATAATAAGCACTAGAAAACAAAATAAAAAATACCATTTTTATTTTGAAATTAAATATAGTGAAAAACAAATGAAAATGTATAAAAAAAATTCTAAAAAAAAATGGAATATAAAAAATTTATTCTAACACCATAAATTTTCATATTCCTCTTCTGTAAATGGTAAAGATCTGGTAATTTTTAGGGTAATATACGTAAACAACTAGTTTAAAATTACACAACAAAATATCACATTTATTTTACTATATATCAAACTTGATAATATTCGATGCATAAATTTTAACTAATAGCAATAGGAGAAATATCAAGCAAATTTGAAATGGCAATTGAAGTATTAAAAAGGTAAAAAATATCTGAAGTAAAGTTATCGTGTGAATTTTGTAATACACGTATACCAATTGATATTTATATGTCAAATGTTGAATGAAAAGTATCACAATATGGTGTTAATTAATTTAATATATTAACTCAATATTTGGCTAATATATATGCTGATGCAACTACAGAAATTTTATTAATACACAATTCATAGTTTATAAAGTGATAATTCCTAAGACATTTAGCTTATAAGAACTAAATGAATGATTACTTACTTAAGTAACGTTAAACTATATTCATTTGTGCGAAATTCAACCACAGATGAATATTTTATTGAGAGCAAGGTATAATACCTTATAAACATATTTCGTTCGAATATTAAAAAGTAAAATATCATTTTAATTAATAACAGTTAAAATACCAATTCATTACTGTAAAATAATTATTTTCATATAGAAGAATTGCATAAAAGCTAGATGCTATCAAATTTATAAGCGTTCTTCTAGTTGTCAAAAAAGAGCAAAAAATGTTGTTGCAACTTGAATTTGATATTCCGAATGACGATCGCAGTAACACTTGTCGACAAATGCCGAATAACATGGTTTTCAGCCATATTACAGTGTAGTCGTTCTGATGCAACGTATGGCGTAGTGAAGCTATCTTTTTCGTTGCAAAATATTTAGCAAGTGATAGATACTCCAAAAATGTAAGTTTAAACAAAAAAATTTAATAAAATAATAAGAAATAATAAATTTTAAAAATTAAATATTTATATAATTAAATTTATCATTTTCATGAAAGCGACAAAAGATTTTAAATAGTAAATTCGAAGAGAAAACTATTGGAATCTGATGAATTCGTAAACCAAGATGAAAATGAAGAAATTTTTTATTTTAAAATATAAATAAGTACACTAAAAATTTTTTTTTTATTTTAAACTTAATTCGATATGACAGCGACAACAAAAAATGTTACATAAGTGACGCAACCATAAGAATAAGGAATAAAATTATTCTGCATTTTTAAATCATTTATAGCATAAGTGCCTCCAACATAAAGTTATAAATATAACCGTTCGACCGATTCTTTACAATTAGTTTTCGATTTTCTTAAGGATATCTATCTTAAAGCAATTTTTCATTAATATTCCAACTTAATGTTCACATTTAATTTAAATTTAATTTTACTATAAATAATTAAGTTCATTACATTAAATTCAACTTTAATATTATATTTAAATCATAAATTATTTAAAATCATTCACAATCGCCGCCCCCCCCCCCTCCCCTCTCTTCCTCCTCATAATTTTTCTTGCAAAAATTTAATATAATAATAATAATTCCCCAATGCACATTATCATAATTATTAATCTCAATAAAGAATTTTTATATTAAACCTTTTTCTTGTTATTCCTTCCCAAAACTTTAATAATTTTAAAAAATTTAATAAATCATTTTTATAGCTTCTATATTAAAATAATTAAAGGTTCTATTTTATTATCATTATTATTATTATACTATATTATATAATATAAAATACTTAATATATTGAAATCATATGTAACAGCTAGGATCATAATTTAATTGATCCTTTACTTCATCTATTATAGAGATGTTTATCGGGTATATATCGTGTAAAAATTGATAAAAAATTCTTTATTCCTATATTTTTATTCCTATAGTTATAAAAAAATATTTATAGTCCTTAAGCTAAAATTGTATATTTTAAAACATTAATACGTATATACATATTCATATCTATATACAGATTTAATATACATATATGAAGTGTGTAATTTAAAACTTATTCAAAAAATCAGCTTGCCATATTATAATAATAATGACAAGCAAATTCACTCTTTATACGCGTCGATCTAATAAAACAAGGTTATATTATGAATAATTTTAATATGTAAGAAACGTGTAAAAAAAAAAAAGAGCATAAGCACAAAAATTCATCAGAATTGTCAGATTATACCTGAACCCGTTTATACTTAAGCAAAACAGTTTTGTTTTGTGTTTTTTTTTTGGTGTCTTTTCAGAAAAATGAAGAATTTAAGTAAAAAGAAAAAACAAAGAACCAAAATCATCTCTATAATTTAGTAAGAATTGCTTTAGGACTCGAACATTTTTTGTTTTTTTTTTCAAAAAAAACCTAATCTGATGTTATTTTGAACCACGAAAAATAACACCTTCTCTACCAATATAAAAGAGCAAAAAAAAATCGAAAATATAAAAAAAATAAGAGAACAAATCTTTTAATATTGGGAAAAATATTAAGTTGATTTTTTAACAAAAAAAAAAAGCCGATTCACGAAAAAATTTAGAGTGGATCTGAGATTGCAGAAATATTTAATAAAATAGAAATAAAACATTTAGATATTTGAATCTAAAAATACAGAAATTCCCTTGTAGAATTTGCAACAAGAGAACCACTCTCAAATATGAGTAGAAATTTCTGAATAAATAACGTTATTTATCATTTTGAAAAAAAATTTTGCAAAATTATTTTAAAAGTAAAAGATTCCAAATGGAATGCCGAAATTGAAAAGTCTTAATGAAATCGATTTCACTAAAGATATTTTTTTTTTATTAATGCTTGATCACATTCATATTTTACCAACGATTTACCCTATTTAATATGTTGAATGGTTTACCTTATTCACATATACTCTTTATACCTGAACGAACGTATGTTCGAATTGTATACTAAATTTCCCTTACCGTTTGTAACGCTAAGAAATAATGGTCTAAGATATAGACTCAAGTGTATATTTTTTCTTATAATTTTTCTCTCTTTTCTTTGCACAGCCAAGAAGTTCCTACAGTAGTCGACTACAAAATTTTCATACTGAAATTAATCATTGATCCACCCTAATGAAAAGGATTAATTTATATATTTTTTTTAATTTTATAGGTCTTATAACGTTAAGCGTATATCAAAAAATCTTGAATATTCAAGAATCCCAAATTATAAGACACCAAAATGGCAAACACAAAAAAAAAAATATATGTATGTATGTATGTATGTACGTATTTGGTTTTTCTTTTTTACCAAAACCAAAAGGAAGCACTTGAAAGGTGTTACATTATATTATTATTTTGACGCCTTATTTCGTTACAATATTTTTGAATTGAAAAACAAAAAAAAAAAAAAAAATTTGATTTTATTTTTTTCACATTTTAGAATTTACCACAACCTGTAAATTTGTATCGCGCGATAAAAAATTTATTCATATTTGAAAGAACATTTTTGATAAAAGGAAAACAAGAAGAAAAAAGAAAAACGATGACAATGCTAAAACAAGAAATAACAAATTCAATAACAACAATAACACCAGCAACAAGATTAACAATAAGAAGAAGAAGACGAACGAACATTTAAGGCATAAAGAGTGAGACAATCTTTAATTTTTCAAAAACTTCAAATTGAACTTAATTGAAGAGGGAAGCAGAACGGACCAAATGAAATGGAATCGAATTGAATTGAATATATTGAAGAAGAAGTATAGCACTATAGAATTTTATCTTAAAAACTTCTTTAACGTTAACGAACAAAATTTAATTATAAAAGACCAGACAATACAAAAAAAAAACAAAACAGAAATTTAAACAAGTAAAAACGTTTCAGTCGGTATGAACCGATTGAATTATACCCTGCACCTTTCATTGTTGTATAGCAATTACTCAAACCTGTGAAACCATTCTATAGAAACTTCACGGATATGTCTGATCTATAACTGAACACACAACTACCAAGTTTCGTGAATCTGACTTTATTATTTTTCCAAATATTTAAAATTAGCTTTTGGAGTTGTATGGCAGGTACCCGAACCTGTCAAGCAATTCCACTAAAACTTCGCAGGTATATCTGATCTATAATTGGACACACAACTGCCAAATTTCATGAATCTAACTTTACTACTTTTCCAAATATTTAAAATAAGCTTTTGCACTTGTATGGGAGCCACTCGAACCTGTCAAACAATTCCACCAAAACTTCAGAAATATGTTTGACCTATAATTGGACACACAACTGCCAAGTTTCATGAATCTGTCTTTATTATTTTTCCAAATATTTAAAATTAGCTTTTGGAGTTGTGTGGCAGGTACCCGAACCTGTCAAGCAATTCCACTAAAACTTCGCAAATATATCTGATCTATAATTGGACACACAACTGCCAAGTTTCATGAATTTGACTTTATTATTTTTCCAAATATTTAAAATTAGCTTTTGGACTTGTATGGGAGCTACTGGAACCTGTCAAGCAATTCCACCAAAACTTCAGAAATATCTTTGACCTATAATTGGACACACAACTGCCAAGTTTCATGAATCTGACTTTATTATTTTTCCAAATATTTAAAATAAGCTTTTGGACTTGTATGGGAGCCACTCGAACCTGTCAAGCAATTCCACCAAAACTTCAGAAATATGTTTGACCTATAATTGGACACACGACTGCCAAGTTTCATGAATCTGACTTTATTATTTTGCCGAATATAAAAAATTTGCTTTTGGAGTTGTATGGCAGCCACCCCAACCGGTGCAGCTATCTCATTAAAATTTTTAGAGCATATGTAGAATATAATTGGACACATGTATACAAAATTTTATATTTGTACCTTTATTAGTTTTTGAAATAACCAAAATAAACTCTTTGAGTTGTATGGCAGCTACCCGAACCCGTTGTCCGAATGGGTCCAATAACAATAGGGTTCGTCCTTGGCACAAAAGAAGAAACTTGTGAAAGTTTGGTGTCGATTGCATTATTCGTTTTTGAGTTATCGTGCGATCGGACGGACGGACGGACGGACGGACGGACGGACGGACGGACATGTCTAAATCAACGCAGAATTTTACGCTGAGCAAGAATATATATATATGTCCATACCGCAGATGACTCCTTCAAGTAGTTACAAACTCCATACCAAAGTTAATATACCCTTCACGAAGTGCAGGGTATAAAAAAAGAGAATATTTTCCTATTTTTTTCTCTTTCTCCTCATGTTTATCTCATTATAGTTTTGTTGTAATTTTAAATGAACGTATGTATTTTACGTACGATGTACACTAATTTTAACTACATAAATATTTCATATTATTCTTCTTTTCTTTTTTTCTTTAACTAATTTTTACTTTAATTTTTTTTTTCTCTTTTCTTTATTATTTTAACTCTTTTTCGTTCATTTATTTGTAACTATGTACATTATATTATGTAAGTAACAATCAATTATTATCATTCAATACCATATATACACGTTTTATTGCACATAAAAGACGTGCGATTTTCCCGCAATTTTCTCAGAATTATTATTAAATAAAAAGAGAAAGAATGATTTTATTAAATGTTGAATTTCCACATTTGTAACTACAATTTTATAAATAAAAAGAAGAAACAAAAAAAAAATTATACTAATAAAATCAGGTAAAACAATAAGAAAGAGTAAAGTTATTCAATTCAATTTTAAGATATTTATAAAAATGTCAACACTTACAATTAAGCATTTTCTTAGTCAATTAATTGTAAAAAAAAACAGAACAAAAGCTGAGAACGAATATGGCGGATCATATCCTTTGTTGACACAAAATAAACTTCAAAATCAGCTGCTCAGTATTTTGTATTTAATGTAACACAGATTGTGTAAAAAAAAAAAATTGTCAACAATAAAATAGGATTTTATAACACTTTACCGCCGTCGATTAAATTCGCAGCGACAATATCGCTTCATCTTAGACAATCTCAATTATATATGTATGTACGTATGTGTATTCTGTATGAT
Organism: Condylostylus longicornis; assembly: GCF_029603195.1. Lineage (NCBI taxonomy): Eukaryota > Metazoa > Arthropoda > Insecta > Diptera > Dolichopodidae > Condylostylus > Condylostylus longicornis. The sequence continues at coordinate 885,971 of NW_026578006.1, forward strand.
TTTAAAATTTCGCCGCGAAAAATCACGATATTAATATAATCATGACATAATGACATTATTTGACACGCCAAATTTTATGACACTTAGAAAATAAGAACTATACTTATCGTTGTCCCGAAGTTATACTGTTGTAACTTACAAAATTACAAAGTGGAAAGAGAAATAAAAAAGACCAATTTTTCGCAGTATTTTTTTTTTGCATATACTGTGTTTCTATTTTACTTACATTTGGCTACCTTTTTCGGCTTGATTGTGGAGTTTCATCATTTTGTAAGGAACGACAGTATCAATTTTGTAAGATCACGAAACCAAGTTCGACGACATGTTAAAATTTTAAATAAAAAACGATTTACTTAATCTTATTTAATTAATAAACTTAAATAACAAAAGTTCAGTAAATAATTTTCAATAAGTAATTATTGCTTGATTGTAAAATCATTGCACACACATCTAAACAACTAAACTCAATTGCGTTAATTCAAACGATTGCGTTAACTAAAAATTTGCAATCACTTTGTAAAAACTTACAAAACTGTTTGATTGCTCAATTGCATGCCATCATACAGTTGCATATGTGCGCACTTAAATATAAACCTATGGAATACAAATAAGCAATGAAACAGTTTGAATGTTTGTTGAAAAATTGAAAATTGCATGTCTGCCTGATCGCTTAATATTCACTTTTGCGTAAACAACGACACTATTCACACATATACATACTATTAATTTAATTGCTTACATTATAATCGAAAAAACAATTTCTCAATATTTCGAAGCAGCGAATACACAGGAAAAAAATAAATAAGAAAAAGCGCAAAAAGAAATAATAACAATAAAATATGTCAGGTACTTTTGCTAACCAGTTGAGTGTTTGTTGATTTCCAATCTTAGACAAACTATTTATAAAAAAAAAAACAAAAATAAAAAAGAAATACGTACAATATTCACAATGTAATATAAAAATAATCATAATAACAATTTTTATAATTTTATGAGGAAAAAAACTAGTTAAAAATATTATGATACGATCGATCGGAATTAAAAGTATTGCAAGTTATTTTCCCATAATCTCATCAACAAAGGTAGTGCATAATTGTTTTTTTTTTTCTTTTCTATAGCATTTTTTTTTTATCATATTATTGATTTTGTATGATGCCTATGAAAAATGCGATAATGTGTAGAAAATAAAATAAATTGAAGACCGTTGCGTGAATTGCAAAAAATTCAAAACAATTTAAGAATATCTAAATTTTCAATTAAACAGATTTGATTCATTATTCTGACTTATTAAACAAAAACAAAATTAAAAATTAATCAAAATTTTATTCAAGCCTATAATTAGTAAAATTGCGAAAAAAGCAAATACAATTTCATAAACTGCAAAAAAAATAACCATTTCTTAATATGACAGACAGACAATATATATAATAATATTAAATAGAAAATAAAACATTAAAAATAATAAAATAGAAATCATAGTTTCTAAATAAAAAATTTACAAGAGCTAAGAACTTGTTTTGTTGACCAAATCCAAATAATGAATAGGAGAATGTGAAAAAATGTTTGTTTCTTTGGAAAAATTGTTGAGAAGAAAAATATATTTGTAGCTATCTTAATATAATTGGAAGACGTAATAGGAAATAAAAATTTCCTATAGAGTATAAAAAAAAATTTGAGCTTACAGCACAAAAACTATCAATATACTCGTACATTGTAATCATAAAATAAATATTAAATTATATAACAAAATATGCGTATAATAATATTATTTCTAAACCCCTACAATTACGATAATATCAAAGTATATATTTAAAATCTTATTAAATTTGGGATTTATATCAAAAAAATTAGAACTCTTCTGATAATATTTAAGTAGTTAATTATCTGAATTGTATTTATTTTAAAATAAATTTTATGATCTAACAATTTTTAAGTGAAAAATATAATTTGTTCTGATAAAATTTAGGCTGAAATTAATACCTTTAATTTATATATTCTTGCAAGAAAGTCCGATATCAAAAATCTGATTTTACCAAACGAACGTAAATATTAAACGTACTCGGGATGTAAGACTTTATTTTATCAAGCCCTTAACAAATTTAATTACTTTATTATGTATATATTTTAAGAAATGTTATAAGTACCGACCTATTTCAAAAACAATAAAAGTAACTCAGAAATTGATTGCAATTGAAAGAAAATATTAAAATTCAAATTAATAAAAAATTAAAATCTTTTATACTTGAATAGAATAATTAAAACTTTTACTATTAAATATTACAATTTTTACACAATATACATATATGTATATGAAAATGCAAAAAACAATTTATAAACATATATAACGTATATTGTATTTAATTTAAAAACACAGACGCCTGAATTAATAATTGAAATATGATAGACGAAATAAAAAAACTAAAAATAAAACAAATTAATAAAGACTCTTCTACTATAATAATTAATAAAATGTATACGATTATTGTGGACATTGTGTACAAAAGAAAAGAAATGCGAAACTATTTTGAGAAATTATAAGGTAAAATTTAACAATAAAAATTAGACCTTGTATAAATTTTATCCAAGGTTATATAAAAGAAATGGTTTGAGACGGGTGTGTTCGCATGTTTTAATAATAACAATAATAAGTCTTGAAAATTATCATTAGTTATGATTTTGTTGCGTTCCTTAAGATTTCTGGTAGTATAAAATATTTGTGGTGTGTATTTCTTTTTCTCAAAATGCTCTGCTAATTTAACCAAATTTATAATCTTCTCACAATCACTGATAAAAAGATTATAAAAACAATTATTCATTAAAATCAAATAATCCAATTATATTCTAAATTTTAATTTTATTTGAAATTGTTCTGAAATGTAGACTGATTATTTTAGTTACCGAATTATTTTAAAAACAAAAATTATTCTTAAAAATTTTTATGTTTTGAATTTTTAATATTTAACCTTGTACAATACTACCTACTTTATTTTAGTTATATGCTACCCAGAAGCCACATTATTTGACAGGTTCACAATTTTATTTACACCACAAAATCAAAACACTTCAATTTTTATTTCACCTTCTTTAATACTTAACAACAGTTTTTCATGGATCCATACAGATTATAACTACATTATACTAGTATCTATATAATCCCTATGGCATACAAGGCTCCACAAGTAATTTAAAAAAAAAATTTATAATTTTATACATTCATTATCAATATGCATGTAGAGGTAAGTAGATATACCTATGGTGTTATGTATTATAAACCTCTACATAACATACAACAATATGTATTATACGTTTTATTGGATAATAACACAAAGCTTAACATACTTTTATATTAGTTTTCATTTCTTTTATTATATTTATTTATTTATTTATTTTCCATATTTTACAAAAACTGGGTTTTAACTTTAAATTATTCAGTTTCGTTTCTCTTTTCTATAATAGAAGAAAACTATATACATATATATAGAAATAAATCTATAAAATATTTAATATTTCTCTAGAGAAATATTCTCAGAAAAGTTCATTAAAATTCTAGTATTATATTCACATAAATAAACAGAACGCTAATTGATACACTGAATTGTTTTGTTTTCTCTTATATTTGTAGTTAGAATTTCTTCACAAAATACAAAAATCAAGGAGCAAAATATAAAAATTTATGAGGAGAAAAAATAACATATTATGTGAATTAAATAAAAAAAAAAAACAAAATTCTTCCAAAACTGATTGGAAAATATATTTAAGAAATCAAAAATTGCAAAAACTCCAAAAACTAAATAAAATATTATTAATTATTTTATATGAAATCTTCATTGTAATAATTTAGCCTTTTCTTGTTTTAATATTTGGTTAGGTAGGTAGGTATTATACCCATTCCTTTGATTAGAATTATGAATTCACAATCTTAGGTGGATAAGTGAGTAGAGCGTTACCCGCATACCTACCTATGATTGTGGTTTTATTTCATATTTAGTTTACCCCATAAGCTACTTCATTAACCAACTTATTCAGTATTAAAAAAAAAGAATTATGAGAAGCTTATTTAATAATATTTTGTACAATAATTCTAATTCAATTATTACTAATGCAAAATAAAATCAAATTATATTACTTATTACTTAAAAATTATGTATGTATGTAATTTCTTATTTATTCTAAATTAAAAACTTAATAGAATCATTATTTTAGTTTTGATATTAATTCTAAAGTAATAAAATAAAACCCACCTACTTAAATATTTATGTTCGATTCACGGAACTTTAAATCTTAAAATTGAAATTAAATGAATTGAAACATTAAGTGAATGCAAGATAAACCAGTGGACCTTTTTAATTACAAATTTACAAATCTAAAGTTTTAAAGGTATTACAAATCTAAATTTTTAAACCTATGTTTATAGAATATTTGGGTAGGTAGGTCAATCTAACAATCAAACTCAGATAATTGTAGTACCTACCTAGATGCAATGAGTAATTACGAATTTAATTTAAATAGCCCTATGTTCTCCTATTTGCACATATCTCTACTACCTATATAAAGATTACACAAATTACTAAGTAAGTGCACATGTACTGTATGATTATAGTTATACTCCTTATATTTTAGTGTACACAATAGCAGGGAAAATTTCTCAAAACTATCTAATTAAAATATTCCAATTTTCGACTTTATTTAAAGATTGCATACATTTAGATAAACAATAATTTTAATATTGAATAAAAACATAAAAAATTTTATTTTTCAATACAGAGCCTAACAAAACAAATTAAGCATAAAAATTCTTTAAAAATTTTTTTTTCTTTAGAAACATAAAATTTTAGTTTTGAATAATTTTTTATTTAGTAAAATTCCACTTTTTTAAGAAATATTTATTCATAAATAATTGAAAATTAGTTTTAACACACTTTTAATTTGAAAACAACCATTATTTTTATTAATTATTGAATACTCTTTTTTTTTGTTTATATGGCTTCCAATTCAAATCACCATTTGTCAAAATTTTTCGCTTTCTAGTAGAACATAACAAGTGTTTGTGTTTATTAAATTTTTCACAAAATAATGTATACTTATGAATAATAATAACATTTCTTAATATTTTACTTATTAAATAATTAAATTATAAAAAACTTACCAGTTACTGAACTTTCACAATAACCGAAAAATAATAATAAAATTATTATGTTTGCACAAAACATTTTTTTAAAAAAATTAATTCATCAATAATTGCGTTAGCAACATTTGATATTTATTAGAAATCTAGTTAGCAACTTTTATGAAAACTTCACTCCATTTAAAGTTTTGACAGCAATTTCTTGCACAATTTGACTTTACATTTACAATAGATTTGTTTTTTATAGAATTCACAATAATCAATAACTTTGATTAGAAATTAATATTTTTTTTTAATTTTAAATTTTTCAATGTAATATTTGATAAACTTTCAGTTTAATTTTAGATTTTAATTTTATTTTAGTTTAGTTAGTTAATTTTATTTAGTTTAATTTTAGTTAAAAATTTTTTTATTAAATATTTAAACGGTAAATAAAGTATTTACTTAATTATTATATTATTATTATATTTTTTGTTTAACTGAATCTTATTGAAAATGTGAATTTCTAATATGCATTTGTCATAGATTGTTATTAATGTATTTTCATTATTTCATACTTAGTATATTATGACTGTTAGAATATAACACATTACCAGTGTATTTAAAATCGGGTACGTAAACCATATCTAAAAATTAAAATCTTAAATTTTTTTAAGAATAAGTTAATTCCTTTTTAAGTGCGAAAACCAACAAACTGAATTTTCCACTAAGGTTACCTAATGTTTGCATAACTGACATAAAATTGTATTAAAATTACAAAAAAAATTCATTTATAAGCATTTGAAAAGTTTTATTTTACAAAGTTAATTGAAATATTAAATGTTTAAATCATATTTTAAATTCATTTTTTGTAAATTTAGTAATTTCCTATCAATTCAAAAGTCAATAGAATATCAAACTTACTAAACTATTCGAAATAGTTTTCAACCAAATTTTGAATTTTTCATTGTGAATACTTCATTTTATACATAGAAAATAAAAATTATAAAAACTGGTACTTTTTTCGATTGTAGATTGAAAACTTTTGACAGCCGTGAAATATCGATATTATGGTAGCTTAATATTAGATGTGAACCAGCTATACTATAATATTATTCGGAATATAAACTCAATTTCAATACATACTATGTTTCATAGCCTAATATTCCAATTCACAATAGCAAATTTGGCTGTAAGAGCACTCTGGTGGCAAATATATTAGCAATTTTTTCAATTTAAAATTTTCAAAATTTAATATTTGATACGGAAAAAAAGGTAACAGAGGAAAATTTTGTAATATTTTGAAAATTTAAACAAACAACATTAATAATTTTCTATGCTCCTAGTTTAGTACTATAATATTACATGTCTGTTAGTTGTATTACAATAAATGCTAAAAATGTAAATATACACGTACTTTATCCTATTTTTAGATTATAAATAATTTCTTTTACATGGACTATTGATTCTAAGTAGCATCTAGCAGCAAATAGAAAAAGCTTAGTTTTACACGAGATCTCATGAAATTTATCAAAACTTATATGAACTAGAACTACGCTATGAACATTCAGAAAGTGTAGTACGTACGGTAAATACTTGATCACATAACGGTTGACGCATATAACTACATTTTATTAGGCAAAACTTCAAATATATAGCGGTAAAATACAAAAAATTTAATGTATTGTACTTGGAAAAGTTGACATTACAAAAACTTAAAAAGAAAAGTTATTTGTTTGTTTTTTAACGTTTCTGCTAATTATTTTAGTACCATTTTTATTTATTTAACTAGATAATGTAAAAATAAATAAACTTAACAATTTAAGAAAAGAAGAATGTCGATAATAATGTTTAAAAGTATGACAAAAGCATTATGGTACACAATTAGAATTTTAGATTATATAAAATTTATCGCACTTTATAATATCGAACCTCTGTTTCCATCACTGTAAATTAATTAAAATTATATTCTCAAAATATGTGTGTAAATTAAAAAATTGTCCCAGATTGTACCGCTTCTATTTCATAATATAATAGAGATTGTTTTGCAAAATCTTGATCGATACTATGATTCAATAAACCAACTTCCAAATTAATTTGCTGAATATCTTCTTTTAACTTAGCTATCGATTTTTTCAAATTTATAACCGGACCTAAAAATTTAAATATGATAAAATTTTTGTAACTATTTTTGTAACTAGTAGTAATTGTCAAATAATTTCTTACTTCCATCGGACATGGATTGGCCACGTTGATCCATTAAATTTTTTACAACGTCGTTCTCAGCAATAACTGAATTAAATTCGCTTGTAATATTTTCTTGTTCTGAGTTTATTTCCTTTATTGTTGCTTGGATATTTGAAAGTTCTGTAGATAATTCCTTAAATTTTACAATTAAGGTCTGAAGTTCATTATTTAAGTGTCTTTCTCGACTCTCTACTTTTTCCATTTCATATGTAATGTCACTTTGTAATTTTTTTAACTGATTGTATGTTTCATCACTACACTAAAATATAAAATAATGTTAATACCTATTACAAATTACATAATTAAAAAATTAAACAAAATTTGTATTAAAATTTTACTTCATCTATATTTGCTTTTAAAGTAGTCATTTGCTTTAAATGTGTACGCCAATCCCTTAGATCAGATTTCACCACTATTTTCAGTTGCGGTAAAACTCGTTCCAATTCAAGCCTCCAATTTTCAATTTCATTTAAACTATCTGAAGGTTGAAAATTCAAATTTTTATTTTTTGTGAGTTCCGATGTTCTTTTAGTTTGTGTTGCTGTCCAATTTAATTGTAGTAAATATTGTTCTTCACCGTCATCTGTATCATCACTAAGTAACTCATTTTGCTCTTCTTCAACTCTTTCTAATATAACTTCAGCATCATTTTCAGCATACTCTGGTAAGGTTTCTTCTTCCTCTTTGATATGCAAATGATTCAAAGTAACCTAAATTTTTTAATTTTAACAGTTATATCATGTAATATAATTAGGTTGGAAAGTACCTACCTTAGATATTTTTAAGGCCTGTGTAGCAAGGCAATCTAAAACAAATAAGCATATCGGTCCAGCGCCCTGTATTAACTTGTTTGATGGAAATTCAGTAGGGATTTCCTAAAAAACATTTAATATGAAAACTCCAATCAAAGGATTATTGGTATACCAAAAATTAACTCACAACTTCCTTCAATACATTGATTATATCCGTAATTACAGTGTTAGGGTCATCAAATTCTTCTGGCTGTTTAAAATTTTTACCTAACATACGAATGAGCCAAGCACATATTGATATGAACATAAAAAATTGTTCGCCTGGATTTATTGATTTAATAAAATAGAATTTATGTGGTGCCTTTATCCGCATATCACGTAAAATTTGATTTTCATAATTAAGCAATTTTAATTTCTCCATCAAATCTTCTGATTGAAACGTTAGTACAGACAGTATATTATTCTGTTCTCTTTCCAATGCAGCTTCAAATTCCAATAATAGTTTAGAATTTGTTGACATTTTACAAAAATATAAATTAAAAATGCAATAAGTAGAAATAGTTTATTTATTATTTTTTTTAATTTTAATTTCTGTACTTTCTTAAATACTTGCAAATTACAATTTTATTTTGATTTAACAGTTGCTATTGGTTACCATTGTCATAACAAAACAAAATTTAAAAAAACAGAAATGGAAATTTACATTCCACAATACCACTTGTTGAACGATTTTAATAGTGACATCTATTGTACACTAAATGTAAAATGAATTACCTACACATCGTTCGGGTCAAGCAAAATGCACAATTCGCATTGTATCTTTCTCATTTTAACAGCCATGACCTCCTTCAAAAATGAGAACATTGTCATACAAAAAATAAAGCAAAACTCATGACCTTTTTAAAAATTAAGTACTTAATATACTCTTTTTTTATATTCTTTTCTTAGAAACATTATTATCCTTTTAGCTTTACCTTCTTCTCTATCTAGTTATTTTCCTCTTCCTCTCATTCATTTTATTCTTAGTCATTTATTTTATATTCCTATATGTCAGCTATATAATATTGAAGATGTGTTGATGTCATATTATGTGGAATTACAATAAGAGAACAGTGTTTCATCTCAATCTCAATTATATTTCGAATTTATTATTACAACATTTATATTACTATTAGTTTTTGTGAGTAAAATAAGAATTACATAAACTTGTTTATATAGTTTAAGCTATTTGAAGGGTAAATTAATAATTGAATAATATTATATATTATTATTTACATATATAAGTTATAAATATGTGCCCGGGAAGCTTATTTGTTTTCATGAAAATTATCTTAAATTTAAATTTAAAGTTTAAAGTTCACTAGTTCATCATGTGAGTTTTGAGCTCTTGAACTAAATATTTAAATATTAAATTCAAAATGATTATATTTTATTTATATTAAATACCTTTTATAACAGTTAATCATAATTTTCGATACTAGAAATAAAGCTTAGCACCGATTACATATAAAACATTAGAAAAATATTAATTATAAAAAATTTTATAAGAAAATCATTTCAGTGAACAATAATGGTAAAGGGATGTTTTTGCATAATTGCAAATTGCTGATTACCACCATAACAGTCAACCATGACCAATTCTAGCCACCCCAAATTGTTTTAAAAAATGTGAATTCGTCATAAATGTAATCACTTATTTGAACTTTGAATTTTGTTACTCGTATTTGACTCCTATAAATGATTGTATTCTCTCACAATGTTGTTTGCTATGGTATGAATTAAATATGCTTTCGACGCTTAAAGAGTATGCCATTTGTATGGAAAATTTAATTTAAATTTTTTCACGGGCCATTGTCCGGTGAGGTATCACCTTCATAGGCTGGGGAAATCAGGCTCTGTCCATTGCAGATTTTGCGGGGATAGTGATGAAACTGCAGTTCACATCCTTTGCAGCTGCCCGGTACTGGCTGTCCGGCGGCGCAATTGTTTTGGCGTTCGGGAACTGCTTTCCAACTCTCTTAGATATGTCTCCAGTTTCATACTCGGAACAGGGATATTGTAGACGGGGACATGGGGAAACTACAATAAGTCGCGAATGGCTGCGGTAGCAAGGAGGATACTTCTGCCCCACTCGGTTCCCTTAGAAATCTACAAATCCAATCTCTACCCTCTCCTGTTTTCCAATTTTTCAAATTCTCATTAATACTTTACGTTGTACGCAATATTATTAATTTTACTTTCATTTAAAATTTTTTAGAAAAACTCTTTTATTAATTCAAATTGCTTTAGAAAGAAAATATTTACAGAATATTTTATCGCAGTTTGTCAAGAAGCCAGTCATATCTACTTATACGTATGTATATGTATTAAGCATAAATATAATTATTTGCACTCTTATTTTCTTTTATATTCCTAATGTTATTTTAAATATTCGTGTTCTTATATTTAGAAGAAAACTTGTATATTTACATTTCAATTAGCAAACTAAAAAAAGGAAAAACTTAATGTAATTTTAGAAATTAGTCATATTTAAAAATAAATTCTCTGTATCTTTGATTTATTATTATTAAAATGAACGTATAGAAAAAAAGTTATTTTGCATATACCTACGTTCTATATTGTAAACTTTTATTAACATTACATTCTAGGTATTCTGGCATAACTCAATTACTGCCCATTTATACTTTCTTCTTTCTTAATTAAATACAGATGAATAGAGCGCTAGGTATATTGACAGCTCTCACTTATCTTACTTCAAAGTACAAGATATCTAAGGCGGCAGAAGCTAAAAATAAAATCGCAGGTGACTTTTTGTGTATAAACATTTCCGGAAGAAAAGCAAATCAATTTACCATTTTGTCTGATTTTATGATAGTTCTGTCTGTAACTTATAACTTAACTAACTGGGTAGTATAACATAAATAAACAATATAACAAAATTTTCTGATCTATTATTAATTTCGCTTACTATTACACGAAAAAAACCTCACATAGCTTTCACCAAACTTTTCCGAATAGCCGAAGTTCTACTGTATTGATAACAACTTTTTCACTGTACATTTTATAATATTACAAAATAGAACATTTAAAATAATCTTAGAATATATAATTAGTTAGCAAATAGTTAAGGTCATTTAAATATTTATTTAACATCTAAGCGAAAATTTGAAACTTTTAATCGTACACATTTGTAATAATTTTTCGCTATTTATTTAGCTATACTTATATGTTAATATTTTACTGGAAGATTTTCTTGCGAAACCTGTGTTATTTTTTTTTCGTATTATAAAAATGGGTACTTTTTTTTTAATAAATGTGAATTCTAGGAATGTACCTTCACCGACATAAATAAACTAATCATATCATCATATATTCTATACGGTGTATAGAGGTTATCATAAATATAATTTGAAATTTGTTTTGGACATTAATTCTCAGGAAGTGTATAATGTTCATGTGATTTGATATATTAAGCGGCTTGAAAATAATTCAATTTTGATAAAAATAAAATGATAAATGTAAAAATAATTTTTTAAAATGATCCAAGATTCTTCTTTCGTGTTTTGGAACAACGCTGTGTCCTGCCGTGTTGAATTGAGTCAAATGCCCTTGCCGTATTAACTCATGCTAACTAAATTGTTAATAGTATTACAGTGTTTCATTGACCGCCACATCCATGTCTTCTTCTATAATGAACTTTCTCTTCGCCCAGATTCAGTTTTATTTATTTTTTTCTTACTATTTTGTTTCCCTTATTTGGCAAATTTTTGCCGGACTGAACAAAATTAAAAGTTTTCAAATTAGTTTAAGATATTACAGGTAATTTTCTGATGATTTAGAATGTACTAAACAGCTGTAAACAATTTACAAAATTTTCCACATTACTCGGAGCCCACGGGCAAAAATGGCTGCTTTCATAACAGTGTCTGATACTCCAACATTTTTTCGTTCAAAGGTGCCATAATTTATTTACCATCCTCTCTTATAGAGATTATCTCTTAAAGATATAGCCTTTTATTTATTTATAAGTTTCGATCGTTTGCAGGGAAAAAGTTTCAAATTTTAGAATAATAGTTTTTCAAATCTGTTAGGTAAGTTTTTAAATACTATTGTAGTCTATATGATATATAACGAAGATTTGCCCAAATGTTAAATGGTTTTAATTATATTTACTTATATTCGAGATTCTTCCTTCTAATCATTTTCCAATTAGCACTAATTTGAAATTCTGATTAATTGTATATTAGAAACTGTTTTCAATACATTTATGTATATAAAATTATTGTACAAAATATGTGTCTATATACATTTAATTAATAATATATGCACATACATATTTATGTGAAAAATTCTATTCAAGATAATTTTATACATAATATTTGATAATAATATTATTAGACGATGCGTTACTATCTCTCAACAGCACATATACATATAGAGAATTTACTGAAGTAAAGCTTTATAATGTGGTACAAATAATTTACTTTAAATAGAATTAATTTTAAAATCAAAGTAATCAGACGTCTTCGTTGATACTTTATATTTCAATTTAAATTTATACATTTAATATTCAAAAATGAAATTCATTACAATTATATTCGCTATTATTGCAATTTTCGCAATTTCTTTATCATCAGTTGAAGCCGATGCTGTTGCACCATGTCCAACTCCAATGATTTATGCACCAGTTTGTGGTAGCGATGGAAAAACATACAGCAATAAATATGAAGTTGAATGTCAAAATAAAATTGGCAAATCAATTAAAATTGAAAAAGAAGGAAATTGTTAAAAAATAAAAAATTCAATAAAAAATTCAAATGTTCCATAGTAATTATAAAAGTTATAAGGTGTGATTATTTATAAGATTAATATATAATATAATGTTTTCATGATAAAGCTGCAATAAAAATTTTGAAAAATTACATAACGTAAACTGATTAAATTTTATTTTTTTTTAAGAATATAAGGTTTTACAACTCAAACAATTAAATTAAAAACAAAAGTGAGTTCATGCATAACATTTGTGAGATATGAAAGTGAATTCAAGGTCGAAATATGGCTGTATTTTAATTTCTCTGATTTTAATTTTGCATATAATTGAAAATAGAAAAATTTCGGTAACTGTTTAGGATATGTCTGAATTGCCGCTTCTTCATAAAAAAATTGTCAATAGAAATTTTAGTCAAATATATTAGAGGCAAGATTGTTGGTCGCAAAAGCATATCGGAAAATGATTGGGTTGTCAGTTCAGACTTTTGACGATTTCTGAAGCTGGACGAAATTTAATACAGATCAATTTGACAGGAAGCTTATAGCTAGTGTAAGATAACTGTTGAAGAAAAATAGTCAATCTGATATCAGCGTGCATAAGATATTAAGGTACGGTCCGTGACCCAATCATCTTCAATATGAAGATTTTTTTGGTCATACTTTTTGTGCAAAACTTCAAAATAAGATTTTTAAAAGTTTTAAATTTTTCATACAAAATTATCTTTAAAATTAAGGTTTTTAAATGCTACTAAAGTTTTTCAAAACTGCAATATCTTGCACCTTTATCCATATTTTCTAAAGTTTACCAAAAAAAAATTTTGACCAAAAAGTCAATTTAATAGGTAGGCAACGCATTGTAATGCTACTCGTACTTCCATGACAAAACATTTTTGATATTCTCCGCTTCGTTTGTTTCTATATTAATCGGTTTGGCGCAATAACTAATGCGCATACGACTTATAACATCATATGTCATTGTACATGTCATAAATTTTTCTTTTTGAAAATTTACGAATTTTTGCTTCCTACTTTTTTCAATTTAACTTCAATTGAAGATCTCGTAAGGTTTGTGAAGGTTTTTTTTTTTAATCGAATCTTCAAAATGAAAATTTTATTTTAAAAAAATTAAGATATTTGAGTTAATCTATTTGGCAAAAGAAATTCTTTTTTCCCGTCCCTTCGAACGTCAGTTTATGTCAAGTGAACGTGACCTTACTAGACGATTTATAAAATAAAGATGCGAATAGAATCCTTCAGGTAGGTTACTTGCTTACAATGATGATTAAATTTTAACAGAGTTTTAGTAGTGAAACTGAATAGCCACCCTTATCGCATCAACCCACCGAAAAACCAATAATAAAGCATTTCTTACATATATTTGTACCTCTAGTATAAAACTCCAGAAAAATACGATACTTATGTTTTAAGATTACATTTCGTTTAAAATATTTTTAGATGATTTTATAATCACTTGCTGAGACACCATTTTATATTATAAGAGTTTGTTATTTATTAGTTTGAATAATATGTAATTAAGAATATTTCATCCACTATGAATTACAATTCAACGGAATAGTTTATATATCATTAAACTTATTAATTAAACTTATACAATTATTTTCACTTATATATTTAATTCGAAATCCAATTATTTATAAATTTAAACAAAATATTTCCTATCCTTATCGCATGGACCATCATGAGCCACATAAAGTGTTCCTCCATTTTCTTGTACACAATTAATGTATTCGGGATTTTTATAAGTTTCTCCATCACTTCCACAAACTGCTGGTCCAGGATGAAGTGAAAGTTCAAGAGTACAATCTTTTCCTTGCGAATATATCAATGAAAATTCGGTGGTTAGTACAAATATAATTGTAAATAAAGCTAAGCTTAAATTCATTTTTAAAAATTTTATTCTCTCTCTTTTCTTTGAAACACTTTAAAATTCAAAATAATTCAAAATCAAATTAAATTTTCTTATTTATTAACGTATGTATATAGGAAATTTATTTCATTTTCATGGAAATTACAATAAAAAATACGGCTGAAAGCAAAAAATTTTAATTACCATTAAATAATAAAAAGCTAAATAGCTTATTGCAATTTTCATAATAATCAAAAGACGTGAAGTGTATAAAAATTTTTAGAAAAAAAAAATTTTTACTTGATATTATTTTTAAAACCTTTATTTATTTAAATATTTATTTCATAAAAATATTCAGAAGACGCCAGAACGAGGGATCGCAATACGCAATAAATATTACTGAATTTTTTGAGAAAGCATTTTACGAATACAAACCTTGGTGTTTTCACTTGTAAATCAAGTTTTATAAAATTGATCACCTTAACCAGTTGATTACAGTGAAATTTACTATCAGTACAAAGATTTTTTAACGAGATCTCTGATCTCTTATATAATTGAAATAATTTTTAAATTATCATTTTGTGATTTGTCGTTCTAGTTGGCATACAAATCCGAGTTGGAACGAAATCATACCACAGAGGATTGTTATAATTGTATCATTCATTTGGTTTCCGTTCAATTTTTTCCCCCAAAACTATTCGGAATCGTCACAGATTCACTTTATTGTAATTTTATAAAAAAAAAATGAATAAAACAAATGAGATTGCAAGTCAAAATACATTTATATTTTTATTATTAAATACATAACAAAATTAAATACAATTATATCTTGAACTTTTACATAATTCGGTTCCAAATTTTTTTTTTTGTTTTTAATATTTTAACATGGTCCGTTTCGAACCATTGTCACAGGACTATTTCTAGCATCACAACGTAATTCATCGATATTACTATATGTTTTACCATTACTTCCACAAACTGGAGCATAATTTGCTCTTATAATACAAGGTCCTTGACAATTAACAGCAGCTGGTTGCATTAAAGCAATGACTGTTACTATAATACTTAATAAAATTGTAGTTACTTTCATTTTTTACCAAATTTTTACAAAATAATTTAATCTCTTTAAAAAACTTTTCGTTTCTAATAAACAGATCAAAATTTTAAACCATTTTATAGGGGATTTTTTTTCCATTATTTTTCTACTTTTTTTGTTTTCTTTTGATTTTCTTTTTCGTAAACAAAAAAATCAAGATGACGTATTGTTATTATTTTAGTAATTTAAAGCTTTTCCATTTAATTCAACTGATTTCAGTAATTTTATTAATGAATTTTTAATTATAATAATTATAATTACAACAAAATATTATTTAATACAAAATCTTAATTTATAAATCCTCGTACAAATATTGAGTACAAATGGGATTGAAAGTGCATTTAAATACAAAGTAATTAATTACTGAATTAGAAAAAAAAAGTAAAATTTGCTTATTGTATAGAAATTCAATATCAAAATTCCCGGAATTATAATTCATTAATTATAATTATTGATTATATTTTTGTAATTAATAAAATTCTTAAATTAAATATTGAAAATTTTTTTCAAAAGAATATATTTCATAAATACCTCACATATACATATGTACACATTAACTATATAAAATATAAAATTGAATAGTCTAATCACTTTTTAATTTTTACTATTTAAATGATTCTTCCACATTAATAATGAAGATGCATATACTTTGTGTAATTATTGCAAATACAGTAATTATCAGATATATTGTGATTATCCAAACAAAAAAAAATCATAACCAGCTCCAGGATATCAAGATGAAAAAAATTTAATTTAAACGTCAGCATAAATGGAATTAAAGTAGTCAACTCTTGCTATAATTTTCATAATTTACTTTATTATTTCCAACACATAATAATATTGCATATATTTAGGATAGCCAAAAAATTTTAAAATTGTACTAAAATAATAAAAATATGTAATTGAATTTACATACCAAAAAAAACGTAGCGAAGATCAATAAAGAAAGAAATTGAAGAGATTCACAAATCGTAGTCTGAAATAATGCTACTTGCGCATAAAATGGCCATGGTGAAGAAACATGGTGAAGCTTTATTTTAATTTGTTCTCTCTTTTGAAATTAAATTCGCTATAATTAAAATCTTAATTATTTAATCTTAAATTTTTTTTAATATTCTAAAAATAGTTCTAAATTGATTTTAAAATAATAATTACACACCCTATATAGTTTTGAAATTAAAAATCAATTTATAATTGCAATAATTTTTTCAATTATAATTATAAATAAAATATTAAAGAAGTGTAAATCAAGTTATACGAGAACATTATATACAATTCGATGTATGAAATGAAATCGATTAACAAAATATATACAAACATGTACGAACATACATAAATACAATAGGTACAATGTCAGTGCACAACAGTTTATAAGCATATATATGTTTCTCTTCATATAACTTTACCTGACTTAGAATTTAATTTTTAATATATCATAGTTATATGATGTACATTACCCTTAACGACTATAATATTTAAAAATTAATACACAGTGCATCGCATAATTATTTAGACATTGTATGTCATTAAAATACATTTTGCAATCAAAATATTTAGTGAAAATTAACTTGCAGAACTTGATGGATGACGTAATCCGTTAACTTGATGGAAATTTCTTCATACAACTGCAGAACGGATGGATGACGTAATCCATTCTGCAGTTGTGTGAAGAAATTTCCATTAAGTTAATATTATTAGTGTAATAGGCACACTACTTATTAATTTAACAACTGCACGTTGTATTTGTAAATTTAAATAATTACTGAATTTTTTACGAGTACCAGAAAATTTCTCCATAAAAAGGTTAGAAAATAGCTGTTTAAGGAGCTATATACATAATTTCTTATCGCCTTGTACACAAAAATACATTCTTTTGAAAATTCATCTTAATATATGTTCTAGAATTATAAGAATTGAGGATTATACTTTTAATCTGATTAAATATTTTGAAAATAAAATATGAACTAAATCCACCCGCGCACTACCTATGTACTTTTTATTTCATACAAAATCTTAATTTTTTTTTTAATTGTCTTGATAATATTGTAATCGCACTGTATCATAGCGTACTTATAAATGAACACAAAATATCATGTTACAAACTAGTACAAATTATTAACAACAATGTTAAAAACATTTATAAATTATTACTTTTATATTAACCTATACCTACATTACATATAAAATTTATTGTACTCACATGAAATATTAATTAGTTTCAAATAAAAAAAAAATAAATGAAAAACTGTTCAAATAAAAACTATAGGGTATACAATTACATTAAAAGTTAGAAAGCTTTTATAATTTCATTAAGTAAAAATAAATTTTAAAGTACAATAATTTTCTATTTTCATATTTAATGTGTAAATAACCTCTGTAAGGTATACAACAATAAGAAAATTTCAAAGAAACCTTAAAAAATTTCTAAAAATAACAATTAAATTATTAATTCTAAAATAGATGTATAATTACAGAAAATAATTAAAGCAAAAAATCAAATTTTATACCTTAAGGCGACTCCTAAATGACCTCATCTTTTATAATTCTAAAATTTTATAACTACACATAATAAATATAGAATTTTAT
Organism: Condylostylus longicornis; assembly: GCF_029603195.1. Taxonomy (NCBI): domain Eukaryota; kingdom Metazoa; phylum Arthropoda; class Insecta; order Diptera; family Dolichopodidae; genus Condylostylus; species Condylostylus longicornis. The sequence continues at coordinate 904,393 of NW_026578006.1, forward strand.
TTTTTATATATTTTTAATCAAATTTTCTACAATAATAAATAACATTTAAATTTTTATAAAATAAAAACTTAGAATAACAAGATTATGAGAACGTGACAATTCTAAAATATTTCGGGCAAAATCGAAAAAGTAACAAGTAAATATGTAAGTATATAGAAAATCTAAGTTGGGATATCTGTGTTTGTAAGCATATATGTATGTTGTATGTGTATTGCATGTTTGAATAAAACTTAAACCGATTTAACACTTTTGAATTAGAAAAATATAAGATGTAGAATATATAACTCTTACATATAACTTTTTCACTGATTACAACGCTGAAAATTAGCTGTACAAATAATTTGACTATAAAATAATGTTTTAGCTTCTAATTCTAAAGAAAAATTTCTAACTCTCAAAGCGAAATTAAACCATTTGACAAGGTTTGCCAAGCGTGATATTATTCATGATTATTTTTCAAAGTATGTATATGCTGATTACAAATGTCTAAAATGGAGGCACCATGTATAATTACTCGTATCTATAAAATTTTTTTGCTTTTCCAATTCTATATTTCGTTCAATTAAGTCTACTAAATCAACAATTCAGCAAATGTCAATAATTTATACATGACATAATTTTTCCATCTGCTTATTATCAATTATTTAATAAAATTTTTGAATGAATTGCAATACTCGTATAAACAAGGTTTGATTAAAGCAATTTCCTTATAAAACTCGATTTTCCTTTTAAAGTTTCTGTTGTTTGGTCGTTCTGTAATAGGTGCGCTATAATAAAAATTATATTAATGTATGATGAGTAACGATGAGTGAAACCCATTGGTATGGAATAAACTTTTTGAAGAAAAAGCTCATTTGAAATAATAACGAACAATTAAAGAATTTAATAAATTTAAAATCTTGTAAAGTTTTCACAAGTAGCACATCAATTATTTTAAATTTCTTATCAAAAGCAACATTTTGAGGTAACTGAATTTCACTTACAGTTCGAAGCAAAGCTTTATTCCAAAATGTCAATACAACTCCAATTAGGTTCTTGACTTTACTATTATATAGCAAAAATACACAATATATTATAATTAAATATTTTTTACTCTTATTACATACATTATATACAAAAGAAAGGGTTATTTACCCATGCACAAAATTGTTGATAAAAAATAAAACTAAAATAGAATAAAATATGAAAAATCTTATACAGATAAATATAAAATAACAAAATATAAAACAGCTGTTACCATTAATTTTATAATATGGTACTGCGCAAAAGACCTGCGTTTATCAATGTATTTTAGGAATGTAAAAATTTGTATGTTTGTATGTATAATCAATTCAAATACAAAATTGTATATCTAATGTGTAAAAAGAAGCTTTTCATATACGAATAATGTCTTCATTTTATTCGTATATTATTTTCTATCAGTATATCTAAAATATACTGATAAACTATAACTCAGTAATAGTAACGCTATAGTAATGCATAATAATATGTAATACGGAAAGAAGTATCGACCCTATAATAAATACAAACAATAATCATAATTCGCGTAAACAGTATACAGGTACAAACAATATAATACAAATTTGACCCTCTAAGTTCTCAATATAATTTTATTCAATTTTTATGTTTACAATTTAATTTCACTTATATTTTATTCATTATGGCGTTCCCAAGATTATAAACAAAAACTAATGAAATTGTAACAATTTTAACAAATTAGTACCTATAACAGTTTACAAATTTATGACTTACCTCACTTTTCAATTCTTAATTGAGACTTTAAAACATTTTTTATTTCAAATTTCTACCTTTTCTGGAACAAAAAAAATATAAGTAAAGAAATGTAAGAAAAAATTTTGGGAAATTTTCTTTAAAACGGGAATTTTTTTTTTTGGGAATTTATTTCTTTGGGAAATTTTTGGGATTTTTTTTTTTTAAATTCAATTCTAAAATAAATGTTATTCATTTTAAATTCCCTACACCATTTTCACAATTATATTTAATTATAGATTAATTAAACAGACTTTTTTTATTTAAAAGCAGATCCAAAAGGCATTGATTTTGCAACATCTTTTTATTAAGCAAATAGTTAAAACGCAAAACTTTTTATATCGAATATTCCTTTCGTATTATAATTATTAAAGAGCCGTCTTTTCGCATTCAAATATGAGGGGCTCAGAAGCAGAGTGGCGTAAGCCACAATGTGGGTTATGTCACTTTGCTTTTGAAAAATCCGAAAATTTTTGCAAAATCAGAAAATTTTTACAAAAGCAAAAGTACTTTTGTGAAAAATAAATAGGAAAAAAGCTATTTCAAAACTGGAAACTAATATTACTGATTTAAGAAGGTGTACATAACCCATTGCAGCAAAAAAAAATTTTTTTTTTATTTGTGGCTTACGCCACTCTGCTTCTGATACCCTCATATAAGGTTTTATAATTCTCTCAATTTTACATATTTTTGAATGAAGTTGTAAATCTCTACGAATGACATTTAAATTATTCGCTTCGGGAAAACGAATTTTACATAACCTGATCCACAAAGGGTATAGTAACGGAAACCGGTCAAATTTTCCTATGGAAAACCGAAAAACTACATAAAGCTTAAATATTATTAATATTTATTCTATTTCAAGTTTTCCCAACTCTATTTGACAATTACTATCATCTCTCATATCGTTTTCAGCACATAATCTCAAAATAAACTTATATATAACCGCCGATATTAATTAACATTTTAATACATAACGGTTTCTACTTAACATACACATTTATACAACAAAAAAGAACAAAACAAAACAAAGTTAAAATACGTATAGAAGGTAAAAAATTTTCTTATCATAATTTTACATGCTTTTCATTTTGTTTTCCTTTTTTTCTTTAACTGTACTCTTTATGTGTTTAAGTGGTGTTGTAAGGAATTGTAAGCTTTTTTAAATACAATATTTTTGTATGTGTTGATGTGTTTGTATTAGATTTGTACTACCAGAAACATTTTATTAAATAAAAGTTTTGTGTTTTGTCCCGGCAACCGTAACAACCAGACAGCTTTTCTTCAAAAAAAAAATTTACATTTAAATTAGAAGCGGAAAACAAAAAAAAACAACAAAAAGTAAAAATAAATAAAAAAAAATTTTTCTTTTTATTTTCTTTGATAAAAATTTGAGAGTGGAAAAATAAAATTTTATAAAAATATTTTTTTTTTTAATATTTTAGAAAATTTTTTTAAAAATTTTTCAATTCGTCTTTTGCTTACTGATTGGATGTGAAAGTATTTTAAGTGATTTATGTGGTACATACGCGCAAACATACATACAAAGGATGTGTAAAAATTCGAAATAAATTTTTTACAAATAAATTTAAAAAAAAAAATTCGAAAAATATTTTTGAAATTGAATTTTTAATTAAAAAATCAACTCAATTAATTAATTATTTTAATTTTTGTTTTGTTATAAACTGAAAATAAAATTGTTAATGTGATTGAGCCGGAAAAGAAAATTTAAGAAATTAAAGATTTTTGTTTTTCTTTTAACAAGTGGAAACAACTTGGTTTTTTCCATTTTCCATCTAACTTAAAAAATAAACAAAAAAAAAATTTATGGAGAAGGAAACTCATTTTAGGAGTTTTCATATATAGAGTGCGGTCTTAACCATTTAAATTTAATGTAATTATTTTTTACTCATTTTTCCAAGAAAAAATGAATTTTTTTTTTCTTATTTTTTTCCTGTTATCAGATTATTGTGTATCTATTATAAAATATCCTTTTTATACATTATAATGATGTACACACATTTACACTCAATTATATTAAATTGCGCACACATTCATTCATATACAATGTGTATTTGAAATACGGAACTTTTTCTTTATTATATACGCTTTTTTATGTTTCTGTGATATGCATATATATATATGTGTGTGTAAGTGTAAGTTTATGAACGTACACTTTATAAAGAGTTCATTCATAATTTTTGTGTTTTGATTTTTTTTTTTCATTTTTTAATTCTCATTTTTATCATTCTCATTAAAAAAATTTTTTTACAACAAACATTTTAAATTTAATTATTTTTTTTTGTTGTTTGTTTTGGTATTAAAATTTAATTTATGTGAAATTAAAGAATAAAGGATATTTTATCAGGATATTTAAAAGTTAAAAGAAATTGGATTTTATATATTGAAAAACTTAATAATTATATAAAATATTGTGATGATATATATATATATATATGTATATATATTACGTGTGTGGTGAAAAAGTTTTGATTATATTTAAAGAATTTTAATTTAATTATAATTTGGAAAATATTTAAAATTAGTGATAATAAAATGAGTATAATATGCAGAATATATAAAAATTCTTTGATTTTTTAACAATTTTTAAATAAGTGAATTTTAAAGCATATTTGAATTTTTATATAATTTCGCAGCTTCTTGCCAAAAAATTCAAAGAGAGAAAGAAACAATTTACATATTATGTACAAGAAAACGATTTTAAATGATGTTTCAACACATTGAACAGTTGTAATTATCGGATTTGACATTCTTAACATAATAATTAAATTTTATATTTAATAAGACAGGGTTACAACAGTTTTGAATTATTTATACATACAAGAATTTGACAAGAATTCTGAAAATTATAGTGTATAGATATATTAAATACGATTTAAAAAATCTAAACTATAATTGCTATATAAGATTCTATTATGTCAAATTGTCATATAAGCAATGACAACATTAAATAAAAAAAGAAAGCAAAGATGAAAAATGAAATTCCAAATTTTTTTTTTATGATAAAAATACATTAAATTGATTTAAATATATTTGCTATACATAGGTATTTATTACCTATATAAAGTATGTATTCATTAGTTCTTATATTCTATATAATTTTATATTGTATAAATAAAAAAAAAGCACATGAATAGAATAAGAATAAGTAGAATACTCTTTAATTTTTATATAACTATATATACTGTGCGCACTATATGCGTAAGAATATTTGGTATTGTGTTATATTGCTGTTTTGCTCTCATATACTATGTAAATTCATATGTACATACTCGTATATAAGTATATAAAATGGATAAAAATATGTTTGATTACTAAATTCGTAATGTAATCATTAGAGTATTCGAAAAAAAAACTATCTTTTGAAATAAAAATAGTAAGGTCTGCTTTGCATAGTTATTATAAAGAGTTACGTAATTCAGTCGGTAAGAGAGAAAAGCGGCACCCTAAACGCTGCCATCATGCATTTGGCCAAGAAAAAGCTTGTCGAAATCCTTTTACGAGACATTTTCTCTCCATTAGTTAATAACAAAATGACATGATGTTCTGAGCGCTGCGATTTTCCAATTGGGTAATAAGATGGTAATCGGCATCCTTTCTTTAAGTCCCTTATAGAATTTCGACACATATTCCACGGTCGGCTCTAAGAATTCCTTTAATTGCACAATGCACAATTTTTTTGCCATTTTGCTTAATAAACTGTGTTCCATTAAAATATCAACCGCAGTAATTAAATCTACTCCACTTAATGCCAGCAAACCATATGTTTCGTTTCTCTTCGGCTACAATTATTTGGTCATCAGGCAAGTCTGTGTCCCATCCCCATTCCTATTGATCTTGAACTTTCACAATGGTAGAAACAGTGAATTGTTCAGTCCATTATTGTGATAATGACTTATGACGTTAAAGACAAATTCGTGAGTCAAGTTAACAGAAATTGCTAACATGAATTTATTACATGTAGTCATACAGCTATAAAGCAAGTCATATGAAGTCTCTTCCTTATGGTGACCATTATAACATTTCAATCATTATAATGAAAGATGTAGGAAATTGTGTTACCATATTTGTGTATTTAAATTTATATAAAAAAATCGCATAAAATAATTGTCGGAAATTGATTTAAACCACTTTTCATAGTAACGCTTTAATTTTCATAAATTTTAAAATAATAATACTTTTATATTTAAGTACTATAAATGATTTCTGAAAATGATAGAGTACCAGATTATTTAACAAGACATATCAACTACACCGTATACATTTTATGTGCTTGTTTCAAAAGCTATGATTTAATAACTAAATTGATATATTGCAGAAGAGAAAATCGTTTAAATAAAAATTTAATTCAGTCTTATATCTGATCTTCAAGTGGTCGTGTCTCTTAATTCAAACGTCAAATATAACAACACCATTCTTTATTTATTTTATTATTATTTACGCAGTAATTTAATTCAATGAAAATACATGTACCTTTACATGTATGTTTTAATATTGTGAAAATAAAATTGTAATTTAAGAAAAGGAAATAAAAATAAATTTGTGTCATTAAAAAAAAAAAATATTTTTTCACAAATTTGCAAACTAAAAAACTAAGGATATCAGTTTTATTCTTTAAAAATTTTTGTTTATAAAAAAACTTAATAAAACCGTTAACTAAAAATATGTATATAAGTGTATTATGAAATTATAAATAATTGTAATAAAATTTTAATTATTTATTAATCAAAAAATGTTCAAAACTTTTTGTCTTAAAAAAAAAGAAATCTAAAATTAAAATATTAAAATTCCGTATTACTTGAAAATTCTTCTATTTTTAATTTAATTAATTAATAAATTTTATCCACAGTTTATACCTAATACAATTTGATAAAAAAATAAAATGTAATCAAACATCGCATTATAAATAAGTCGCGCCCCTATCAGGAAAAATAATCAACTTTCTCAGATATAAGGTATGATAGATAGACTTTTAGAAACTGTTTACACATTTGCTACATGTTTTCGAATATTCTGGTTAAATTGTTACACTTTTTTTGAATTTACTTTATGAAACAGAATTAATTTGATTAGTCAAATAGTTTTAAATGTCATTTTATTTCGGTCATTTACGAAAATATTATAAGAATATTAAAAAAAACCCTATATTGAAGTTCCTATATTAAAGTTCTGTTAATAAACACATAAACAATCTACGATATAATGGAGAAATTTCACAAAATGGAGACTAAAATAACAAAATTAAATGGAAAATTCACTATCAAATAAAAAATAATCATTGAAATTTCTATTCTTCAATAAAACAATATTAATACTATTAAGTTAATTTAAAAGAATGCAACATTAAATTAATAAATAATAGCAATTAATTTAAATATTAAAAAAGAAAAAAGACATAAATAATTTTTCTTTCAAATATAAAAATTAAAATTCATAATAAAAATAAAATCAAAATGCAAATTATTTTATTTATACAATGAAAAAATAAAATTAACGTAGAATAGTCACCATCTTTTCCCTTCCTTATATAAGCTCATTATACCTAATTTTGTTATCTATTTTATGTCACAATGTACAAATCAGTTTGTTATTTCTATTCCTTCACAATAGTATTTCAAAAAACCGTTAGATAGCGCAGTTTCCGCAACTAAAAATAACATTATGTTTTTCTTGTTCTATGAGTCTTTCTAATTTATTAAATTTGAAAAAAAAAACGAGAAAAAGTAGAGTTGACCGTGTCAACTCTGTGATACCCGTACGAATTTGTTATTCAATGAACGAATAAATATGCCATAGCTGACTATGAGAAAACTATGACTTTTGAGTTGTCGCATTACCATATCAATTTATGAAAAATTTCAGTGCTACCAGAAAGAGCCAAGCAATTTCAACGACTTTTATCAAACACATTGACCCTACTAAGATATTTGCTTGTGTGAAATTTCAATATCACAGCTTTTATAGTTTTTGAGATATACCCAAAAAATTTTTGAAGTTGTATGGCAGCTACCGGAACCAGCACCCCGATCATATCTAATTTAAATAGAGTTCTGACATTTACTATACTAAATCATTTGTGAAAATTTGGTGAACTTAGCTTAATTAGTTTCTGAGTTGTCGTTGGGACGGACGGACGGACGGACAGACAAAGCCAAATCGATTTAAAATTCGACGCTGATAAGACACATACACTTAAGTTTATATATCAGACCATTATTTTATAGCGTTACAAACGGTAAGGCAAATTTAGTATACCCTTCGAACAGACGTTCGTACGGATATAAAAATTTATACACAAACATGCACGTATAATACATATGAGTATGTTAATGTTTGTATGTAGCTCTTTATTCAAAATTAATTGAAATAGAATAAAATAACTATGAACAAATATATTTTTCTAACTTGTAATCATTGTCATTCGTAACGTAACAGTAATTTACAAAAATCTAAGTATAAAAACAAAATTTCTCTACAAAATTCCTTAATCAATATAATGAATTCAGATAAAACTAACCCTTTTTTTAAAATGAAGAACGTTTTGCTTACAATCTTTGCATAAACCCATATATTTAGATATCTATAGCTTATATATTTTAGTGTTTTGAGGATATAAAAAATCTCTTGCGGATATAAAACAGCCTCAAAGCTATCAGGGATATCTATACAACGTATTTTTTTTACTTTTATAATAAAATAATTTGTTTTTATCTTAATTCGCTCCTAGGCGCTCCATATAGGGCTGGTGCATGATATTGTAGATAACCATGAACCAGTTTCTTACGTCATTGAGTAATACAAATAATTGCCTTTCTAATACCGCAATAATTTAATTGTTTATTGCTATAAAATATCGGAAAATTATATAAGCATTTGCTTACTTACTAGTGACGTATAGCAAACTATTTTCCAAACAAAAATTATTTTTTGGGAATTAATTTTCAAACTTAGTTTTCACTTTTTAGTACATTTAAGAAAAAAATTTTTAACAATTTTGCGGAAATTTTATATTCGATTTTTGACATAATTTAACTGCATACACAAGCTATAATCTTAAAGTTACGTACAGAAAAAAAAAAATAATATTCTTTATCAATTACGTCACATTCCAGAATTTTATACCCTATACTATTAAAAAAAATTATTTGAATTAATTTTACGGAAAAACGGCTGGAACCATTTTTTTTTGTCCGCATGTCAATACTGGGGTGCATCGATACATTGTACTCTTTGTTGTTTAGATATCTATCCGCAGAACATATCACCAAACGGAAAATTTAACCCGGGAGCGTTATTTTCCATATCGGGGTCTTCTGAACATTATACCCAATTCTTTCTGCGCTGCACTGCTAAAATGTATTTCACAAGCATATTACATTTATGCATGTTACCAAAATATATTGTGGTGGCATGGTTTCTTCTTTACTTCGCAATCATTTAGTTTAACTTTACCTAAAAAGCTAAATAATGTGGAAATATAAACTTTTTGTTTCTCTAGAGAATCGGCACCTTTCTCACCACGACTCATGGGATCATTTGTAGTTTTTGGCCCCAACTACGTGAACTCTATTTCTAAGCCCAAGACGGATTTAAGTATCAAACGGATCACCGTCTCACATCCGCATAGTACAAGAGAAAATTAAAATAAAAAAAATAAGTGGTCTGCCGTCTTATTCTTCTGTAGGCGGAGACGGTCCAACCCCTCTCCACCTGTTATTATACTCGGCAAAAATATCAATATTAAAAAGTATTATTAACTCTCGGCCCAAATATCAATGTTAAACAGTCAATTGGGATGAAATAGACAAATGTTTTTAGCAATATAACGTTAAATTTTATAATTTAACTAATTTATGAATTTTCAAGTTAACTTTATATTTATAATGAGTAACGGTATTTACAAAAACTTTTATATCAATAAATTTCATGTAATGTAGGGTATAAATCATAAATGATAAAAACCGACCATAACGTTTTCACTTATTCTTAAATTGAATTTTATTTTTAATTTTCAAAATAAAGACATTACATTCAATTTCTCTTTTTTCTGAATTAATTGAATTTCCTGTATAAAGCTTTGTTCTCTAATAGTATGTTATTTTGATTATTTTATATAGAATGTGTTGCATTTTTGTTCATTTTTTATTATTCTCTGAATGATGGCCGTGTGTGTGTTTATATATAAATTTTATTAAATATAAGAATCAAAGCATATCAAACCACTTGACCACCATTTCAACCCGGCATTTATAGTTTTTCATATTCTTGTTTTTTTTTTTGGTTTTGGTGTTTTTTTTCTCAATTTACTTTTCCTTGTATTAATAAAAAAAATTTAATATTTAGAAAGTTTTACGATTTTTGTTTTTGCTAACTTAAATAAAAAGTGTATCTAAGACCTATTCCAGACATACTAGGAATAGAATAAAGATGAATTTGATTATTAAGTGACATACATACATATTTTATGGTACTGTCAGGTTTTATGACATATTTCTAATAAGAAATAACCCTATTGCATCGTATCCTTAGTTTTCAATTATTTAATATAATAAGTAGGCAAAATTGAGGTATGTTGCCATTGCTTAGAGTTTAGACAGAAAGTTAAGATTGCAGAGCATTTTATTTTGTGCTCGCGTTGTCTATGTGGTCTGCTCAAGATTGAGATACTGCGGAGAAGATCGTTGCTTCTAAGATTCGATCATATTCCATTGAAGATCTAACAAAGCGTTATATTTAGATTCAGGTGGGGTTTGAATAAGCATTTGAATTACGAAGAACCAAACGTTTTTATAACTGTATATTGGACATGAAGGTTATTCACTTAATTTACATTTGAATTCTGCTATGTACGTAAACCTAATATTCTTCACAAATAACTTGTCGAAATAGACGTGTTTATTATATTCTTTAAATTGTAGGTACAGTAATAGAGCTTGTGGTTCGATTCTGCCTGTGAAACCGGCTATCTATAGTAGGAAATTTTAACTGAATGTAAGACGCACGGATGGTCATAAACACCTAAAACTATTCAAAGTGACTAAACATTAGTTTTGCTCTATCGTGCATTTTTGTCTACATTCCGTGAAGGAAGACACGGAAATTCTTTTAGTTTTTTAGGGTAAATCGAGAGCTCTCATCGGCTTCAATCTTTTTGTCCTAATCCTCTCTCCCATAAGTCGAGAGGCTTCAATATTAACATGCTGTTCAAAACATGCCCTATGTTTCATGGCACAGTTCCCTATTTCTTCACTTGTCTAGGGGACACCCAAACCGAAATAAAACTTTCTACTTCAGGATCTAGTTGACCTCTTATTTGCAGTTCAACATTAAAATACATATGTATTCCTAGTGACACCATATTTGAAATCTACCTAATCTGTGGTTCTGTTGACTTAACTGGGTCCTTTCCATTTGTTACCTACTCTCTCACTAAGGGTTAATATGACTGCAGAGTCAAACCTTTTAGATACAAAAAGTTAATAAGACCCAGGTTTTTGTTGTTATCAGTAGATCAATAAGTCGGACTGCGAGTAAAATGATAGTAACATCTCCTGAATAGCTACCTTAAATCCCTACTCCGATTGATATATGTTTTGATAATTTCTAAAAGCCCTTTCAATGAGACGTAATTTACAATCGAATAACTTCAAATGTTCAAAATTAGTTGGGTTATTATATAAATGTGTATGCAAAAGTGCGTTAAAGGTAATTGGGATAACACTATATATGATTTAAAATATGATTATTTTAAAATTATGGGCAGGCACATTTTTTTATTTCTGCTTTACATTTTTTTACAGTTACATTTTTTCTTATTATTTCTCCCAGCTACCTGATAATAGGAATTTTTTTCCAAAAGTAAACTCGATAAAATTTTACTTTTTATAAATCTCTTCATATGGGTTTAGTCTGATTATGTTGGTACCATATAAAAAATATTTTTACACAACTATTGCGTAATCTGTAAATCAAATGATAAAATTTACTACATTTTTTCGTTTACGCAACCCATAATATTACAAAATAAACGTTAGCATTCCATTCCAAATATGTGTGCATTATCAGAATGCATCAATCAACAAGTAATATAGTAGATTGAATCACCATCTATATAATATTATTTACGATTAAAACCACACTCTAGTTATTCACATAAACTTTTAAAACCACTTAAGCTTTAAGTGAGTGTTTTTTTTTTTTAAGAAACGAGTGTTGCTACTCGTATTACGTATGGCTATAACTAACATTTTCATTATAAATATTTTTAACCTTATAAAATAATAAATATTCACCCGCCAAAAGGTGATTCAACATTTCAAAGCTTGCATATATTATTATTGTTATACAATAATTTGTTGCTTTTGTCTATCTATAGCTGTTATATTATTATTATTATTTTAATACAATATTTATATTATTATTATTTTTTCTATTTTTAGTACAATTATTCAGAATAAAGTGTGATGTAAATAAATTATTTACTGAAGGAGGAATACAAAAACAAAACAAAAAAATATCATTACTTTTTAATTGTCTTAAAAAGATTGTCAATTTAATTTAGTGTTAGAAAATCTGAATGAGTTTAAACAGTATAACAATTAAATTAAAATTATACAAAATTTAATTTAAAAAAAAATTTTTTTTGTATGTTGAACTAAAAAATCATAAGAATCTATTATAATTATTGAAATTTAATTTATGAATTTTAATAAAACTGATATAAAAACATTTTAATAATGATTTTATCAAGCCGACGTAAAATGTTTTCAAATAATAGAATGTCATTTTTAATTTTAATGGCATTTTTTATATGTTTACAACTTTCAAACCGCAGACAATTTGTTAGCGGTGATGAAGAAGTTGCTAGTGATTTAAGTGTATTACCAATACAAGTTGATCCGAATTTTAAAAATTTTAAATATATTGGTAATAAAATAATACCAGATGTATCAACTATAATGAAAATAAATGAACCTCATTTAAATTATTTAAAAGAGTTTTTGAAAGGTATCGGTTTAGCTGATTTAGAATATGAAGGATATCAGATTGTCAAAGGTAAGAATTTTTTTATGTTTTAATTAAATTCAAATACTCGTATATACATATGTAAACATAGTTAGCCGGTAGAATTTTAATAATAAACTATTCAAATCATATTAGTTTAATAAACTCTAAGCATGAAATGTAATGGTGATCCTTAGCACGCGATATACTCTATTAGGCAACCAACATATCACGTTAATAAACAGGTGTAGTTTGGGTATGAAGCGACTCTACGATATACGTTAGCTGTTACTTTTGAACGTCTAACGTTTATATAAAATGAAAAAAAATAATGGAATTTTTTTTTAGCTCTAATTACCACAATTTACGCTTGCAGCGCTTTACCGTGCAGTGATTTGGGATTAAACAAGTAAAATATTCGTATGTGTTTATGAATAACTTTTTCTTTTTGACATTTGACAGAATTTTATTTAATACCTAATCGTCCACGACATTCGGTGGAGCCAGTTTTCAACAATTATTTAATTAAACTGCAATAATATTCAAGCTACAGTTTTCAAATTTAATACATACATACATACTTTATAAACAAACCTCTTCTATACTCAACTTCTTCTATAAAAATAATACTAGAGTCGCATTAAAAATAATACTAGATAAGCTATGCATTTAGCAAGTAATTTAAAAATAATTGCAACATTACTATATATTATGTACATGTTTATTTTTTTTTTTTGCAGATGTTCCGTTTACTATAATTGTTCCAAAAATCGATGTCGCAAGTATAGAAAAAACACGATTAAAAGATTTAGCTTTAGAGCATTTAATCCCAGGCATTGCATTTGGTGAATTTAATACGGATGAATTGTATGGTAATATGCATGGACATAAAATTCAATTTAATCATGTCGACTTAAGATGGACACTAAATGGTTTAAAAGTAATACAAAAAATTAAATTTAATGAAAATTTAACAGTAATATTTGTTGATGGAATTCTTGCCGATAAAAAATCAGCATTTTCAAAGAGAAATATTCAAGAACATAATAGGTAAGCTTTCTGCGTATATTTTCTTTGAACAAATTCTATTTCAACATTTTTACATATACTTAAAAAATTTCCAAACTACTATTAGCAAATTCAACAATTTGCTAAAAAATAAAATGCTAAAATATACGTGTTATGTAAAGATTTTTATATAATTAAGATTATTTTTTGTATTTTTCTATAATCAATAAAGCTACAATGAGCCGCAAAGACTAGAAATGAAAAATACAACAACTAAAAATGATGTAGCAACAAATAAAGATTCGACGAAATCAAGTCCACTGATGGCATTTTTATCAAGTATGAAATCAGGAACAAAAGTTTTTCAACATTTTCTTTTAAAAAGTAATTTAACACAAGTAATGGACAATAACCGCTTTACAATATTAATACCAGCTGATAGTGCATTTCAACGATGGCATCCAATAGATTGGGGCTTTTATCCATTTAGTGTACAAGAATTTACAGAAAATATTTTACGAAATCATTTTATACCATCATCAGCAGTAACTCCAACAATACCAATGAAAATTTTAACATCAAGAGAAATAGGATCAGAAACGGAACCTATTTTACATAATCCATTGAAAATGTCGGATATAAAAAATAATGATAAAATTTTATTGAAAACTTTAGGTGGTGAAACCGTTGTATTTAGAAATAATCGTAAGTCTTAGTTGTACTAGTTTGTCATTAAAATTTTAACAAGTAGTAAAACTTGATTTTTCTTTTAATTTAGCATTTCCATCTGTTAATAATGTAACAATACTGAGTGATTACACACTACCTAATGGAAATCAAATATTTATTATATCAGAAGTTTTATTTGTATCCGAAGCTGTAGTCTCTAAACTACATCAGGTACGAACGTTAATAATTAATATATGTATATGAACTTAAATTATTAAATCTATAATATTTTAGATGCATAAAGATAAAGAAACTCCACCATTATTAGCATTTCCATGGTTTGGGGCACAATTCTTATCACATTCATTCTTGGCACTTGAAAGAGATTCAAGATTTACACAAATAACAAGGTATATTACTAGCAATTCCAAAAGTATCTGCGAAAACATCTTTTTAAATTTTTAAAAATTTTAGATATTTAAATAATGCTGAAATAGCACCTTATGTTTCTGGAGCAAATTACACTTTTTTTGTGCCGGAAGATAGAGCTTTTATAAAAAATGGATTCAATAATATACCAGATGAAGTTCTGGTTAGTTTTTAAATTATAAATTTTACCCAATTACAAAATTATTATTATATTATTTTTAATTAAACCTTTTTTTTTTAAATTAAATATGTATTTTTAGGCATCACAAAAAGGTGTAAAAATGCTATTAAATCATTTTATTAAAGGACGTTTATATGAACGTGATTTAAAAGATGATGAAGTATTTGAAACAATCGGTGGTGGTTTAATTAAAGTACAACGAAAAGCTGGAAATAATGTTACTGTTAATATGGCTAAAATTATAGAAAGTGAAGTTTTTGTTTACAATTTAGGTACAATGTTTTACATTGATGACATATTATATGCTGAAATGTTAAGAAATTATGATTCAACAATATCATCTAAAACACCATCAGTATCAACTGTAATTCCATCATTATCATCTCCATCAATATCAACTACAGCATCATCAATAATAAATAATAATAAAGATGGTACAAATAGTGTTACATCAAATAATTTTAATATATTCTCACCAACAAATATACCAACAACATCAGCTGAAGTTGAAATAGTACCAAGTGAACTTATAACAGAAAATACTGCAACTGAAAGTGATATATTATTAAATAATGGTAAAGGACGTATTCCAATTGATCCCATATCAATAGAAGATGAATTAGATGAGGATGAAATAATAACACCAAAAGCATTACCAGTTAGATTAACACCAAAAAAATGAAATATTATCATGGCATTATTATTTATAAATCAATAAAATAAATTTGTGTTTAGGTTTTATATAATATAGTATTGAAAAAATATTTTAATATTAATTCATTTTTTAATTATATTTTTTATTTTAAAGTATACTTTTAAAGAAAATAACTAATTTTTTTTTTTTCACTTTACGTACATATAATCAGAATTGTATAAATGAATTTAATTAGAATTTTTTTTATATTCTATAATAATTATAATTGTATTGATTATATTGTTGCATTACTTATTAAATGTTTTGTATTTGTTGAAATTCTGTCGAAAACACTATAAAAAATGTTATTATTTAATCTAGTATTCTCAAGTGTATTAAATGTATTAAAATATTTAAAGGTTACCATAGCTTATTTAATGTTTTGTGTAATGCACAGTAAAATGTCGCGTTTATAACAAATTATTAATTCAATAATCATTGTCAAAAAAAAAAATATTAAATGTTTATTTTCTATCATTTTATTTCACTTTACAAACCTTCATCTTGAAATTCTTAAAAAGTATACTCGTAAATTAAATTATGTTATTCATAATAAACTATTTTTTGTAGGTACATATTGTAGATAACAGTCTTTATTTAGTGAATGCTATTGCATATTTATAGTTATATATTTATATGTAACAATAATTATATACTTTAAATTAAAACTCTACAAATAATTTTTATGAATTTTGTTAAAATATATTTTTTAATTGTGATATTTTCAAAAAAAAAAAAAAAAAGAAATCAAAATTAGAAAATAATAAAAAAAAATAGTAGAACAAATTAGTGAAAATTTGTCAAATTAAAAAATTATTATAATATGGTTAAAAGAATAATGCGCATTGTTGTACATATTATATAATTGTAAAGTTAATTAAAATTTTCCTATTTACATATATATAAAAATATTATTAATGAAATTTAAATAATTTTGTGTACATTAATTTGTTAAAAATCTGGTCACATAATTTTAACACCCTTATTGTTTATCAAAATAAATGCTATATAAAATATAAGTTGTTAGCCCCATGTTGGGTGCCAGTTATTAAACTGCGATTAATTTGATTTAAAAAAAATGCAATTATTTTTATTTAATACGAGTTCTTAAACTGCGCTACAAATTTAATTTAATTACAGTAAATTAAGAAGATATATATATATATATATATATATATATATATAATATAAAAATAAAGATATAATATTATTTTAAATTATATTCGGAATTTTAATTTAATTCAAAACATTTTATTTGTACAAATAATGAGAACTTTTATAATTATTATATTCTAATTTTAATTATTATATTTTTTTTTCAATTTTATTAAAACTCTTACCTAGTACCTGAGATGTTAAATTTTCAAATCATATGAATATCAATACGACTCAGAAGAAGCATAATACTTTAAAGGTTTTGTCCATTGAAATTAAAAAAAAAATATTTTGCTTCTACTCATCCTATTTAATACTAAAATAGAACAACAACTATTATCCAAATGCATAAATAATTATGACCAGAATTCTTTTATAATTTCAGTATTTTTATGTACACAAATTAATTTATAAAATATCAAAAAAACTTGAAATGCGATTTTATTTAAATACTACAAAATCTTTTAAATTTTTATGAGTAAACTTTTTTTTTTAATTAACAGAATAACTTTAAAAATCTAAAATATTAATTAAATAAATTATTTTTGGCCATTTTTAAATAAAATTTTTTGTAATCAATAAAAATTTTCAAATTAAAGAAAAGAATATCAGGACAAATTTTTAATATAAAATATATTTTGACAAAATTAATACATATATATTAATATATAAATTAAATTTATAATTATACAAATATATGTATATATAAACAATAATATTATATTATTAGCTTCGATTAAAAAATAAGATATTATTTATTCACTCTTTTATATTCTACAAAAAAAAAAGTGTGATTTAAATTAAAAATACAAAATAATCATACATGATTTATTAAAATAAAATTATAAATAAATACAATGATTATATCAAATTATTATGTGGCATATAATATAAAACTTTTGTAGATTTTTTATATTAGTACAATTTAAGAAACAAAAATAATAATTAAAGTATAATGTATACTTAGGAAGATTTTTTTTTTTTGTAACATTATTTAAAAAAGTTTTAATTTCAAAAATAAAATTTCGCTTTTAATTGTATAATCTAAGCGTATATTGAAGTTTTGAATGAAGATAATGTAACATCGCTTGAAATATTATAAAAATAAAATAATTAAATTAAAATAATTTTTTTGCTTTCTTCCCAGGGAGCATTAGATAAGATTATACATTATAATAGAGATCAATAGTAACCTTGTATTTTTATCGAAAAAACTCTTTAAAAGTTTCTGTACATACCAACTGTATTAAAATCTTGGCATTATAATTTTTTGTGATTATTAGTTTAACTTAATTTCTTAATCTCTTTCCTTTGAAATAAAAAACAAATATTGTATAGTAAAAATTCAGTAATCTAAGATGAGTAAAATTTTTAATATACATACATACATAATGCACTTATATTAAATTAACAGTATATAGTAACAGTACATAATGCACTTATATTAAATTAACAATGCACTTATATTAAATTCTAATTACAAATTATTTCGATAGAAACTTTGTAAACGAAATTTCAACATCCAGATAGAACTTTATATCCTAAAGAAAAATTACTATACAAACTTTGCATAGAACCGTGTAAACAGACAAATAGAGCTTTGTAGAGCTAAATTTTTTTCTTTCATATTTAGTTATTAACATAATTTTAGCTTATTGCTCTTTATCAGGTAGAGTGTAAATAAATAATAGTACGAAATAGTGATATAAAGAAAATTACCGAATGGGTTGCGAATATTGATATAAATTTTAGTAACGAAAATATCATTAAATTTGGATCTGGCGTGAGAATTGAGAAACACATCGCCATTCCAGTTGAATCTAATAAAAAAAATATTATTAAGATCAATAATATTTATTTAAATTATTCAGTTAGTAATTTTTATATCGATAGTTGTAGAATATCTTCAAAAGAAACTGAAGGTGATGCCGATAATGAGTAATATACTTTTGGGAAAGCTAAGAAATATTCAGATTTATTAAGAATAATATTAAATATTCTAATCGTAATTTATAATAACGGATTTATAACGAAATATAATTATTTTGTTTTCGTTAAATTTTTAACGCTCTTCGTGTCATTTAAGAAAAATAATTTTTACAATGTGGTAATACTGATAGACGTTCATAAAATGTCAATAATTAATGTCATGTGTCATTCGTGATTGAAAAGTTTTTAAGCATATACGAGTATTTAAAAAGTGTCATTAGAAATTAGTTAACAATTTTCGAATTCATAATAAAAAAATTTATAATAAAAATTAGAATTTATAATTTTTTATAACTCCAAAATATTAATTTGCCAATATAGTCATTATGCCACACGGACATTCTCATGGAAATGGTTGCTCACATGAAGCAAGTGGAATAAATAATCCTTTAGAAATGGGAATTGAATATAGTTTGTTCAAAAAAATTGACTTGGAAAATATGGAATGCTTAAATGAGGAAATTGAAAATTCTGGAAAATCTGTTTTCAAACCATTTGAAAAGCGACTAGATTTTACAGAGGTATTAAAATACATTTCACATAAGATGTAGGATTAAAAAGAAAATTTTAGTATGTTAAAAGTGATGCTGATGAAGAACTCTTATTTAATATACCTTTTACTGGGAATGTAAAATTAAAAGGAATTATCATAATTGGAGATGATGATGACACACACCCGTCAAAAGTTAGATTGTAGGTATAATTTTATTCGATGTTTTCCAACTGCTATAATTAAATAGTTTTTTTTTTTACCTCAAGATTTAAGAATAGACAAAAGATGTCTTTCGATGACACGACTTCAAGTGCTGATCAAGAATTTGAATTATCAAGGGATACAAGCGGACAAATAGAATATGCAACAAAGTAAATATTACTAAAAATTAAGTGCCTAAACATAGTATGTCGTTTCGCTTTGAGTATGTTATAATTCTAGATATTAAACTTGATTTGTTTTCAATTGGCGAATTTCTAAATACATATTTAAATTCGAAACACATTAGTATAGGAACTAGAAAATGTGAATGTGCTTGAGATTATTATTAAACTTTTTTTTCAGAATAGTAACTTTTGCTACTGTACATCATTTGAGTTTACATTTCCCATCAAATTTTGGCTCAGAATACACAAAAATTAATTATATCGGTAAGCTTTTAAAATTATAGTTTGAAAAAAATATAAATTCATTATTTTAATAACTTTTATAAATTAAGAGTTTTAATTTAACATTTGGTTTTTAGGTTTACGTGGAGAATTCACTGAAGCTCATGACCATGGTGTAACAATTTGTAATTATGAAATTCGGCCAAATGTATCTGACCATAAAAATAATTTATTTAATCAAGTAAATCATCAAATTCAGTAAAATTTAGCAATTATAAATATGTACTGTGATTTTGATATTATAAATCATAATTAAACAAACAATTTTTATAAAAGGTGTCTTGATCCTTTTTTTTATTTTATAAAAATTAGGTAATGTATGTACATACCTACCGTTTTTAAAATGTACTATACCTGGAAGATAAGTAAAATTGAAATTTATCAGATTTTTACAATATATTTGCGTCTTATGTATATATAATTTTAGACACAAAAATATATTATTATTTGCATATACTTCCAACTTGTAAATATAATTAGTAAATATCTGCTATATTTTAGCTAATCCATAGCACTATTGTAGGATATTTAAAATTTAAATATTTTAGATAAAGTGGGTTGATTTTTTATATTGCACTCTTTGTATATAAAAAATTTGATTATTTTTAACTCAAACAATCCAGTCAGAAATAATGTCTCATCTGATTTATTTGTTAAATTGCGATTGCTGCTATTATTCCACATATGATCATTATGTTTCTGACATAATTTGACCATTCCACATTTACCGCTGAAAAAAATTCATGTCCAACTTAAATTATGACGAAAATCAACTTTAACTGCTACCATTAATGGCACAAAATAAACCCACAATAAATTCAACAATTTTTATCAAATCAATTAGCGATGATATTGAATAACCTGTGACTAAATATTTATATAAATTGATTCATTTCATGCTTTTAAATTTAAACTTTTTTATTCAAACTTTTTATTTAATTAATAGTTATATATTTTATTTTAAAATTATTTCCAAAAATTAAAACAAACAAATATAGAAAAAAAAAATTAAGCTTCAACAGCAAAAAAATGAAATAAATACTGATAAAATTTTTGATGCAGAGTCAACAACATTAAAGAAAATATGTACATATAATGTAGTATGTATTTGAAATCGAGTAAAAAAAAAGAATTAGTTTTTATAAATAACAATTTATAAATATGTTTAATGAAATAGCCTAAACAAATTAATAACAATAGCCTAAACAAATCAATAATATAATAATAACATTCTTTATGTTTATCTCGATACAAAAACTTGATTATTTCGTTGTATTTTATATTTTTAATTAAATAATAGTTACAATTTTGGCTTCAATGAATTATATTCAAATTGTGATAATATACAAAATATATAAAAAAAAATTCAAATATTAATTTTTTATGATATTATTTATGCAAAAATATATGATTAAATTTTAAATGTCTAAATTAAAATTTTAGCAACATAATTTCACTTTAATACTTTAATTTTACATGTGAAAAATATTACATTTATTGCAAATTATTAATATATTAATATTATTTTTATGTTATGTTACATATACATATGTATACTTCCTACAAAATTATTTTTCACAAATAAATGGCTTCCAAATTATATTTTTTTTTTTTTCTTGAAACAATAGTATGATTTTATGCACTTATGGTTTATCAGTCCATTTAAATATGAATCAAAAAAAAAAATTTTTACAATGGAGAATTTATTGAATTAATGTTTTATGATAAATAAAATACCAAAATTTTATAAAATTTACTATCAAAAGAAAAAAATTATAGAAAAAAAAATCGTATTGCTAAAATTTTCCTATTTTCCATGGTACTTCTGAATTAAATCAGCAGAAATAAGTATATATGTATGGTATTTTTAATTAAAAATTTAAATTTAAACAGCAATGAAAACTATATTTCAAAACCCAACCATTACTCTCGTACTGGGATGAGTTTATGATTTTTCAAGTTTACTTCAAATATGTTAGTTAAGATACATCTTTCGTTACCAATTAAACATCAATATTAATGTGAATTATGAATGTTTACCATTTTTGAAAATGGGTCCAATAGTTTGTATTATGAAAACTTACTGTGCCAGCTTTACACTAGTATGAAAGTCCATCGGATTTCTTTTTTTTTTGGTAAACTTTTCAATTAAAAATAAAAAAGCTGTTAAAAGGAAAACTATAAAATAAAATTTAAGCAGTAAGTAAATGAAATTTTTAAAACATGAATGAGAAAAAAAAAAATAAATTTCAAGTTTTTTCAGTGACATTTTGAAAAATTTAAATATTTTTTATTTTTTTTAATTTTTGTTTGAATTCTCTAGTAGACTTACTATGATGACTTTGACGAAAATTTCAAATTTGGAACACATTCATAATTTTTTACATGACTATTATAAGCTATTTTGGCAAATAAAACAAGTAATTTTTGTTGGATTTTTACAAAAACATAAAACATTACGATAGTGTCAAAAAAATTATCAAATTGTTATTAAAAAAAATAATTAAAAAAATTCTTCAAAACAATATTTTATATATTGAAACAAATTTTTAAATTCAATATTAATTTGAAAATAGAAGAAAAATGAAGAAAGTAATTGAGTATAATAAAAAATTATTATTTATATACTTTGTATTTAATATTTTAGAAACTTGGTTTTGAAACTATTTTCAATTTTTATTTAATTTTTTTTTTGAAACAGTTCTATTTGATTTTTTTGATATGGCAGATAAAATATAATTAGATTCTATTTTAGTGATTAAATATTGATATTGGATTAAATTGGAAAATTTTGTGCAAATATATTTTAAATATAATATGAAATTTGATCATAAAACCAATTTATATTATTTATGTATATATATGTATGTATATATGAAGTAATTTTTAATTAATGATTTTTAACTTTTAATAGAATATACATGTAAACTTTTTTCATATTTGTTTTCTTAATTATATAATATATATTTTCATATAATATAATACAAAAAAAAAACATTATTTCTTCAACATTAAATTCTATTGCTTATATAATTTGCAAATATCTGTTGAAATTTTTTTTTTTTAGAAAAAACAATGAACACTTTGAATTTTTTTTTTTATTATTTGTTTTTTTGTATAATATAATTTAAATATTTTTTTTTCTATTCATTCAATATTGTTTTTTTTTTTTTTCGTCTACCTTCACAATAATTTTTATTTATTTTAATTTCTACTAATTGGAGACTAATTAATATATATTACAAAAACTCAGCAGAATTCTTTTTTTACAACATTATATTTTACATTTTACATTTTGCATTTTACATATAAATACATTTATTATTATTATATCAAGAAACTTCAAACCAATTAATTGTTTCATTTAATATTTTTAAATTTATTTTTATTGATACATTCTAATAAAAACTATAAATATATAATTTCATGAAAAAAAGTATGTAAAAATTTTATGATTTCTTCATCACAAATAATGAGGAAAATAAGCATTTTTATAAACTAATATTTTTATAATATTATATAACATAAATGAATGTGTTTTACAACTACATAATAATGTATACATATATATAACGAAAATACATAATGCTAAAACATAAGCATATAATAACATTTTTTATATTCAAACCTTACATAATTTTTGTTTTTTTTTTTACATAATATAGTACTACAATAAAATGATAAAAAGTTTGAATAAAATAAAAGCTATCTTGAATTTTTTTTTTTAAATATTAAAATTATATTTATAATAATGAATATGAAATCACTCATGAATTATTTATCTTTAGTTTTATATAATATTTAAAAAATAATAAAAAAAAAAATAGTATGTTAATGTTATTATTGGAACAATATTTATTTTGTTTTGTTCTCCAAGCACATATTTTAAATGGTTCGAAAATTACATTTTTATTATAATAATGAATTATGAATGAATTTACATAAAATTTAGTATCATTTTTACCTAATGAGTCTTACTTTCATTTCAAAAATTAATATATATATATATATATTTATAATAACGTTTAGTTCAATTTTAAATCAATTTCCAATAAAAATATATATATATATATATATAATATTAATATACATTATTTATTCTATTTATTAAATTAATTTTTTTTCACATAAATATTATTATTGATTAAATAATGAATAAATATTTTTTTTTGCTCCTTTTTTTGTTTTATCAATATACATAATATTTTAATAAAATTTTATTGTTAATGATTTTGAATGTAAAAGCAATAAATGATTTTATATAGTATATTTTGTTCACAATTTTTGAGTTAATTAAAATTTAAAAATTTAATTTCTAAAAATAAAAAAAAATAAACATAAAAATATTATTCCTTTTTTTTTTTTTTGTATATTATGTTCATGAATATTATTGTTCGCTTTTTTATCCTTCTATTAATTATATTAATATAATAACGATGTAAATACATTGTACGATTATATAATTGCATATAATATAAACATATTATTAAATAGCAATATATTATTCAATCTATTTTAAAATCATCCACCAATCGTAATTTCGGCATAAAATTTTTACGAATATTTCTACTACTACTTTATCCAGTATAATTGTTAAATTCTGATTTTTTTTTTTTAAATATGCTTTGATTGACATAAAATTCCACAAAAAAAAAAAAAATTTTTTAATCGAATTCATCTATTTTATTTAATTATTTTAAGCGCCCGAAAATCCATATACTTCTAGAACTCTTATTTCAAAATCACCTGTCGGGCATAATGGTGGATTATTAAATGTTTTACATGCATCTGTTTTACCAAAACGAATATTTTCATCCATCCAAATAGCTTGGCCTTCCCTAAAAAAAATTATACTTTTCTTAGTAATTAATTTTTATAAAGAAAAAACAAAAATTTTATTTACCCTCCACCAATTGTTATCATTTTTGAATCAGCAGCCATAAACAATTCTGAAGAATGTCCTAAGCTTTTGTCACCTTCTATTCCTACCCAAGGATATTTTGCTCTATCAGGATATAATGAAAATAAAAATGTTTCTCCAGTACCAAAATATGCCTGTCTATTACCCCGTTCGTCTTTTAAATTTCTTTCAAACCATCTCGTCGAACAATACGCTCCAAATACCTTAAAAAAAAGTATAAAATAAATCAAGAGATTACAATTTATACCGAACATATCCAAATAACTTTTAAAAAAAATTATAAAAATATTTTTTTACCTCATTATTACAAGTTTTAATCATCATTAATGTTGGCTCATGTTGTTCAACTCTAACATAAAATGTTGTTAAAGAGCAACCATGCTCTTCCGTTGTATAAAGCAATACCGGTTGGTACATTGTTATTCTAACTGGCAGCCATGACCAGAGTGTAAAGAGCTATAAAATATAAATGAATTTTATTATTTTCATACTAAACAAATAATTATAAAAAAAAATTAATTAATTTTTAAAGCAAATTTAAAATAAAAAAAACAGTACAATTTTAAAAAAAATTAAAAACCAAAAAAAATAACAAAAGTTTAATTTATTATAAAACATCGCTACATAAACAAAAAAATTTCTTTTTTTTTAAATATCTAGAGCGATACAAATATAAAAACAAAATAAATTGCAAAATAAAATAAATGATAACGGTAAACAGAAAAAGATATCCTGATCTTTTCGGATTCCGTAAATTGTTGGTTGAATTTAAATTTTTCAATTTTAAAAATTTGATTGCCCACTTAACTTGATACACTTTTCAATCAATCTAAGCGTTTTGGATAAGAATTAATTATTAATAATTTTAAAGATTGGTTAGTAATCTGCTGGTTGATATCAATATAAATATATATTAAATTAAGAATTTAAGGAACTTTATTCAGAAAATATTTTTAAACTTTTTATAAAAACAATCCTTTTTAAAATACAAATCATTTGCGCATGTCGAATGAAACGAATTAATTTATGTGTATAAATTAACACTGCTTCACTTATATTAAATATTATGTATTAAATAAAGTTTTACTGATAGTATCCGGAATAACTGGCGAATTCCAAATATTTTTTTTGTCATATTTATTTCCATTATATTAATTCTCTCAAACCATAAGCTTTTCTTTATATGAAGGTTCAATTCTATTTCTTTATTTCCGAAATTTTAAAGATTATGTGAAAATTTGCCGAAATTTTTAGTATTCATTTACTTAATTAATCAGTACAATAGATTAATAACATTCTTATTGACAATGCAATTTTTCAAACAAAATTTAATAAAAACCTGTTTTTAATATAAAATTTAGATTTCTTTTTATTTATATTCATATATGTATAATAATTATCAGACTTTCTTCTTTTATTTAATTTAAGTCCCTTAATGCAAGCAATTCCAAATATTAAGCTTTAAATATTAGCCGATTTTATTTCGAATTTTAGACGACTCAATTTTTATTTATGCTTACGCTCTGAAATCAATTTACATCTCTCTTAATCGAACAATAAAAAATTATAATTAATCACATTTAGAGTAAAAAAAAGTTCCATTATGCATTCATATGTGATTTAAATTTGGTTGCTGTTTGCTTTCAATTATTATAAGATTACTAACTTACTAACTTTTTATTATTTCAAGCTTTATTTTATATGCATATATAAAAACAAAAATAAGCAATCGTAAAATTATTAAAAACTCTTTTTTTTTCTCCTACAATAAAACCACACAAAATTAAAGAAAAACCTATTCTATATGGGTTCAATGATCGCTTTTACCTTTATATTAAAATTTATAATATTAAGCATTCGTTGTTTAATACTAAAAATTTAATTTTTAAAACGATTTCATTATTAATATTTATTAATTTCAATAAAATTATATAAGTACAATAATTTTTGTTTAAACGGCAACACTTGTTTAAGAAAATCCTAATTTCAATATTTTTTAAAAGTCAATACTAATTTCAAATTTTATTTCCCAAAGCTAAAGTTTACAAATAAATATTTTTATTTACTTATTTTAAAAAATAATAAAATTGAACTAAATTAACAAAATAATCATGAACTTTAATAAAAACACTAAAAAAAAAAAATATCTATATACAAAGAAATAAAAGCAATGGCCGGCCCTTCATAAAAAAAAAAATAAAATTAAATAATCAAAAGTATTATACTTTTATACATAAAAATACATAAATAAAGAAAAATAAAGGAAAATTGATATATATAAAAGACTACAAAACGAAAGGATAAGATAATTTTGTAATAACAAATAAAATTTTAAATTAAAAATAAATAAATTAATTTTCGATCGATTGAAATCGATCAATTTTAACAAAATACTATAAAACATAATGACACATGTGAACTTACTTCATCCTGATCACATATTTGACTTTGAAGTGCTTGAATGGGATAAACTCCCATTGCACGCACTCTATGCTCAGGAGATTGTTGACCCTAATTTTGTTTTATTTTTTAATTCATTCATAAAAATGATTCCAAAATGAGAGCAAAGCAATAATATATAATATATAATATAGAAAAAGATAATCAATGAATGAAAGTTATAAAATGAAAATAATTAATAAATAGTATTTTTATTAACAGGGTGTTTAAAAAAAAAATTCAATTGTGTTCTTTGACAAAAGCGTTTCCATTAAGTACAAACAAAACATTTAATTTTTTCATTTTTATATTAAATATATTTACTTTCATCAAAGAACACCAAAGAACTCTAAACAAATCTATAAAATAATAGAAAAAAAATGTCTGTTTTAAATTGTATTTGTCAAAATTTATGTAGTTAAAAATATATATAAATGTAATTATAAATTTGTGTGTTTGTTGCAGGCAATTTCGCCAACCCAAAAATTGATTTAAAAATTTTAATTTTTATATATTATGTAACATGTGAATTTACGTAAATTGACTACAATTCATTACTACATTCAATTTAAAATAAAACTCAAAAACTTGATATTTATCACACATATAACAAAGTTTGCATATCGATAGGTGTTGTGAGACACCATAATAAAATAGACTAACTATAATTTGAAAATATAAGTAAAAATGCTATACAATTTGTTGCTATACAATTTAGTAATTTTTAATTTATAAGCTGAATTTTATATTAATAGCTTATACATTATAATTCAGCTCGTATTATGCAGTTATTTTCAAATTACTTACACCAATAATTTCAGTAATTTTGAAGTCGGAAAAAATTTCTCATTCATTCGAACAATTTTTTTACTTTGAAAATAGGAAGTGACTTATTTTTATTAATAATTTTAGAAAAAAAATATATGTATATTTTTCAAGAAAAAGTAAAAATACGTAATAGTACATAGCTTCAAAATTGAAGTAAAATTGTAATTCAATATAATTCAGCAATTTCAAATCAAAAGCTGAATTGTGTATTAATACCATATACAGATATATTTTGTTTCAACACGAACTTCGGATATTATTTTGTCCTGCAATTCTACAATGCATAAGTACTCAATTTTTTTATTGTAATTTGTACAAATCTGTACTAAAAAAGAGATTTAATTTCTCCGAGTCGAATCGGTATTAAAATCAAATTTAACCGAAATCACGGTATTAAAAGAAAATTAAAAATTATTGGTTCTAATACACAATAAAGTTTTATTCATATGATCATATAATAAAAAAAAAAGGTCTTATTATCTCAGTAATATTGATTTTGTAATCAACTTGTTCTACTTGAAATTTAATACTATAATTTTCATCCATAATAACGATTTCATGCTCTATTTTAAAAATAATATGTATAATTATGAAATATCTGTTTATAATTATTATAAAATGTAATATGAAGGATTTATTTATAAAATTTTTAATTTTCATAACATTTGTGTGTTATTCATTCGATTAATGTGTTGTATTGAAAATAATGTTTAATATGTACATTAAGTATATTATCATTAATCATAGAGTAAGTAATAATACGATATAAGAGAAAAAACACATTTTATGAATAAAAAATTGTATACGCAAAATTGA
Source organism: Condylostylus longicornis (assembly GCF_029603195.1). NCBI lineage: Eukaryota > Metazoa > Arthropoda > Insecta > Diptera > Dolichopodidae > Condylostylus > Condylostylus longicornis. The sequence continues at coordinate 933,478 of NW_026578006.1, forward strand.
ATTATACTAAAATAAATAATCTAATTTAAACAAAATATTAAAAATATTTTTATGATACAAAAATACGAAATATGTTCTCTTATATTATTTTTTACTCTATGGCAGTATAGATATAATGAATTTTTATATTTATTAACACAAAATTTCAAGGGAATTATTCAACATTTATGATTATTTGAGCAATCACTATAATTTTTTCTTGTACCTTATCCTAAGTATATAAATTCAATATAATTCTTGTTTTGTTAATGAAAAGCATATTATTGGATCTTTAAGACATACTATAATATTTTTAAAATTATGTATTCAAATTCAAGAAAATGAAAAGAATAAAATCCATTTTCTACTCTCTGAAGATTGCAACTCATTTTAATTATTCCTCTTTATAAAATTAAAATTAATTAACAGATTAAAAAATAAAAATACAATTAAATCTTTTCACTTTTCAATAAGTCAGCAAATTGATCTCAATTCGGATTTATGTAGAATAGGAAATTGGGTCAAATATAAATGTAAAAGTGATGCTCACAATAAACACAATAAACGATGCATTCTATTATACACTCTTCAATTATACAATACTAAAATTGTGCAAATTTTCATTAACAATTTGTTTTATATTATTAAATAAAAAAAAACGCTTGGTTAATTTTTGTTTTATTTCAATGTTTAATTAAACATCCTACTATTACTTATTTTGTTCAAGTAAAATCAAATAAATCTAGAATATACTTGAAACAAGTAATTCGCCTACATCACATTTGGAAGTAATCGAATCATTGGATGAAGCTCCATTTATCTTTAACGGCTTTTAAATGAAAATTTTTACACTACTACAATAAAAAAATAAAAATATCAGTAGAAAAATACGGTCTAAAATGTCAAATTTTTAAAACTGAATTTCGACATGAATAAAGTAAACGAACAGAGTTCATCATATTTGTCAAAGCTAAGTATTTCAGCATAATAGTATAAGATTGCCGAATTTCAACACTGCAGGGTGTTAAAATTTTGTCACACATTTTATTTGTGTTGATTTATATTCATAAATTAAGAAAAACCACAAAAAAAAATAATATGTACTACTAGTTTGTAGTGTTCCCCACTAAAACATCGAATATTAATGGAATTTGATGGCAAATGTAAATTTTTTGCTGTCAAACAAATTGTTTGTATTCCTCTTTATCAATTCATTTTGTGTAATATAAAAATCACTTTAATTGTACGAAATCTTATTCGATTTTTTTTTCAAAAGAATCAACAAATACTAAAAGTTTTTTCTATAATAATTGCAAAGCGGAATATTTTTAATAAATCTAATTTAAATGTATTCATATAAATAATTTGCACTCTCATAAAACTAATTTTAAAAATATATTATGTATGATTATTGTTAGATTATTATTATTTTAAGCAAATATAACACAATTATATTAAAGCGCTCGTATAAATCTTGTGCAAAAATTAACCAATTTTTCAAAATAAAAAAAAAACTAATACGATCATAAAACACTGAAAACATAAAATTAATTCATTCATTTTAGTGTATTTGGCAAATATATTTAAAAAAAAAATACGCTAATCGTTTAAAATAAATAAAAAATCATTTCTAATTTGTAAAAATTATCAACAATATTGCCGATGACATAAATTAAATAAGGTAAAAAATATCATGAAATCGATATAAGCTAACGCATATAATCGATATAAGATCGATAAAAACCTCTAAAAACCACTATAAATTGGAGGATTTTTGATTATCCGGAAAAAAATTTAAGTATATAAGATAATTTTTACAAAAGCGTCAAAATTTTCGGGTAAAACGTTTTAAAAAACTTATAAAAATTGTAATTATTCTAAATATTTATGCCTCTATTTTAAGAAATTCAAATTATTAAGTAAATTAACTGGGTTAGTAAACATAACAGTATTATTTTATTTTATTTAAACAAAATACAAAAACATAACAAGTTTTTTTATTTTTTCAATAAATCGATTCAAATAATAAATAATTATTTGGCATACCAAATTACGACACGTTTCATGAAAAACTGGTCGCTATAATTTCACATTTTAAAGGAAGAAAAAAAAAATTTATAATTTTAACAAAATTTATAAAGGAAAAAGGAGAAAATAAAATTAAATAATTTTCTAATAATTATTTATTTTGTTATTATACTTAAAAAGCTATTGAAATTTTCATTGAATACTTTTACCTAACAAAGCTAATTACATATTATATACACAATATCCTATAAAAAACGTAAACATTATTTGAAAATAATACAAAATTTTAAAAAGTGACGACAATAAATTAAATCGAAAATTTCGATTATTAAAAATAAACCAGTGTGCTATGTGCTGCATAGCTTTAATAATAAAACAAAAAACAGAAATTGAAGTTATAGTAAAAAAATAAAAAATTCTGATACTAAAAGCGATCTTAGCAAAATAAAATTTCATACAAATCAAGAAAATATTCAGAAATATTGGAAATACGCTATAAACAGATAAAGGCGCTCATTCGAAGAAATCAATTCTTTATACATTTTGGTAAACATTAAATTGCTGCTAAAGCAATAAATAAATATGAACTTAGCAAAGAAGCAAATACATTTAAATGTGTTCGTATACTTATTTAAAATTTGAACTGATTTACTTAGGCAGAGGTTTTTTTTACAATAAAATCTGAATTAAATTAAAAAAATCAAAAATAACCTATTTTATCTTATTTTAATTTTCAATTTCAGTATTAATTTTATGAAATTCAGAATAATTTCAATAATAAAAATTTAAATAAAGTGAAATAAAAGTAAAATTAAACTAACTTAGAGAACATAATAGGAAACATTTATTAAATCTGAAAGAAATCTACTAGAAAACTATGAAATAATGCCCATTTAGAATTTGTAAAATAATTGTTTTTTTTAAAGAAATTACCACTGTTCTAATTTAGATTTTAGATACATAATTAGATACCATCAATAAAATAAAAAAATAATTGATAAATAGAGAAATAGAGTTTAAAGACAAAATTTGAGTACACAAAAATTAATTGCTAAACACTCATCTAATTTTATAATATCGTAGATTTGGTGTCAGTGAGTCATATTCCAAAACAACAAAAAAAGAATGAAGAAAAAAGATAAAGTATTATTATTCTTTCATATAATTATATCAATAGGCGACACATATTAAGGACATGCGAAAAAAATTTTATATATTCAAAATGAACAACCTTAACAACAACTGAGTCTGAAAAAGAGAGAATATTTCATTATAAAATGAAAGTTATACATAAAATCAATTCAATGATTTAACATTTCTGATTTAAAAAATATGTAAATTTTCTTTCTTATTTCTTTCTTATTTTCGTAACAAAAATCGATTCAACAGTTCATTCTATAGAAACTATCTTATTTCAAGTACTTCAATAAAAATTCATATGTATGTAATTAATTTTTCAGTACCCTAGACACACAAAATTTTTTATAACCATGATTATATTCCTAACCCTTCACTAAAATTAAACTCCAGTTATTATTAATAAAAATTAATAAATATTTCTTATAAGTATATAAAAAATAAAAATTACCTCTTTAATGGTCAATGTGTTCGACATCATTTGAATATTAACTTGTGATTGACTTGATGGTAAATTATCGCTAGAACGCGATTTAATTAGCTGTTTTGATCCGCTTATAACTGATCTACTTTTTAGTATCATTTCAGTCTTTATAAATATTCTAGATATATACGTTGAACTTAAATATATACAAAAAAAAAAGATTAAAATAAAAACTAATAAATAATTATAAAATTTAAAATAATATTTTTAATGTTTTAAGTTTGAATATTTAGCAAAGCCGAATGAAATCAATTAATTTAAATATTTCTCATGCATATTGTGAATTAAAATTTTTTGCCACAAATATAATAATGCGTATGTCAAAAAAAAAAAATCAAAAACAAAAGCGCCATCTTTCTGAAATTTTTACAGTATTTAAATAATTAATTGTGACAGTCACCGATAGTGTTATGACAAGTTTGAAATATGTTTGTAACAAAGTAAAACGTGCAATTAAAAAATTAGAATTAATTATTTTACAAGATTAAATTTCATCTTAAATGTGAAAATCGATTACGGCTTTAATACAAAATTATTATAACTTTTATACATTTTAAAATATATTTATACCTTAACGCCCTAATACTAAAGGCGGTACGTAATAATTTTGTAGGTGATACTTGTATATTTTTGCAAAATTTAATTAATACATTATCAATGTCATTTTTAATATTTTCAGCATTCCATTCATTATTTGATGAAGATGTTGATTGCTTATGGAATAATATGAGTATAGCTAATGCAACACGGTAAAATACTTTGATCCCTTCATGAAAATAACAATCCATAACACGTACTAAATGTTGAAACGGTAAACCAGCTAATATCCACCAACACCAATCCATAAAAATTCTTTCTAATTTTTGACCGGGACATATTCGTTGTAGATGAGCTACAGCAGATTTCTAAAATAAAAAAACAAATATTTAAAATTATAAGTAATTATTGCTGAATTATATTGAATTTTTAAAACTTATTTTGAATTTAAAATAGAGTAATGAAACTTTCTAAATTTAATTCTATTTTTTTGGACATAAATATATAACCAAATGTTCATGTCGATTTCTCCATTATGTCCTTTAACATAAAAATATTTTTTATTTACCGCATGCTTTTTTGCAATTTGCATCACCGTTTTCCATGTAACTTCATGTAATAATTTCGTTTGAGTAATAAAAACTTTTTCCTTGGAAGCAACTAAGGTAGCCAAACAATGATAACATTCCTCCTCTAAAACAATTAAAAGAAAAAATTATAAAATTAAACAGTTGTTTGAAATTACTATTAAAAAAATTTATTAAAAATTATAAACGTTACCGTAATTATTAACGTTATATAAAATTTGTATTCTCATCTCACCTGACATAAAATGCAATAACACAGCTGTAATTGGATATAAAATTGGACTGAATGTGATGTCAGGACATGCATAACCTAAAACATTTACAATACGATCAGCAACTGAACGTCCTTTTCGTGTTAAATGATATGGCATGCAATGTGATGAATCCACAAATGGTGGTAACATAATTGGCTTCTCTGGAAGTTCTGTTGTACCAAATACCTAAAAATATAATAAAAAATATAAATATTAATCAAAAATATTAATGTTACTTTTAAAATACATAATATTACAAAAAAAATATTTTTTATTTTAATTTTGTTTAATAATTTCATAAGACATTGAAACTCTTCAGAAAATTATCGCTAGTTTTACAAATTAACTTGCGATTAAAAACTTGGTTACTTTTACTGATATAAGCATGCAATTCTGGCAATTTTATTCCAAATTTTATGAATATTTTTTTAAAATTTGAACAATTATTTGAAATTTACACTTAAATCATATAAATTTAGTACATATTTGACATTGCTAATAAATAAATTACATTTAAATTCAAATACAATTAAAATAGAGTGCGAAATTAATAACTTGGATTTGATTTAAAAATTTTCTGAGGAAAAAAAAACTTTTAAGCTAAGAACATGTATTTAAATCTTTATCAATAAACTTGAAATTTATACTGGTCTAAACTAGAGCAGTAAACAAATTTAGCATATTTATGCATATTTACTCTCCTAAATTTTTATAGAAAAAATAATTTTAAATAGAAATTTTTTAAAATTACCTGATTAACCATGTCCCAATAGAATCCATCTAACATATTTTTACCACTTTGATGTTTATTACATAATGCTGGCCATAATTGAGATCTAATTGGTGAATTAATTGGCCAATTATTCTCACGAATTATTAGCTTAACATCACGTTTCCTACCTTGCTGTATTAAGGGTTGAATTTCAGCAAAAGTTTTTAAAATAATTTTTTTCCCTAAAATAGAAAAAAAGATAAAAAAATTAATATAAATATTTAGAATCAAATTTTTTTTTTTTTAAATTCTGTTGAAAGTTTTTATGTCAATATTAATATTTTATACACAAAGTCACAAGTACTTGTATAATATACAAGTACATATACATACACAAAAATATATAAAAATAAAACTAATTAGATTTTTTTTATATTTAAATGCTTTTTATTAATAAAAAAGAAGAAAAAATTATCAAAAGAGCGATTGTTTTCTTTTTTCTTATCTCTCACAAAATTAATTTTAAATAACTTAATTAAATAAAAAAAAATACAAACAAACTCAGTAAGTACACACATTACAATCGTTTTTGATAAGGAATAATCGTAGTTTCAATAAACTTGTCAATTTTATGTACTTACATACTTATTTATTTATATTAAGAAAAAAAGTAATAATTTTTCTAGATTAAAAATTGTTATACATATATTATAAATATACTCATACATACAGGGTTATTCGTCGAAAACACAAAAAAAAAACTATTTTTTAGGGTTTAGCCAACAATTACTTTACTGAGAGTTGCTTAAAATGTAAAATATGTTTTTCCGTCCGAATTTTAAGTCTCTAAATCTTATACATAAAATATGGAACATTTGCTTCTATACTTAATCCGTAATGAATAATGATAATTACTAAAAATAATTAACAACATTAAAAAATCCGTCTAATAAATCCACAGAAATACAATTTTTTAAAATCATTTTTTTAGATGTGTTTTCATTCCGTGATGCCCGAAAAGAAACCCGTGGATTTTTCCCTAATGCATTAATTTTTTTGAACCTACTGTTTATAATCACCCAGAAATTCTTTAGCTTTTCGAAAACGTGCATGGCTTCAGCAAAGCTTTTGATCACACTCTATTATCACCCATTTAATGGTTTTTGCATTTCACATTATCTTCTATCAATTGATTTGAATAATATTCTTAAAAAATCAAAAGCGATGAAGATTATTCTCCAATATAAAAGAATTTACAGAAATTTATTCAATTTTGTTTTTAAATACTGGAGTGCATTATAATTCTTTCTTCTTTGCTTTTACCTTTTCATTTTATTTTCTTTTTAACTTCAATTTCATTAAGAATGCATTATAATTTTAAATTCAAAAGATAATTTATGAAAAAAAAAAGATTTAAAAAATTTGATAAATCATCAATCGGCTTCAACGGATAATAATGTTGAGGATAATGAACTTATCAGACTCTAGACTCATTTTAGAAGATGTTACGCCAAAATTTATGTAATAAGAATTTCTTTGAAACTCAATTTTCATTTTAAAATGTTCTTATTTTAATAAAAAGAAGAGAAACTTAATAAACAATTGTGATTTTGTCAAAATTTATTTCATATTTTCAATTCCTCCTTTTTTTAATTTTTATTAAATATCATTGGTAGTTGGTTGATTGACGTGGCCGGATAAATCATTTATACTTAAAATAGAATAAAAATTTTATGGAATCATACACAAAAATTAGTACCTAACTGAATTTTGTAACAATGACGTTTAATCTCAGTTGTATTTGACTTTTAATTATACCTGAGTTGAAATAGAACAAAATTCAAAGAAATTTCTTTATTTTTAATTATGACTCACTTATGAAACAAAAATTTCGTAAAACCCCCTACACGTCCTTATAGCAACTTTGTTACTGTTATATACATATATATCTGTATACTTCTATTATAACTAAGAAATATGTATATTATATATATACATATACACACATACGTATATAGTAAATAATAAACGAAAAATTGAATTGTAAATGTTTAACAAGGGTAAACAAAAAATATATTCCTTCTTATTTTTATACTGACTTATTCTATTGAAAAAAAAAGGTCAGTTAACTAAATATGAACAAGATATAGGTTAAAATAAAAAAATCTACGGAAAGTTTTAAAATACTTTTAAAAGTTTTAAAATTTATTACTTACAATTTATTTTTGAGTTCCAATGAATTAACGTAAAATAATAGAAAAACTCAAAAATTAAATTCTATTTTAAGCTTTGACTTTTTGAAATTAATTTAAAAAGTGACAATACGTTGCTAAAATATTGTAAAATTTTGTTACTCTTATTTTTTTGAATATAATAAGTAAGACTTTCTAAAGAAATTGCATAACATTGACCAGGTATGGCAACACTGCTCTTATTTTTTGCCCTAGGTTTGACATAACAAATAATATTGCCGAGTAACAGTAAACTCAAATATGAACAACGGTATTTGAAATTAACAGCCTGATCGTGTATCACACTAATTTACTCATTCTTTATTCACTTTCAAATCATAACTCTCTGTATTTTCTAATAGATATTTCATTTTTTCAATAAGATTACTCTATAAGATTGGATTTTTGCATTTTTTCTCAAATTATCAACAGAAATTTTCAAAAACAAAGTGAATAAATTTTGTATACATTTTATAAAAAAAATAAACGAGATACGCAATACCGAATAATTCTTCTCACTCGAAAATTACAGCGTACTTAAATATATAATAGTTACTCACTTTTTTCTCATTTAATTGAGATTCACCTTAATTGTTTTAATTTTACATTGTTTTATAGCAAAATTACTTTGATCAAAATTGCTCATTCTTTATAACAGGAAAACTACCGAATAGAATGAACAATTTAGAATTTCGTCCGAAATACTAGTCAATACTAAAACAGACGCCGTAGGTTATGTTTATACTTACATACAAATTTTTTTTTTTCGGATGTTTTTTGTTTTCGGATGAAAAATTTTTAAATTATTTTATGGCAACACCATAAATAATATTTGAATACATTTTCGAAAATTTTTATCAACACCAGCTCAACTAACACTTAACTTAATTAACCTGATTTCCTGACTAAAATGAAATTATAACAAACATAACACAAATCACTAAATTTGTTGTATTGTAAATAAATAAATTGATTGGTCTCCATCGATATGAAAAATTTATCCCAAAAGGATTCTTTTTATTAATAATAAAAATCCTTTATACTTAAAAGTAATTAAAAATCAAAGGAAATGAATTAAAATCACTGTTTCTCTTTAGATTTAAAAAAATTGCTGGAAATAGTTTGTATAAGTAGGTCAGTAACAAATTATTTTGTTTTCGTCAGATGAATCAGCTGATTTTCCATTAAATCATTATTTTAATTTTAAGAATGTGGGTGAGTATTCATATTGATTTTTGTTATATACTTATATTAAAACACTCGAATAAGAGCAATCTTATTTTTTTTTATTTATTTTTGTATACTTATAGAATATAGGATCTGGGTAACCAAAAAACGTCAAATAATTAATGTACTTATTGGATATTGTCCTTCAATGTTCTCCATGAACAGAATAAATAAGATGGTGTAGAATTTATCAATGCGAGACGGTAATACTCATATGAAAATATTCGGCGTAGAACCTTGTGATTACACCGAAAATTTCACAGGTTGATATAGTCAAAATAAATAATATGGATCAAAATAAAACTGAAACAAATCGGAGTCTCGGTATATAGTGCAAATATATATACAAATAAGAATTGGACGGATTATACAAAAAATACGGGCCGAAATATACTCGTAATAAGTTTTACAAATATATCCGAGTAAAATTGAACGTTTATTTGATATTAAAAAAATTTATGTTACAATGTATAGCCCCTGTTTTGAAAAATACACATTTCTGCTAGTAATAGACAGGTATATACAAATAATTACAAATAGTAACAGGTATAAATAATTAAATGTTAAAACGAATATTTACTCTTTCTGTATCTTTTCAAAAATAATTAAATCTAATAAATTAATAAATTTTTTATGGATTTAAATTAAATTATAAGGAAAATTTGTTGTTAAATCTAGTAACAAAATTATAAAACAAAAAAAAAATAAGAATTATCTAAAAATAAATTTAAAACTGCTAATTTAAAATGTCATCAACAATGTACACTTCTTATATATATATATATATATATATATATATAAGCTAATTTTCTAAATATAATAAAAAAACACGATCATGTCACCCACAAGTATTTGTACTTGGTACTAAAGAATACAATTAAGCCATAAGTATACAAAAAATTTATTATTAACTGCCATGATATTTTTTTTTTCAGGTACAGGTGCTGCGAAAAATCAAATACATTGACATTATAAAAATGTAGAAACCAAATAATTAACATAATTAAGCATAATTTTAAAAACAAAAAAAAAATCATAAAAATTACAGCACATGTGATGGTTTATAAAAACACAACACAAATTATACGTCACCATCAATCAATTACTTATTAAAAATCCTCTTGTTGGCGGTTTTTTGGCAGAATTAAATATTGCAATGCAATCCAATATCTGGTTAAAGTAAATATTATATTGAACGTTGCTGTTGAGCAGGAATAAAGGAAGCTTTCTTCAGAGCTACTGGGGATGGATCAATATCGAGTTCGTGGTATTACTGATTTCCTCACCGGGAATTTTCCGGTGAAATATCATTTATTACTGGTCCCTGGTCAAATCTCCAGGTCTCCCTTTTATATAGATTCTGCTAGGATAATATGGTATATAGAAGGCAATCACACATATATTGGGTGACTCTTCCGTTCTCTTCTTGGAAGCGCAGATAGTTTGAGGGGTACGTTCTCAGTGTTGTGGAGCTCGCGATATCTTCAGGTCGACTGACCCGAATATATCATCTGAGACCCGAATAGTATAAGTTATATATAATGTATGTAGCCATGGCTAGTTGTGGTCGTCGGAGGGAAAATGTTCCGTTACCTACATATCTCTTCAGTAATCTGCAATTTACAATCTATCAATATATTAAAAAAATGGTCACCTTGTATAAAGGTTTTTTCATAGCTTTGCAATGAATTTCTTATATACCCTTGCCGTGTCTTTTATTATTAGTGCAGATGATTTTGAAAGACTGCGGATAGCTGAGATGCTTATGTTAATTAAAGAATAATGTCAGCCATTTCCGGAATAATAGATTATAATATTATCAATATCTGTTTAAATGGAATTTATGTAAATATGTTTAGACAGTTAGAATATTCATTGTCATGAGTATTACCTTGAAGTTTTTTCCTGTTCACACAAAATAAATAATTAAAATTTGATTCGGTAAATCTTTTATTTTGAAATTCGTCCATGAACAGGAAACTAATATACATTATAATTAATATATATATATATATATATATATATATATATGGTAAATTGAGTATTAATAAATCCTCTCAAAAGTATACACACTTATATTTTTTTACCTTTTTTTCTATTTTGCGCTTTTTCGTCCTTCTACGCTATAAAGAAGAATGGAGGAGATGTTTTATTAGTATTTATATATTGTTGATAGAAAAGATAAAGCATGACAGCAATTATTCAGATTTCTTCTTTATTTATAAATTAATAAGGACTTGATTTATTAAATTTATGATATGATTTTCATTCAATGCTTAGATATTAATAGTTTGTATTCTTTAGTTTCGATTTTTATAATATCGATTTGTTCTTTTCCATTTCTTTTCAAGGGACAAATAAAATATTTAATAAAATTTTCATGTATTCTTTATATAACACGATTATAAAGCAAATACAGAGTAAGTACTGTCATCACATTGCAACAAAAGTTATCATTTTTAAAAGTTGTCATAAGAGCAAAGAGAGATATGAGGTAACACTTCGATATCCGAATAACTATTGAAATTATACTTAATTCTGCTATCATAAAAATATAAAAACAATTTTAAATAAGATTTTTAGAGAATGGCAGCCATATTTTCATCTTTTTGATAAAAAATTATATTAATACAGCTTGAAATCTTATAGTTGTTAAGGAAAGTTAAAGATATTTTTAACAAAATCTTATTTCCTGTGAAAATCTTATTGTGAAATTTTTGTGAACTCAATTTGTTTTCTAGTTAAAAATACCTGAAACTGATGTACAGTCGAACCAACAAGTTTGTTATTTCTGATTATTATAGTATTTCAAAACAAACAATCAATCTTTTACAAATTTATCTTCAAACATGTTCAAACATGTTTTTGTATACAGATCTGAACATATCAAATACTTTATAATTATTATAAAAATTATTATATTTAATTTTTCTTACATTTTAGTATAAATTTATATATTGATGTACCTGGTAATTGCCAACATTGACATGTTCCAGAAATATCAGTTGTACTACCAGCTATAAACAATGGTAAATCAAAAAATTTATCACATTCAGGATCAACATAAATACTACTGCGTCTACTAAAATTTAAATTTTCTATATCTTTTATAGCTAAAATTTTTCCTACCATTATTAAATTAATTAATTTCTTTTTTTTTTGTTATACTTAAACTTTTTCTTATAATATAATTTTAGTTATTCCTTTTGAATTTTAATTTCTAAAACAAACTTTTTAGTTTTCCGCTAATTAGTTTTTATTTTTTTATGTTTAAATTAATTGAAATTTATATTAAAAAATTTCATATTTTTCTTTTAAAAAAAATGAGATAAAAAGAAATTCTGTTAAATTAATTATTCCACTATTTTTTTATTTTAATTTTTAATTTTATGAATACATATATACATACATATATATGAGAATCCAATGCACCATCATACTTTCTTATCAAAGAATTAGAAAACATCAGAACATTTTTGTAATTGTAAATTGCACTTATATTTATTTTTATTTCTCGTATTTAAGTTAAATCCAATTTCGTACAAATCTGAAATCATTCAAATGCTAGAGAAACACACTTTATATACTTACATTGGAACCAGTTAAATACCAGGAACAAATAACGATTGTGAAGAGTAAAAATAAGATGGAGAAAAAAAAACTAAAATTCCTACTGTTTTTCATTTCAAACCGACAGACTATTCCGCAGAAAGTTAAGCAGTTACAAATTATCGAAGAAATAACATGAACCATACTTATGACATGAAGAGGCGAAGATTTAGTATAGACAATTTAATCATCAGCAAACAGTTAAAGATATTCCAAACATGCAATTTGTGTTGAAAATGAAAGTTCCACTACAAACGCAGTTAAAGCAGCTAACGGAATACGTAATCAGTTCTACACAAAAATTAGTTTTCCACGGTAGTAGCAGAGTAGAGAGCCCGCATTTTTTAAAACAAATCTTTATTTATTTATAATATAGCCAATGTTCTATTATAGAGAGCAGAAAGTGTTAATAAATTCTTCCTATAAGAAAACAAATGATTTCGCGAACAACAACTTTTCTAATCATTGAAATAATCTCGATTTACTTGCAAGCGCTATGCAAACAAACGAAATTTCTTGAAAAATTCATATATCAAAGGCAGAGGATTAACCAAACACTTCTACTATATTACCTATTAAACGGGATGTTAAAAAATTAAACTCGAAATTCACAATACTCTATAGTTTTTGATAACTAAGTAAAGCTTTATTATGCTTACATTTTAGAATTTTGTATATGCCAGACAATATGGAATTGGATTTTGTTCAACAGAGTGTAACGAAAATAAATTATGATTTCCAGATTCTAAAAAAAAATATTTTTAAATTAAAGTACAAAAGCATCCGAAAGACAAAAAACAAAAATGTTACAATGACCTAAAATTTTAATATTAAGCAATTTTTTCTATACAAATACTAAAAAATTAAACGTTTTTGCAGTTATTATAATTTTTATGAAAAAATTGTAAAATAAATGAGTGTAATTCTATTTGATAAAAGAAGTTGCTTTATAGAGTGCTAGTACTTATATAAATAATAAAATAAAATTGCTACATAATTCAAATCAGCAAGAGGCAAAAAGTTTTAAGTATGAGTGCTTACATATACGTTATGTACATATTTGCTTAAAAATAATTTTAAGAGATAGGGTAAAAACCTTAAATACAAAATGTTGAAGTTAGAGAGTAAAATTTTATTTCATAAAAATTTTACAATCTTAGTACGAAAATTATAACTATAACAAAAGTCGGCTGATTCACAAAAACTTGACCACAAAAAATTAATTGTCGCCCGTTTATTGTATATATAAAAGAGTAAATTTTTATTACTTTTCAGTCAAAGTCTTATATCAAATAGGGTTTCTATATACGACTTTCATCAGACTCAGATTAAATCGTAGATATTATCGTAAATATATGTAAATAGTAAGTTTATTCAATTAATAATTGGAAGTGTAAACTATAATTTACATAAATAAGTAAGTCTTGAGTACTTATTATCAAAAATCTAGTCTTAAATGTATATATATACTCGTATATATATACTTAATAATAAAAATATCAAATATGAAATTTCATTTGATATGCTTATTAGCATAAAAAATCTTTTGCTCTCAAAAAAATAAAAATTTAATATTAACTTGCCAATTGAATTGCTAAAATAAAAAATCAAACTCGCATAATTTCAATGCCTACAATATAACATTGAGGGGCACATTTTTACATATAGACTATATATAAACTGTAAGTAAAAACAACAAAAATACGAAAAAAATATAAAAGTAAATACTTATGGCGTTTTAATTTATTTTACAAATTTACTCAGATTATAAGTTCTAATTGAAGTAAAAAGTATAACAATTATTATTATTTTTTTCTTTAATGTAAGTATATTTAAAAAATTATTCTAATTATTATACTTAATATAAAAAATAAATATGTCAAAAATAACTTTTATTTAAAGTAAAATTATTGAGTGCTGTTCCAACCCAATGTTTTTTTTTTTTACTTAATTATAGCTTAAAAATTCAAAATATTTTTGAAAATATAAAATCTTGATTTTGATGGCAAAAAAATTAAAAAATTAACATTTAAATTAACTGAATTTTTTTTTTAAATTTTAATGAACACACGTACACATACATACATATTTAAAATTTGTTTATGATAGGATAGAACTTGTTTTTTTTTTAATTTTAATTTAGGAGCTTTTATAAGTTCTATTGAGATTTTTGAACAATAATTTTTGAAAATTTAATTTAAAATCTTATAAATTTATTTACATAAATTAGAATTTACATACGCATATGTATGTATGTATATATATTGCTATGATTTTAGGCGCGTAGATTTTACGTTATATTTATAAGTATTCCAAATAATTTTATAAGTAAGTATTCGAAAAAATTTTGGAGAGAATATAAGATCACTGGGATTATTTTCTGTGCACATAACAAATCTAACAGGATATACATATAAACATACGTAGTACTCCAATAGAACTTCTCGTTTACAGACGTGTTTTAAATAGTTTGCAAATATGAAAAACAAAATAACCATCACTTACAGAGATACGTCGGGTTTCACTTCAAAATAAACTCCAAAAAAAAAAGAAGTAAGTGGAGGTTTTCAGTTCTTAATTAAGAAGTAAAATCTAATTTATTTCCGAGTTGCCAGAATTTGCTTTTTCACATAAAAAAATTGTAAAGTGAAACCTTTGATTTTAAAGACCAACGCGATAGAACTTATTTTTAAATGAATAATGAATTTTTAACTCAAACTCTGAGTTCTCAGAGATAGTACGAACGAGCACAATCTATTTTTTGACAGATAAAATTCTATTTTGAGGTAAAAAGAGACAGAAAACATTCAGTTATCTGAGATTCAACCCTTTTTTTGAAATTTTTGCAGACGAAATTTTTATTTGTAAAAATTTATAAAAATTTATGGCCACTTTTCCTATTTTTTTATTTTATGAATTTTTCTAATTCTTTACACTATTCTTTGTAACAAATTGAATAAATCTTATGAAAATCTTTTTAAAAAAAATTTTTGACAGAACGGCGTTCACATGTTTTTTTTTTTGCAGCAATATTATTTTTTAAATTAACATACATGTATATATGTATATATACATAATAAAATATTATTTAATTTCAAAAACTTTAATTTACTTATGTAAGTTAATTTTAGGAGCAATAAAATGATATTAAGTTAATATAAAACTGTTATACAAAATAATACTGATTAAATCGCTCTACGAATACCTAATACGAAATTTTTTTATTTTTAATGTTTTTCCTAAAATTACTTAAAATAATTATTCTTCACTCCGTATAATATTTAAGTCAATTTTTTTCTAATCCTCTTAAGTATGTAAAACTTACTTATTATATTTTTATGATCTTGATATACTTAATTATTATATCAATATAACAAAAACACATACTTATTGAATAAGTAGTATAAGTATCGTATAAATTACTTAGTATTTAACAATAATAAAAAGAAATCAAAAAATTATATATTTAAGTACTCAAGTATAATTATTAGCATAATTAAAAAAGAGAAAATTAAAAATTGTATAAAAATTTCTCTAAAAAATTTAATTTTAATTGGTAAATATTAGACAGATAGGGTAAATATTAGACAGATTAGACTATTTTTAAAAATATAAATTATTATCCGCAAAAAAAGCTTAATTTATAATAGATAGAGTAAGTACTTAACGGCGAATATCATATTTGTTCGATATACTCAAATATATACTAAAATATATATATACAAATATATATAGAGAGAGAGAGAAAGATAGAGTAAATTTTGCTCATTTTTTTTCTTAACCCTCCTTTATACCTTGTGTAGAAACCTACACAAAAAGTTTTTTATTTATGAATTTTGCGGCAACTATTGTCACCAAAATCAAGAAACTTCATGACTTTGTTAGTTTCTCTATTTAATACCAGAAACACATAATTTTAAAGACTTTAAGGTAGATGTCACTGCTTAATTTAAAAATATCTCTTTTTGTCCCATGTGTGTAGATTTCTACACATATGAGATTTTTGGCTATTTGATGTCATCATCACTGCTTCAAAATATAACAGAACAGGATTCTGATTTTGAAAACGAAGCCCCAGCTTCAAAACGCCTAAAAACCATTCCAGAACAGCTCAAAGGAAGAGGTAGATGCCACATTTGCTACGAAAAAGATTCAAAGAAAAAAAATAACGTACATGAGACAATCTGCTGTTGTTGCAAAAAACCATGTTGTAAAGCGGAGCACAATAGATATGTTTGCACAAAATTTTTTTCAAATAAATTAATTTAATATATTTTCACCTTTTTCTACATTTTGATTTGAATAAAGTATAAAAAAATAATAGATATTTCATATGTGTAGAAATCTACACATGAAGTATAAAAACGTAGTTTTTTTTTAAGAACAAAGGAGGGTTAATTATGTTATTTTCTTGTTTATATACTTAACAAAAAATTTAAATACTTTTCTCTAATTTTTTGTTGACACTTTTAAATAATTCTATTTTCCGTTTATGAATGAATATACAGACACATATGAATACTTTAAAATATATATAAATAAACGTATACATATTGCACAAAAAAATTATAAAACATTGTAAATAATTATCATGCATCAAAAATTAAACATAAAATAGTTGTGTTTGAAAAACCACACAAATAAACTTTTTCAACAAAAAAATATTGTAAACATTTACAAATTAGTTTAGAATTAAATAAGTGTATAACACTAATACATGAGAATTTAATTTGTGTATTTAATAAAAATTTTATTCATATTTTAAGTAATTGATCTTTTAAAACATTATTTTATGTTATACTTTAACACAAATTGTAATTATACAAATACATTTTACGTATAATTTTTAATTTTAAATCAACCATTTCTAAGTTGTTTTCAAAAAAAAATTTTTTATTATTGCCAAAAATTAAAAATTTTTTTTTAAGATTTCAAGAATAACTAAATAGTTAAATTTGTTAAAATTATCAACAACAAACAATAATTGCAACATAACAAAAAAAATGCGCAAAAACAAGAGGGAAAAAACACGTAATTTTAATTTTAAGAAAAATATTTTAAAATTAAATTAAATATATTTGAGACGTCAAATGATTTCAAATGTCAAATTCTATGTATTTAGGTAAAGCCTATAATTAGTGCAAATTATTCAAAATAAAAACATTGATGGAATTTAAAGTATGTAACTTATAGGTAAATGAATTTGTGTAATTAGTAGTAAAATTTTATTCTTAATTCTGCTTTCAGCGCTGTATTCCAGTGTGGCTATATTTAACTTACTAAGTAAGTACATACTTTTAAAAAAATTCTGCATTTTATTAAAATTTGTCATCATTGTTTTTATTATTCACATTTATTTTGTGAACCTATCATTTATTTTTGATGACATAATTTAAAAAACTGAACTTTCGTAATTTAAAAAACTCTGATTTTGTCAGGCCGTAACCGATCGCAATATATAATGTCCAATTAAGTGAAAGTGTTATAGAAATGTTTTTTAAATACTTCTTTCCAATTTTTAGGGCCTTAATAAGTTTTTAGTGAACATACCTAGAATTGTGTCATCCGAATTCCCTGAAATGCTTTCCAGTTAGTTTCAGTAACAACCAGAACCCAAATATCAAATTTCAAGAAATTTCATCAATTCGTTCCGTAGATAATGTAAAATCGTCCCCAAGATCGGTTTTTGAGCCCTGATCTTTCCAAAAAACTTAAAAGATTCGAAAAATTGATCAGTCCATGACATAGCTAAAACAAATTCACATATAAAATTTCATGAAAATCGGATCCGCGGAACTTAAAATACACGCGTTGAAATACAGCACACCCAGACAGACAGACTGATACCTATTTAACAATAATTTATTCACGCTTCCCTACAATGGAGAACTGCGTTCCCACCGAAAACTCGTTATGCAAAACTTGTTCCTATCACATAACCTCCCTTATTATATGCAATGCGGTCGATAAAAATGAACTGTCAAAAATGAATTTGTCGTTGCGAAAGATGATTTTTGTCTTCCATTCATTTTTCTTTTCATTCCCATTTTGTGACAATGATGACAGAAGACTTTGTTTACTTTATTTTTTTTTAATTATATACTGGAGAACTCTAATAAATTATTGATTTTGACATTTCGATGATTAATGGTGCTACATTTCATATCTGAGTGACTTGAATTTATAAGAAATTTACGAATAGTTTAATTTTTAATTTCTATATAATATTGGTTCTTAATTCCATAATTATGTTCAAATTTTTTAACTAATTTCAATTACAGGTAATTACTTATTAGAAATTTCAATTAAAGTGCAACTGATAGGAAATGATAAGTGAACCAACCGATGAAGAATGTATTTGAAAAACTAAAATTAATTTTGGAATTTTAATATTCTTTAAAATTAATTTAAATCCTTATAATTTCTATTAAGTACATAAAAATTTTACATTTTAAAAAAATAAAAAAAATTTAATTAATATAAGAATAAAAAAAAAGTATGATGGTGCTTCGAAATCTCTAAAATCAAATAAAAATAAGAAGAAAATAAAAAATAGCAAAATAAATAAATATTTTTTTTTTAAAATGTCCTTAAATTTATTAAATTTTTTTTTACTTTATTATTCAAAAATCTAGCAATTCATTAATTAAAAAAATTATTTATTTTTATCTCTGTTAATTAATTAGATCTATAATAATAAACTGTATTATAATTTAATAAACTTTTAATCGATTATGATATTTAATTATTTTAATTTAATTATATATTTATATACATAAATATGTACATATACACAAATAGAATTAACAAAATTTCAATTAATTTTATTCACACATAACAATTAATTATAAGCTTTTCTAGTTTTTATTCAAAGTTATTGACATTGTTTTCTTTTTTTTTCTTAGTTTTGACAAAACAAAAAATTTTTTTTTTCCTTTTTAGAAAAGCTTTTGTTTATTTTTATAATAAATATAACACTTTTGTATAAACATTGTTATTATACTTATTTATATATAGAAATTTTATTAAAAATAATTATTACAGGTGATAAATATTAATTTATTTATATTTATTTTTTATTTTATTTTTTTAATTTAATTATTTTTAATTATTATTATTATTTTTATAAAAAAAAACTATAATGTTATTTTTTTTTTTACATGTACAATAATAAAAAGGCAGTATCTATATTATTATAACCTTTAACATTCTAATTTATCACTTGTTCTCATTAATTAAAAAATAAGATCACTATTATATCATCACGTGAAAAAATATAAGAAAAAAAAAACCAATAAAAAATATAAAAACAAAATCCGGTAGAACTGCAAAATAATTTTTTTTTGTCTTTTCTTTTTAAGAGTCCAAAGAATTCACTTTTTTTTTTTGTTTAAGAAAAATGATCACCGCACCGCCGTCATCGCCATTGATCATCCATCCGTCATTTAATTTTTTATTGATTATTATTCAAGTCGCGATCAGATCAGAACTGAGAATATTTCAAATTTTTTCCCTTTCTTCTTTTTTTAGTTTTGCTTTTTTTTTTTTAATGTAAACGTAATAATAATGATGTATTTATTTGTCAGTATCTACTAAATATTTCGTTTACATTATTATTATTTTTTTTACTTTATTTATTTAATTGGCTGACAATATATAAATATACTTAATATGAAAAAAAAGAAACGAAAAAACTAAAATAACAATAAAATTGCGATTTAGGATTGTTAGAACTAACATATACAGCGATTTCACATGAGAATTAAATACACAATAAATAAATAAATAAATAAATAATAATCAACACTGAGAGAAAGAGAAAGAGAAAATTTAAAGTTTAAGTAGTAGAGTAAAGTGTAGAAGAGAGCTGAGTATCGAATATAATTTTATTAATACAATATTAAGTTTATTTATACCGGTAATGGAATATATAATTGTTGTATGTTAAATAATAATATTTTTATGTGTTTTTGTATTTAAAAAACAATTTAGAAAAAATTTAAATGAAATGAAGAGTTTCAATTGTATTAACAGAAAAATTTTTGAAAAAAAATTGACTGATACAAAAAAAAAGGCACTAACTATCTGTCAAATAATTTTTTTATCTGTCAAATTAATGGTTTCATTTAATGTTTTTGTTTGCTTGTGTTACTATAGGTTTCTTATGTTTTTATGTATTACAATGTTTAAAAAATTGTTGATAGTTTATAAGTGGGTGAAATTTTTATACAACACCAGTTTTAATTAATCAGCTTATATAATAAAATGCAAAATTATAACTCAAATTTTAAATGAATATGCATAAATAAAATTGTAATAGTTACTTATATATAGAAGTGTTAATTGAATATACTTATTATGAAAAATTATTTTTAAGTTTAATTTTAAATAATGCCAGAAATGCAAGTTCCTATAACGTTCAAAGAGCGCAGGAACGAAATTTTATATTAATTATTGTTAATTCAATTATTTATTTGTCAAAATAAATGTCAAAAATGTTATTTCTATACTTTTTCTCCAAGTTATTGCAAAATTTATAAGGAATAACCTAATATAGGAAAAGCAACTACACTGAGGGAAAAAAAAGTTGAAAAATTAAAATTTTGCGTACTTAATTTAAGATTTTTTAAAAAAATGTTATTTTTACTATGAAAAATTTTAAATATAAAGAGAAATAACTTAATTTAACTTTTAGAGTTTTAATTTAACATTTTTAAAATTTAATACGAAAATTTTGTTTTAATTTTGAATTCTAAAAATTTTATTTTAACATTAACAATGTTAAATTTAAAGTTTTCTATTCTTAAAATCAAATCAAAGTTTTAATTGTTAATTTAAATTTGCTTTATTTTCATTTTAATAATTATTGCAAACTTAAATTAATATTTTCCAAAGTTATTTCAACTCGAAACCAAACTTAAAATAAGTATTTCCAAACTTAGAATAAAACTAAAATTTAAAAATCTTGCTTTGAAATTGTAGTTATTGAAATGGGTTTGGCATGATGTTATTTCAATATCAAAATTTAAAAATCAAATTTTTAAATTTCAAATTTACATTTATATTATTTATTTTGACAAGCTTAAAATGAAATCAATCAATTTTAAATTAAGATTTTTCAAACTTAATACAATGTTTTCACATATTTCACAACATTTTCTCTCATATTTTAACGGGACAAATTCGAGAAGAATTTTTTCTTTCTCATAATTCGTTCAGTTTGACTTTATGCTTGGTGCCGCAATGTTTATAAACGTGTTTTGACTTGTTTAAACGAAAAAATAGATTACATATTAAATTTAATAATTTAATATGTTAAATTTAATTTTAAAATGTTTTTAAAAAGTGAATAATAAAAAAAAAAGTTTTAAGTAATAATAAAAATGAATTTGATAAAATGAGTGAAGAAAATCCGGTAATTATTTTAGACGATTATTTAAGTGGACAACCAAAATCAACAAAAGAAAAATATGGCAATGAACAAATTCACGAATCCGTAATATTAATAAGCGAAAATGAGGATGATGAACATTTACTCGATTTTTTAGAAAAAAAGATATAACAGAGGCTTTTACATATCTGAAGCGTAAGTATTTCAATGAATTCTAATGCATTTTTGGTTTAAAAATTAGACGCATTTTAAAATGTTTAAACTACGAAGTATATCTGTAGGTATAGATATATATATACATATATATACATCTATATATCTACATATAATACTACACTACATTTTGTATATTTACGTGTAAGTAAAATATAGACTGCAAAGTTAAAAATTTACATTATGTAAACTGCAATGTTTAACAATTTTTTATAGTGATCACGTTAAAGGTTCAATTTTTAAAAGTTTAAATTTTAAACCATTTGAATTGAAAATTATTATTTCTAATCTTTTTTGTGCAAAATCAAAACTATATATGCATACTTTAAGCGCATATCTTTATTTAAAAATGCAATTACATTTCAGGCTCTGACATAACTTTTAGAAGCTTGCAATATACCTCGAAAGACGAAATACGAGAAACATATAATATATTGGTATCAGAGCTGAGTTTTTCGAAAAACTACTTCGTTGGCGAAAACAAGAAGTACGTAGCACGAATTAACAAAAAAAAATTTTAATTTAGATTTTTATTCACGGATTTTAGTTTGGAATGGACGATACTGTTACTATTACGAATTCTATTACACAGTGGGTCAATGAAAGTTCGGGTTGATCAAACAGTGTACCAGAAAGCTAACAAAAAAAGTGAATCTGATGCATTAAACGGAAGTGTTTAGTCACAGTATTTTCTGTTAAAAATAAATAATACTTAAAATTTTTTTTTTTAGAATTTCTCTAAAAAAATTTCATCCACAAGTAGAGAAAAATATTTAATTTTGCAATATCAATGCAATCAAAAGATGAACAATCGTCAATCAAAATCAAAAGATGAATAATTGTGGAAGAATTAGTAGCAAACGACGTTAATTTGAAAATTAACGATTTTCCAAGTTTGGTTGAAATTATGTGTGAACTTCCCTGATAAAATTAATTACAAAATAAGTTGTCTTATTGTATGTATGAAGCTATATGCAGATACATTTCATTTTTCATTTCATACATTATTTTTTCTATTTATTTCTAGGAATATAATTTTATTCCTCGCACTCATAAG
Organism: Condylostylus longicornis; assembly: GCF_029603195.1. NCBI lineage: Eukaryota > Metazoa > Arthropoda > Insecta > Diptera > Dolichopodidae > Condylostylus > Condylostylus longicornis. The sequence continues at coordinate 956,924 of NW_026578006.1, forward strand.
AAATTGTGGACCTCTTAAATGTCTTTAGCCAATGTGAACCGAAGATAAACATAAAGAAGCAATAATTTACTTTAGTAATATTACGTCAGGAATGAATCCGTCTCATACATTAGCAAAAAAGTCTGGTCTAAAGTCCTCTAAGTTTTTGTTGACTTATGAAAGGGGCCTAACTTTCCATATCCAATATGGTAAATTTAGTACGATTAATTTAGAAAAAACAAGTTTTTTTCTGCCATAATGAAAGACATTAAGTTTCTACAAATTATGCAGGAATATAATTTAAATTTGCAATCAATGATGCTGTTGGAAATACTGATTTATAAACGAACCACTTACAAATTTGAATATTATTTAATATAATATAATGAGGAAAATACTGTTACCGGAACTGTTAAAATTGGAAAAATTTTTTGTTGTAAATGAAAGAAAATAAAATTATAAAGTTCGGATGATCACTTTCAATCATTTGAAGTGGGTCGAAAATCAAATAATTTACAAGTTTGCCGTTACATATATATATTTAGTTAATAATGGAAAAACTTATTTACAAATTAAATATTTATAAACCGTTTATGTAAGAATTATCATCAATGAAGAAAAATAATCATTTATGTTACTAAAAAACAAATAATTTATGTTAATAAAGTGTCAAAATCTTTAAGTTTCCATTTTGTTAATTATACATATTTTCTTTTTCAGATCGCAAAAAGTTAGCAACTCAGAACAGTATAAGAAATTTACCTAAAAAAAGAAAGTTCTGTAAAATTTCGGATCGAATTTGCAAATTTCTTTTTATTATCAAATTGAGATTTTGAAACCCATTCCCAATTATTTTAAGGTAACTTACATATTAATTGCTTAAATTTGAACAATAATTGTTGTTTCAATTGATTTAAATTTGATTGAAAAATTGGGAGTTTTGAAAAAAGTAACTTCATATTACAAAATATCAATATGATATTCAAATCCATCTTTTAATTAAATTTTTGAATTAAACTGTTGAAATTAAAATTATTTAAATTTAAATTAATATGTAAGTAAACTTAAATTTATAGGCCCTACTCTCAATTTAAAATTTAATAAAATTCGAATTGAGTTTACTCAAACTTAAATTAATATCTTAAATAAGTTAAAACAATCATGAAAAATCTTAAATCAAGTGTAAGTCATTTCATTTTAGTAAATAAATATTTAAGTTTAGGCATATTTATTTTAAATTTGTTTAAACTTATTTTAAGTTCGTTTCAGTGTTGGTCGATAATCATCGTGATTTATACTTGATTTAAGATTTTTTTTACTTAATTTTACATTTTTTTTCCCTCAGTGTACTTAATTCTTAAAAAAAAATAAAAAATATTTCTAAATTGAAAAGAAACAATTTTTTTTAAATGTGTTATACTTTAAAATTTTAATATCTGCAGTTAAAACATTTTCAATTCAAACAGTTTTGAACGTAATCTACTTGTACTCTATGAGTCTATATATGAACGTAATTATGTATTTATAATTTTTATATTTTCACTATCTCAAAAAAGAGTATTATTCTCATTTTTGTATTTTTATTTCTTTTTATGTTTTGGTATTTTATTTTTCCTTTTTTTGGGTAAGATATGCCTTATAAAATTTAATTTTAGTATATTTTCACTATATAAGCATAATAACCAGATACCAATTTGTTTAATTAACACATTTTCTATTTACTTAGTTTCTTATTATTGATTGTAATAGTAATAATCTTCGCAAATTAAGAATATAACGCATGTATGTACATATAAAAAAAAATTTTTGCTTTATTTTTTGCAGTACAAAGATTTAATCTAGGATTTCTTAAAATTTAAAAACCAAATTGAAATTAGAATGAACTCGCAGTCTTTGAGCAAATTAAATTTTGCATTTAAAAATCTTAAATATTTTTATTCAAAAAATTCTCATCCTATCTAAAATCGAAGCCAAATAAATATCCAACATTTTAAAAAAATATCAAATATTATTAGCTCTAAAAAAAAATTAAATAATTTCTTAAAAATTACAAAAATTATTAAAATTTTCCTCAATATTGTTGATGAGTTTACTCAACATTCTTAAACGATCTACGTGACAATAATAAATTATTTTAATTAAAGTGAATTAAATACGTCCTTTTTTCAAGTGAAAAAGAAAATTCAAAAAAGATTTTTATAAATTATCTGGTCCGAAAGAAATTGTGCTCGTAAGAAATATTTAAAAGCTTTCTTTATACATCAAGAAGCAAAATTTAAAAAAAAAAAAATAAAAAAAAAATTTTAAGCATACTTAAGTTGCACACTTTAAAAAAAAAAAATTTAGCAACTTTCCGAGCACTCTGTGAACTTTTAGTTCTTATTTTTTTTTTTGTTTTTTTTTTTGCTTTCTACTTATACATTATGTATAAGAATTGTATAACAAATATGTGCATATATTATGTATATTAAATTTTAGTCGCACAAAAAAAAGGCAATCATTGATTCTTTCACAGTAATTTCCCAAATAAATAAAATAAAAATGATTCACAAATGTTTAAAAAATAGCTCTAAATATATTTTAAGCACAATTAAAGCAAAAACAAAAAACCCAATAATTCAATTCTTCCGAGAAGTAGAATTAAGTAGAATTTTGTAAAGATTTTCTGAGCGTAGCTCAAATAATTTTGAGTTTAGGTTAGAACAAACGCAACAGAGGAACAGACGCAACGAATGGGCCGAATAGAAACGGACGCAAATGTAATTATGAACGAATGGAAAGGGAACGAACAAAACTGAAGATCGAATTGACTTATGACCGGATGACAAGACACAGCTAAGTCGGCACATAATTACAATGTACATAAGTATATGTGGGTATCAGAACTCCAAGTATTATTTTACAGCTTTAAAAATAGAGTGGTAATGTCATAAAAGCTATTAAGAGCTCAATTACAATGAATATTGTTGCTCCTATAAAATAAATTCTAGATTTATTTTTCATTTAAAAATACAATTACTGTACAACAAAAAAAAAATTCTTTTTACATTTTTAGTATCGAAATTTATTGGTTTTTGTACATTTTTTTTTTTAATAAATAAATAAATTTGTTTATTTATTTTCAAATAGATAATAGAGAAACCAATATTCTTCATTTAAATTTATAAGTGAAATCTGAAAATTTTTGCAGACACACTCTAAGATATGCTATCACTATATATATATATTCATATTTAATAAAAATATTTCAATAATTCGCCTCACTTACTTACTTACTTAATTTGTTTAGCTTCTATTCTTAACTGTATTTATTGAGAAAATGTGTGAAAATTTGTATTGTGAAATAAAAAAAAAAAAAAAGTATTCCCTAATAGTAAACTATAATTGATAAAGACTAATATTGCATAAATACACAATATACATACATACTTATATATAGAGATATAATTCTTATACACTCAGATTATACCAATTTAATCTAATATTATTTAAGTAAGAGTACTTACATACTTACTTATAATAAAAAATATTTAAAAAGCAACACACTCCGTCACACGTCAAAATAAAATTTTTATATTACTTACTTATATTCTTTAATACATTTTAAGTTGAGCTTCTATAAAGATAACGAGACATAATAAGTAAATAGATTGTTGATTACTTTAATTTAAATATAATATGTATATATATATATATACCTACTTATATATCAATATATAAATACAAAGATATGATATACAAATATAATTTGTGTGTATATATACGAGTACATATTGCACCCCTACAATGAAAATGTATCAATTAGAAAAAATGAAATTTCTCAGCCAATTTTTCCATTGAAAAGAATCTTAATTTTCTCAGTTTTCATGTAAGTATAATCCATTTTTTTTAACATAATCCAAGAGTTAATATAATTTTGCTGCGAGGGTGTCATATTTGAACAATATATTTAAATAATTATCTGTTTTATTATATAAAAATTTATTGAATGTATAAAAGTTTAAAAATTTAAAATAAAAAATTTCAATATTCCTAATAAGTTAAAGAATTTCATGTCAAATTCTTTTTCAATATTTTGAAAATAATAATTCTAAAAATTTGATTATCACTAGAAATTTTTATAAATTAGTTGATATTTAGCTAGCAAAGTGATAAGATCAATCGAATAATTAAATATCTAGTGCACTAAAATTAAATGAGATTAAGTTTAACAGTAATAAAAAAGTTAAGAAAAATAAAGATATTTTATACATAAGTGCATATAAAATGACATCGAGACGTCACTTGAGTGAACTGAAGTCTGAAATTCATTATCACAAAATATTTGCATATTATCAAAAATATGACAAAAACTTATACTTACCCACAAGCAGATAAAAAACATTATTTTTTAAACAATTAAAAAAAATATCTCAATATTGATCTTAAGTGAAAATATTTTTAGGTAAGTAAATGAAGACAATAAATTTTAAGTAATTTGGCAAACATCCAGATTTTTAAATATAAAAACAATAACATAAGTCAAAAGGTTTCACACTTCTAAGGTCGAAAAATTATTGTTTCAAAGCTTAAATTCAAATGGTATTGTTGGGTAGGTACTTATAAAAAATATTAATAATTAATTTGAAATGAAATTTGTGCAAAATTTTGAAAATTCTTGGATTCAATATTACAGTAGTTCGGTTTAAATTAGACTTAGTTTTCCGAATTCAATTTGAAACTTCAAGAAAATGATTTTGAAGCTCACGAATATTATTTTCACTTTTACAACTTTATTTGAAGATCTAAAATTTTTTTAATAAAAAAAAAAAAATATAAATTTTCGTAAAATTTTTTTTTTAAACATTAATGGTTCGGTTTTTTTATTTAATTTTTCATTCTGAGTCGATCGCGTGATTTTTTTTTTCTTTTATTAAAAAAAATTAGTAAAATTTTTTTTTCATGAATAAGCAAAAAAGTCCATAAAATAAATTGTCAACAAAAATTAAGAATTAAAATAAATATTTTTCTTTTTATTTTCACAATAGAATGTGGAAAAAGAGAAACACAGTGTGTACCATAAAGTAAAATATTCTTTTGAATATATATGTACATATGTATGTGGATACCTTAGATTTAAATAAGAAAAAAATTTTATTCAAAAAATTCTCTTCTACTATCACTATAAAATTTTGCATAAATTTAGGGGAAATTCAAAAAGTTTTAATCACATTTTAAATATTTATATTTAATTTAAGAATAAAGTTATCATTTTAAATACAATTACTTTATTTTTTTATGAAAATATAGAGAAAAAAATTCGAAAGTAGAAATTCGAGCGAGATACAAAATACAAAGAAATCAAACAGTTATCGGCAACTACAAACTGTGAAAATTTTGCCCAAAAATTGCATTTTCATGATTTAAGTTGAAGCAGAGAGAGATCTAAAAAAAATTTGTTCTAGAGAAGAAATCAATTTGTGTACAAAATTTCATTTTTTATATTGACCGAATTACAAGTTACATTTTTGCTAATTTAATTAATTATGTTAATTGTGTTATTCGAAAAGTGACTTCGGTTCTATCAAATACATATTTTCAAAATGTTAAATCAAATTATTCATTTATTTAAGTAATACTTAATTTTATTTCTATTTGCTACTACTTAGTATTTCTCTAGTCACAACTTCTTTATTAAGTATTCAATCGTTTAATTAATTATTATATATTAACACCCTCTTGATTGCAAATTCAAAAAGAGAAACAGTGAGAAGAATTTCATGAGAAAAATTCATGAGAGTGAGAAAAATTCAATTCAAAAGAAAGACCAATATGAAAATTATATTAGTAATCTAAAGCGTTCAACACGTTGAATAATATAAATTGGCGAAATCGGAAACAAAAATTTCTAGTTTTTTTAAAAAATTAAATATAAATTTTGACGTAGGCAAATTTTAATACTATATGCACATACTTGCACACATACTTTTATTATTTTCAAAAAATTGTCAAAAACAAATAAATTTAAGTATGTATGTACACAATAAAATTTTAATACTGTCACGGGAATTTTATTTATTTCAATTTTTAATTTCTTCTCAATTTCAAGTACAATACAATATCCCAAAAAACAAATACTCTTCTGCTCAATGCTATTCACAATTTCTCTCTATTTGATTCATTTTAACTTTTTCGATTATTTTTGTTGTATTTCGTGTTTTTAAAATAATAAAGATTTTAAAAATTTCTTTCTTTTCTACTGTCCATAATATTTTCAACAAAAACTGTACTATTGTATATCAATCATAATATTATAAGTGGATACAAAAACAAAATACTTTGTTTCATATCAAAAAAAAAAAATTATTTTTAATATTTTTTTTTTATTTTATCATAAGCAAATTTTCCAAACAAAAATAGATTTTTCTTTCTGTTTTGCTTTTTTTTTCTCTTGACTTTTATTTTTCTTAAAAGCCGGGGTATTCTAAACGTAATTTTGTTATTTGTGTATTCATGTGTGTAACCATTTTCTATACATATACCTATTTAAATAATATTATGTATATACCTATATATATATATATTTTATTTACTAAAATAAGAATAAAAAAATATAAAATCAATATATCACATCAACAATGTGAAAAATGAAACACAAAAAGAAACAAATTAAGTGTTTACATACCTATTGCCGTTAATGTTACGGTATATATGCAAATACGGGTAAAAATTGAAACTCATACATGCTAGTGTACAAAGAAATATGTAAATTTTTATCGAAATTTCTTAATCGAAAGAAGAGAGGAAAAACCTAATACTAAATGAATAAATTTTGGAAGCAAAATTTGTTAAATTAAAAATTTGCAAAAATCAGATTTGAAATAAAGAAATGTTAGGACAAAAATGCTGTAGAACAAAAGTTTCAAAATCAAATTTAAAGCATCCTTCTAATTTATAGAAAAGAATGTACTCATATTTCAATCCACATGTCTCTTTACAAAATTTGAAACGCGGACGTTGAAAATAACAAGATTTTTTTTGGAAATTTATAACATTCAAACAGCAAAACTTTCAATATTAATTGCCACCGACAAAAAAGAAGTTTTTTTTTTATATTTTCTTTCTCTCAAAAATTATAACTTTCAGCCAATTGTTTCTTTGAAATTGCATATAAATTAACCAAATTTCTATAAAAGTAATGGTAAATGTCATAGCACTGGAAATATATAAACAAATATCAAAAATACTTAAAAACTTCTTAATTTTAATTAAACAAACTTTAATTTTTGTTCTTCTCCCAAAATTATGCAATTTTTAAGAAACTATTTTATATTTTCAGTGATTAATTTTTCAAGTGTAGTAACAATTGTAATATTTAATTTTACGGTAATTTAGGGAGACTTTATCAATATATTAATTAAATATTATAAAATATGTCAATATAAATTTAGACAACCATACTTATCAAGTGCAGCGTTAACTTAAGTACAGCACTTATAATGGACTTTTACTCCATAAATAAAACTATATGAATTGTATGGATTGCTATGGTACTCATACCGTAATATTATATAAACAAAGTGTTAATGGAGAACATATTTATATACAAAAATGTATATGCGGACAACTATATATATATATATATGAATATATTTTTATGCTTGTAAGTATGTATTAGTTTAACTATAAACAATGTATATTTAACTACAAAATAAAGGACTATAGTGATGATGATAACAGATTTAGTGAGTTATTGACTGTTGTTGTCTGTTTGGTTTTTGTGAGGTAAACAAAAAGGAAAGGCAGAAAATGAGTGATTGATTACAAATGATCAATAAGTAAACACTAAAAATAAAATATAATAATAAATATGGGCTTTACAAATTTAAACATGTTAAATGATTATCCTATATATTTTTAATAAACACATCCACAAGTACTTATAGTTAAGTATAAAATAATAAAAATATAGATCAAAAAGACAAAAGAATGAAAAATAAAATAAAAGAGAATTAAAAGTCAATACTAAAACTGATATGGAAATATGTATATGTACATCTATTAGCGTACATACATACATACTCATAAATACGAGAATATCATCAGAACACAAGCCATGATACCATTATCATTTTAATAAAGTGATTAATAAATAATATTTATTTATGTATTTTTATACATGCACGCATATAAGAACTATTTAGGAAATTTAATTATGAAACTAGCGCAGTCATTATGAGTTCTGTCTATATTTTGGAGATGATATTCACTGAACCGATTCAAATAAAAATAAATCAATCAGTGACAAAAACATAACAAGTAAATTGTGAATTAATAATTTTATTTATAAGAAAAAAAAACAGATGTTTTTTAGTTTGAAGTAATTTGAGAAAATGAAAAGAAAAAATATTTTCGTAGAAATAAGCTGTGTTCGCTGTGTTTTAAACTGCTGTAATATTATTTTTATCAGCTTTTGATTCCATTTTTATGGACTTGATGCCTTGCAGAGTCAATTTTGAACAAAAAAGCTTGACAAAAAAAAAACTGAAAGTTTTTCATAATTTTCTTACCATATACCCATATCGTTATATTTTATAATTTTCTCCTTAAATTTTCTTTAGAACATGATAGCCTGCTCGTATTGAATTTACATATTAATTTTTAATTACAATAATGAAGCCAACAGAATTCAAAATGATCGCAATTTTTTGATTTTCTTTTCTGAATAACTTGGCTCAGTCTGATAGGAATTGGCATAGATTTTCCAATTTAAAGATGAGAAATTAAAGTTAGAGAGAAAGAAAAAGAGAGAGAGGAAGAATAGAGAGGCAAATAACAAGCTTACATAATTGAATTTTAATCAATAATATTAAAAGAAATAAGTTACAAGAATTTGTAACTGTGATATGTAGAACAATAATTATTTATTTACTTAACCGCAAATCAAGGAGATAATTTACAATAAATATATCCTCAATAAAACCGAATATAATCGGGAAAAAATGTAAGTCCTGTTCAGTTGCTTTAAAATACTTACGGAGGAATTTCTGTCCTTTTAAGTATTAATAAAAATTCATGACAATTTGAAAATTAATTGTATAAAACCCTTAAATAAAACTATGAATCATAAAAAATATGACAAATTTAAATGTGTAATATTTGTAAAATAGAAATGAAACCTCGTAAAAGTATATAAATTAAGTAGGAACAGTGAAAAATGTAAAACCGCAAAAAATTTGTACTATATTAGAATTATGCAGGCTACGCACGCCGACTTTTTAAATTGAATTATGTACATATATTTTTACATATTTATATCTGTTTGTATCTATATTGTGATTAGTATAATCTATAGATAAACATAAGTTTATTAACTATATCTATATAGAATCTAAACAAATTTGTTTACTAAAATAAAAATACTTTCTATCTTTCGTATAATCAAAAGAAGAAAATTCAGCAAAAAAATAAAAGAATATGAATTACTTAAGTTTTTTAAATTTTTAAGAATTTTTAAGAATAAACAATATTTTTTTTTTAAACTTGGTAGTATATAGGTATACATACATACGTATAAATAAATAGTTTCGAATTATGTAATAGAAATTTAAGTTTATTGAATTATTTAAATTGTATTGGTCAATTAATTTATAATGGCATTAAAAATTCATTCAAGAATCTGTTAAATTTTCCGTATACACAACATCTAACATATATTAATGTTAGCTTTTAATTATAACACAAATATTAATTACAAAATTTTATATTTAAACAATTCCTGAATACTTGGATATGGAACTTGTATAATCAAAATGAAATTATGTAAATTGTTAAGACTTTTTGTTTCATTGAAGAAAAATTTTTAAAAATCATATTTGGCATAACAATTAAGTTAACTAAATTTTTTTTTTTCAACATTTAGAAATAAAAAATTTTGTTTTAAGAATATTCCATTTAATCAAGTTTGATAAACATTTTAGAAAATATACTTTGCTTCAAAAACTTAAAGAAATTGTCATTTAAATAATATTCTGGCAATTAAATTTGAAAACTGCAACATGTCTTTTGGTTTAATTATGGAACATTTCCCAAGGAGTCTAATTCAATAAATTTGTCAATTTTATTTTTATAATATTCGGGGAAATTTCTAAATATATACGAGAATTATAACTATTCCAATGTGTTAGACTAAAATTGGAATATTTATTTCCTATTTTTTAAAAAATTATTACTAAATAATTAACAATTAAGTAAGTAATAAAATAGTGAATGTTTAATTCCAATAATAATAATAATAAACGAAAATAATAAAAATAAAAAATACCTGGTGGTGTTGCTGGTAATACACTTATTTGTGTTGTATCAACATGTGGTGCAAATGCTTCATATAAATCACTTTCTTCTTCAATACCACTTAATTTATCAGCATTAGCCGATGTATCACCATTAACTGGCATTTTGTATTTAATAAATTTTTTTTTTACACCAGCCAAACAATTACCAATTTTATATTATTTTTTTTCTTTTTTAATGTAAGTTTATATATTTGTAATTAATATACATGTGTTTTTATTTTTTTATGTATATATTTTAATTTTTTAATTTATTTTTTTTTTTAAATAATTTTATTATAAGTATTATTTGTGTCAAAAAAAAATTTTGTTTTTTAATTAATTTAATTTATCAATTCTTGTAAATTCTCAATTAATTTTTAATGTATACACTTTTTATAATACACACAGATTTTATTTTTTTATAATTTTATTAATAAGATTTTCATAATAAGTATTTTTTTTTTTAAATTAAATGCAATTGAGAATATTTTACAAAACAAAACAAAGAATAGTTTATAAAAACACCTTTTACAAATATATAAGTATATACATTTATAATAAGTAGTATAATATTAGAAAATAATTAAAAAAAAAATATTTTTTATATTCTTGGGTATTTTTAAATTTAACTTTTGTTTTTTGTTTCAAAAGGAACGAAATTCAATTTATTTAAATTATATAAAACAAAAAATATAAACCATTAACAAATTACACTTTTTATATAATAAATTAATTATTAAAAATTTATTTCTTATATAAATTTTTAGGTACTTATATACAAAAACAAACAAAAAAGTCTTTTTTAACTAATTAAAATTTTTAATTTCAATAATTAATAAAAATATTTAAAAAAAAAAACAATTTCAATATTTAAAACGCTACTTTAAATTTTAAATAATTTCTTTTTGTTTCGTTGATCGTTAATTAATTAAAAAAAAAATAATAATTTCAAATTTTTTGTTCTAAAAATTGCATTTAGAATTTCAAATTGATTTTATTTATTTATTTTTTTATTTAAAATTTATTTATGAATTCCAAAAATTAAAAATTGAAATGACTAGAAAACATTTACACAGATTTTTTTTTTTAATAAAATTTACGTATTTTTTGTTGTTATATTTTTGAATTTAAACACAAAATAAATTTTGGAATTTTTCAATTAAAAATAAAATAAATTTTATATACGTTATATATACACAAATAATATAGATTTAATTTAACATAAAATTATAGTCAATTCTTGTTATTATTTATAGGTAAATCACTTTTAAAAATATTTTTTATTTTTGTAGATTTTATACACGCGTACTGAATTTAAAGTTTTTTTAAAGAAACATTGAAAATTCAACTGGTATTTCCTTTTTTAGTATAATTTGTGATTTTAAGTAGTTTAACTATATAATAAAATTTTAGTAATTAAAAATGTTTTTCTTTTATATTTAATTTTATATATTTATATTTTTTTTTTTATTTTTGGATAAGCAAGTATTTTTTGTATACTGCTTTTTTAGTTTTATGTTTTACTTTTGTTCTTTCACTGTATATACCTTCTTATAATTTAAATTATTCCCTAAAAATGAAGCTAACTATATATATATATATGTATATAAATAATGATTTTATGGGGATAAAAAGATCCCTACACGATGATGTCTTGCTGAATTCATTATTGGTACTCTTTTTATGTGAGGTCTTCAAAGAGCATCTTCTATATTCCTCTGCAAATAAAAAAAAAATAAAAAAATTATTAATTAAAATAAATGTATAAGTACTTGCTTCTATAGTAAAAAAAAATTATTATGGTTAAACAACAAAATTTTAATGAAAATTATTTTAAGTGATGATTTGATTGTAAATTGTAATTATAAAATAAAATTTATTTAATTTTAATTCTTTAAAAATAAATATAAGTAAATTTAGCAATTATATACTTAAAAGAATATAATTTTCTGACTTCAATGGGTTAAAAATTCTAAAAATATATTTTTTTAACCACGTATTGTATCAAAACCACAAACAAATTCTTTTTTAAATTTCCCCCAGGTTAGTGTCCTTCAAAATTAGTAAATTTTGTATTTTTAGGGTAACTAGATGAATACAGCTACGAAATGAATTCATCATTGATGTTATTGAAATTTTAAATTTTGTTCTTTGCTTTAACTTATGCGCAATAATCAATTTTAACCACATAATGGGAAAAAATATGATGTGGCCGCAACACATTTCAGACCGCAAAGTGATTAGTTCAGCGAAAATTTTTCACAATAAATTATAAAAATGCTTTTTAAACAATTCTTTCAAATTTTAAGGATGCTAGTAAGATTTTATTTAATATACCAAGAAAAATCCAATTTTGGATCATAGTAAATTTGATTTATTTTATACCATACAAAGTCCCTGAAAAATTAGTCTTAATTAGTTCCTGTATTTTATCAATGAAAATTTTTGGCCTTAAATATGGTAAAAAATGTAAAATCAAAAAAGGTCCACTTCCCGAGACCTAACATATCCTGATCAATCCGTGGTATAACTAAAATTAACTCACATACAAATTTTCAACAATATCACTAAAAATAATTATTTACGATATCCACTATGGAAAAGTCCGTTTCAACCGAAAACTCGCTATTCGAAATTTGGTGCCATGGCATGAACTTCCCTATTATATACAAGTTACGTTTGAAACACAATCTAATTAAAAATTATTAAAATATATTTGATGCGAATTTATTATATTTTTGACCATATGGATTACTTAAAACTGTTATAAAAAATTTATTGCAAAGTAGTTGTTTGATAACGTAAATATAGGCGTATAATTTAAGATAAATCAGGAATTTATTTATACTTAGTATGGGAATTAATGAAAAATTTATATACACAATTTACATGTATACACAATACACTTATGTCACAAAAACATTTATATATATCACAATCTCATCTTACTTCTCTCTTCCCATAAAAATCTCTGCCTCACGCGTCTAATAATAAAGGATTTTTCATAAGTAGAAAGAAAAAAGTATTTTTATTAAACAATTAATTTTATTTACAATTTTATTTTATTGTTAAAAAACAGTTGATAAGTTTTTATCTTTGTAATTATAATTATATTTTGTTTTCATTTTTAAACAATATAGCCGCTATTTACAGTAAAATGAAAAAATTTTCAATGTTCTTTCAAAAATAAATAAGTATATCTACATATGTACATGTATAATGTACAGATTTGCTTCAAAACAATATTTATATTTAAACTAAGTACTTATAGTATATACCTTTAAAATAAATAATGATTATAATTTTTTTTTAATAATGTTACGAAGAATATTTTAGAAATGATTTGGCCACAGAGAGATATTTTTATTAAAATGATAAATAATTAATTGAATTTTATTTAAATATTCCTCAAGATCATATTTTATCTAATCAATATATCATGGTGAAATTCACGGAAACCCAGAAAGAGTTGAGGATCTTAGATATTATATTGTAAATAAATAAATAAATATATCATGGTGAAATGCAATGAAAATTAAAGATGTACTTAATAATTCTAGTTCCTCTACATAAAACAAAAATAAATTGTAAGTAAATATTATTATTATGTACGTTAATATATTTGTTATACTTAAGTAGTTAATTACCTAACTCCTCAATTTCCTTTTTCTACCCAATTCTAATATAATTTTAAATTTAGGTTAAATATTCAATTAACCAAAACATTTTTAAGCTAGAAATTTGGAAAAAAAAAAGATTAGTCCACAGTCGGCAACATTTTTTAATAATTTCTTAAAAAAATGGACATATGAAATTATAATTAAAAAATTTCCTAAAGAAAATTTTTTGTTTCAAAAAAGAGAAATATAGAAATTTTCGGACAATGAACGATAAATTAAGAAAGAAAGAGTAAGCAACCCTTTGTGTTTTATTAATAAATAATATAAATAACGTCGGCGCTCAAAATTTGGTATTAAAATTACTTATATACTTTGAAATAACAAGAATATTTTGCAAGAATACAAGAATAATTTTCAAAGCAAATTCAATATTGTTTTACAGTTACACACATTGAGTATATTGAAAAATAATTTTTGCGCCCTCATACAAATTCGAAAATCGTTCTTTCCTTAACGATTGTGCAAAATAAATTTTAAATAAAAAAAAAATTCAAAGCATATGCTTTATTCTAAGTTATACTTAAAAATCTAGGTAAGTACCGAAATACTCAAACTGCGAATACATATTCTTATATATATATACTTATATTTAAATACATAGTCATACTAATAAAAGAATGCTTACCTAAAATATCACAAAAATATTAATGAGAATTAAACTAAGTTCACTTAATAATGGAATTTTTGTTGTTCAACAACATAAAACTGTTTGAACGGCATCATTCACATGGAATTCAATTCATTTTTATTTATATTTAATTGAATAATGACTTCCTCATACATATATATGTATACTTACTTAAATAATAAGTAACAAATGAATAAAAATAATGAGTTACAACACAAATTGTAGAGTGATTTTATGGCGCGAAAAATAGCACCACACAATAATATTGATTATTTTCACATATGTAAGTATATCAACCCTACTTTATTTAAATAATAATAAAATCTCTGAAAGTACCTGTACTTATACAATTTTCATACTTTCTATTACAATTTTTGACGCACACACATAATTAGAAACCATATTAAATTTTACAAATGTACTTATATACAAACAGTTTTTAAAAGTAAGAATTTCATCAAGTGTCCTTTTTATACTAAAAATAGAAATCAAATGTGTGCAATGTTCATACAAAATTAAAATAGAAGACTCGAATTTGTGTGCTTGGTTAATATTTTTCTTTTTTTTTAAAGCACACATTCTTATACATAAGAAAAAATAAGCACATACATATGTATAACCATAAAACTCCTAGATAATTCAGAAAAAAAAAAGTATTCATACAATATTTTAATAACAAGGACAAAAAAAAATTGGCATAATTATGCTGGAGGCGTATAAAATTCAAAGCAAAAGAAATGAAGTGAAAGTTTTAATGAGCATTCAATAAAAGGAAAAAAATTTGCATTGCTTTACAGAAACAATTTGATCTCAATAAAATACATTAAGTATTATAAGTAGCTAAAGAGAAAAAAACAGAGGCTAAAGGGTGCCCACTCAGATAGTCCTCTGAGCAATTTATATTCATACAAAGAGATCCGAACGGAAACAAAAAAAAAATAAATTAGCAAATTAGCTATACAATATATAAATATAAGCAATAAAGGAATATTAATTAAAGTTGGTGAACTGAATGCACACGCAGAAATTTTTAATTTTAGGACCGTAATAGAAAGAAAAAAAATATATCTAAAAAACTTGAAAATTGGGTTTTGAAGGACATGGAAGAAATAATAATTTGCTATTAATGATTTTTTTTTTATTAAAATTAAATGGAAAAATATTCATAAAACACAAAAAAAGTAAATTATTATAGGATTCTATTAGAAATAAGTAAGTATCCGAAAAATTTATCACTTTATATTTAAAAAAAAAAAAACATAATTAAATAATATGAGGAAGACGTAATATCCTTTACTTAAGGAAGAGCTAATTAACTTTTGGGATTTCCAATATGAAAAAGCCTTGGAATTGCAAAAATTTTAATTTAATAAGTAAGTATGATAAATTTCCTAAAATCTTTATTATTTTCACAAATTATGTAAATTATATTTTTTCAAATTATGATTAACTTTATAAATTTTTAATTTCTAGCAGTTTATTTTAATTTATATTGAAATATTAATAATTTATTACTCAATTAATTAAAATACATATTATAATTTAGATTTATGCAAAAATTTAATTACTGGAAAAGTACCTACATAAGTAATTGAATATTTCAATTTACAATTTAAAATTTAACAACTCAAAATATAGATTTAATTAATTTTATTGTCATACTTAATGAAGTTGTAAAAAATTAATTCGTCTACGTCAGTGATTCCCAAAGTGGTCTATATAGACCCCCAGAGGTCCATGAAGACCTGCTAGGGGTCTACAAAAAATATGAATTTAATTAAATAAGTATTAAGGGGGTCTATCAAAAATTCAAAAATACTACAATTGGTCTAAGAGGGGGAAAGTTTGGGAAAGTCTGGTCTACGTCCTATAATTGTGTTGAAAATCAATTATAAATACGTAATTAAAATGGGCACGTGTTATTAAAAAAAAATTATAAAAAGTTAAAATAAAAGATTTCAAGTTTGTTCGGTACTCAAGCAAAATAAATACAAAAACTCAAATCCATACAAAAAATATATAATTTTTGAAAGAAAATTTTTAAAAACTTAGTCAATTTCTTTAAAATATTAGAAAATAAATTTGCCAGTGCTCAAATTTAAATATTCTTGTATTAAAGAAATTTAAGCTAAAATTCTCCAATAAAAGGTAAAAAAATAAGATGAAATTTTTTGGAAAATTTATAAATATTGTTAAGTAAATTTTAAACATACGTCCAAAAACTTTAAATTGGCACAAAATTTGCTTTCATGTGCCAAATTTTTCTTAAAATGAAAAAATGATTTTAAAAATAAGAAATACATTAGCGGCAGGTAAATTATTATTAGTGTTTGTCACACAATACTTCTAGTAAATATGACCACCACTTAAGATACTTCAAAGCTTCGCGATCAAAATATAGGTATACTTATTATATTTACCTATTAAATGCTTATAATTATAAATCAATCTTAATTTCCTAATTTAAGGAAACATGTTACTTCGTTAAATATAAATAAATTAATATAATACATTCCGAGGAATTTTCAGAAAAAATATGTGTCCTTAAAAGAGATACTTACAAGAAAGTAATAATTATTTTATCATAAATAAGCACCTATCTATATATAAAACTATAAAACATGCTCAACTAACATTATAATTATTAGTCACTCTAGTTTATCAAAACAAGATCCTAACTTAATAGGAGAATAATACTTATTATATATTTTTAAACTTTTTTATACTCATAGTTATTCATTATATTTAATGTTCCTGTTATCAAAATTTTGTATTATCAAACCAAATGAATATTATCAAATATATTTATCAAGTTCAGCTATTTTGTAACTATGCTAGTTGCTTATCTAAAACATTTTCCTTATATTTAAGTAAGTATACTAGTAAAATAGAAACCTATGTACGTATAAGTATATAATATATAACACTACCAAAAACACGTATCAATCATGCAGCATGAAGGAACATGAAATAGGTTCTTCGTGTGCATAGTATAATATTTTTCAACTAAAAATGAAATAAAAATATATTACTTAAATTTATTTAATCATAAGAAAAAAATTTATACTACCACATTATCATTCCACACTAGATTTTTCATAAAATCCAACAATTAATTAGACGAATAGGTGGTACATTCAAAATTAGCTTTGCTGGACAACTTTTATCGCTTCATTATTCAACTGATACAAATATTGTTTGAGCAGATTATGTAGATAATGGGCATTTATTATGTTCACCTAGGTACATGCTTATGCAAAATCAATTCGCTATTCCTTTCTCAATTGATTTATTGTAATTATCACATTTTTCATAAAATTTAATATATTCTATAAATTACACTATAACTACAATTTTATAAATTTTAAATTATTTTATTTGAATGGTCAATCTTAGTTCAATATTAAAATAAACACTCATAATAATATTTTTTTTTTTTTTTTGTTATCACTATTACCTACATACATCATGTGACATCTGCCAAAATTTAATTCTAATTTTATCTCTGAAAAAACCAATTACTAATAATATTAAAATCTGAGTACAGCTATGAAAGTAATATAAGAGTAGAGTCAATAGAGTAGTTTACACCTAAAGTATTCATTAAATGAGAATTGATAAATTGTAATTAAATAACTTTTATGTTCTTTTTCAATAATTTTATTAGGATATTATAGGTATAAGTTTAAAATAAATACAAACATTAATATCAAGTTATAACTATTATGTAAAAATATACTTAATAAGAAAAATATAGACCTATATAATATCATAGACATATGTGTGTATTTATATGTAGTTTATTGTACGATTTAAGTAGGTATAACTAAATTTTCAAAGTCTTTATATATGTACATATGTACATGGGTAAGTGAAATATGAAAAGTAGAGATAGGTATGCAAGTGCCTACATCAAATATCAGCACAAATTTCTAATAGTTTGTGAAATAGTTAATGATTTATTTTTTAAAAAAATTTTTGTGCAATTCATTCAAAAAATGATTTTAATTATTAAAAATAATTTTTTGATTACTTCTTATTACATTTGACAATCTATTTTATCTTATTTTCAAGGTACTGCTAAATAAAACTCATGACATGCAAATCAAATGGTATACAGGTCACTTAAAATATAGAATAAGCTGTAAAGATTTGGATTCTTATTGTGCATGTATGTATGTATGTATGTATGTATGTATATATAGGTAGGTACCAAATATATATTTTACGTGTAATTATAAAAAATGACAAAAAAAAAAAATACTTACCGTTACTAGAAATTTTCCTTAATGTTTCCAAAAAGTTAATAAAAAAAATCTTTTTGTTTTATTTCAAAAATTGATCGAATTTTTTTGTATTGTTTTTGAAATTTTTTTAATTTATATGGGAACAATATTATTTTTATTTACATGGAATAAAAATTTTTTAATGCAAACCACCAAAATATTTATTTAAATTTTCTAATTCTTTTTAATAATAAGTTAGTTAGTCACAATATAATGTAATCAAATATAAAAATTTTGTGTGTAAGCTGAATTTTCTTTTAAAATTTCTGGTGAAATAAAAAGAAAAAACTGGAAACTGAAAATAAAACTGCACTTTTGACAAAATACCGTACACTATTTTCGGAAAATTATTAAATATTTATTCATTGGTTATATGTAGATATCCACATGCTTATTTTTTAATTTGGATTATTAGGTATGTTATTTCAATTTTGGAAATTTACTTGAGAATAAAAAAATCAATAATTTTTGCTAAACTTTAAAATACACTTTAAGCAATATTATATTAAAAAAAATATAGGGTTCTTGACGTGTTAATGCTTAAATTTTTGTGTTATAATTTTCATAGAATTTTATTAAATTAAAATTTAATTTAAAAAGTAAAGTTGAATGAGCATTTAGCACCGATTCATAAAACAAAAATCTTTTTTTCAATTTGTTTTTTTTTTTTTTTAATAGTAGCTCTATTTCTTTAAGTAGTGATTTTTTTTTTATTTTGACATTTTATACAATTACACCGATTTCAACAATTGATCAAAGAGGACTAAAATAATCTAGCTGACTTTTATATGTAGGTCTGTCTGTGACTCCGTGCTATTAATCTCTCTTTAGAATCAAAATTTTCTCTTTATTTTGTATGGATTTTTAGTATATAACTTATTCACTACTTTATTATTTAATATTAATTTAAGAATAAAATTAAATATTTTGCTGTTTATAATTTGATATTTTTTTTAGAAATTTTCGAATTGATAAAAAGGAAAAAAAAAACAAATTTATTTACGCAAAATTCCACAATTGTACAAACACCACCGAGCGAAAAAGTCGTAAATTTGACATTTAATAAGAGAAAAAATTCTTGTTTAGGTTTTTGTTTTTTATTTTTGTCAAAAAAAAAAAACAAAAAAAAAAGCAAAATGTCAAATGTCAGAACTTCAATAGCTAACCACATACTCTGAAACTTTTCATTATAGAATGATAAAAATGTATAAAAAAAATAGTATTGCCACCAAGATTTTTCTTAATATTAATACTCTGAAAACGAAGTGTTTACAGGTTATACACATTATGATTTTTAGCTTTTAATGTTTTTGGTTTAAGGGAAGTATCCAAATCCAAAAGTATTTTAGTAACTAAAAATGAGAGCAAATTTCATATTAACTGAAATTTTTATTAATTGCAAAATTATTGACTTTCCTGTACTCATTATAATAATTTCATTGTATTGTACAATGAAAATAAAGACGAAAAAGTTCATAATATTTAAACTACCGGCATTTATAAGCTAAATTCTGCATTAACACAATATTGTAATCGCAATCTCAGGAGTACTCAATTTATCGGCGTTCATGCGAGCTCTTACGGTTACTTATCCATCTTATTGATGTAAATAAGCGTTATGCTACGGAAATTTAGCAGCAATATTACCCTTTATATGAATTTTCTTCTATATTTAGCAAGTTATAGCATAACAATTAATTTTATTTTACAGGCTCTAAAATTTTTAAATCACAACTTATACCAAACTTTTCGGTAGAGGGTTAATTTATAACTATTTCATATAAAAAAAAACCCATCCATATTTTTTTACATATATTACATCAAGCTGTTGATTTATAAATCCACTTAATTATTGCAAATGACCAACATAAAATGATTTTGAGATTTTTTCGTTAATAATTATCTTTCCAAATAAATTTGAATTTTTATTATGTCAGTAAATAATAACTACATATCTATATTACAAATAGAAGAATAAAAATTATAGAAATGTTTTTTAACTGAAAACTGAAAAAACACTTTTTTAATTGAAAAACTGAAGTTATTGGTATAAGTTTGTGGGAAATATTTTCATAAAGGATATTCGATCCAAAGAGTTTTAAAATTCAAATAATGACGTATTAGTAATGAATCTTCTTATGTGTATAAACATTTTTTATTATAGCACTGAAAACAAGTGTCTCTCATGATTTACAAAAACGGCATCACAGTGAAAATTTGTCAATGTCAAAAATATTTATTTCCAAAAAGAAAAAATCATGTAATGTTTTTAATAATTTCTTTAAGCTTTTAAAATGTCGTCGTTATATTTAAATATGAAGGAAATCATGAAATGGGTAAGAGTAAATACAGTGAATCAATAAATAGTATAAAGTAGCTGGAAATAGAAAAATTTTTTGTGTAAGCCCCTTGCTGTCATTTTTCGCGTTCATACAACTCCATTTGTAGTTATCTAATCGACCAATATGGAAGCAAAACGATTAAATATATAGAAACTTTGTGTTAAGTAATCGCGAATACAGTTTTTAATAAACAAAAATGCCAGTTGACATTCATGATCATATGCATGATCATATTCATGTAAATGAAAATGCTCTTGTGAAAAAAGATGACCACCGCCAAATGAAACAAATGTTTGCTGGCGGGTTATCAGCTGCATTAACTCGTACCGCATCTCAACCTTTAGACGTACTTAAAGTTCGTTTTCAGCTTCAAATAGAACCTGTAAAAGAAACAAAAACTTCTACAATTTCAAAATACCGAAGTATAAGTCACGCTGTATCAACAATATATAAAGAAGAGGGCTTCTTAGCGTTGTGGAAAGGTCACAATCCTGGACAAGTTCTAAGTATAATGTTTGGAATTGCACAATTTTGGTCATTTGAGCAATTCAAATTGATAGCAAAAGAACAAGAATATTTGAAGAATTCACCTAATGCCGTTAATTTTATATGCGGTGCCTTTTCTGGTGGTATAGCAACTTTTTGTGCTCAACCTTTGGATGTTCTAAGAACTCGTCTGATAGCGCAAGATCATGGTGAAGGTTATCGTAATTCATTTCATGGTATGAGTAATATTATAAAAACCGAAGGTATACGTGGCCTATATAGAGGTATAAATCCGTCTTTAATACAAATTATGCCATTGATGGGGACAAATTTTATGGTGTATAAAATGCTTAAAGATGTAATAGCTAAAACCTTAAAAATTGATCCAGTTGAAATACCATCTTTAGCTTTAATGATTATAGGAGGTATCAGTGGAACTGTATCTAAAACTATAGTTTATCCATTTGATTTGGTTAAAAAGAGGCTTCAAATTCAAGGGTTTCACAAGCATCGTAAAACTTTTGGTAAAAATGTTGAATACAACAGTATCTTGCATTGTTTTCGTTTAACTGTTGCTCAAGAAGGTTTTTTAGGGCTTTTCAAAGGAATGACACCAACATTATTGAAATCGGGTTGGGTAACCGCTTTAAATTTTTGTTTTTATGACAAAATTATCGATATTTTACACTGATATTATCGGTTTACATCAAGAAAGATTCTGCATCACAAATCTTAGAAATCTTAATTTTTATTTTATTTATTTTGACTACTTAAATATATTTTTTTTTCCAACAAATTTAATTTATTTTTACATACTATAAAGAAAATTTAGTTTTATATACTACAAAAAAAAAAAATTAAATAAAACACAACTATATTTGAAAAGTGAAAAAAAAAAAATAAATCAATTATGGTTGTGATAAGTTTTCAGTAATGTGTTTTATTTTTTATAATATAGTTGTTTAGCCCTGATAAACTTAACCTTATCAAAATTGAAAGAAAATTTTGAAAAATTGACTATTTCAATGGTTCATAAATTTGTTGTTATTTCACAAATACTACAAAATTATTAAGACATGTTTGGCAAATTATTGATTTTTGTGTTATAGTTAGGAACACATTCTTTTTGTGTGTTTTTTTTACATAATCATAACTTATGTATATTTGAAGAATATTTAATAATTATTGATTTTTGTTATTTTAGCAAGAGGATGCTAACAGAAAAATTGAATCAATTGCAAAACAATTAGAAAGTATTGATAAACTTGTTACAAACAATTTGTCTGGAAGCGAAGCTAGTGATAGCATTATGGAGCTATTAGAAATTATTAGTTCAATTGAAGTGCAGCAAAAAAACTTTATTGAAAATGCAAATTCCATAAAAGTAAAGGAAGTACAAGATATGTCAGATGAATTAAAATTCCATATACAATTATTAGAAAAAGATTTGGAACTTTTAAATTTAGAAAATAACAGTTAAATAAAACAGTATTAAGCTTCGAAAAGTACTGATTACTTAAAATATAAAAATAAAAAATCATGATATATTTATTTTTAAAATTACAAAAGAAAAAAAAATTAATAATTCTTTTATAAGAAAAATATTCATTTATTTTTAAATACATTATAAAAATATTCAGTTATAAATAAAAAAGGAACATTGAAATAATCTCTTATCCAATCATATTACACATTTCGTTATTTTTTTGGTTTAAAGCCAAAGTTTTACCAGGGAGTTTGGTAGTAATTTTAATTACATTAATTTCATTCTTTTTTTCTCCCAAGATTTGAAGAGTATTTTGAATTCGATGTCTACAAAAAAAAAAAATGTGATAAATAAGTACATAGTTATTAAATATTTACAAATTACCTTAGACTAGATTTTGGTTTTTCTAATTGTATACACAATTTAATATCTGAGTAAAAATCAACATCTGCATTGACGTTTATTTTCGGATTTGATTCAGTTAAAAATTCATTTTTTATTTTGATAAATGATGAGCCTAAAGTTAAAGAACCCAAAATTACTTCTCCAGATCTAAAAATAATATAAACATGTAAAATTAATAACATAATAGTAGGATGACATACTTTTTGATAATTTCGGTATGAGCATTACGATTCCATAAACTAAATTCAATTTTTCCATTTAAATCTATAGATTTTGCACCAACAATTTGCATATATATTGTTATTCCATTTTGCAATAAAATATATTCTTCATGATCTTGCTGAATTACTGTAGCTTTATATGCTGTGGTAGGTTCACTTGCTGTTCCACTCCAAACATGTCCCATTAGTTCAGAGTGACCATTAAAAAATATTAATGGTCTTAAATGAGTATTTTGAATTGTGATTTCCATTCCAGCTTTAATTTCTTGTGATTCTTCTTCAACTTCTTCTTCGCTATTGGAAATGAAAGTAGATAAACCAGTGGTAAAAAGCCCAAGCTAAAAATAATGTTTATTAACTATGTATTTACATTTATATAATTTTTAATATATAAAAAAAACTGATTATTTTTTGTATGTACCTTGAATGTACTTATCTCGCCCTTTTCAGTTTTCAAAAGATAATCAACGTCACCTTGTTTGAGTACGCCGTTAAATATTTCTTGTGCACTCAACAGACTCTCATTAAAGGCTGGTTTAACTGCCAAATTTCGTTCCAGAACAGAAGAGAGACCTATGTGTTATATATAAATACGTTAACATGTTCACACTTTTAAAGTTTTCTTACCTTTCTGTCCAAGCAAATTGTAATTATATAGATCTGGTCTATTTTTTAAAGTATCTTCAAACAATAATTTGAATTTCGGGCACTTTGAAGCGAGCAAATTAAGTTTTTCTATTGTATATCTTTTAATCTCGAATGCTTTATCATTTGATCCGACATATTCTAATAAATGTGTAAGCTCAGTTTTAGATGGTTTCATTGACAATAAAATATCTAACGCTGATATTCGAGCTGTGGAATCAAATTTTTGAGAAATTTGATAAAATATTTTTTCAAACAAATTTCTATCTTTCTTTGTAAACAGTTTTACATTAAAAGTTTTTAAAGCTTTCATGGCTTGAACTGAAGCTGAATTATCCTGTCCTAAAGCAATTTCAAGTAATGTTGGGATAGTAGACGGATCTTTTAAATTTTGTAGACCACGAATATAAACAGATTTACATTTAAAATCTTGACAAGTATTTAACTTGTGTAAAATATAGTCTTTAATTTTAATAATAATTGAGTCTTCAAACATATCTGGACTTATAAAACTATATTTATGTGCAATAGACGCTAAAGTTTGTAATAAGGTATCGTACAACTTTGAATCATCATGATCAGAATATTTTAGCATAAGAATATCATATAAATCTAAGAATATAGATTTTTCTGGACGACTAGCTATCGATAATGCTTGTAAATAACGCTCTATTATTTCGAAATCGTCTTCATTTTCAAATTGAAAAACTTTCATAATTGCAATATGTGCATCCATAGTTTGGGTAGCTCCCATAAGATCAACAATTTGATCAAGATTTTCAGCCATTTTTTTTGATTTTAATATTTTTTCGAATTCGTTAGTTTTAGTTATTCGAGAAATTGGAAGTAGTTGTGCAAATATGTACGCAGTAGACAATTTACCGATGTTCAAATTATTCATTTCCTCTTGGTAGGCCAACAAATGTGTTTTTAAATTAGAATTAATTTTAGAAATCTGACCATCAATATCTCCTTCAACATCGTAGGATTGAAAAGTTTTGAGTTTATCAATAATATCATTATGTGAATCAGATAATTTTTGTTCAGAAATATCTGAGGCTACATGATCAATTACAATATGAGATTCAATTTTTGAGCCAATATCATTTTTAGAAGCAACATTTATATCATGTATTTCTGTAGCATCCACACTACGTAATATAAAATCCTGAGTAAGCTTGTAATGTATATCTTGCCGTGATGAAAGGTTAATATCTAAAAAAAATTTTTAAATAATGATGTTAAAATATCAAAAATTTTAGGAATAAACTACCCATAGCACTTTCATATCTTCGTCCAACTTTTAAATTCCAGCCCCTACAAGAAAATTTCTTTTTCGTGAAATAAGTTGAAGATTTGAAATCGTATAAAACACTACATATTCCAAGCAAATCACTCTCATGTGTTATTTGTGCATGATTCTTAATTTGTACTTGAAAAATACTACCTAAACCTCTTTTAAAATTAAGTGAAAATGCATTTTTATCGTCTTTATGTGCGAAAAACTCTTTAATTTCACCTCCACTTAAATAAAGATAAAACTCTAAATGCTTCAATTTTCCTAAATCAGGAATATTTTGAGATTTGTACTGCGGGATGTCATTTTTATTTCGTGATATTATTGTTCCAATTTTATTGAAAGGATCTAGTTCAAAATGTAATAATTGTGTTTCTCCTTCATTTGTGTGCCATATTGATGACACTTTTAATAAAGTATTGAATTCATAGCCCGTTAGGTATGATGTGTTTCGGATCTCTTTAATATTTACCTGGTTTTTTATTTGATATGTCTGTTTCGTTCCAATTGGTATTAGCTGTGCCAGTACAATAGAAACTTAAAAAGAAATAAAAAATGTTATACAAAATTAATATTAACTATTAACAGAGAAGGAAAATCATATACTTAATACACCACGAGGAAAAATTTTTGTATTTTAATTTGTTGATAACATCGTATGCATGCACAAAAAATCACACTTATATTCAATTATCTCTAAAACAGAATAATAATAAAAAATCAAGTGCGATAAAAACTAAACTGAAGTCAAAGGATCTAACTGAGTTATTTATTTTGTTTTAATTTTGTTTCGTTTACTTAAGAATGACTACTGAACAACAATATTACAAAAAGTTACAATAAGACACCTTACTACGTCTATGTAGTTATAAAAAATTAATAAATTCTTATCACATACATAGAATAGAGTCAATGAACGTTAAATAATTCTAAAAAAAAAACTTACCGAAAGTTAGTGCTATGTAGAAATATACTAAAATTGTATTGGATGCCATGGCTCACGAACCTTATTGTTAAATATCTTAAAATAAACTGAAAAAAACTAATAGTTTTAATCTCCTAATAAGCATATTATTACTTATTAGTTTGAGTTAAACATAATTATCAAATGCAATTTCTAAAACTGATAATTTAATAATTTCTTTTTATTGTTTTTATTGACTAAATGTCATTTCTTGCCCAATAGATAGCGTATGGAAATATTGTTTGTATGTCATATTTATTGTTATTTTAACATTGGTTTCATTCAGCAGCTAAACTATTCATTTACATTTGATTGCAAATTTCTATATCAATTCCGAAGAAGAAATATTTAATGTATAATTTTATCGCACATATATAATCGGATTGTTAATAAGTTTAATGCTAACTGAAAATTTAAAAATTAAATAATGTCAATTAAAAACCAAAAATTTTATGTCAAAAATTAATTTTCGAAAACCAGTTTGCACTTTTTTATTTTTAACAATTTTAGAAGAAACGTAAATAGATCCCTTTACGAATCAAAAATTAAAAAAAAAACCAATCCGTTCTTTTATAAATTTGTGAATATTGCACTTCATTAAAAAAGATTACAAAAACAAATTTCATATAAAATCTTTGCAAAAATAGCTGAGTAAGTTTTTGACAACATCAAAGTATATTATAAAATTAATACTTGTCAAAAAATCAAATAATTTTTAATGAATAAAAAAAAAACACTCACGAGACAAAATTGATTATTTTATAATAAGATTACAGAGTTAAAATTTAAATCATATCTGTTTGATATAAAAATTGACGTAATTTTTCCCAAAAAGAAAAAAATTCTCATTTCACAGAAAAGTAAACAAGCAGACGATAAAGTTAAAAAAGCTTTTGAAAACTTTATAAATAATTGATATACGTCAAATTTCAAAATATTCATCGTACATAAAAAAAAATATGGTTTTGGTTATCGAAAATTTTGATTTTGGATTGTAAAAGTACGAAAACTTGGAAAAAAACATTTGTGAATCTATTTAGTTTATTTTATTTTTAATGAAAAAATTTTGAAAATTTTTATTTTTAAATTAAGTCATCTGATATAACCAAGAAAGCATGTGTCTTGACAACATTAAGATTAAAATTTTAAAATTTAAGTTTTTTTAACGTGTTAAATTTTACACTATAAAACTTAAGAAAACTTTAAACATTGAGAAGTTCTTAAAAACTTTCTTGTAGACAGACCTATAGTTCTTCTTTAAAAAGGAATGTATGATTTCGATTTTAATTATGTAAACATTCGCCACTAGATGTCACAATATTATTACAGAACTGAAAGTGGACAAATCATAAAAATATGTAAATATGTATTTGTTAATGACATATAAAAAAACCGTATAGATTCATAATTTAAACTTTAATGTTTTAAAACATAGCATGTAGTTCACATTTTGTAAAAAAAGAGATCCCCTCTTTATCTTAATATGGCTTTTCTAAAAGTTTTAAACGATTTTAATAAGATTTTGGCTTTCTAGTGATTTTTATATTCATAGAGTTTTAAAAAATTGATAATTTGTTCTTGCTTCCACTTTCTGGATACTTGCTATCGATGACTTTTTTTGTTTTTCTTTTTTTCTTTATTTTCTTAACAATTTTAATTATAATTTTATTAACTTAAAAATATCTTACACATAACAGATCTTAGCCTAAGCTGATTTATGAAACAAAGATTTTAACAGATTTATGAAACAAAAATAATTTTTTTTCTTTTTTTTTCCCCCTTTTGAATTTCATATAATATACAAAAAAAAAGAAAAGAAAGAAAAAAAACAAAAATAAGTGATTTACTGTCTTTTTAAAATACATACGTATGTACATATGTATATAAAAAATTTTTTAAAAAAAAATATATTAAAGTAAGGATAATACACGCACACCTACTTACAAAAAAATAAATAAATAATATATCAATAAATTTTAACTAGGGTTTGAACGGTTACACTTACAGTGTCTGTAACGTTGCAGATTGAACAGTTGTCTAGTAATGTTGCAGATTGTAAGATTACAGTAACCTATGGTTTTTTGAAAATTTTTTGTTATTAATATTTTTTATTATGAAATAATTTTTTACATTGATTACATTTTTAATTAAACGAAGAGCTTTAAAAAAACTTAAATTTTAATTTTTTAATTTATTTACTTGTGCAATACTATTTTTAATTTGAATTTTTAAATTAAATTTTTATTTAAATGGATTTCTTTATAATTTTAAATTAATAATTAATAAATTTTTAATTTTTTTACAAAAATTATGATTTTTTTTTTACAATTTGCAAAATTTTTTTTACAAATCATGAATTGAACAAAACTAAGACAAAGTTACAGGTCACAATAACTGGTTAATGTAAAAAATTTGCAACTTCACAGTGGTTACTGTAAGTTACTATAACCATCCAAACCCTAATTTTAACATATTCATATACATAGATGTATATTTATACATATTTAGTTAATTATTATTCTTAAATAATTTACATTTCATTTCGTCCATCAAGAATTAAAGATATACAAAATTAGTTCTACTCTACATATATTTGTCAAACTTGAAAGTACCTATTTATCGGAATATAGCAAATCTGTTGGATGTATGAATCTGTTGGATTCTTTATGTATGATATCTAACTGATTTAAAGTTTGCTGGCTCCATGTATGTTTTAGGTATACAATATGTCACTTTATAAATGAAGAATATATTGTATAAAGAGTATTAGTGTAGAATAATCGCGCAGTCTACTCAATAAGGAAAGATAACGAGTTATTTTATGGATTATATGATGCACATGGTTAACCCACTTTAATTATCTACATCAATAACTAAGCCCAGACAATTAAAACAATTAATTGTTTCAATTATCTCGCTTCTAAAATGAAACTCTTCTAAAGAATATAGTTTATTATTCAGCAATATAATATTAGTCTTGTAATATTTAAACTCAGTTTGTTATTGGTATTAAATAAATCAATCACATTCAAGTAGTTTTCAATATTTCTTCTCAATTTAACCTCCGTGGTTGCTGAATATATCTTATAACTTTGATAAGAAACTAAAGAAAATATGGTATATTGTATATGATAGGAGTATTAAGCAAAGAATCTAAGGTTTACATTGTATTCCCAACGATCTCTATGACCAGCCGAATAGTATTAATAAATATTCAATAAAATAATGAGGTAAGCATAATTTCTTTCATTTATTGATTTTAAGTATACAACATTATGTTGCATTTTATTTTTAAAGTCTTACAAAATAAGGAGATACTGTTTAAAAGACACCAAATTTTACAAATAAATTTAAATTATTAAGTATAGCATTGAAATTTCTTTCGCAATAATGCGAAAGTAAAATATATTTTGCTAAAATTTATTGTATATGTATACATTTATTATTTCTCGAAATTTAATACACACTTTGGACTTCAATTTGCACTAGTCTTAAAATCTAAAAAAAAATCCTTGACGAAATATCTAAAACTTATTTTTAGGTCGAAATCAAATATGAATCTAAAGAAACACAATAATTACTTTGCCCATCAAATAAATAAAAAATTTTATAAGGAACTTAAACTAAAAACAAATATTAAAGGAATAACTATGTAACCTTTGCAATATTTTATTAATTGAATATACCTTTTTATGAAAATGACTCAATAGATTAATTAATATCTCTTTAACTTGACTGAAATTTACATTTAAGAAAGTCAAAAAAAAAAAAAATACCCGAAAAAATTATTTATTTTTTTTTGCTTCACTTAATATCTATAAAAAGATTGCGCCATGCCAAAATTTACTGGCCAACTACCAAAACCTTGATGCATAAACGAACTCGAATGTGTTGGATTAGCTGGATGATGAAATTGTAAATGATGAGCATGTGTTTGTGAATGTAAATCTAATCCGTTTCCTTGATAACTATCTGGAGGTGTTATTGAAGATATTTGTCTTGATGATAAACTAATAGAAGTAGCATTAGTTAGACCGGGATTCCAAGTCGCATAATTACTATTACATGTTATAGATTCACTATTATTAGAACTATTTGCATTCTGTTGTAAATGATATTTGGATTCGGACGCCTGTTGATGTTGATTTTCTGAGCTTGGTTGAGTTTCTAAATGAATATTTTGAGCATTTGTAGGTTTAATATCCTCATTACTATTACTATTACCCGAGTTCGGTCCCATCATTGTCGTTAAACTATTTGGAGTTGGTGGTAATTGCAAAGGATTATTATAGTTAACATTGATTCCAACAGGGCTTTCACTACCGTTACGTAATAAAGTTTGCTGTTGATGGTGAGAACTATGTTGTTGTTGCTGTTGTTGATCTTCAATAGAAGTTGTGTTACTTGTGGCTTGACAAACATAATTCGAATTTGTTGTTGAAGTTAAATTTGTTATGGATGTAGGTGAAGCGTTAAGATGATGAGATGGTGTTGTATGATGACTATTAATTGGTGTTGGAGGCACAATTACGTGAGCAGCAGCTGCAACTGATGATGCTGAATGCATATGTGCATAACTAGGTGTCGGATTATGAATTTGATGCGGTGGTGTTGTTGGAAAATGTAATGTTGAAGTATTGTGTAAATGATGACTTGATTGATAAAAGTCGTGTAATTGATGAGATGATGTCGGCCCGAATGCAGATGCATCAGTTAAACCTTGAGTCATTAGAGCGGGATATGGTGTTACACTATTACTAGTTGAATATGATGACAGAGTTTGATGTGATATTCCGGTTGACATAGGGGTGCCTGTTGATCCAGAACCCATTTGTTTGCGAAGACGTGCCCGCCGATTACTAAACCAAACTTGAATTCTCGCTTCAGTTAACTTTGTTCGTTGAGCTAGCTCTTCTCTCGTATAGATATCGGGATATTGAGTTCGTTCAAATGCTCTTTCTAATTCATCTAGCTGAAGAGCTGTAAAGGAAGTTCTTGAACGACGTTGTTTACGTTTTAATGGGATACCTGGCTCAGTGTCGCAATCAGACATGTCTCCATCTGAATGTTTTGAATCTACACCTATAACAAAATAAAAAAAATAAGGTGAAAACAATTTTAATTATTCGAAATAAATATGTAGCTATTTGTATATGTACCAATGACAATTCCTTCACAATAACAAAAAAACATATTGCTGACTCAGCTTAATTTTTAGTGATTCTTTTTTATTGTTTATTGTTATTACTTTTTTTCTTTTTTAGTGTTATTAGTCATTTTTAAAATATTTTTAAAATATTGCACCTAAAATTATAGGAGCATAGAGATCTATAAAATCATTTATAAAAACTAGTTATTTAGGCAAAAAAGTGCAAAAAGTTCACTATAACTATAAAGAGAAAAATGCGTAATAATAATTGCCGTATAAGTTCGAAAATACGCGTGCGTATTGAAGCAGTACATTATGACAATTACAATAAGAAGTTCCATAAAATCTAAAAAAATTTTGTTCTGAAAGGTCAATCTACAGAACCCAATTAAACTTTAAGTAATTCCCAGCAGATTGGTTAATTATTCCTAGTGTTTCTTAAGTAGATTGCTTATAACAAAATATAGATTTCGAAAATTTAATCAATCTACAACTATAAATACCTTTTCAAATTCCGAATGTAATAATTGTTTAATTGAGTGTTCCGATCAATTCAACAATCAATTGGTCAGTATATTTGACATTTTATTCTTTTTATTTACGAAATATTCATCAAAAATAAAGGAAAAGTTAAAAGAATTACGCAAGATCTAGGAAATAGATTCAACACTTACTTAATTAATGCTAATGTGCAAAAGTATACAACTATCTTATATATATTAGTTGCACTTATATTTAAATTTCCATTTATAAGAAATAAACCTATAAGTATGGCTTCGGGGAGGATTTGTTACCCCGGGGAGGATCTCGCAGCTTGATGTGACTACCATACTGCGGTTTGTCAGGGGCCTAGGTGCAGGACTAATGTAGGTTGGGATGGGAATCACAAAAGATCCTTTGGGTCGACGTAAGAAGAGCCTAGGGGCCTAGAAAAACAAAACATGGCATAAATGATAGATCTCAAAGCTCATAATTTTGAACTTGTTAATTATAAATACTTATACCCCATGCAAAAAGAGGCTCATAAATCTTCGAATTTGTAAAAGCTCTAAATAATTTATGTGCGGTTGAATTTTCCGCGATTTTTTTAGTTCATAATGTATACATTAAACAAAAAGAAACAATTTTTAAAAATTTGCTCTTTAAAATTAAATTAGAACTCGGCGGTCTTCAAACGTGTATTTATATGTACACATGCATGCACAAACACACAAAATAAATTTTCAAACATACACAAACAACTTCTATGGAAAAAAAACGTATATTGAATTCGTATGTGGTCTTTGTGGGCACACGAAAAAATAATTTTAAAATTAAAATAATTTTTTATTTAATTAACTAACATACAAATATATGTATGTATGTTTGTATGTATTGATAAAAGTAAACAATATTGTTATTGCTACTCAGTTTTTCAACTGATTCTAAGACTGAAGTTTTAAACATTTCGAAAAATATGCACTAGTTTAATAAAATCCCATTTTTTTGCTCAGTCATGTTGATTTCAATCATTAAATTTAGATCGCTGTGATGCTTTATTATGTGTATATAGTTTTGAAATATCATTTATATCTCATCAATTCTAATAATAATTATTAATTCGACAACTTTTCTATTTTTAATTTCAATTTAAAGTGCCACTGTTTTTTTTTTATTTAATCGTACCCCTTGATATTTGATAATTATTTTTTTTTTGTATATTTCTTCTTGTTTTATACTTTCAATTTTAATAATTTAATATCCGATGTCTTATTATTTTTTCATTTACCATTTTTCTTATTATTTAGATCATCATCAATACCATCACGGCCACGTAATAAACGAGAAATTGCACTAACGGATGGAGCTGTTGAACGTTCACATAAACCTTCTTTTATTAAACGATCACGTATTTCCCATGAAAATATACCAGGATTATCACGTTTATATTCTTCAATTCGATTTTCAACTTCTGGTGTTGCAACACGTGGCTTTGAACCACCGATTACACCTGGTCGAATTGAACCAGTTTCTTGATATCTGTTTAATATTTTTGATACACATCCATGACTAACTCTTAATTGACGTGAAATTACACATGGTCTTATACCCGATGCTGCCATTTCTACTATTTTTAAGCGAATATTATTTGGTAATGGTCTTCCATTAATAAATACACCACCTAATTGATTTATACGTCCTTGACCAGCGGACATATCACCTGAAAATAAACAAATTAAATTTATTACATTCAAAGTTGAGTTTAAGTTTTTTTTGTTGAGCAAACTAAAGAAAAAGTTTTAATTTTACATTCAATATTAAACAAAATTGAGAACACGAAATCTAAATAAGTGAGAATAAAGCATTAAATTTGTGCAGATCGAATATTATGAATAAATTTAGCGCAAATGCTGATGCTTTAGTCAAACCTTGAGTCATTGGAGCAGAATATGAAGTTACACTATTACTGGTCTTTAAAATTTTCACAATGAACAGAAAACAGGAAAGTATGCTTCGATTTGTGTTCTGCCCCAAAAAAGTAAAATCAAATAAGAGTAGTAAGTTTTTTAAAAATTGAAAGAGTCAATGTTTTTTACAGCAGAACTAATTGCAAAGTGCAGTTACTGCTAACGATATATTTAAAGTGAATGCAATAGGGATTTACAACAAGGCTCAAAGCCATTCAAGACCTAAAGTATTTTGTGTTAGACTCAACAATTTTAGGTAGCAAAAAGTTTCCTACCATAAAATTTGGGGATTTAAATAGTGTGAATAGAAAAAGTTCTTATATTACCAGTCTCAAGTTAAAGAATTCAAAAAACTAACAAATGAAAGTTTTAATTCGCTCATTCAGTTTCTTCTCAACCACTGAGCAGAAAGTAAAATTCACAATAAAGTATTCAACTAATGCAAAAAGAAGCCATATACCATGTTATCCAGCTTGTGATTAATGATTGGAAAGTTACTTCGTCCAAGATGTATAACAAATAGTCTTTTGCACATATTTCATATAGAAGAAGCAGAAGAGATCATTGGAAGCCAGCAGAAGGAACCATAAGTCCTGAAAAAATTGTTCGAATAGTAATGCCAAAAAAAGAGAAACCTAGTGCAATTATTTCAAGAAAGAAGCAATAACAAGCGGAAAGAAGACTCTAACATATCCAAACATATCAAGAAGATGCAGGAGCAATTTAAAATAAACAAGAAAACTGAAGGAAAACGCAAATTTTTGCGCACCATAAAGGTTGCATCCATGTTGGATTAAAAATCACTACGGAAAATTATTAGTGGAGAAGTTTTACACAACCATTAACTACGAAATTGTTTTTAAATAAAAAAGTTCTACAATTTTATGTTTTAAAAAATTATTAACAGTGCCCACCGTTGGTACACGGAATTTATATGCCACTATAAAAAAACTAAAAAACTGAAAGAAAAATCTGAAAAGTAACAATTTTCTGCTTTGCAGAACGGCCTGCAAGATATTATTTACATTTACACCTGATTTTTTAAGCATTTTTGGCGAAAATTCTACATTAAGTTGATAAACTTCCCAGAGTACCAACTCGTCTTATATAATATGTATACTTAAAAATTACAGAACCAAAGTCAAGATGACACAAAATATTTTGATTTAAAACAAAATAGATTTATACTACTTAAATTAAAACGCAAATGTAACAGCAGTTTTACACATTTAACAACTTAAACCTTTGTTATTGAACAATTCAAGCTGTTACTGGAAGTACATTTAGGTGTATGTCTTTAAAGGTTTAAATCATAAATATTTATATGATTTATACCTAAAGTGTTAGAGTACTAGATTTTAATTATAAGAATGTTTGGCGATCTATGTAAACTTAATCTTCAAAATTTCAGTCACTATATCTATGTTATTGCTGTTGGAGCAGTAAATATTATATTTTGTATATTAAGTATCGTTTACCTCACTCCAGTTTATTGAATACATGAAAACTAAAGTATGTATAAGAACGGTTTTCTAAGAAAAATTCTATAAGAAAATGCATTGAAAAATTCGGTAACCTCCATATTGGTTAATTTCACTCAATAAACGAATTTAACTATAATAAATCATGAAATCTTAATTGTGCCAAAACCCGATAAGGTCAAAGCTCAATAAGGTCAATCATTTTTAATATTATCCAATCAAAAATTTAAATTTTAGGAACCATAAGGAGTTCTGTGAATTCAAGCGATTGAAAAATTACCTTGAAAAGGGTATCCATTAAAACATGATCTGTGATGCATTGCCCCAAAACTGGTCACAGTCATCTTTTTAATTTTTCAAATATTTTAATTTTTTTTCTTTTGTTTTTTCAATTAAATTTTTTTTTTTTATAATAAACAATAATTTTTTATATATTTAAAATCACAATCTTTTATATTTTCTTATAATTTATTAATTATTTTACTATATTTCTTTTAATATATTTTCTTTCACTTAAAAAACATACATCATAGGTATATAATTAATATTTGACTACACTTAAACACACAATAATTTTTTGGTTCTACTAGAATTTTAAAAGTTTTCGAATTTTTTAATTAAATTTTTACAATACAAGCTCGATCACGATCCAATAATTTTCAATAACTGAATTACATGCACGCTATCTTTACTTAAAGATCATAACTAAATTATATTAGAAGAGAAAAATTTTGTTAAAAATAAAAAAAGAGAGAAGAAAATCGATTGACCGCTTAATATTGAATATAGGCGCTGCGCTGCGGCGAGTAAACAAATGTTTTGAAGAAATAAAGACTTCTTCTGCAATAGCAATGAAAATGAAAAATAAGATTTCAGTAAAGGGGCAGAGCCCCTTGCATGTTTAGCTATAAATATTATTTCCAAATATATTTTTTCTTTTTTTTTTTTTGAAAAGTTAATTAACATTTGTGTTTTTTGCTATTATTATTATTATTATTATTATTATTATTAAAAACGGAGTAATGTGAATGTATTTGTTTAAATAAAAAATTTTTAAACCTGAAATGTTCTATGATAGTATTTGAAAAGTCCGCCCATTTTTCGATTAATGTTTAAGTGTGTATATAGTTAATTTTATTGATCACTTGTTTTCAAGTTCATTTTTTCGATTGTGTGGTGTTTTTATAATATTAAATTTTATTTTTAATTTTTTGATTTCTTTTGGTTTATGAAGTTTTTATTATGCGGTCTTATATAGATTAATAATACAGGAATATGTTACGCCTTTAAATAATTTCATAGGCTGTGAATATGAATAAAAAGTAGTTAATGAAATAAATATAATGCAGTTTGTTTTCTCTTTTTATCTTATACCTATATTGAAGAAAATTAATGTGAAGATCGGTCGCCATAGAATTTGTTTGTTTTTGATTGAAGTTTTGGTTGTATGTGAGTGCAATACGTTGTAAAAAATGATTACAAAAAAAAAATTATATTTTATTTTACAATTTCTTCATTTTATATTTTGTAAATTTTATACGTACATATATATTTAAATATATCTATGTGTGTATTCGTATTAATCTGTAAATATTTGTATGTTTTTCATTTTATTTAATATATATATAGTATTTAAAGAAAATGGCAGTTTATTGCCATATTAAAATTGTTTAGAAAAGAAAAAATTAAAGTAAAAATATTTGTTTTTTTTTTTATATTCAGGTGAGTTTGTAATTTTGTTTAAATAAATATAAAATGTGCTCAATGTTGTGTCCAGAAATTAAGAATCAACTTAAAATATATATCTATATTATAAGAATCTTGTGCACTAAGAAAATTTATTTGAAGATCATCAATATTTGAAGTTGGCCGTTTTTTGTCTTTTTTTTCATTTCCCTATTATTCCCCTTGGGAATGTGGGACTTCAACATAGTCTCTCCAATTCTATCTGTTTTGTGCCAATCTCTTTATTTCTGCCCATGTTCTGCCTTATTGTTCTAGTTACTTATTCGCACTTCTTCTCCGGGTCTCTCGGCCTCCCCACATTTCTTCTTCCTTGTTCAAGAGCTTGACGACCAACCGATGTTGTTGGGCACCTTACAATGTGGCTAATCCATTTCCATTTTCTTCTTATTTCTGTAACTGCATATTAGCTTTCGACACTAACCATGTTTCACTTCCGTAAAGCAGCACCGACTTGACACATTCGTTGAATATTCTTAACTTGGTTCCTCGTGCTATGTGAGTTGACTTCCAGGTTAAGTTCAAGATAATTATCCCCTCTGTGGTTCTTGTGCTGCTCAGGTATTCAAACTCTGATACCTCTTCAAATGGGATACCCTATACGTAAATAAGGGCTCTCGTGTTATTAATTCTCATCAGCTTGGTCTTTGGTGTGTTTATTTTAAGACCGATTTTTTCAGCTTTTTCAGCCAACTTATTTGTGATGAGCTGCATGTCTTCGGCCGAGTGAGCCAGCAGCACGACGTCAACGGCGTATTCTAAGCTTTGTAACTTATGTGCGCCTAATGGTTTCGAAGGAACACTCGAAGTCAACGAAAGTTCTATCAGTAGAATAGAGAGCTGCTCTATTCTACTGACTGCTTAAATATCAATCTTATTGTGTTTGCACGTTTGGTGCAGCCGCGACTCTGCCGAAAGCCCACCTGTTCCTCTCTAAGATTAGATAACCTTTTATAAGGTAGTTTATTTAGAAATTGGCTTAGTCCAGTTTTTTGCAATTAAAATGTTGAAACATTTGACTTTATGTTTATTCTTTTTCTCAGCCTGTTTTCTTTTTTTTCTAATATAATTTTCAGTTCCAACTTGCAACTATTGGTTGGAAAATAAAAGACTTTTGAAATTGCAAATGAATTTAAGTCAAAATAAGTGGTTTATTCTAACTTTGTGTTCCGACCTCCCGACTTGAGATGACTGATGTGCTTAAATTTGTGGGGCCTAGCTATATAGCACTAATGTAAGTGAGAATGGGAATCACAAAAGATCCTATAGGTCGACCTCATACCTGAGAAGGACCTTAGTTCTTCTTGACTTGAGAAGATGTTGAAAGTTGAACCGAATACTGAATACGCATATGGATAAAGAAACACATTAGATATCGCTATAAGTCCGTTGAACGATGGTTATTTCAAATACTAATCTACAACGTCTTCAATGTTTGAATTGATTCATTCAAATTTAAAATATCAACAAAACTTTTACCACAAAATTGATTTTGATTTCAGAATGGTCCCTTATTATAGTTGTAACTAAAATAGTACGAAAAAATTTTATCTAAAATTAAGTTACTAGAGTACATTGCGTTTCATATCGTATATTATTCATTCAAATTCGAAATAAATCGCCTGTTCATTTAAATTATGTACTGTTTATGTATGTATGTACTTCAATCAGGATTTTTATTTTCTGGTAAATAAGCGAATTATAAATAAGTAAATTGAACATAACGTTCAATAACATAGTGTCAATGTAATTACAGACGCAAATCTATATAGAAAATGTAAACGTTTTAATAATGGTGACATTATGAAAACAAAAAATATTTTGCTTTTATTCACAATTTAATTGAACAAAAGAAAGATGAAAAAATTTTTAAATTAAAAAAAAAAATATATAAGCCTTGAAGAAAATTTAATGAAAATGGTGTATAAAATCACAATAAACAGAGAATTAAAATAAATGAAAATAAGTGAGAAATTGAAAAGTTTATAAATATTTACTGTAACATAATTTGTATGTGTGTATATTCATACATTAAAAATTTGTTTACTAAAACTTATAAAGCATTTTCCAGAATTCATAAAATAATATAATTGAATAACAAAGTTAGGTGCAGCTTAAATAAGAGGTCAGCATAGCTCTTTTGATTATTAAATCTAAATCTTTGTAGGATATTCGACTGCCCATGGTCTGGAGGGCCTTGTACAAGAGAACGGAAAAAATTACAAGAAAGACCTTGTACAAGAGAACGGAAAGTTTAGAGGTAAAGTTATCTGAGCCTATTTTTATTCAAATATTCGTAGGGTATTAAAAAGGAGGACGGAATAAATCCTAATCTTCGGTCGTAGCTTGAAGTTTAATGTCGCCTTAATGCCACAATATAAAGTTAACAAGAATTTATTAATTTCATAAAGAATATTTTTAATACTAAATATGAAGTTGAGATATAAAGTTAAGGTCGAAAATATCAAGTGCGTACGTATTTATTTTATCACTTTTGAATTAAGCACAGAAATTCTATTTATAAAAGAATATATTTCAAGTTCCTTGAAATCTATTAGTTTCTATATAGAAATAACGTGAATCTCTATAGAGATATCTAGGCTATACAAATTACAAGTTAAATTGTGAATTTTTTATGAATGTGTGTAACACATATGTAAGGCAAACAATTTCACTCTCACAATTTTGTTTTTTAATATAGTCTCATGAGATTTTTCTCTTCCTATCTTAAAATATCTTGTTCTATTTAAATTTTTTCTCTATATTTTTTTTTACAATAATATATTTTAAACAGAGTTACTTTTTTAACTTTTCTATATAAAAACAAAACTTGGATACTATTTTACTTTTTTTCTTTTAGAAATTTTAAATTCAATTTGTACCTACGTGGATAAATATAACTTACATATTCTTGAAGAACTGATAAAAGTTGTGAACGCAGGAAGGAAATGACAGACAAACTAAAGTAAAAAATAAGCTCAAGGAAAAGTTGTCAGAGATAAGCAAAACATAAAATGTTTGTCATTTAAAATAAAAATATAAACTTGAAATTTTTGTAGAAATAATGCCAATATTATTCGCAAAACAGAAACAAAATTTAACACTTAGACACACAAACATTTTAATAAACGCAACAAAGATTTCGACTTTTTGTATGAAATTAAAATTTTTTGTTAATTTTCTTTGACGGATTACACCTATTATTTCGAGAGTTTTGATATTGAATCCACTTTTTGGGATGAATCTTTGAAAAATGATCCAAAACATAAAGTTTTTAAATTTTTTATAAATTTCAACTTTTGGAAATCTTAAAGTAAAATAATTTTGAAAAAAAGAGGTTACTTTCCAATATTTCAGAATTTAGTTAAAGGTTAGTTAAGATAAGAGCCATTGTTTTTGGATAAAAAGGCGGTAAATGTTTCATTCTAGCTTTTGTGACAATTTGTTTTTAATGAAGCTGAAAACGATGCTCAAAAATTTATGTTTCACGAAAGGGAGAAGATATCAAGAAATACTGTCTCTGTCCGTCTGTCAATTTTTGCCTTTTTGATAATTGATATACGTCAAACATTTTTTTGAAAAATTGAAGAATCAACAAAATTCGCGGTAAATTAAACTTGTATTACTCAGTTAATTTTACAATATTGGTGTTTTCTTTAAATAAAATTTTAAAAACTTATTTTAAAAACTTTTAAGTACTCATACATGTGTTACTAACTTTCTGTTTTACTTGGACTTTATAGTTTTTTTCCATATATAGAAAAAAAAAATTAACGCGTTAATAATTACTTTATACACAAACACAGTAAGTATATTGCGGCACAAATTATGTGAGAAAAATATCGACGTTTCGTTAACATAAACGCATCTACACATAATAGCATATATCTACATGTATATATATATACATATAAATTTTAATTGTTTTAAACTTTAATGTACTGTAATATTGTAAATGCATTTGCAAAGTAAGCGAACATACATACATACATATATGAGTGAAAAATAAGGCGTGGAAGACCAGATAATCTCTAAAAATTGATTTTTATTGCTTAGTTATGTAGGTTATTTTTATTATTATTTGGCACATACTTCGACATACATACATACATAGTTGTAAAATCAAATGAGTATAAAATAAAATTATTGTTTTCTTATAAGTATATGCATGTTTTGGTCAATAAGCGTGAAAATATTAAATAAGTTTTATAAAATTTTAAAACTGGGAAATAAACTTGCAATATTTTTATATTTGTAAAATTTAAAGTTATTAACAACAACTCATTAAATGTATTATAAATTCGGAAAATATGAAGAAATAAAAGTAATATGCTAAGTGCGAGATTTTAAGAACTCGATAAATAATACTAGAAATATCTACTATTAAAACTTTAGTGATGAGGTTAATCGAATCTCTTCTAATTTTAATATAATTATGTTGCAGATTTGCAATTCATACAACGCAGTATTGTACAAGTAAGAACGGGGCCACACTTACATAATTTTTAATTACATAATTTCAACATTCGAACATAGTTTATCTGAGCACCGCAATCTGAGATAAAAACCGAGAACCACAAATCTCTCATAGTGCAATTTTTGAAAGTAAGTATATGTGTTTCTAAAATAAAAAATTTATTAATATAAAAATTTTATTTTTAAATTTTAATCTTCTATATTTTCATATTACTTTATATATACACATTAGTATATATATATATTGCATATATGTACATATGTAGCATATAGTACTGCAGTATGTACATATGTAGTTTGTACTTCAAGTACAAACAAAATTAAAATTTTACAATAATAATATTAGGGTATTTATATTTCAAAAGTTTTCGAATAACCACACATCTACATATTATGCAATATTGAATATTTAATGAAAATATTGTAAGCTTTAAGGTTATACATGTATATGTATATTATAAAAAATCTGATGTGGTCCGCAAAAAAACGGAAAAAGGGGTTTCTCCATAGAAAGAAAATTTGGAAATTTGCCATAATTTTATTCTTATTGTAGCCAAGCAGCTATGCAAGTTGGTTATGTCGATTTTTACACTCTCGTTTTCAATTCCAACTTTATTTCTTTTGATGCGCTCCATACTGATCAATAGCTTCAGTCTCAAATTAAAAGTTTTAAAAGTTTCAATTGGCCTTAATCTATTGCTATATTTCTCATGCACACTGTTTTAAAAGGGATCTGACTTTATTTTTCTATTCAAAGATCACTTATTAAATTCGATGCAATCGCAATACTTCTCTCTTTAATTGTATGTAATGTTTCCCGCAATCAAAAGTGGATAGTTATAAAAAGTTTTAACAGTAATGCATAATGCATGGATATAGAAATTATGTTGAACTGAATCAAATAACCTTGTTAGAATTTACAATAACTGAGCAATAGTTTCAATATTATATGATTTTAAATTGCGATTATAAATGCATTATTCAAAGAAAACAATAAAAATTAATATAATATTTTTCAAAGCATAAAAAATTTATAATGTGTAAGTATAAGTTTATCGATATATTTATTATATATTTGCTTTAAGCACAACCGCCTAAAGACCTCTTACAGTATGTAAGTATAACATGTAATTTATTCACATATTTAACAGGGTATATTTGCGTATATAAGCATATAGATTACAA
This sequence comes from Condylostylus longicornis, assembly GCF_029603195.1. Classification (NCBI taxonomy): domain Eukaryota; kingdom Metazoa; phylum Arthropoda; class Insecta; order Diptera; family Dolichopodidae; genus Condylostylus; species Condylostylus longicornis. Next base: position 1,000,137 of record NW_026578006.1, read on the forward strand.
AATTTAATTAAGCCTAAAATATTTTCAATATGTTTTTTGTTCATATAATTACATAGATTAAGTATAGGTTTATGCATATTAGAGGACGCATTCAAACAAATTATAATTAATATATATTATTATCCAATATTGTAACGCGTATCAGATTTCAGAAAAAAGGCACAAGTGCAAAAAAAAACTTAATTTTTACACTGAAAATATTTAAAACTTTAGGAGTGTTTATAAAATAATTAATAGTGCGAAAGAATAATTTGAATTAAATATTTATTTCCCTAAAATTATATTTAAAAATCCTTGAGTTCGTTGGATAAGCTTCCACAAAGCTTCCACAAAGCTTTCTTTGTCACGTATTATTTTGTCGTCTAAAGTTTCTTATCCCTTGCGGGTTTCACTCCTTTCACTCACTCCCTTCTCAATACCTGCCTTGCAATTGTTTCGAGTAGCCGTCGCAATGTGGGCCTATTCATCCCAATTTTTTCTTTCTTATTACTATTGCAATAGTAATATTGCTAAAGCAATATCGTGTTACTTTTTCGTCTGGGCCTGAATACCCGACAGATGATTCTCTAGGCTTCTATTAATGAATGTCTGTATTCTGTTTGTGTATTCATTTTGCGGCTGCCATGTTTCGGAGCCATATAAGTGGACTGGCTTCTTACATGTGTTAAATATTCTTAATTTTGTATTCCTGGATAAGCGTAAAGATTTTCATATGACCCATAATCTGCCACAAGGTGCATTAGCTACCTTCAACATATTTCTTGTGCCTTCGTTAACTCCTGCATTTGTTGATATTATGCTATGCCGAAATAAATGAATTGTTCGAAATTTTGTATTAGGCGTGCATTTATTTTCTCTTGTTAATTTTCAGAACAACTTCTGCCACTCTTGTATGCAGGTCATTAAGCTTTGCATGTCTGAATGCGTGTTGGGTAGCCGAGCGATGTCGTCTGTGTATTTCAAATTCTCCAGACGGCCCGTTAAGGTCTATTGCATGATTCCTGGAGTGGCTGCGTTGATTTCCGCATTGTTTCATCTAGGTGTATGTTGAACAGTGCTTATCTCGATATGAGTTAACAAAATCAGGATAGAAACTGCAGAACATAAGTCATTATTGAACAAGTCTTTTAAAAAATTTCTGCTTTCCTTGCTGTTGAAAACTTCCTTTCCGTTACTGAGTCTGCTGTGAAAGGTAGATGTTTGTCACTTTTTCATATGTTCCAGTTAAACCTGCAAGCGCCATGATTCTGTAGTAGTTTCACTATATAAATAAAGAACTTTATTATCATATATTTTAGGAATTTTATCCAACATACATAAGGTTTATGTACTTAATTTGTAAAACAGAATTTCGGCTGTATCATGGATGTAAAGCAGTATGAATCCTTTAAAAATGTTACCGACACAGAACCGCAATAATTATGTGTTTATGTAAATGTAGTTGTTTATGTTTGTAATTTAGTTTTTATGAAAAACATAGTGAATTAATAAAAAAAATTACAAAACCATGCGCATATTTGAAAAGGCTCTGAAGGGACTAAACCTTTACATAAAACAAAAACAAAAGAAAGTGTTAAAATTAGCTGTTCTTTTGAAGGAGTTGCTATTTTACAATAATAATGTTTTGTATCAATATAAAATTAGGGAAAAAAAATAACTTCAAAAGAAGTGATTAATGATTTTGTTTTAGATTCCATGGGAAGACGGGTATACCTTCCTATACACAGTTTTATTCACTGACAAGTTGTTACGGCAATTAACATTTTTTTTTTCTTCTAAATTTTATTATAGTTTTCTAATAATTTTATATAGTTCTATTAACTTCTGTGCATATATGAAAAAACCAAACGGTTTATTTTTCAAATGTATAAACCTTTTATAAACCCAAGTACCTATAGTATATCTTTTGAACTTGGCTACTACCGGAATGCATTTTATTTGAAAATTTTTGTTACAAAAATTTCTTACCATTATAGTGTTCACACCTATTTACATTGTATTCATTTTGATATTAAACAAATTAACTATTTTAAGAAATTATAATTATTAGGGATGAAAAATATAGGAGTCAAATAACAAAGAGAATAGATTTAACTGTGCACAGAAATAAGAGGAAAAATTGGGATAATAATTATGTAACTAACAATTTTAGTAATTGCCAAACTTTTACAAAATAAATGTTTATTTTAAAAAGTTTAATTAATTGGGAACTATATAATGAAAGGTTATAATTTTCCTAAATTAGAGAGGAGCCTTGTTTGTTTTACATAACACTTATTTTTACTCCCACTTTTGAAAAATTTCCTAAATTATTGTATAACTAACATTAGTTTTGAACTATCTATAATTAAAAATAAAGTAAGCTCTCTACAAACCGAAAGATGGCGTATATAACACTAAGAAAATCATTGAATTTAAAGTGGTTTGAAATAGTTGAATGCATAATTTTATTACCAATGAACTTGAACTACTATTGTGTTCCCATTTTTATTAAAATTAACGAAATTTGATGTCTTTTTGGTGACAAAGAGCAAATATACCTACATCAAATTCTGAAAGTAAATCCAAGGTTTACTCTCATTTTTTAAGCGTACACGCATACAGTTTTACCCGCTGCAAATTTACTATATAATTTGGTTTACATATCGAATGCAAAATTTATTTTCCTAAACACTACTCCTACTTTTTACATCAGAAAGCTGATGCCTTGCCTGGGGAAGACAGACGACTCCATTATTTCGTCCTAAGAGGACAAAACGATGCAAGCACAAGGTGGTGGCTCGCTTGATATTTTGTTGCAGTTCTGCAGTGTGTCAACAACCGATGTATATGTGCAATGTAGGTGGAGGTGTGGATCACAAAAGATCTTATCCCTTCACGAAAAAAAAATTATCAATTAGAAACAAAAATTTGAGAAAACCAAAGTATTGCAACTATTTTAAATTGTATTTGTTTGCATTCGTTTCATTATTCAAAAATAACATACATATAAACATAACTGCAAAAAAATACTTTTATAAATTACGTAATTCTTCTGTAAAAAATAACTTTAATAACTTTAAACCTTCACGGAAATTTTCCATATCTATTTTTGTGTTCTAAGTGATCCGTTAAATAGGGCAATAAAATTTTAATTTGACCATCAAGAAAAAATGTTTTTTTTTTTTTTTCGCAAAAACAAAAACGAAACACAAAAAAAAATCAAATAAATCCAATAAAATTTTAAAATGGAAAACTTTATAAACTGACATTTTCGTGACATTTTGAAAAAAAAACTAGCAAATTTAATTTTGATAGAATTGCGTGTACGAATTTCCTTCTGCAAAAGAAATATGAATAGTTTTTATGTAAATATTAACTCTCACATGCATAGATCATGTTATGCCAAAATAAAAATTGACAGAAACTATCACTGCCATCAATTCAAAAACATGATTCTGTCAGAGCTGCAAAATAATTTTTAAAGTCGAAATCTTTATACTATAGATTTTTTTTCTTTAGGCTTCGATTCGTTGCGAATATCGTATATCATTGAGTATATGCAATACTATAACATTCCAAAGAGGTCTGTTATAGTGAAAGTAGTTATGTGTAACATCTATGATGAGGAGACGCGGGCGTTTGAAATAGCGAAGCAACTATTAATAGGGATTTAAAAATGGTGCGTTTTTTACCAACAGTTGTTTAAATCAAATAAAAACTTATAGTAAGTCACATTTTGCAAGTCGCCCAAATTGCCACAAATTTTTAAAATATCAATATCTACATATACATATGTATGTATGAACGCGGCAGGGAATTTCAGAAAAGGCTGAAACAAATTTTTATAAAAATATCCTCTAGAAAATTTTGCAATAGGAATAATTTTACATGGTTCTGAGTTGAAAAATATAGGAATTCTTAACCTTTTACAAAAACTAACCTCAAAATTTTGCCAAATTTCAGTTAATTTACAATCGATCTTTAACAAAGAAAACAAAAAGTTTGTGTACTTTTAAGACATTTTTTTTTATTATTGTGTTTTTCTCTTGCAAAGAAATCAACTTTCTTATTGACTTTTCGGGGTCAAAAAATTTAAATTAGTTTTATATTCTTTTGAAACACAATAACAGCAACAACAAAAAATATCTCATTTATAAATAATTTTTTTTTCAAAAGTTTACAGAAAAAAATTTTTAAAAACGCAATTAATTGTTTCATTCATTCACTCTTTTTCTTTTTTTAAAAAAAACTTTAAAATATCATCATTTCTTTCTTATTTTTACCGAAAAAATTAAATAAAAAATGGATAGTAATTTGTTTTCTTTGATTATAATTTTAACTTTCGGTAGCAATTTTAAATGTTCCGGTAATCCATCATGCACAAGAGGGGGGTCTTCCTTATCTCTCCATAAATATGCATACACAACAATAATAATAATAATAAATACGGGCACAATATTAACAAAATGAAGATGAGAAAAAAAACCTTAAATATATGTATGTTTTTTTCATATGTACAAATAAAAAAAGAAAAATTCACTAATTTACCACCATTACGTACACATTAAATATATAACCAGTAAGATTTAGCATTTAACCTGCCAAAGTTGAAGGCAAAACTTAATCGATTTTGTTCATCTATTTTCAGTTTTTGATTATTTAATTCGTTGGCCCACACATTACATGTACATGTATGTACACAATGTTCATTATATAAATGTATTAAAGTATACAAAGTATTGAGAATAATTTAAAAAATTTCAATACACAAAAAAAAAAAAAAAAGAAACCAGAAAAATAAAAAAAAATATAATTTTAATCGAATTTAAATTCTTAATAATTGTGAAAATACTTTTCCCATAATATATTTTAAAATTGAAGAGCCACCATTGATTATATGAAACAAATGTTATTCAAACTGAGCCCATCTACATAATATGTATACAGTGGTAATAATGAAAAATTAATAATTATGGATTCTTAACCTCTTCTCTGCTTGTACACACACTTTCAGTAATATAAATAGGGTACGTTTGCGAATAGTATGCATGCAGTCACTATAATTGCATCAGTTTAATTAAAGATTATTGGGGTTTCGCATCTCAAATTTTCTCTCTATTTTTAATTTAAATTGAAATATTGCAATACTTATACACTTCTAAAACCAAAAATAATTTAAGAAGCAAAGCTATTCATTATTATACCCTAGATTACAATTCCTGCGAGTTTTTAAGGAAAAATTTTTTAAGTAGAAAAATCATAATATGTTTTGAATTAAATTTAGAATTAATTTTGAAAACATTTAAAATCTTTTCCGAAATAAATACACTTGCATTAAACAAATTAAGTCGGAATGTAAAGCATGTTGTGTAGACTTGTCTAAACCGACTGAATTATACCCAGCACCTTAAGAATCTGAGTATGAACACTTTTTTGTGAAATGTTTCGAATTAGCTTTTACACTTATATGACAGTTACTCAAACCTGTCAGACTATTCCACAAAAACTTCACAGATATGCCTGACCTATAATTGGACACATAACTGCCAAGTCTCATGAATCTAACTTTAACCGAATATTTAAAATTGGCTTTTAGAGTTGTATGGCAACTACCCGAATCTGTCAAGCCATTCCATAAAAACTTTAAGAATATATCTGGGCTATAATTGGACACATGACTGCCAAGATTCATATGAATCTAGCTTTATGAATTTTCCCAATTTATAAAATTAGCTTTTGGAGTTGCATAGGAGCTATCCGAACCTATATATAATTGGAAAGACTTATACAAAATTTCATATTTATATCTTTGTTAGTTCTTCAAATATTTAAAATAAACCCTTTAAGTAGTATGGCAGCTACCCGAATCCGTTGACCGAATTGATCTAATAAGAAAAGGGTGCGTCCATGACACAAACAAAGGTAGCAATTTATGAGAGTTTGGTCGTATTTGGTTTTTTTGTTTTTTAGTTATCGTGCGATCGAACAGACGGGTGGACGAACATGTCTAAATCAACGCAGAATTTCACAAAGAGCAAGAATATATATAGATATCCATACCGGAGACCACTCCTTTAAGTAGTTACAAACTCCATACCAAAGTTAATATAACCTTCACGAAGGTGCAAGGTATAATAAAAATATTAAGTTATGCAATTTTTTGCTTTTCACCACAGAATTTAATGATATTTTAAACAAAATTAATTTACAAAGCTATACTCGTATAGCTATACATATTCCCAAAATTGGAGCTTATACTATAAAATTGTTCGTTGTATGAATTTATTTGGCAGCACCATTTAAGTTTATAAATTAATATCATAGATTATTGAATTAAGCTCTACCTCGTGTTCTATGAAGAAATTATTTTTATTAATTTTGTTAAGGCTAATAATCTTATTTTATACATAAAGTTAAGTATAGATAAGTCCGCAAATTGTTCCTAAACGTGAGTTGTCCTTCTGAAACTTAAATCTTTTGGTATGACTATGATTTAATACGCGGTAATATCTTGAAATGCTAAAAATTTACTTAATTAATTTGACTGATTGTGCATACAAATTGAAAGAGAGCATTTTTAATAGTTCTTCGTAATCACTAATCACTAGAAATTCACAGAATTTGTCAATATACGATAATAAGTTCTAACAAAAATATTTTTGGAGATATTTCCGAAAATCTTGTACATACAACATAATTCCAATTATTTTTTCATATTTTTATAAAAATTCAGTTTGTAAACAACAAAAAAGAAAATTTTTATTTTTTAATTACCGCCTTGCATATGGTGAATATAATGGTGATGATACTGTGCCAGTAAAGTTATATACATAAAATACACTGCTGTCTACCACATATTCGTGTCATATCTGTATATGCTTTACACAATCTACAAAATTTTTTCAACTTTTATGTAAAATTTATATTATTGTACTAGTTCTATAGCTACTTTATTACAATATAACTGCTACTATTTTAACAACAAAAGTCTATCATATATATAGGTATGCAATTACAAAAACAACAAAATAAAATTTCGATGATATAGTTTAAAAGTGCTGTAAAGAATCTTTATATGTAGTCAACATATTTGGTAGCACACCGGAATAATAAAAAAATTAAATTAGAAAATTTGTTAAAAAAAATTGTGAAAAACAAAAAAAAAAAAAACAAAGAATAAAAAATAAAAGAATAGGAGCCACCACAAAAACAAAAAAAAAATTTTTAACAATCAAACTCAAACTTTTATACAGTCGTCGCTGTTTGTAATACACATGAGTTCACCTTTCTTTATTATCGCTTCATTGCTTTTTGGTTGTAGATGATTAATGATTTCTGTACTAATATAAAAATGAAATAAATACAAAAAAAAATTTGTATTTTATTTTCTTCTACATATATACATAATACATATATACGAATATTTATACCAAATAGATGATAGTATATAGCTATATATTTGACCTCATGGGCCTTGGAAGAAAAGAAGGTATATACATATTGTATATATATAGTAAAATGGTGTATTTTTGAAGAATATAAAATTAAAAAAAAAAAAGTTTGTTTGCATGCCTGAGTAACTTAAATTTTATAAACTCTCACGCGTAATTCAAAACTTCAAATAAAATATTATCAAAGTTTCATTTTGAAATTGTATCAACATTCTACTTACAAAATATAAGCAAGGCGTACCGGATAAAATAAAGTCTCATAGAATAATTATTTGAAGCTATAAATACGACACTTTATACGACAATTTATGCGACATCAAAAATTATTGGTACGCTTTTTCACATACCACCCCGAAATAAATATTTTCATAATTTTCGATTCCAATATTCCAAATTCCAAATCGATTCCAAATATCATACGACGTAAAAATATGTGTTTCAAATTTTAACAACCTGAATATTGACTATTTTAAATGTTATTATTGTAAGGTACTGTTTATATATACGAGGAAATCTAAGATTAAATGTACGAGAATGTTTAATGGCTGTGATACATACCAGATTAAAAACTGCTCAAAACTGTGCCAAAAAATTTATTGCTTCCATTTTACTTTTAAAAATCTGGTAGTAAATTTGATGATAATAAAGTTTATTTTTTTTTATTTGCCGTCATACAAAGTCTAATGTCAAACAGGCTTTACATATTATACGACTTTAATTAAACGGTAATTAAAATTTCTTAAACATTCTCCAGAAGCTGAATTTTGTATGAATTTCTAATTAACAAGCAGTGCTACATGTGTTTATTTAAGGATATGTGAACTAGAACCATTAAAAAATAAAAGAATAATTTTCAAGTTAACTGATGCAACTTTAATAGAGTATAACAATTTTTTATTTACATAACAACACTAATTCTTTCTCAAACACTGACTATTGTCCCAATAAATATGCAAAATTCAAAGTTTTTAAAAATCATTGTTATTTCTCTTTTTTTTTTGTAACGAATTACAGCTGAAGACATAAGAAGAATTACATTCAATCTCTTCTTAAAATAAAATTCAAGTGCGTATCACAATTTCACTAATTAACTTGATTATTTGATTAAATCAATCATTTTTTTGTTGAAGTTATTTTTCTTTTCCGCTTTGTTATTTTCAAATAACAATTTCTATTTTTAATTCTATAATAACTGTAAGTGAGATAAAATAAGAAAGTTGCTTAATTTTCATTTTGAAAAAAATTATTTAATGTTCATTTGCATAATAAAAACATATTTCATTTACACGTTCGCTTTTTTGAGGTGAAACAATATTAATTGTCTAGAACTAGATTTCATTTTCATTTTTTTGTTTTTGCTTAAGTTTCATTTATAATTTTTATATAAAATGGCTGCGTAGCTGTGCGATTTCAACAACACAATTTTAAAAAAATTAATAAATGATCGCTGTTATTTTTTCTTTGCATAGTTATTTTTCGTTGATTTAAGCAGAGCACAGGTTCATTAATTAATTTTGCTCATTACTCTAATATTTAAATTTCTTATTATTATTACAATACTGTATTAGTGTTCATATTGATTATTAGTTGACATTTTAATATTAATAATTATTAATCATCACTAAATAATATTTTTATCTCTCTCATATAGGGAATAAATTCTTCGTTTGACATAGATAACACATAATGGAAATAATTTCATATAATTTTGATTTATTTATTTTTATATTATACACTGTTATACATATAGGTATATGTTCATAATTAACAGGAATAAATTAATTGAATTATTCACAACGGAAATCCAATATAATGAGAAGTTCGAAAAAACTCCGATACCATTATAAAAGTTTTGATGAAATCTAAATATTTGCAAAGTGTTATCATAACATTAAGAGTATTTTACCATTTTCTTAAAGATTTACAAAAGCATATCAGTAGCAATGAATGTGTTAAGCTTACTTGCATATTTCTTGTGGAAATATCTAAGCAATTTTGTGCCATCAGTCTCAATTTATTATTTCAATAAAAAAAAAAAACCCGGCCAAACATCAAACCGTAATCGAACCCCTTTTGCAGCCATTGAATTACTTTTATGATTCCGCCCCGCCGAATATTTATTTAGCATATTGACATACCACAAACAATTTGAAACGTTCCAAATAAAGAAATTCTTGCAATGATCTAGATTTTGCAAGAATGTTAGCCTCTACTTTTACGACGATATTAATATGGGGAACAATTTATATTAGGAAAATTTTATTTTTCTCATAAAATTCATCATTAAATCATTTAATTTTATTCATGTATGAAAAGCAAGAATTTCCTCCTGAATATCTTATAATAAGTATATTAATATAGTTTTATTAACATTTCCTTCTAAGTAGGTTTTCTCGTGTGCTTCAATTGAAATACACTTAAGCCTGTAAATACCCTGAAGTAGCGTTTAGTCCAAAGATACCGGCATCAGGTCCTTCTTGATAAATGATTCATTTTAAATGCTTTTTTGTTCATGTTGGCAACAAGCCTTACATAATTATTGAAATTCATAATATCATATACAAAATAATTATTCTTGTTTTATCTTTAAAAAAAAAAGAAGACAGTCTGAATAAAAGTGAGTTCGATAAAATCTTTATACAAAAATGAAACAAATAAATTTAAATTGTAATTTTGATAAATAGTGTGTTAGTTTAACATGTAGATTATCACTTCTTAACATCTTTTAATTCAATATGATGTGTGGCCTTCTACTTCATATAGACGGTAAAAATTTATTATATCACAGCTTGAAATGAGAATAACATAAAAAAATCATTGAAAATGCCTAACAGAAGCCAGAAAAAATAAATTAAATTTTATAAAATACAAAAATGCACACATAAGTTAAATAAGAAACCTTTTATAAAAATTGAATTCAAATCTTTGAATTCAAACTTTTATACAACTTGACTTCAATTCGACACAATGACACAACAAAAAACTTAATTTCATTTTATTACTTTATTTCAAATTTACGATTTTTAAATTCAAAGTTAAAGGCATGTTACTAGAATGTATTCCAAATGTGCGTATGCATGTAGTTTTCGGCAATTTCTTCTTTTAAGAAAAAGATTGTTTATATTACTTGCAACTTTTTAAAACAAAAATTTTGACGCCTTCTATATTGTTTTTCTACATTTACAACAAGCATTCGAGCAATATGCAATACATGGTGTATATAGACCATCAGAGGTCTACATTATGAACATTTGTATATGAACATTCATTAAAGAATGAACCTGTTGTTTAACTGGGAATATATGCAAGAATAATAAAAGAATCTGATATTCGTATAAGGATATTATATAATTTAAGGAAGGATTTAAGAAAAAAAAGCGCAATTAAATATGCACATATGTGCATACGTACATAATGTGTTATGTAATTTGTACTATAACGCTTTCATTTCAATTTAAATTAAATAATATATAAATTACTGTTCTAATATTATGTGTGCAAGTTAACGAATTCTTCCCAACTTACTTTGCGATATAGAAAGTACAGTGAACTACAAATAAGTACAGTGGTGTGATTTTGAAATTCGGATTCTTGCACATGAGAAAACCAAACTTTCTAATAATCATATCAATTATTTTCATCTGTTTTTTGCCTCTGTTGAAGATATAACAAGACTACGTGAAAAGTTCTTGATTAAATTGAAAATTACATAAAATGATAATAGCGCTGCTATCATTGCTCTATATGAAGTTTTGTTTTCTTTGTCTCCTCTCAATGGGCAGACGAGGAGGAATACATATTAGAAAAGTTGTATACACCCTTGTAATCCATTATATTCAAACTATGACAGTTTTATTATTACAACACCAGCAATACCAATAAATCCAATTTCCTTAATTCTGGCTCTTGGACATATAGAAATTTAAACAAAGCACTAATCTCCTAACTACGGTACATGGAATCAACACATCGGATTTCCGACAATAACTAATCTTATGCGCAACAGTTATTTTTTATTACGAATAGCAATGCATTATCTACGGCGCATGATCCAGTAATTCCCTCCACTAAAAGAGATCCCGAAGGTCAAATTTTACTTAAAATATCACTGAATTTTCCATTCATATTCTCAATTTTTGAATTTTTTAAAAAGTTTGTCCGAACAATACATTCCTTCCTGTGTAACTAACCATTAAAACACCACTCTTGCGTTCCTTTGGACTAGTAATCATTCAATTATCATTACAGCTGAATGTTATACACAAAGTATTGACCTCCTATAGCTCCTTGTCCGCCTAAATGGAAAATTCTGTTAATTTCACTTGTTCCGATACTGCTACACTGTATATTGTTTAAATACCACAGATCCTTAGTGCGCTTAAATTGTTATTTTCTCACTTTTCATTAAAGTTTTCTTATTATCTGTATAATAACTTGTATATCAATAAGTATATATATTTATTTAATACAAATTTTCTATTTCAATTCAATTGTTATCCTTGTTATAACTTCTTTTCCCATTTTATTTCGTACATATATATATTTTATCTAATGATCCTTTTATTTACAAGTACAAAAATATACACACAATATAGAATAAATTAATGAATCGACCAAAAAATAATAATTAGCGGCGATTCCTTTTTGAACACAGTTAAGAAAAAAAAATAAAAATGTTATTTTTTATTTTTCCAATTTCACTCCTGTTGACGTATGTTTTTTATCCCATTTCGTAAAGAAACACTTCTAAATTTTTTTTATATTTTATCTTACACAATATACAACACCAAATATTCTGTAGGTGAGGTGTTATTATTTGTTTGATTGTATTGAATTTTTGTTTGCTATTCTTCTTTATTTTTACAAATAGGTAGACCAAGAGAGAGTAAGAGAGAGAGAGAGAAAAAGAGAAGGTAATTTTTATAGTAGCTGTGTGGACGTTTTTTTTTTTATTATTTCATTTTGATTTTTCTTTTTTGGTTTTGGTTATCAAAAGTTAATTTACAGGTAATTAAATTGGTGTGATGATGGTATATAAGATGATATCGAAAACGACACAAAAGCGTAAATGATTTAAAAGATTTTAATCCTGACTACTAATTGTTTTTCATTTTTTTTTTGTTTTGTTTTCATTTTCAGAAATCAAAAATAAAATTCAAATTAAAATTAAGAGCGTATAGAAAGGGGCAAAAAGAGAAGCAAAAAGTTTTATAGGTATCCAAAAAGAAAACCATAAAGAAGAAGAAAACGAAAGTTAAAAATAATATGTAAGGAGCTGAAAAGATTAATTAATTTAAAAAATATACACAGACACATTATACAAATATAAAGAAATATATGCAAGTTAAACAGGAGATTGACTATAAGATTTGTGTAAAAGTGGTGGGAACGGATGACGGATTAAAATTACGTGATTATTCAAATCAAAGAATTTTTATTACGATTGTAAAATCATCACACATTTTGTATTCTGTTAAATGTTAAAAAAAAAAAGCTGGAACTATTAAAAATATTTGTAATGATCGTTTGTTTAAAAAAAAAAAAAAAGGAGAATGAAATCTGTGAAAATAATTTGTAAAGAAATTAAGAATTTATGTATCTTGTTTATAGTAGTATAACAGAATCAAATTGAGAAAAAGTGAAAACGAAAAAATAAATTTCATTTTGGAATTTTTATAAAAAACGAAATTCAAATACAAATAACTATACATTACCATATACATACATTACCTCATACATTACCCAAGCATAGATATCTTTACTTTGTATTTAAAGTATATAGAAAAAATATTTCAAGTTTTAAAAATTTCTAGAAATTGAAGAAGTTTTCGTGTACTTTACTGTAACTCCGTTACTCTCTATATAATGCCACTTTTCTTGGGCTAAAGATTATGCAAGCTTTCGGGAAATCAAACTAAAATTAATTGATTTACCTATTTAAGAAAAAAACCGTGATTTTTCAATTTAAGAAATCTTAATAGATTTCTCCTGACATTTTTACTAATGCAAACTTCAAAAATTAATTATATTATATGTATACATGTACGTTAATCTATTCTAACTCATTAGCAAGCTATAGCGTTGCATTTGAAATAATTTTTGAGTATATATGTAGTATGCTGAATTTATTTAAAGTCACAGATGATTTTTGGGGTAGTAAAAATGATCGTCATTCGACGTGTCAAGTTGCAATTGTTATATATATTTGTTAATTCTCATCTGATTTTGACAAACCCAATTTAGACATATTTAACAGCGAAAAATCAAAATGGTTTCGGGGCTACTTATTATTATTTACTATCACTTGTAATTTTTTGTGAACTTTTTTAAACAAACTTTTTTTTTTAAATTTCCCCCGCATTAAAATCATCTTCCATTTCTAATTTCCCTGATTATATGACATTAAAATAAATTATAATATGACATATTTTATTAAATTTTTTATTTTTGCATAATATGTTAAACTTTTTTTCTAATATGATACTTACGAATTATTGTTATACTTGCAATATTCATTCATCAACGTTTAATATCAAACGGCTACTAAAAAATAGACTTAAATAACACAAAATCATAAATTTATAAAAAATGTTGCCGGCTTTGAAAATCATTGATGATCATTTTGACATAGGTTACAATGGCGAACAATTGACGTGTGTAAATAGCAACGCCAAATTGTTCAACAACAATTTTGACTATACCGAAAGTTGGGATATTATATAATATAAAAATGAAGAGAACGAATCATCCAAACCATCCATTAGTGTTATACCTTGTTAATTTTCATTTTAAAAGTGATTCGTATTGAATTTTTTATTCTGCCTTCGATTAAGTCAATTAAGTCTATTAAAATAAGCACAATGCAAAACTCTTTCAAAATTCAAAAAAGGATTTGACTCCATTTTTGGACACAAATAAAAATAAATATAATATTGTAATTTTCAATAGGATCCAAGAAATTTTTCAACAATCTTTGAATTAAATTTAGTCATCTTCTTGTTTTACTCTTATATAATTTTCAAATTACGCTCTTTTAAAGTTTTTTTTTATGACATTTTTAGAGGAAAAAATGCAATATGAAAATTTCTTTTCCTTAATATTGCCGCATTTAATATTTTTATCGCGCATGTTGGTACAACATTATGCACACTTACTGTTTCAATGTTTACTATCGCGCTACTATAAAAATGTTAACTAAACAATTTTTTTTGTTCTGTTTCTCGTTGTATTTTTGCTTTAACAATAAAAAACAAAAAAAATTTTACTGTGTTTTACAACAAAGCAAAAAAAAAAGTAATATATGAATAAAAAAAAAAAGCATTTAGTCAGTGGCAAACTTTATGGTGGTTTGGGTCGTTAATACACAGAAATAAAATTTCTATCATGTTTGCACATATACGCATAGTTAAATACATTTTATAGCAACATTTTAAATAATGGGTGAACATTTTGCGAACAACAATAGATTACATGATAAGATTGCAACTGCAAAAATTTCGATTTATACATTTTGTGCAGCACCGTCTATACACATAAACAACTCAACTAATAAGCATCAATGTATAATGAATAAGGAAAGGATGCAAAATGAATCCGTATATAGCTTTTATCCATTGGTATGCGAAAATCACAGTAAGTAAGAATGAATTTTTTTGTTTTTTGTTTAAAGTTTATTTAATTGGAAAAAATTTTAAATAATTTTTTTTTTAAATTTGCATTAAATGTGTTTACTTGTTTCAACATAACTTTTTTATAAGCGACGAGGTACAAATCAAATTATTTAATATAGTCGGTAACACTGAAATTATGTACTACAATAGTGGTCAGATCGTTTACAAAAAATTGAAATAAATTTTTAAATATTGACAAAAGCGTTCACGAACCGAAACTATTTGAGTTTAAAGAAATTAGTGCCAAATGGGCAGTTCTCCTTTTAAAATTTTTTGCAAATAAAATTCTTATACAAATTGTTGAAATTTATAAAAATTTGTTGACGCTAATTTACCTTTATTACTACGGTAGGCTAGTAACCTACCTAGCTAACTCGCTATGACTGTAGAAATTAGGGCATGATAGATATTATGCACTAGCCCTATACTCCTCCTAGGAGTGAAGAAGGAAAAAAAAAAATTTATCGTTGGTGTTGTTTTATTTGCTGTCTGATTCTTTAAATTGCTCTTCGTAAACGTTGGGCAGATGCAAAATCTTACCAATTTTTTGTAAATTACCAGAATTATACCGTAGAACCTTCTTCACATATTAATATTTTTATTAAACCTGAGCTTACAAATGTATTTTGAGTAATAACATAACTTTAATAATATGCTTATCTCTATTTGTAATTGTTAAAAAATAAAATAAAAAAAGGTATTCAAATTCCGTTTTACTGTGTGACGGTAATTATTTTACCGATAGCGTTTTATAGTTTTTATGTGTGAGCGTTAAGTTTTAATGCAGCAATGAAAATTAAGTGTACCATATAATTGTGAAAAAAATAAAAGATTAATTAATTTTAATGTTCAATGTGTCAATATAAATAATAGTATAAGTAAATAATAACCAAAACAATATCTTTTCACCAATGAAATGGTAATTATTCGCTGTTACACATAATGTGCTCCATTCTTTTGTATATACAGTTATTGATATAAAGATTCGGTAATCATATATGCAATGCAGTATCCACTGATTAATACACCCTAACATACTAACTCATGGTTTGTAAGGTGGGACATTTTCTTACAACAATTTGAGATCAGAGCTTTTATTTATATGTGTACGTTAACATTACGTAGCTTTAGATGTAATCAGCAAAAATGATCTATTAAAATAATCGTCTTATTACTTTATATAATTTTGCATAAAGTTAGGCAAAATCTTAGAGTATAATTTTCGAAAAATTTTTGCTAATTAATTGAAAAATATAAGACCATTGAGTAAAATGACGATCAAAAATTGATATTTTGCAATTTTAATAACTCGGAAGGGAAGTTACGAAGACATTTACTTTTAATAAAATAAAATGAAATGGTAAAATAGACTCTCATGTAGTTGTCATGTATAGATTATAATGACTAAAATTTAATAATTATTTCAGTTAGCATTATGTCACATTAGTAAATACCATAAGCAATTTATTTTTGATATATTAATGTTTATTCTTTCAATTGGTTTACCTTGCTTGCTTGAAGAGTTTACAAGTTCATCCTCTTAACACAATACAAAATTTTGACTTCTGTTTCGTAAAGATCTTGTTTGTTTTTTTATTAGGTCATTGATCAAGACTATCGTAACCATACATACGTATATACCATTGCTATACGTAAAAGTCTCAATAATTTCGAAATTTCATTGATTTCTCTCAATTTCTCTTACACAAGATTTAAACTTTAAACACAAGATTGTAAAAGAATTTTTGCTTTGAACTCAATATTTTGCAATCAACTGTATTTACATTTTGTCATTTTCAAATTTTGAATAAGTACACCTTAAAAGTATTTTAAAAAATTGTGGCCCAAATGTAAATATACAAAAAAATTTTTATCAATTTATAAAAAATTTTTTTCGTTGAAATTTTAATGTTAGTTAAGAGTGTATTTTTATTTTTTTACAACTCAAATGTTAATTTTTATTTTCTGTGAATATTAATGTTCTCTCTCTCTCTCTCTAAAATGATAACTTACTCTTTATATGCTCAATCTATTTTTCATAATATTTTTTTTCAGTAATAATTTACGATTTTCAATTGGTGTACTCATACATTTACTTTACAGGTTCCGGTTTACTGATTGTATGAATTTGTAATGAATTGTGCATCTGTATGTTTGTGTATCTACTCGTAAATATTTTCTTTTAACATGTGCTCTTATGTCTCATTTTTTTATTATTGATAATAAATTCGAAAATGAAAGCAAAAAAAATTTTCCAAATTGCTTTCTATAAATTAATCTTTGATTTGAAAAAAAAGAAAACAAAATATAAAAATTGAAATATTTATAGGTTATAAAAAATAAGGTGTAAAAATTTCACAGTAAATAAAACTGATAAAATTTATTTTTTATTGATAACATTTTGCTAAGAAATAGTGAGATTTAAAAAAAAAAAATGTGTGAGTGTATTAAAAATTTAAGATGCTATGAAAAGCTGATAAAGTGTTGGAAACAAATAATAATTAAAAATTAAACGAGCGTACAATTCGGATGTACTCGTATAGAATCAATGCAGGTAATTTTTAATATTTAAAAATAAAAAAAAAAATGAAAAATTTCTAAAAAAACCCATTTTGTTTTTTTGGAATGGGGACACTAAATAACTGCTGATGTGATTTATTTATACATTGGTGATGCAACTGGTTTGAGTGACATGTACTTACATTTGTATGACAGATATTAGAAAATATAATAAATTAATCATAATATTCACATGTGATGGAAAAATATGTGAAATATTTCAAAAAATTCTGCTAGTAAAAGAGCGTGACATAATTTTTGATAACTTATGTGATTACAACTAAACCATAAACTTGTCTAATAAATCAACTTCGCATGTACGGAATGGGTACCACCCACTAATCTGCAAAGACCCTGATCATTTCAATCTTTTATATACCTGACTATGTGATTTTGCATAATAGATGAAATATTGCTATTCGTATGTTAGATTGCATTAATTTTTAAATTAGTAGTGTGCTCTTCTTTCACAGTTGACGCTTTTAAATCTCAATGTATGATGGTGTTCTTCACGTACTATACCATGGAGCATCCATAATTTTTCTAAGAATTTTCCATAGAATCCAGAAATTTTTTTACTCAACTTAAACTGTTCAATTATTTGTTGATAATAGTAGCTCTAAGTTTTTCAAATATTTTGCAATCTGTATAAGGTATTATACAATTGAAGGCTGAAGTTATCAAGTTTGTTAAAAATTAATCTTCATTGGATTTTTAAAATGTACATAAATAGAAAATTTCATTTTCTCTTCTATAGGTTTTTCAATAAAATTAAGTGAATTGAAAAATTTGTAATTATAAATTCTTATACAGTTATATTAATCTTCGAATAAATACTTTGAATATGTATGCACATATGTGTTTATGTGCATATACATTACATAAATCTTACTAAAATATTTTAGAAATTAAAATACATAATTGGACTTGGTTGTAAACTATAATAAATCCCGAAGGTCTTGTAAATTAAATGAAAATTATCAAAACATATGCTATGAAATTTTTTATTCATTTAATTTACATTTATGAGCATTTTAACTAGAATTTAATCTATAAAATTTATTTTTATTTAAATTTTAAATTATAAAACAAATAATTCAATAAAATTACTTTATAGTTATTCATAATTCATTATGATAAAAAAAAAAAAATAATTTACTTGTTAATTGCTTGTAGTTATTAAAAATTTTATTATAATAAAATTTATATCTTAAGGGCATATTTTAGGCCCCCCCCCTTCTTCTTTCTTCTCATGCTCATATGCTTGTTTATTCGAGAAAAAAATAATATTTTACAATTTAATTTAATTTATTTTTTTAAATATTAAACTTGTTTTTAAAATTTAATTGTAGATTAGTCAATTTCTTTCTCATTTTATTTTTAGAATTCGATTTCATATTGTGAATTTGAAAGAAATTTCATGAATTTTGTATTCCGAAAAACTTAATGCGTATAGTGGTGAATCTTCTGATATGAAAAACAAACTTAAAATTTACATTATAGACCTTCAATTGAATTTTAGAGCTTATATGGAAGCTTATTAAATAAGTTGCCTAAAATCTTATCGTTTTTTCAATGCCGAAAAAATTCTTAAAATTTGAAAAACTTAGTGTTCGTCAAAAATGAACCAATATTTCCTTATATCATAATCGGCTATGACGACAGGAAGGCTATACTAATAATAATTTGAAATATTCAATTTTTGTAATTTCGTTACTCAGAAGTTACTGAAATTTTTGTTTTCTAAAATTATAAGGGAAAAGTAGTGCAAAGTCCAATTCAAACTTCTATTTTAATGTTCGAAAATATTTTTTCAAATTCGAAAATCAAAGAATTAAATCTTCTAAATTAAAATTGTATACTTATGCTATTTTACTATAATAGCAGATTATAAGATTTTAAGGATCTTAACGTATAATGTCTTTAAAAATATAAAAATTTTTTCAATTTTTTCCTCCTTGTACAAATTTAAAAAAAAAAGAGAGCTAGATAATGTGATTTCTTCTTTTTGTAAATTATTATTTTAATCCTATATATACATATATACTATAACTATTTTTATCCCATTCATATGTGCAATATATATACAAAAAAAAATCTCATCTATATAATAATAATATGTTTTAAAGCCATTATCTATAATATTTATTGCACACAACTTAACTTACTTCATAAGTATATCTTGACATACATAATATATTCGTTTCATACACATTATATATATATAAATATACAATGATTGCATGGTATTTACATGAAAACTTTAAACAGTGTGTACAACTTAAATTGAACATTCCATTTTTTGCTATACATATATTGTTATGATTTTCAAATAAAATGATTACGGAGATAAAATTTTTCCACATGATTTTGTTTATGGTCTACAATTTTAGTGATGGTTGTAGTTTTTATCAAAGTTAAATGAATTGTAGAATATTTATTTTGTAAATTCTGTGTGTATAAAAAGTGTAATTGTTTAAAATTTTTAAAATTATTACATTTTAAAATATCAATTTCAAATAGAAATATTCGG
Source organism: Condylostylus longicornis (assembly GCF_029603195.1). Taxonomy (NCBI): domain Eukaryota; kingdom Metazoa; phylum Arthropoda; class Insecta; order Diptera; family Dolichopodidae; genus Condylostylus; species Condylostylus longicornis. The sequence continues at coordinate 1,020,332 of NW_026578006.1, forward strand.
GCTTATTCTGAAATATTTCGCAAATATGAATGAATTATTCGGAAATATTCGGGTTAAAGTTTAAAAAACTTTATTGTAGACACAAATCTTTTGTAAGATTTGGTTTATGTTCACAATAATAATAATTATAATATTCGATTGGTTTGTGTTAACAATAAATATCACTATATCATAATTAGTGATTCGATACTCTGTATGATATTTATACAAATTATTTTATTGAATTTATATGGTAACGATACACTCTTTTCTTTCTTGATCAAATCGATCAACGAATTTATTGAGATCTCGTTTTTCTCCTGCCAGAAGAGATCAGAAATGTTCAACTTAATCTATAAACAATAAAAATTTTACAAAATTTTACACAAATATAAACACCCTGTGCGTATCTTTAATCTGCAACAAAAAAAAAAGAGAAAAAAAATTAAGGGCGTTAAAAGTACAAAGTAGAAAAGAAAACTGAGGGAAATTTTGTGGAAAAATCATTAATCAAAAATTTCCTTAAACTCTTTAACATAACTTTTAAATAGAAACGATAATAATAACGTAAAACATCTTTCTCTTTTTTTTTCTCTCTTGAATTTTTATTTGCTCTAAGCATTATTTTATTACATAATCTCGACAAAAGAAAGTATGATATTAAAAAGATGCAAGAGTCTTGTTTTTATATACATACAAATATATTTTGAACATTTTAAATAAAAAAAAATATTGAATTTGTAATAACAATAGATGTAAGTACCATATTCGAAATATAAAATAAATTTTGGTTTTTTATATTTAAAAATAATAATAAAATGTTTAAATTTACCCCGCGGTCACGCGAGGGAGTGCTACTCTTACAGCACTGCATATAATAAAAACTGTCAAACTACATTGTTTGTATAACGCATGTAGAGGTCATTTTTAGTATGGCGTAAGAAAGAAAAGTGTCAACGAACAAGCAACCAAAGTTTATATTATTCAATATTCATCGGCATTTCATTATGCGTCACTTTTTGATAATAGAACGCGTACATTTTAAGGAAATTATAAATTGTGCTTAGGTATTAGCACCTACATCCATATTAATTGCAGATTGGATCGCTATTTCTAAAATCAAACACTGTTTACAATATACTTTGAGAATTCTAGAGAAAAATTTTACTGCTAAAATTTATTTTCCGCTACATTATTCATCTATATTCATTGCAATAATTTGTCAATTCATCAAAATTTCTTAAATATGTATACACATAATATTATGTTTATATACATATAGATATACATTCGTATTTGTATGTGTTTATTGTGAAAAGTGTATATTACTCAAAAAATGATTTATTAAAATTAATTTGATTTAATAAGAAATCAACGAATTGAACGGATCACATTTTTGATCTTTATTTGTACATTTCGCATCTAAATATAAAAACCTCCGGTAACAAAAAATTTCATATACAGGTTCTTTAAAATAAAAAATAGCCTCCCTAATTGTGTATGCAATACAGTTGATAAACAAAAATTTGAAAATGTTGAAAATTGAAAATATAAGAAAAAGACATGGTTAGTGATTTTATTTTACAAGGCTCTTATTTTTATAATTTTGCCTTCATTATATTATTTGAAATATAAAAAATTAAATCAAAAAAAAAAAAATAAAAGGCCACCCATGAAAAATACTTAATTTAAAAATTTTACTAAAAAAAAATTAAGAAATTTTCATTTTGCATTTTTAATATAGTAAACGCGCTTAAACGACCTCTCTATCTCATAAGTACCTATGTATATAGATAATAAAAAATGAAATGTACTGAAGTGTTAAATGTTTACACTATTTAACCCTCAATTTGAAATCGCAATAAATAAAACCAAAAAAGAAAACTGCCGTCGGTATATTTAAAAAAAAAAATTTAAGTAATTTTTAATTGATTGCAGAAGCTTAACTAATTTTTCTCTTTTAATTTAAAGTATACAAGTCCATGTATATATTTACACATACATATTATACATATTAACTTGTACTACTCGTCTGGTAGATTTCATTTTATATTAAGTTATTTCTTAAATTTGACATTACAAAATTAAATGTATACCCACATATGTACCATAAATTTTTCGTTTATCGTATTTCCAGAATTATGAATTCATATAAAATTAATTAACTACATACTACTCATATGGTCTAATATAAATTACAAACATAATGTACTGTTTATACATTTACGAAAAAATTTGAAATTAAATAGATACTTTATTTCCCTACGGTAACCAATACGTTCACCAAACAGAATTGGGCTCGTTAATTTGTCCCTGCTTCTGAGTCTAGTGAAGGCAACCAAAGTGCTTTTGCATGGATTTAACCCAAAGCATTCGCAACATTCTTCAACAATACGTAAATTTTGCTGTAAAAGGTCAGAAATAGTACTCTCAAATTTTCCCCGTATGACGAAGACAATATCGTCGGCGTAACTTCACACACCCGTCACGGAGACCCTGAGAGCAGCGATTAGATCATCCACTACAACGGACCACAGAACGGGTGAAAGAAAACCGCCCGCGGAAACTCTTTACAGCAGAGATGAAGAATGTATCGTAAGTTATAGTATATTTAATAATCCTATCCTGTAGCATCCGATTAACCCATCAATCACGCGTTTGTGCAACGACTCACAGATGACGTGATATGGGGTATCATTAAAAGCACCCTCAATGTCAAGAAAGCAGCCAACTGTCACCTTCCGTATTTCCTGTGAGTTTTCGAAGACCCCCACTACACTCTGCAGAGCGAGTGTAGTAGACCCTCCTGATTGATAGGAGTATTGAGACTCATGCAAGGGATTGCTTCCCAATGCGTCGTCATCCAATGGGTGATGTACGATTTTCATTTTTCATCAATTATCGAATTAAATCGTAATTTTTGTCGCATATGTAAAGGATAACTTATATTTCCTCACACTATATCACTGTAAGAAGTATAAGAATTATTGTGACACATGTCACAATTATTATTATGATGTAGCAATTTTATGATTGTCAATTCTTATATACAAGTTTTTGTATTTCTTTATAATTTCTTGAAAAAAATTTGTTTGACATTATTTTACATTTTTAAGAAATACAAATTACATTCATATACATACATATGTTTAACAATTATCACAATTTATTTGTAATCAATATCCTGTGGCTTGTCAAATAAACTTTGAATCTCTTTGTTAATGTTGCCAATTTTTAAAAAATTTAATGTTAGCCATGCAATTTCATATAAAATAATGTTAAAATGAAAATTGAGTGAAAATTTGAAGATCTACATCTAAATGTTTATGATTTTATCACTTTAATTAATTTAAATTATACTTTTTTAAATTAATTTTTAAAATGCATAACATTAACAATTTGTCACTGAAATTTTTGACTAACAAAAAAATATTTCGACACTTTTTCCTTATAAAAAGTGAAGATAAATAAGATTTTAAACGAGAAGTCTGATTTAAAAATAACATATGATAAATTCTAAAGAACACGTGTTCGTATACCAGAACGAATTTTCAATTCATTTGAAAAATAAGTGAAAATCTAAATTTATATTTATTCGGAAAAAGAACTTTAATTCTTATTTTCTTTATAAAAAAAATCTCTTTTAATCCATTTCCTTTAGATATAAAAAAAAATTCTAAAATGAATTTGAAATAAAATTTCGCTTTTCTAAACATGGTAAGGATGCATTATTATATAATGTGCTAAACGTGTTACACGCGGGGTATATATAGCACATCTAACTCAGTGGCCTCTATATGAAGAGCTAGTTGAGAGAACTACAGTTATGATCCTCTGTTCTGGTAGATGACTTCTTATTTTTAAATGTGCATAATATAGGAATTAAATCTTCAACCATTTATTGGTTAGTTTTTACTTCTGTATAAAGCAATCGCCAATTTCTTACATTTTCTGTATAAAGGAATCGCCAAAGTGCACATATTTTAACATAAAATTTGCAATTTATATTTTTATAAAAACAATTAAAAGATTCAAGAGTAATTATGTTAAGGAATATAGCTTAGAACTTACAAATACATTCCATCATAAATGTATTCCGATTATAATATTAATTGATGATTGAATTATTGATAAGCTTTTTCAATTTTTTAAAGTTCAATCGGAAATGTTATTTCTCTCATACGTTTTTTCATCTATCTTTTTTAGTACGATTTTTTTTCTACCAGAAAAAAGGGATTTTCTCATTTAACACCTTCGATTATAGTGACATTTTCATAATTATTGATAGAGAACAATTAGAATTTTATACTGCACAACATACGTATGTGACGTGGGACAAAGCTTTCATAAAAATGAATTTTGGTTTTTTCTTGAAATTTAAGTACCTAATACATGCATGTTAATTTACTGTTTCAATATTGTTCATTTTGGAATAAATCCAAAAATTACTTTTACGTTTCGTTTTACACGATCTAAGCTATGGTGATCTCCATTAAGTTTCTTCCTTATGACAATAGGTGGAAATTATTCATCGATTTGTAATCATTATGTAAAACACATGCATATCTCATATATTTAAAATTAAGATCAGAAAATTATGTACTGCTGTCAAAGTGTATAAAAATATTGTCTTAATAACAGTGTTTAAGTTCTATATATATATATATATATATACATATCGAATTTAAATTTAAGCACAAAATTTTTATAATGAAATCAATTTCAACAATTAATATTATTTTTATAGTATAATTCGAAGTATATACAAGAAGCTGTTACGCCTTACCACTGACAAACAATTTATATACACACATATATGTTTATATATGATCACAGAGATAATCAATTTTACTTGTATAATCTACCGCGAAAAATACCATAAAATTTTTTCTTATAAAAGCAATAACTTTACTTGAAAATCACAATATTTATGGACAGACATATACTTACTACTTTCTATATAAGTTTATTATCTTGAATTAAGGTACAATATTTATAACAAGTTATATAGTGTTACATATTAAAACTATCTCAGAAAAACCTATATTTCTGACATTATATTTGTATTATTCTTATATAACAAACATTTTTAATGGCTTAAGTATATTTTAGTATATTATAGTATGTGTGCATGTATAATGAATTTTGAACAAAACTTTTATGCATGTACATTAAGTTTTTCAATTTTTAAAGCACGTCTCCAATAAAATTGAAAAAAAGTGGTTATTAGAATTTGTCCGTTTTCGATTGTACGTTCGTCGTCTGTTTAAAAAACTTCAACACATTTGATTCAAACAGAAGAAAATTTTTAATCACCTTCTCTTTTCCTCCTAAAAGTTATATTTTTTCAAAATCCAATTGAAATTTTTTTAAAAATTTATTGTGTATTTTTTGAAACAGTGTAGAACAGTGTAAGACATTAGAATGACCAAATAAGTTTCTTTTCCAAAATTTTGGTAGTGGTTCAAAATTTTTACAGTTTCTCGATATCAAAAAGTAATTCATTGATTTTCAAGAAAATTTTTTCTACTTCCCCTGCCTTGCTAACATCGCCATCTAAAATTTGTTAAATTGAAAAATATTAGTAGCTTATCTTTCTTAAGCTGTAAGATTTTCAACACTAAATATTTCCTAATTACTAACCATGAACACATCCTAAATACTTCAGTTTTAATTTTTACCCTAAAAGTGTGCAAAAAATATGAATAAATTTCTTGTATAGCAATAGGAAAAATTTAAGTAAAGCAATAGTGTTTGTTTCTTTTTTAAATTTTCACCTTTTCAAAGGAAATTGGCTACTTTATCAAACCATTAATTTATTTGAAATTTACTTTTATTTTAACTATAGAAAATTGATTCTGATTTGGCAGTTTAAAATTTTATTTCTTATTTTTTTGTTTTTTAATTTAATTATTTGAAATATATACATAGTTCGAATCGCAGAAAATGTGATGATAATGAAGTTATTATACACACTCACTTTTATTTAGAACAATTTTGCAAGGTTCGTTCAGGTTTTTAAATCAAATTCACCTATATAATATTATAATAGATTTAACGTATAAATTGATTATGATAATAATAATAATAATAGTATAGTATAACAAAAATAATAATTATGATTTCATTATTATTAAATTTTTAAAATGAATTTCAATTGGCCGTAAAATATTTTTGATATCCTACAATAAAATATAGATGAAAATTGAAATCAATAGCAAATTTGGACAAGGTTATGGTAAATTAATTTTTGTTAAGTACAATATAGAGATATTTTTTGAATTTTTAGAAAAAAAAAATTATTAGATAATATTAAAATTGTTCATAGTTATGTGCTTTGGGTGTTAAATTTTATTCACAATTTTAATAATTAATTTAGTAGAATCGATAACACAATTGTAGAAATCAAATACAAATTTGTTGGAATAAAATTATAAATGGTTTAGATAATTGATTATAAATTGAAAGCATATTTTATAAATATAATTTTAAAAAACTTTTAAAAAGGATTTTAAATGGTTATAATTTAAAATAAAAATCAATGAGAAAGATTGTTCTTTTTATTGAATTTGGTATTTATTTCCTGCGTAATGTCATTATCATAAAAATTGAGGTTAACTTAAATGTTTAACGAATACCGAAAAATTTCTCCCAAAAAATTTTAATCATATTATTATTTATTAAGAACAAATTCAATTTTTAGCGGTTAATCCCCCTCTTCTTTATTTAAATTAACAGCATAAATAAATTTTTCTTTATCACGTGATAAGCATATTTTTTTTCTTTTTTCACTCCCTTTAGGAGCGTAGGGCTTCCACAAAACCTGTTTATTGAACTTCATTTTGCCCAAATTATTTTATTTCTGGCCATGTTTTCTCAGTTTGTACCTATTCTTTTGCGACTGACTTCCTTTATATTAATCGTTTCATAGCCTATTCTATCGCCTATTAGACTATTGAGAATGGCGTCCTCCGGAATGAGTGTACTCGTAATCCACTTCCATTTACTTCTTTTGATGGTGAGTTCTACTGATTCCTGACTGGTTGTCGATTTTTCGAATGAACAAATTCACTGAAAATTTCTTGAAGACGGACGGTAATTTCACCCGCGTTGCAAAATTCCAAATTGATAGCAAATAATGTTTACAATTATGTTTGCAATCTAGAGCATAATGTGTATTTCTTTATGTATAGTATTTCTAGTAATACTGTATACATACTGTATAAGTACAAACAAACCAATACTGCAAATCAAATATTTCATTACAAATTGAGTGTATAATAACAGTCAACTTTAAAAAGATGATTAAAATTTGTGGTGCTTTCGAATTCAATATTTATTTTTATGATTTCAATTCTTAAACAAATAAAAAAAATTTAGATTGTAAATTTGATAAAAAAAAAAAAACAAATTGTAAGCAAAAATAAACATAAACTTTAGAAAATAAATATTTGTACAACAGAGTGTTCTACAGTTATTGTAAATATTTGAAGAGATTGTAAATATTTTAAGGTCTAATCACTGGTTTATTTAAGGTTTACTGATTTCACATTCAATGTCACATTCAAATTTTCAACGAAAATGCAGTGTGCCTCAGTTTGACTTGAATGTATATTTCGAAAAATATTATGTTTAAGTTTTTTTTGGGATAACAATAAAATATTAATCTACTTTTGGGACATGACGATTTACAAGAATCGACTACAGGAAACTATTTAACATTTTTGACTATATCTAATGCAATAACGAAATAATTTACTTGAAAATTCATTTATCATCTTCGATTTTACTGAATGATATAACCAATAACTTTTTTTTAATGAAATTATAAATTCCAAGAACTGAAATTTTGATAATTATCAAATTAATTTTATATTTTTGTATTTGTTTATTTATAATAAGCATTTAGAAAAATCGGCATCGTAAAAGTAATATATGCTGGGATTGTCACCATAAATATTTTTTGCAGACTAATGCATAGGCAACACTCCGTACTCAAAATTATTAACATAAAATATTCCGGCACATCTAAATTAATAAAAAAAAATAATATTACACAAACATTGTATGCATTTTCTCTTATTTGTTTGCATAAATATGTATTTTATATATATAATATTATTATACACGTACATGTATTACCGTTTCGATTATCATAAGATTATATGCATGGTATTCAGTACTTTTTATCTTATATAACAATAGCACATACATAAATTTCTTAAATAAGTATGGTTGATATTTTCTTAAGAATTTTTTAGTAGCGTTCTTGACTTTTCACAGAAGATTTCAATTTAGTTTTATTTAAACTTTTAAAATTGATAGCTGGAAGTTTCAAATGGTTCTAATGATTTCCATATATGTATTTCGTAGAACTATGTAAACGTAATTTTACTGTATTAAAAAAAAAAACTAAAGTTGCCGTTTTGAAAACAAAATTTCATGGTATATCAAGACTATGTGTGAATATTGTTTTGTGAAATAATTGTGAAAACAACAATTACGTTCTTTATTAATCAAACAATTCAGGTATAATGTAAACAATTGATACATAAAACTACAACCAGTGACAGAAAATAAAAAATCAATAAAATTTTTAAAATATACTTGCATAAATTTTTAGAATAAATAAAAAAATGAATAAATCATTTCCATTGATTTTTATTATAATTCTAATTGTTATACCATTAATTAAATCTCATACGATAATAATTAAAGAAAAATATACAATGAAATCGATAAAAGAATTTAATCATCTAACAAATGTATTACCATCTGCGGATAATCCAACAATATCAAATTTAATATTTTATCCAATAAAAGCTATACCAGATGATGGATGTCAAATACAACCAACACCATACGATCAATTAAAAACAAATGAAATATTAAACGATACAATAAAATATATTTTAATAATTTCGAAAAATAATTGTACTTATGAAGAGAAAATTCGTAATGCACAAAATTCTAAATATAATGCTGTCATTATTTATAATAATAATAATGATGGTGATAATTTAAATGAAGAAATTTTAATAAAAAATCATACTGGAATAAATATATATGCATTTTTCGTTGGGCATACAACTGGACGGTATATTATTGAAAATTATATTAATCATAATGAATTTTTAATTAATATAAATATTTTAATTCCATTTGATTATAATAAAATATGGATTTGGGCAATTCCAATTGTAATTGGATTAATATTTATTAATATGTTTATTTTTACAATATTAAAATTAAAAAGACAAGATAAGAATTTTTATTCATATCAAAATGTTTAATTTATAATTACATATAGCTATATAAATTGTTTTCTATTGCTCAGCTAAATATAATCGACATAAATTCAAATACTGTTGTTAAACACAAGTATTGTTGTGATTTTTCACAGATTTTGTGCAGATTGGCAACATTTTTATTTATGTTTTTTGTTTTTGACATTTATTAGCATTTCAAAGTTTGTTTATATTAGGCATATTTAAGACAGATATTTTACAGTAATATATTTTTTTTACTTTTATTATAAATATATTTTTAAAACAGTAACCATTTTTTTTTTTAGTTTTTTGCTATACTTAAATTTATTACTCGTAATTTTTACTTCAGTACCTAATAATAAAAATAAAATTGCAAGAGGCAAACTGTAAAATGTCAAAGTTAATTTAGTTAACGCTCAGTTATCTCTTTAGTGTTGTAGGCTTGATTTATGTCAGATATTATGTAATTGTATTAGTACTCGTAATTGTAATTTAAATATAATAATGTCAAAGTAATAATTAATTTATAAATTTTATAAAATTTGATTAAAAATAAAGTAGTTTTAATTAGAATATTTTTCTCTTTCCATTATATTTTAATATGATTAAGTTCAAATTATATAATAGAAAATTATAATACATCTACGAGTAATTCATAAATTGTCTTTTATATACAATATGCAAATTATAATTATCATAATAAATGGTCAATTATTTTTTTTTTCTCATGAAATTTTATCGAAACATTTAATTGCAAAATAATTTATTTTTGAAAAGTTTTCAAAATTAAAAATTTTATTTTAAAATTCTAATTGAGAATTGACCATTTCATGCACCAATTGAATTTATTAAAGATACATATAAGATACATACATATAAGATACATACATACATACATATAAGAATAGTAATAACAAACAAAATACACGTTAAAATAAATTTTTGGTAATTTTTTTGATAATTTAAAATATTTAAAAAATTATTATAAGTTTTTATTAGGATCAAAAATAAAATTAGTGAGCCATATAAATATTAAGGTGTCAATGTTATATGTACATGTATTTATACCTTAGTATATATTTATGTATTTTTTTGGAGGTCTAGACAAAGTTTTGATATACTAAAATTATTTTATTTAATTCTGTTATATATATATATTTTATATATATATATATAAAATATATAAAATTTGTATAATTATAATTTATACACTTTGGTTGTGTTTTATTTAAGAGTATCCGAGGAAATTATACATATACTGTAAACTGCTCTCAACTATATAAGCCTTTAGCTGGAGAAGTATTTTCAAGAGAGTAGTATTTATGCATATTTACTCCACTAGATGTCTTTATACTCTTATTATTATATGACAAATTAATATTGGCGTTCCATTTAAGGGTTTTCAAACTACTCATGAGTTTATTTTTACGTAGTTTTTAAATGAAACAGTCTTTTTCGGTATAATACACATGTGAGTAAAACAGCCTCACTTTTTAATGTCTAATTTAAATTATTTGCATTAAAACCAAAAATTGTTGAATTTTTTCCCCCCCAAATAATTATAAAATTTAATTAACATTTTTTCTATTATAATTTTTTGTTCTTATCGTTTTAAAATAAAATTTATTCGTCCATATACCTTCCTAATTTAATCTTAATTTCTAAGTTAAATGCAACAAGCACATTACTTTTACCTTACACCATAATAATAAAATTATTACATATTGTTATACAAAATGTTATATACAATTTAAAAATTCATTATTAACATTGAGAACACAGTAACAGACAGAAGCTTAAAAGTTAATTTCAAAATTTTATATATGTATATGTATATACAGTATTGTAATAATATAAAAGAACCATGAAAACATTTTCTTATATTGTGACAGCAAAAGAAAAAAAAATTAATTTAAAATCATTTAAGATGGCTTCTTAAATGTACACCACAGTAACCACGAATCTAGAAAACCAAAGAAAAAAAAAAAGATGAAATAAAATACATTGTACTTATTTTACGCTTATTTTCTTTATCTCTATAAAATATTATATTTTATTTACTATATATATGTAGGTACCCACTGAAATTGCTACTGGACTCAATCATTTTTAATAGACTCTGTGGGATATTTTAGTTCTTAAGTTTACCGGTACAATATTTATAATAATAATAATATTGTGTATATGCCATTATTTGGAATTTGTTGCTTTCTAACTGAGATGATGGAACATAGGTGTTCTTTCGGTAAAGTAAGTATATAAAAATTAAAAATACTATTATTTCAGGTTAATTAATACAACATAAAAATCAAAATGAAAAATATTTTGTTTTTTTCAATTCACAGCTTAAAAATTATTTCCTTCTAATTCTCAACTTGCAAGTAACAAACTTAGAATCATGAAAGAAATTTTAAAAATTCCACAATTTTATTCTATAATTCGTGTACAGAACTAAAATTTGTTCGGTTTAAATCTTAGATATTCGGTTTAAGTCTTATACAATGTGAGTTATATCGTAAAAATGATCATTAATTTTTACAGAATCAATATCGTGTTGAGTTGACAATCATTAATATTTAAAAATGATTTTATTCACCAGACTAAAACTAAAATAAAAAAAAAACATTTATACACCGATTGTTTTTTTGCAATGCAGCAAATTTGTAATATTAAAAAATTTTAATCTATTGATAAATATTAACTTTTAAATCGTTTTAAATACAGTACAACTCGAATAATTGCAACTCCATTTAATTAAAATTTTATTCGTAAATAGGCGTATAAAATAACTTCGTGTTTAATTAAAATATTTGATCATTTAATGTCACATATAATGCTTTAAATAAATGTCAGGTAAATTTAAGAACAATTAGTTTTTTCTTTTTCTAAATGATTTTGGAAAGCTTTTCATTTACAAGAACGAAAAACAATTACCAACAATTTGAAAACGTAAAAATATATAAATTGCAAAATTGGGCGTTATCCCGCTTTGTTAAATCAATATTGCAATATTTGCCTGACTTCCAACTTTTAAATCGAAATCACACGGACATTACTGTATTTAATATGTTTACCAAATATACTAGCTAATTTTTTTTCATTATATTTTAATTAAATAATTATACAATTAATTTTAATTAATTAAAATTGTGATTGTTATTTCTATAATTAATAATACTTAATATAGTTCAAATAAAATTTTATTTTTTGTAATTTTATATTTTTTTTTTAAATTTATGTTAACATTATTTTATATATTTTAACCTCAGTCAAATTAATTAAAATCACAAAATTATAATATGGGTCATAAAATCTGACAAAATTAAAAAAAAAAAACTTTCTTCTTATTATTTGTACATATATACTTTTATCTATATAACAGTATCTAATGATTTTTCAGACGGAAATAAAATTAGTGCTTCGTAAATCTCAAATGGTTCTGCTCCATTAACTTAAAGTACTTTTATTCCATCTTCTTAAATAATATTCTTTTATAGTAATATTTGTATAATTCTGTTGATGGTGATTTGTTTTTTTTCTCTATATACATATACATACTTTTCTTCTCCATTTTAGTATACTTTTCCAAAAAAAAAAAATTTTGAAAAAAGAAAATGCTTATTAGTTTCACTCTGCCCGGTCGTCTGTTTTTAAAATTTTTACATTCAAACTCTTAGCACAACTGAAATTTTATATACAAACAAATCTTAAAACCTCAGGCCTCAGACGATCAGTTAGAAACCTCAGAGGAAAATTTTTATCTGACTCACTTTTGAATTTTGAGGAATTATAGCTCCTCAAAGTTGTTATTATATCGAAACTACAAATATTTTTTAAATTTGGCTAAACCAAGAAAGTATGAATTTGCTTTTAATACCACGAAAAAGCATTGTCAAACATTTTGAAGATTAAATGGCTGTGCAAATAACTCGTCATCCAAAATTCGTTTTTTTTCTTCAAATTTTTCTTTTGGACAATATAATTTATAGGATTCTGAAACTTTAACGACTTCTAGAAATCTAGCCATTGGTTAATAATTCTTTTTGTCAGAAGAAAATTTCTCGGCCAATTTCCTCGAGTCTAGTAACATACCGATTAGTACTTCATTTAATAAACTGTCAAATTTGACCATTATAATTATTAAAGCTTCTTAAATAAAATTAAATTTTTATTGTTTCTCCTAAAAGTATGCAATCATTCTTTATCATACAGAATAATGATAATAATTTAAGTAGGAGATTTTTTTTTAATAATTTATTTTCACTTGTTGTATAGGGAAAAGTGCTACCTTACAAAGTGCTAATCTATTTTAAATTTCCTTAATTTGATGTTAAAATATGTAAGTATAAAATAAGGAGAATTGCTCTGTTCCTTTAACATCATATAAAAATAACAAAATAACATTTGAATAGGACTTTTAATATTGTTTTTTTTTTATATAAATAATTATTTTTCAACTGAAATGTCTTTTTGCGCGCGAAATGAAAAATTGTCCTTTTCTAAATATCAACAGTATTTTCTTACCTATATATACGAGTACCTTTGTAAATATGAATACATAAGTAGAAGTTGAAAAAGGTATACATTATCCTTAAAATGATGATTAAGATTAATTAAAGACAAACAGTTCATATTTTTGTGGTAAACAAAACTGAAGAATAAAAAATTATGGGTTTTCTTTTTTCTCGTCATGGATGCGGGAAATATTAATTTTCATTCTCTTTCTCACTCTTTTGTATGTTTTAAATTTAAGAAAAGTTGAAGAAATTTGTTTCGCGTATAAGAGATAAACTTTATATACTTACATAATATAAATATAATAAAAAAAAAAATTGAGAAAAGAACAAATGTACAAAGGAAATAAACATTACGGCTTTTACACCGTTATTTTCTTTTTGTTTTCTTTTTGTTTTTTCACCGCGTATAATAAACCTTAAGAATATGAAAAATTGTTTCATATAATCTTAAAATATTAACAGCGTCAATTTTTCGGAATTGAAGATAAAAAAAATTTTTATTAAGTTTTTTTTTTTTTTTTGCTTTTTCACTTTCCATTCCAATGTTGTTGTAAGTCTAAAAGGTAAAACTAAAAATATATATGTATAAATGTAGTATTTTAAATAGATTGCACTTAAATTAAAGCTATATAATTATATGTTATGTAATATTAAGTGATATATAATAATTTTTTTTTATTTACAATACTGAAAATGGGGAGCATATCACCTAAAATGTAAGAACCGGAGGATATTTAGGAAGTTTTAGAATTTTATACCTTATATAATGCTTTACATTGCGACAATTTTTCCTGAAACCTGCCCAAGACTATCACACTCCAAAAAAAAAAAAAATCATCACAATTTCACCAAATTATAATTGGGAAAGATTTTTCGATGGCAGACACCTTTTCCTGAGGCTTATCACTTGATATATACTTGCCGAACGTTGTTTTTCCATATGTCGCATTCAGAATGAGTCGCATAATATAAAACGAGCCGTCGGCAGGGCGAAATTAATGGAGTTTATCCGAAAGAAGATATTAAGATAAAGCACATACTGAAATCAGGATTATTTACCCTTAAATTAAATAAAAAAAAATTAAAATATTTAATAATTATTCCATTTTAAATATTGTTAACCTTAAGCGTATTAAAAAAAAATGCATACGTATTATATGTGTATGTATATGTACATTAAATTTATCTAATCGCCATTATACTTGTTAAAAACTTATTTAACAATATGACTGGAAACATATTAGATTTTTTCCGAATATTTCTCCCTCGCACCGCCCTAATATTTACGCTACTCGCTAATTCATTTAATTTTACTCTTCATTTCATACAATCTCTCTCGTTCTTATAAAATGATCGATCGACTAATAAAGTGTTTGACTATATTTTGGCTTAACAAAATAAAATTTAAAGATGCTGCGCATCATACGGCATATTGTAAACATTTTGATGGAAAGTGTGAAAATTTTTGAAGAATTTTAGTTGCGGAAATATTTTCATTTAACATTCTTGCAATTTCTCATGTTTTTGGATTTTTTAAGCTATTTTGAAGAAGCCATTAGAGCTATAAAAGATGCTATTGACTAAATTTACTACCCGATTTCGAAATATTTTATTTTAACAACGAAATAATGTTATTTTTTATCTTATATACATCTGTATATTATATAATAGAAGGGTAGACGATAAAAAAATAAGTAAAATTTGGAAAATAATTTCAAAATTTTTTAAATGCTTAAAAAACTTACTAAAAACAATTCAAAATAAGGGTTATTTAGAAAGGCAATAAAGGTAATTAGTACAATATATACACATATGTACGTATATGTGAAAGTATATAAAAAAGAAATGTGGTAATCGTTGGTTTTTTAGGCGGAATTAATTATTAAAGGGGTGAAAGAATATGTATAAGACCCGTCTATTAATGTTTTAATTATAAATAGAAGGAGTATTTCTTTCTACCTCTTTTATTTTGTAATTTCTACTTGGTTTTTTTTCTTTTTTGAAATTTTGTATCAAAGAAGAAAATTGTCAAAAATTAAAATTTCTTAGATTTCCTATTCCCATATATATATATATATATACAAGCCCATAAATACATATATATGCATATACAAATATACCATGCATGAATTTTAGCGGGAAGAAAAAATTTTAAGGTATTAAATAACATAATAAACAGTCTTCATTTTAGATATCCCTACAAAATGTAAAAAGGATAAAATTTCATTTATTTTCTTATTTCACTGAGATTATATTATAGAATGACAAGAGAAAGTGTATGTCATGATTACGGTTAATAGTAATTAACAATTAGATTTATCAGAATATTTTCAGGTGAAATATAAACAAATTATAAAAAACTGATTAAATATGTATGTATATATTGAAAAAATATATGTAAGATTATGCAAAAATTAAAATTGTAATAATAAAATTAATATTTTTATTTTTGCTTTTTAATATTTAGGAAATCTTTATATTCTTTGATCTTTCCCGTATTTTCTACTCATCTCCTCTACATACACACTCTACCATCATAAATTTTCATACTACTATATCTTATTATGCTATACATTATTAATTTTCTGGACGTAAAATTCTATTTTGTTGATCCAAGAGTATTGTAAAGAAACGAAATAGCATATCAACTATACAACAACGTTTTAAGAGTAAAAAAATACAAATTTTAGTAATTTTTTTATCATTTCTTTAGAAATCAGATCAAATCATTAATTAAACCGGAAATAGATTGGAATTTAAACTGCTCCATAATCACAAATAAATTCCAATAAATTTATATACCAGTTGAAAAGGACAAATAGTAGATAGAAGAATAAACAAATTGTATGTAATCGATTTATGAACAAAGACTCTGACCAAATAGAAAATCTTAAAAAATATAAGTTTGATTTCTTAATTTTAAATTCTATTTCAATATTTTATTTAAAAATTTTTTATTCGTTTTCAATTTTTTTTTTTTTATTTTGCGAAAAATAAAAATTTTAATTCTAATAAA
Source organism: Condylostylus longicornis (assembly GCF_029603195.1). Taxonomy (NCBI): domain Eukaryota; kingdom Metazoa; phylum Arthropoda; class Insecta; order Diptera; family Dolichopodidae; genus Condylostylus; species Condylostylus longicornis. The sequence continues at coordinate 1,037,113 of NW_026578006.1, forward strand.
ATTTAATATTGGCAATCAAATGATGTTCGACATTTTATCTCGAATAGAATTTGATATCAAACATGTTCGATGACTCTTCATACCTCAAACTATCTATTAATATTATATTTTGTCAAATCAAACAAAACCATGTTAGATGTATATAAAGGATGCTGGTTTATGTTTGATCAATCAATTTATTTTATTTAATATTTTATTTACCAACTTTTCGAAATTGATATACTTATGATACAAAATTATTATACAATAATATTTTTTAAAGATTTAGTTGTAATATTTAGAATAACATATATTGTAAAATAATTTTAAAACCAAATCATCTCAAAAATAACAGCCAGCTATAGATACATATATGTAAAATAAAAATTTGTTCTGTTATATTGAAAGAAAAATCTGTTATAAAAACAAAAAAAAAATATATACATTTTATATCCTTTGTAGTTTTGTAGTTACAACTGTTAAAAAATTATAAAATATCTTATGCGCAATATCGTAATTCTTTGTATGCTTATATGCATATACAGAAATATTAGAAATGTTATAAGAGTGTAGATTTGTTTTGCTACTTGCTCCTTGTTTTAATAATTTTTATTGATAAAAAAACCTAAAATGAATTTGAAAAGAAAAAAGTTCCAATAATAATTTGTTTGGAATCTGCAAATAATAAAAAAATTTTCTAGTTATTTATATAATAATACATACATATGTATGTAAATAATGTCCCAAAAGAGGGTATATACTGTATACATATATAAAATGTTATAAGAAAAGTTAAATTGTATACTTGAACTCATGTTTTGTATTCATTATTAAATTTTTTTTTTTTGTATTTTTTAGATCGTATGTCAGTAGGACACGAATAAGATAATGTAACATATATATTATATATAAATATGTACGAATTTGTACGTATGTATATATAATATGAATATACATATGTACTTCAAGAAGAAGAAGAAGAAAAAAAAGCAGAGTGAGCTTCCGCAAAAAAAAAATTAACGCAGAAATCTGAAAGCAACAAAAATAACAACAACAACAAGAAAATAAATAGTCTGGGTGACGTCCATATAAATAAATAAATAAAAACGTCCTATATACATAGTATATATGTATATACATATACATACAAATATATAAGCATGTTATATAAAAAAAAATATAAGAAAAAAAAATACAAACGAGAGAACACATGTAATAATATTATTTTTTCAATTTTTATTTTAAGGTTATTGTCTTCCGCGGGGGTCTAATAAAGTTTCCTTATATTTATGTTAATCGCTCTCTATATATACATATAAATGCATATGAATTTTTCGTTATTTTCATATGTGTATTTACGTACATACTTTAATATATATTAAAACCTTAAAATGAATGGAGTTTTTAGGATGAAAAGGATTAGTAAAAAAAAAAAAAAAACAAAAATAATAAAACAGAGAAAAAAAAATATTCAGAAAATTTAAGAGTTTTTTTTTATTTTTTTTATACTTACCGAAAAAAAAATTCCCTTTCAAAAATATTATACTCGTAATATTCAAAAAAAAAAAAAATTTTTTTTGATGTTATGTTAACTTGCTTTTTTTTTATGTACTATTCACTTGTGATGAAAATTCATATACACACATATTCATACATACATAAATGTAATCTAGTCATTTGATTTGTGTCAATAATTTTTAACATTGTAAATGGTATTTTTAAATTACAGAATTGAGATTTAAAAAATAATTTTATGTGTAATATTATTATTGTATATGTATGCGCGAGAATAAATGGAGTATAATTTCATGATATTATTATAGAAGTATATATGTGTGTATAAATAAGTGTTCCGATTTGTTCGGTGTCCTAAGCGGTTTCCAAAAGTAATAGCCCCTCAACCCTTATCTTCTCCCTTCCTTTCAATGTAACAAAAAATATGCAATGAATACTGCACATTCCGTATATATATATCACACTTTCTGTGATATATATATACGGAATATATATATATCTCTTCTTACAACTTTATCATTCCGGATACGAGATTAGTCATCGAATTAAAGCCTAGATATCTAGTTAATTTCGCTGTAAATGGAAAATTTTTTTTTGAAAAAACTTCATGGAAAAAATTTTAAAATATCTTTATTTTTGGAATTTTTTTTTGTTTTTTACAGTTTTCCATGGCGCGATTCCATAGTTCATTTCAAATGCTTATTTAACATACATATACGGTATAGATTCGGCGGTGAATATATAACAATATAAGTATATAATAAAAAAATTCAAATTCTATTTTTTTTTTCGATAAAATTCATTAAAACGCTTAAAAATTTTGGAATTATGCTTAAAAAATTTTTTAATCGATAAAATTGGGCGGACTTGTCTTATTTCGCTCAGTGTTCTGTAATAAATATATAGCGAACGTAATCCGCATATATTCTTTTTTTCCTTCTTCGATTCTAAGGAGGCAGTTGCATGACGTTATAATAGAGTAATACTTTAGTTTCGTTAATCAATGGGTTAACTAGAAGTGAGTATCCTACCATACTAGCCTCATATATTGTTATTTTTTGGCAGAAAGTTGGCAGATTCAATGCAGTTTAAATTCTATATAATATTCAAATTATACAGATCCTATATCATAACTAAACCACCGGACGTTAGTCCCTTGCAAAACTTACCTTGATTCCAAACTACACACAAAAAAGAGAGTGTACACAAAAGATCAAATGATAACCAACATTATTAGGTATTTAGATTGTCGCTTTAGTAAGTGTAAGTAGTTACTTACACTTACGCACTTACAAATTTTTAATTATATAATATTTTTATAGCTAATTTTAAATAAATAAAATAATTAATTTTTGTTTTTTAATAGTCGGTATAATCGATTGAAATACTTCTCATATATTTACTTAGTAAATGATTTGTTTGCATGCAATATTTTTTTTTTATCGTAATATTCGAATCACTATGTTTCTATGGTTTAAATAGTAAACACAAACAAAAACTTCGACCTGGTTACCAAGTTGTTCAATGTATACATAATATATATTTACATATAGTTTATATAATACAATGTATTATATACATTTAGACAGTATAGTATACATTTTATGTATGTATATGTGTATATCATAAAATTTTCTTGCGATATAAAATGTAATGTTATTTCGCTTCGCTAGTTTTCTCCATACATAACATTCTTATTTATTACAAAATATGGCATAATCTCCAACGGTCCAAAAGGTAAAATATATATATATATATATATGGTAAAATTAAAAATGCTAGGTTTCTATAAACATAAAAAAGAACAAAATCAAAGTAGAAAAAAAAAAATTAGAAAATATTAATTGTAATTTATTAAGAAAATTATGTAAGAAATAAAATCTAACAAAGAATTTTTTTTATATAAAATTTTAGTTTGTTTCGAAAACTTTCGGTCCAGCTGTTTACGATAAATTTAAATGTAAATTGCCACAAATTATGCAAATTTTCATTAAAAACAAAGTGTTCATTTATTGAGGGAGTAAAAGTAATATTTTATAAATGGCAAAACAGACGGCTCTCTTTTAAATATTTTTGCTGCGGCTGTTGTATTTTTTAAATTTGTCTTTGCATAAAAATGCATTCTTTAAAATACTTTATTTTGCAAATGACAATTCAAAATTGTTACTTCTTCAAATCTCTCAAAAAATGCTTAACCCTCATCTAATCGTATATCTCTCTTAAATCTTTTACAAAAAAATAGTAAACGAACAGACCTATTGTTGTTAAAGATTATTGATAATAATTATTTTAACGGTACACAAATACATATATCCTTATACATATACATAATATACATAATTATTTTAATTTATTTAAAATAACACAAAATTCACAATTTTACTTAATTAGTAATTCATTTATGAAATTACATCTTTATATTGCCCAATTAATTTATATTACCCCAATTTAAATAATAGTAATTTTGAACTACCTACAACATACATACATACATGTATTATAGTTTTTAAACTACACAATAACAATTTCTAATCATAAATGATATTCTATATTAAAAAGATAAGGTCTATATTAAAATTATACATTAATTTTGTAAAATAATAATATGATGACTTTCTCTACGTATATATATACATGTATATGTAAAAGAGAATGTAAATAATTTCACAGATAAGATCAAATTCTTATTTATAGCAATTACGTTATGGTTATAATTAAAAATTCTAGTAGCTTTAAAATTAATAACTTTAAATTATATAAATGTTTTCCATAGTTAATATAAGCAATAAAAATATCGTTTCATAAAATATTAACACACCCTATACATACATTTATCATAACAATTGAATTGTTATGTCAAACTGAATTAACTTAGTCGTTACGAGCATCTCCAGGTGCGTAACAATAGTTTTCTCGAAATTTTATAGAAAAATTTGCTATTTAAAATATCACTCATAATTTTTGTGTCACAAAATGAATATTAAAGTTATAATACCCTTTCAAAAAAAAAAAGCTATAACCATTTTTACACTCGTATTATAGATTTTTTAATGTTTATTTTCTTTCCCAAAAACAAAAAAAAAATAGAAAAAATTCTTATCTTTAAAAGGAGTTAATCTTATTACTGTAGTTATAAAACTATTCTCAGTTATTATTCGTTTTCTTTGAATACAAAAAAAAAAAATTAAACCAATTATTAAAAACGAGATGTTGTAACAATTCATCCCTTTATGATTTTTATATCATATATGAATGTAGCAATCTTATAAACATATACAACATACCGCATAAGTAACACATACATATGTGACATCTATGCGGTATAAACAAAAATATTATATAAAAGAAAGTAAAGATTAATTTGGTAAAATTTTTATTTGAATAGTTTCAAAAAAATAATTAAAATTTACTACTTAAAAATAATCTTAAAAGATAATAATATAAAAACAAGAATATAACAATATGGCGTTTAAATAAATTACCCTTCAAATTTTACTGTATAAAGTTCATTTTAATTCCCAATTGAGTAAATTTGTCCTATTTAACTCACTCATATTGGAATATTTGAATTTGAGTTTTTCAATAGCGTATAACAACTCTTATTGAAAGCTCCCTACTTCTATCCTCCACCCTCATGACAGTAATATTATAAAATCTTTCTATTCCAATTAATTTTGATAATTTTTTTTTTTAAATACACTTTTAATATAAAATTGTCGATTATAATTACAAAATTTTATGTTGAACCTTATAACATTTTGTTATATTCGAAAAAATAAAAATCTAAATAAAATTTATTTGTCACTTGAGATTTAATTTCTCATTTAACAATGTGATCCTCATGCAATAATTTTTTATTTTATTTTACCTTTAATATATATATATATATATATATATATATACCTTGAATAATATATTATACATTGTGTACTTGATTGATATAATGATCTACCCTTCATATGTATATACATATAGTCAGTCGAAATCCCAGACAGGTCATATAGGGCAGCCATATATTTTAAATAATTTCGAGGTAAATAATCTCTTCATTAGTTAATAAATAATTAATTTATTTGTCCTTTTTTTTTCTGTTTTTATATATATTATTTAACGTAATCAGTGTTGTAAAAGGAAATATTTAAAATGTGCCTGTATATGTATAATTAAGATTATTTTAATATATGAAAAATCTGATGTTATAAAAGTATACTTTACAAATCGCATTATTCCACAATGTGATCAATTTCTTATTTATTAGAAGTTATGACGGCATTTCAAAAAGGAATTCACTCATGCTTCCTATATTAAATTTTATTTTAGACATTCCCTATATTTTCAAATCATCGTTTCAAGGTAAAGATCAAATTCTTAAGGTCCACAATATGTCTCTAAACTTGCAACGGAAGTCAAACTAGATTCGAGTCGCTCAAGGGATTTGATATCTTTTGAAAGAGAAAATATCAATGAAGTTATAGGATCTCTAATAGAACCCTGTCTAATTGACGAACATTCCAGGAGGATGGGCCACCCCGCAAACTGCAGAAGCTGTTTTGACGAAGAGGAAGAGGAAACCGTGACACACCTGATGTGCTTTATCTTTTTCAATAACAAAATTTCAATATGTAAATTTTGATTAAAATTTGAGTAGCCGAAAAATGGTTTGTTTACATTTCTCTTATATATTGAGAAGTGCCATACCATTGAAAAATTTATATGTTTGTAATAATTGCTGTGATTGCACTATAATTTCCGTGTTGTATGGAGGGAACTTGAATAGTGCAATCCTTTGAGAAATTTTTCACAGTGTTATTCGTAACTATCGGATAATTACTATATATTTATATGTAACTATTATATTTATATGTATAAATAGCTTAATATAAAACTCAATGGCCATTTTGTAAAACGGTGTTCCTTAATAATATACATAAAATCATAGGGAGCGCAATAGGCTAAAAATGCCTATCATTACTGGATGCTTAACAACATTAAAAACTGTAGCAAATAATAAAAATTAAATTAATAAAAAAAATTATTGTAAATTTTGATTACTTTAAATTACATTAAAAATTTTTTTTATTAAAATACAAAAATTTTTGTGTATATAATCGAAAAAGTTTTATAATAATTTTTGTTAATAAATATTTTGATATTTCCAAGAAAAAGTTGAGGCCATTTTCAGAATTTCATGATCCAATTTTATTAATGGTTTTCGCACTTGATTATAAATTTGAATTAAGTAAAGCCATAAATCTGATACCGCCCTCTATATTATAAAAATTGTAACATTTTATTACTTTTCTTTCTCACCACATTCACCTGTTTTATGTGTCGTTTTTTTCTCTAATGTTTTATAATAAAACTCATCTTAAATTTAAAAAAAAAAAAGAAAAACAACAAAAACACAATGACAAGAATAGAAAGATTACCAGACTGTAATTATGTTGAATGCTCTTATCGTCATTTACATGATTATTTAGACTGAAAACAAGGAAAAAGAAGCACATACAAGAAATAAAAATTGTCCCTTAAAAAAAAAGATTTTCCCATATGAATTTTCACATTTTTCTGATTTTTTTTTGTTTTCTTCTTTTTATTTTTAGGTTTTTACTGGTAAAAATATTAACATGCAAAAAAAAAATTATTTCTGGAAAAATTTGCAACAAAATATTATTTTCATTACTTATAATGTAAGTTTCAGTTCGTATTTAGTAAGAAATATTATGTACATTGAATGGGAGAAATCGAAGGACGCAAAAATATTATTAATGGAAATTTTGTAGCGAGAAAAGAAATTATCGGTAAGTATAACATGTGGGCTTTAATCACATATATACATATTGTATGTGTAGATTTTCAACAACCTTGGAATATCAAGTAGTTTTTGATAAAATATTTATCAGTTAAAGTATACTGCTATACATATACCTACCTATACCTATCTAACAAATAAAAATTAATATTTGAAATAACTTTTTGTATTTACAATAAATTCTTTAATATTTTAGGTTATATTCTGCAACAATTTTATTGTACACGAAGTAATTTTTGAAATTTCGAAACACTTTTTGTTCAGATCATCTTTATGGTGTATTGTGAATGTTGAAGGATTATTTTAAATATATTCATGCTGGATTCTACCTAAATCCGATGTGGGACTCAGATTGAAAATTGACTTGTTTTCTTTAAAATAAAATATTTTAGTATATGTAAATTATAATTTTAAGAAAATTTATAATAGCTATGTAAGAATTTAAGAATAATACGGGTATTTTATAATAAGAATAGCTCTGGAAAAATTAAATATTACATTACATAACTTTTTGAGTAAGCGAATTTCATATTAAAAATACAAAAGATTATAATAATTTATTTTAAATGTATAAGAAATTAAATTTTTATGTGTAAATATTACAAAGATACTCAAGCATGGGAATAACTGAAAATTATAAGTGATTTACAAATTTCTTTGAAAATTGGAAATAATATACTGAAGTAGATGGAATAATTAAAATTACTGAGACTAATATGAATTATGATGTGGTATAGAGTAGTACTCTGGATTCTTTGTTATTTGTCTGCTATGTAAATAAAATTGCAAAATTACAAGTCTCTATAGCAATATATTATGTATGTATGCAAATGATTTATTAATTATGTATTCTGACAATAATTCAGACGAATTTGAAAAAAAAAATCAAGATGGACAATGAAATAATAAGCAAAACAATAAATAAAATAATATATTAAATTTTATGAAAATTTTATAAAAACGCATCACAATTATCTTGGATTGATAGTTGATAGCAATTTTTAGTTCATACCAACTTGATATAAGAAAGCGAAGTAATAGTCTATACAGCACATATAAAATAAAATCAATAACACAACAACTAAAAATTATGTAAATTAGACATATTTATCAAATCGCTTACGATCTCTTAATTTTGAACACTATTCTTTCACTAAAAAGTACAGTACATCAACGTGATGCACGCTAAGCTAATAAACGCCAATGTATACATATTATATAGAACTCTGAAACCAGGAGTGTGTAACATTTTTTAGTGACGCATCATTACAATATAATACAATCTCTGGGAGGTTTGGTAAAGGCAGTTTAGAAAAATGTAAAAAATATAATCAACGTGTACACTAGTACTAGAATATTAAAAGATATTATTATGAATAATTCCTCAACATTGCAAATTTTAAAAAACTTTAAATCTAAAATTAATCGTTATCTTGAAACAAGTTTTTATTTTAAAATTTTTAATTAATTTTTCTTCCGCAAAATAAACTGCATATAGAAATTCGAAATTGTTGAAATAGACTTACATTTTAAAAATAGAAATAGACAACACTCATTTTAAAAATAATTTTTTTTAGTCACTTCAGTAAAACTCAAATTTTATTTTCTTTAAATCAAAAAACAATTTTCAAATACATCATGGTATCAAAAAATCATAGGTGTTCTTGTGACTGATTTATAATTTGTCATTTAATTCGATGATCTTGGTGCTTCTTAAAATATTTTTATCATTTTATTAATTGGCCCATTGTTACTTGTACGATAACATTAATAGAGCAATATTAAAACTTGAATGTGTAAATAAATCTCATCCTAGAAGTATGCAATTATGATTTATTTTCACTTCAATTTGAATTAAATAATTTTTAATTCGAATATACATGATATAAAAATTTATACGTCTTATTTTTAAATTAAAAAACTAATACCAACATATAAGAAATTAATTAATTAACAATTTTGAATTAGTTCCATTATTACTAGATAATTTACGATAATGGTGCGTTGAAAATATCAAATAAAATGATCAAATATAATTCTTAAAAATTATTCTTTTAATATTTCCTCAAACTCAATTTCTTCCCAAATATCAAAATATTTATGCAATTTTTATAATTAAATAAATTAATTTTCCCTCAAAAATTTAATTTACAATTAAATTTAATTATTATTTAATTTTTCTTACCATCAGAATTTTTAGTATACTAAAAAAACAAAAGAAACTTTTTTATTATCCTTTAAAATGAAAATCTTATTTCTTGGTTTTAATGAATTTGAGCAAACATTTTAATGTTCGGTTAAAAAAAAAAAATAAATTATTATCAAACATGTTATACTTTTTTTTTTGTATATGTATGTAAATTTAATTAAACTCATCTAAAAATATTCTTTATATAAAATCCTGTGTAATCAAAGGTAAAAAAATTTTTTGAATCTTTTCTGTAAATTAAATTCTATTTTTAGTAAAACCTATTACCATTTTACGCTTATAAAAACTTCATAATTTACTTTATTGCTTTCTTTTTTCTTTCCCTCTTCATTTTTTTTTTCTGTATTTTTAAATATATGTTTTTTCTTTTATAACAAAAAATAACAAGAATTTTTTTTTGCATTTACCTAACTATTTTTAGCTAACTGATTTCATTTTGCATTTTAATATTACAAAATCTTTCTTAATATTGCTAATAATACTTGCATAATATTTAGGATTTGGACTTAAATTTTTATATACAATGTAGCAGATTTAAATTTAAAATTTTCTTCTGGTCAATACAATAATTCTGCATAAATGTAAGTGTTATACATTGACAATTCTTTCTGTTTAAATTTAACCATAATTTTCAAGTCTTAGAAAATTTTCCATTTTCAAACTGCTTAAATTTGACAACAAGTTAAATTTTAGCTTTATAAATTATTATGAATATTTCTAGTACAAAATAGTATTTTTAAATATAAATATACTTGCTTCAAGATTTAAAGGATTTTAAGGTTTGTTAAATAAAAATTGGTCACTTAAAATTAAAGTTAAAGTTATTTTTTCAAAAATATTCTTATAACATTAGAACATTAAAATTATTCTTATTGAGCAGTAATTTCCAGATAATAACATCAAATTTAAGTTTTTGGAATTCCTTTAATTAATTTTCTCCACTTAATTATTTTAAATGTTAGATATTTTTGAGATTTTTTTGGCCGATGTAACTAAAAAACTTTCACTATATCTTATATTGTTGTTGTCTACACTGTTCGATGTTTTGTTATTTTTGACACTCAAGGCGTGCTTCGTTGGAGTTTTCAATGTCAAATTTATTCAGTTTTGGTTCATCGTAGAGACACTGCCAGTAAAATAAACAATTTCTCAGAACATCGTCAATCGTGTCAATTACTTTCATTTGCAAATGACAGTCATATGTAAACAAAACAATTTTTGTCAGTTAACATTTTATAATTCATAAATACAAACATATCTTTCATCTTACCTGTTTTGTTTTTCTACATAAAAATCAATTATTTTTAAGAATTAAGTTTTTCTAAACACAGTAACACATGAATAAACGCCCAAAAAAATTACAAAATTACAATCACTCACATTAGCAACCAAAATTGGAATTCATGACAGTGACGTCAAAAAGTATTGAAATTAATGACCTGATTTTAAATTGCCATATTGAAAAGTGCCATATTGATTAGAGAAATTTGTTTGATGCGCAATTAATTTCCATTTTTAACTTGTCAAAAGGTCATTCTTGCTGAGGTTACATAAAATTACTTGTATAAATCAGACAGCATCAATTACAGCTTAAATAAAACCAATATTGAATGCGTTATAATGATAGTTCAAATTAAATGTATAAAAAAAGTAATTTGGACACATGGAATTTATCACATAAAATGCATTCTTGGCCAACATTTACATGAAATTATTCATTGTTTCATTGATTAACATAAAATTACATTTGAATTTTCAATATTTTTCTACATTTTTCTTTAAATTTAAAAACCCTTTATGATAATTTCATTGTAAGCTTGTAATGATGACATCGAAAAAATATAATTGTGGTAGAATATATATAATATTGAATTAATTAGAAATTTCACCTAATAAGATATTTTACACGATATTTCAAAAAAAAAAAGAAATTTCAAATAAATTTTTGGCTTCTCTATATAGCTACCTAATGTAATATTGATGTTAAACAAAAATATTTTTATTGATGGTGACTTTATTCTCCTATATATATATATAATACATACATATGTATAGTCGGTTAAAAACTAAGAAGAATCCATATTAATGAATAGTGTCTTAGTTCTAACTGTAATTACTATATACACTTATATATAAATGGTGGCTATAAGCCTACCTATTGCATTGTAAAATCTAGTTCAATAAAAGTTTTGATTTAACTTTGATACTTGAAATTAATAATAATAAGAAAAAGTACAAATAAAAATGCAAATACGTTAAATTTACGCCTTTCCTTATATACAATGAGGAATATGGTATGTAAAATGCAATTTTTTCTTTTGTAATTAAAAAACTGAAAAATATTACAGCTTTTGTTAATATTACAATTGAATTGAATTAAAAAAAAAAAGTCCCAAACGAGCTTCTACGTAGATATTCAGTGTTTTAATTAATTGAAATCGGCACGCAACAATATGGGCGTCTATACACCTAATTGACATATTCAGCGATATAATTTCAATTGATTGAGTGATTAGGAAAAGAAATAGAACATTGTTTTGCATGAAAACCGTGTTAAATATTATAAAGATGTAAAAACAAACCTATAAATAAAAATGTTGAGTATCTGACGTTTATTTTTTTGATAAAAAAATACAAAGCCATCTACCAGAATAAATATGCGTAACTATTCCTTTTAACTATACTTCTTTTTTGCCATTGGTATATTTTTGGGTTGAAGATCTATGTAATTTTCTTTGTTACACAATGTAAGATACCCTCAAAGCAGAGCTCTTAAAAGCTTTTAATTTAAACTCATTTTTAAAATTAAAATTCAACTGCGAAGACTTAGGGTCATCACAGGAATTTATATAATAAACTAATTCGCTTCGAAATATTATAATTAAAAAATTTATTTTATTTTAAACTAAATATTTTATTTAGAACCCGTTCTATCGAATTAAATAATTCATCACTGACAATTTACATATCTATTATATAAGTATACATAAATAAATATACACAATTATATAAAAATTTCTTAGTGGACACTTTTCATTTGGAAAGAAAAAAAAAAAAAAATAGAAAGTTAAAAAAGAAATTGATAGTGACCTAAATTCAAACATAGACAATAAAAATGTAGAATTAATTTTTATTCCTTTCTATTAAAAATTTGGTTTTATTGTCCTCAATATAGAAAATGTAGAGAAAATATATATATATTATAATAAATAAATTTGCATACATATAAATACATACATATGTGCGCTAATTATTTTTTTTTTTGTTAATTAAAATCAGAAATAAATTGCAAAATTATTTAGCTAACAATTACGATGGAATTAAATATGTATTGCGAAATTTAGTTGAAAGAACATTTTGCAAAAATAAAAATCAAAATTTATTGTCTCTACATGATAGACATAACTACATTATACGTATATATACAGTGACGGCCTTAATTAATTATACTATTTTTAAATCGTTATTGTTGATTAATTAATTTACTGAATATAATCATAAAAAAAAAAAATAATTTAAATTAAAAGAAAGAATATTGATTAGAAAATATAGAGTGTAGGGCAAAATTATTTTCTGAAATTAAAAATAACCTAATTTTAAAAATGTAAATATATATTTGACATTTTTTGACAAGAACGTTTAGATATGTCAAAATTTTACTTTTATTAAATATTCGAAACTATTATTTTGTGTGATACTTCTATTTTTGTGTTCTTAAACAGAATGCACACATTAGACCCTTTCATAAACAAAGTTTATCCCGATTATATATCGAAAACTGCATTAAATTTGTGTTCATAGACAAATATTTCGCAATTAAGTGAAATCAGTATGAGTAGCGCACTTAAATCATATGAACTGTTTTGCTTTTATAAAATAGTTAAAAATATGTATATTGCATACTCGCCATCGTTATATTATTGCAAAATTGTGTTTTGTCGTTATTGTTCTTATTTGTCATGCATGTTGTTTTGCAAATTATTCTTATTCTGATTTCTTACGTTAGCCCATTTTACATAGAGAAAATCAGTACGTATTGTTTTCCTTTTTTCATTTATTTGTTTTGTACGAATAATTTCTGCATTTACTGTACGTTTGCTAATTTTCTATAATATACGTTTGATTTATTTTTTATCCAATAAAAAACTTTTTTTTTATACATTTCATTCAAAAGAAAGACCGTTTTCGATCGCAACGTTGAGAGTGAAATGTCATTTCACCTAAACGGTATAATAATTTCCTAATTATTTTAAAACCTTTTCAAAGTTAATTTACCTTTGTTCCAGATTTTACGAAAAAAAAAAATAAAAATTGGTATTTTTTTTTCTATTAGCTAATATCATTATAATTAGACGAATTTTTATTTCTTGAATATTTTTTTATTTTTTTTGCATATATGCGAACCATAAAATATTACATAAACACACAACGTGTGTGTAAGTACATACACATTATATATGTTAGTTTGTAAACTAATCCGACAACACGTATTTACATTTGTATATGATGTATGTAATGTATATATGTAACAATATATAGAAATGGAGGTTATTTATGCAATTGAATTTGGTTCACGTTTATGTTTTTCTAATTTTTTCAATTTTTTTTTCTTTCAGTTTTTCTTCTAATTAACGTAAACTTATATTGAAAATGTGGACTGGTTATAACCTCGAATATAATTGGATTTGAAGTAATTTTGGTCTTATTTTTTTAAGCTTACACTGTTAACATTTTAGTGAACAGGCGTTTAGTTTCAACAAAAAAAAAACATAAGAATAAAAGAAAATTCAAACAAAAGTTTGACATAAAATTCAATCGAAGCAGAATGCATTCATTATTTTGAATTTGAAAGAAAAAAAATTAGAACATTCAGTTGGCGCCAATAATTTCATTAAACTAATTTTATCTGTATTATATTAAATATACATATATGTATACTTGTTATATCAAAAAGTCTCTTTGATGTCAATCGTTCAATATTAAATAGATTAGAGAATAGAATACCCTATTAAACGTATTTATGTACATACATAATTATGTATTAATAATACATACATAAATATTAAACAAATACATTGTTATCACTTTTTGTGTGGGTCACACAATTAAAGGACTCAAATGTAGTGCAATTGCACAAAAATAAAAAAAAAAAAGAAATTCTGAAGAAATTTATTTTATTTAAAAGTATTTTTCAATATAAAAAACAAAGATTAATTCGTTATTCAAATCGACATGGTAAGTACTTGAAAATATAAAAACTAAAAGCGTTGAATGCTTCTTTTACAAATCTTTTTAATTTGAAAGCGCATAACTACTTGGACTTTCCCGAACAACTAATATTGAAGTAAAACTTTTACTCTTTGGTTGGTAAATGGCCAAATTTTTCAATTTATATTTTACTTGCATATTTCTGGGGGTGCACATTTCTAAAAAATTAATTTTATTTCAAATTAAACATAATATTCCTGGTTGTTCTAGAAACCGAGTAAAATGAAAACGATTATGTGAAATCAAATTGAAATGAGTTTAGTGTTCTAAATTTCATTCTTTTTTTAAAGAACTAAAATTCATCTTCGAAATGCATTAATTTAATTAACAAGTTTTGATATAAAAATTTATTATAAAAAAAATGTAATTTAATAGATCAAACTACTTAACATTCCGAAATGATGTTAGAGCAATCACGTTTTTTACTTTTGGTACTGAACCACGAAATTGCAAAGAAATTTGCTTCAATCATAATTTTTTGTAGGTAAGTGAAATTAAACTTAATATCTTTTAAACTTAATATCGCATAATTAATTAAATTCATTCGGATTTTTTTTTTTAAGTGAGCAATAAGAAATTTCAAAAATCTTCGTTACCTTTTAAAAATCACAAATTCTTAACTTATTCTTATACATACATATATTAATATGTACGAAATATTTACTTATATTATTAAACATTAAATATGTACATAGGTACTTGAAACACACAAAATCACCTTAAGTTTTATGAAACCTAACAAAGGTAAAAAAAAAGAAATAATAATAAAAACAACACAATTAAAAAATAAGAATCCAAATGTTTGTTTTTGAATAACAGATAACGCACATTACATTGTTTTAAAGCGCTTTCATGGTAAATTAAAGATAGATAAACATTTCTCCTAAAAAAAAAGAAAAAAGAAATTAATGAAAAAAAAAATAATCCTCTCTTCTAAAATAGTAAAATGTGCAATTTTCATTAATTTAATAAAAGTTTTCAGTAATTTTTTAAATAATTTTTTTTTTGCTTTTCTTTAAATAATATTTGTATAATGTAGAGTACTAGTTTGACAAACATGTAGGTAACATAAATTGTTTTTCTTATTTTGTTTTTACAGATCGATTTTTCATGAGACATTTGTTGTGGCTCTGTAGATGCGCAAAAGAAAGCAGACTACTACAATATTATCATCGCTCTCTCTTACAATTTTCTCTTTTAGGACATTTTCATCTACATAACATATAAAAAATGTTACAACTTATGTTATATCTATTTGTAATAATATCGTATTTTAAATTTATGCACGTTTTAAAAAATTTCATTGTTAAAACTTACCGAGTTTTCAAATGTAGTAAATATTTTAAAGTGTAGATATAGAACTTTTTGATAAAATATCCGAAAAGTACGTTGTATATATAATTTAAATCCGGTATAAAAAAATGTTTCCACACTTATGCATTCAATAATTCAGCTGACCCAAAGTCATTATATATAAAACTATTTGTTTAAAAATAACAGCTGCTCCCAAAAATCTCAGTAGATTTATCTCGGCAGTATCAAACAATACAGTAAATTTATTACATTCAAAACTGATTTGCTCTTTCTGTTATTTATTACATGTATATACATTATTTTTATATAAACTTGTACGTAAATGGTGTTTATCGCCACATGTTATTTACGATATAAAAATAGATTATTATGTAATTTACAAAAATTATTTTTTCTGCTTAGCAGCGCTTTATAAATGGTAAATAACTTAATAAAAACTGTTAAGGTTAGTCTGTTGAAACCACTGTTATGTTTTAAAAATTTTAACCAAATTTAATTTTCATAAACAATATATTTTTTAAAATAACTACTTATATAACACTTAATTATCTCACCAAGGTATTTGATATTCAACAGTAAAAACAAAACTTTGTAAAAAATTTGAAAATGTTAATTAAATGCTAGTCAAAAAAAGTTAATTATAAATATCATTTACAGTTTTAAAAATTTTTATAAGTATAAATCATAAATATTATTGTAAAAATTTAAGGATATTATTGTAAAAATTTAAGATTCAAATTTCTGTAATGTTTATGGATAAATTTATTATTCTTTCCAAAAATCAGAAATTTTTTTTTCAGAAATTTAGAAACTGGAAGCCGACTCATTTTCGTAAAAATCAAAATCAAGAACTTTTTTCTTTTTGTATTTTTAATAAGTATACAAGTTCAGTTCTCATAGAGCGTTCTTTATTCAACTCTAAGATTTCTAATTTTAGAAATTTTGTAATATTCCTATTTTGCACTAAATTAATTATCATCAAAGAACATTAATTCAAAACCAAATCTCGATGTTTTAAAATTTTTTTTATAAGAAAAATTACAAGTATTTGTTAGCTTTTAATAGGATCTGCATATACTCCATTATTTTGTATTTTCCTATATAACGATATATATTTTCCAGCGGTCACAGTTTTAGGGATAATGTAAAGTTCACAAAATTTCGTTTTACTTTTAGCAGCTTCAAATATACTTCGGTTGTATTTTAAAGATTGAATAAATTTTAAAACAAATGTGTAACAATTATACGTTTCCTCTTCGTAGTTATCAGCATTCCAACATGATAAACTGCAAACCTAAATAATATTAATGTTATTGAGGCAATCAAAATATAAACGAAGGTATTAAAATATACCGTTTCTAAAATAATGTCCCATTGTTCATGCCATGCTTCTGAAGCATTTTCTACTAAAAGAGATTGATGCCAAAGGCAATTTGCTATCCGTGTATTGTTTGTAGAGTTTCCATATAATGTTGTTAATCCTTTGGAAGTTAATCGGAGCCCGTCTCGATCAAATTCGTAAATAGTTCCTTTTGAGTTTGTAATCCCTATATGTAAATCCATTGAATTATTGTAGTCGCTGTAACGGCAAATTAATAATTTTTTTTTTTTATTAATAAGTAGATATATTTTTTTGTATAGCCGCATGAAGTTTATAATTAAAGTTCATTTGGTTTTACATAATGAGAATCAAAAATTAATACTTAATTACTTTAAGAAATCACCATTTGTCGGTCTCAAAACTATTGCACAGGGATATTCTTCGGCTTTGACGAATGGGTATGGTACGCGGAATGGCATTAATTTGCAACTGATTTCAATTAACTTATTATAACATATTGGACATTTTACTGGTAAACTAAAACTAAAAATTTTTGCAGTACAATGCTGGAAACATATTATTCCAGGATCACTTTTTATAGACGAAACCATCTTAAAATCATGCAATTGCTTATTTCCAGAGCTTCCTTCCTAAAAATATAAAAAAAAATAATTAAATATAAATACGGTATGTGGTACATCATTATCAATATTTACCGTAATAATTATTTTCAAAGCAACTGTTTTATTTTCGTAATCAAAGTTTAATCATTTAGTTTATTAATGCCTATACTATGCATATAGCTGCGTTTGGGGAAAGTATAAAATAAACTTGCTTATTACTATAGCAGAATAACTTAATTATTGCTAAAAATTATTTTTTAACTTTATATTCATTTCCCATATACGTTATGTATTAACGTATCAAAAGCCTTATGAAAGTAAGAATATTCCAAGTTGTTATATGAAATTCATATTCATTCTTCTCTTTCTACACATTCAAACACTGTTTTTTTTTTTAATGTATCATATGAATGCAAATAAAGCATGCAATAGCTTATTTCCACAAAATTTACAATAGAAATCTATATGCAATTTTATTTGCTAATTATTTATTAAAAAGTTGGTTTAATTTTTCATTAAATATTAGCAATTATTTTCATAGTATTTTATAAAACATAAATAATTTTCACTTGAAGATCTGTCATTTACTTTCACATTCTGTTAAAAAATCAGAATAACTGTCAGTTGTCACTATAGAAATAATATGCTTGATCGTGGAGAGATAATGAATACTCTCCAAAATAGAGTTGCCATAATATTATAATTGCATTATGACATATTACTAAATGAAATATGTTTCGAAATTAATTTTGAAAATAAAAAAAAGGTTAAATTATTAATTAAAATAAATATCAATATAATTATTAGCATATTTAATCAAATCATAGAATATAGCAAATAAATAAAATGGCAAATCATTACGTACATACTCACGATATTTAATTATTGACAAACAAAGCACATTGCAAATAATGTTATACAGATGATTTACCAATTGCAGTTTTATTTACCACTTGGGTCGAATGAAATGAATGAAAATAATTTCAAACAGAATAAGCAATATTTCTTGAAACAATTCTGTTAAAATTGAATTTCTGTTACATTTTCATTGTTTTGTGTTTTTAATAAATAACATTTTAACCCCTATTTTTAACAGTAAACTGTTATCTACTTCACACTCTCTTATATACGATATTTTCAAAATGTGACTTAAAAAAAAAAAAAAGAAAGAGAGCATGTAAAGTGTCGCTCTCTTTTAAAATTGATTTTGTCCTAAAATGAAAATAAGGGGTAAAAATACCGTTAAATTTTACCTTTAACGTTAGTTTAGCACGGATTGTAATTGTTGACGGTCGTTTTTTTTTTGTTTTTGGAAAAAAAAAATTTGGTTCCGTAAAAGTTAAAAAAAAAATATTGAAAGAAAAAGTAAAAAAATTGAAATATAAAAGAAAGAAGGAAATCATATAAAATAAAATTCGCTGGAAGAAAATTTTTCTTCTTCGGTTTTTTTTTATTTTAGTTTAACTTAAACACACGCTAGATAAATAATTTACTTTTTTTTTTAGTAATTCGGACGGAAACTTAAGGACTTTTTTGTCTTCTTTTTTATACCTTTTACATTTTATTATTATTATTTTCAATAGTTTCCTTTTGATTTTTAGTTTTCCTTTTTTCTAAATGATTGTTCTGAGGAGGTAAAAGATACATATTATGTACGTATAATTCCGAAACTTACAAAAGAAGTAATAAAAAATAAGATTTTTTTTTTTTGATAAAATTAGTGTATGTATAACATGGAAAATATAGTGATTCACTAAATAAAAATAATAAGTATATAAAAAAAAATCTTATGATAGTGTCAAAAAAGAAGACTTTTTAAAATAATATATATAAGTTCGAATCCATATACGTATATTTGAATTCGAGTTTGGTTTTGTGATTTATCAATAATAGCCAAACAATTTATTTCGTGCTTAATATTTGAATGGAAATTTGTGTTTCGCGCTATATTTAATTTTAATGTTTTTTTTATTAAATTAAAAAAAATTTTTATCAAAAAATTTTTAATCATAATATAAATTTCGAGAAAAATAAAAAATAAAGTGCAGTACTATACACAATACAATTATAATTGCATTGCATATTTCTAGGAAATAATTGTACGAAATATCATTTCATTACGGGCACATTTATTTTATAATTAGTAGTCTACTCTCTTTTGTTCATCCATTTTAAAATGCAATACAATATAAATTTTAAATATTAAATATTATTGTATATTAATTTAAAAACTCGGAATATTATTTACTACTTAAATAAATGCAAAACAAAACAAACTTACCTACATTTATTATTACATTATATGGGTTTTTTGAGTTTAAGATAAGATTGAGTACACTCTATATATATTAACTGTTATATATTTGTTATATTTTATTTATAATTAGATTTACAGTGTTCTCTAAAACATAAAAAATAAAATAAAAAAAGTCAGTGTTTTTGAAAAAGAATAAAAGTGTGTTACTTTTCTTTATATACATTTATAAAAATAATTTGTGAGCAAACAAAAAATTAGCAGCAAATAACAAAAGAAAAAAACAAAAACCAAAAGTAAAATTAAAAAAAAAATCATTTGACAACTTTACACACGAAAAAATTATATATATATATATATATACCTACCCACACACACATTTTAATGTATTGTTAAGCAATTAAGGATAACCTCAAAAAATAAAAAAAAGAGTAATAATATAATAACAATAATAGTAATAATAACAGTTATATATTTTGTATATACATAGTGAGAGAGACGGAGAGAGAGAGAGAGGAATCTATGAAAAAATTGTGTTGCTCAGAAAAAAACCTTATTTTTTTATTTTGTTTTACTTATTGTTTCATTTGAAATATAATTAAAACTAAGTTACAAAAAAAAATTTGATATTTAATAAATCAAATAAAAAAAATAAAATTAATGTATATAAAAGAAATAAAATTAAAGGAAATGATCAAAAGTAGTGTTGAAAAAAAGAAACCCTTTAATTTTTCTATACTTTTAAAAATTTCAAATTTATTTGCCTTCAACTAAACCAAAAAAAAAATTAAAAGTGAAAAATCATTAATTAAAAATAAAACAAAAAAGAAAAATAAAAAAAATGAATCCTTGCACCTAACGATATTCAAAGTACATAAAAATAAAACAAAAAAATAACCCGAAAAGGGAAAGAAAGAAAAGTATAAAAACAGAAAATACAAAAGGATATGCTGTCGTTTTAGCGGTATTTTTAATTTTTTAATTTATACATTATAATATTAAAACATATTTTACAGCTTACACTCGGTACATCGAAGGACATTTTTAAAAAATATATTAAAACACCCCAAAATGAAATTTAGTTTAAGGTTAATTAAATTTAGGCAAATTTATATATATATATATATATATATATAACTTAGTATTAAGTCAATGGAAATTTATTCATACAATTGCAGAACAGATGTATAACCTAATCAAAGAAACGAGTTAGAGGCAGAAAACTTAAAAAATTTTCTTATCTAACTGGACACGAACCAGTGACCTACCGCTTTCTAGGCGAAGGCTCTACCAACTAAGCTACAGAGATGTGAAGAAATTGCCGACGAATTGTCATTGACATTGCTTTATAATGCAATCCATATTAATTAGTCTTGCTCGAGCGTTTTTAATTGATTATTTCAAGACCTTCCAAATAGACTCATTAATTCTGCATCCCACTTTATTTTATAAATTATTCCTTTCTGATAACTTTCAAGTTTTTAAAATACAAATAAAACTCCTATAATATTTATACATCTCTTTACTTTAAAACACCCTTTTTCTTTATGTATTTTTCCTTAAAATAAAACTTGAAATATGGTCTTCTCTAGAATCTGTGTATTATAATTTTAGATTAAATTTCGATCTCAGAATATATACGTTATAGGAGATATACTTTACAGCGTGTTTTAGCACAAATTGTTCCTTATATCGACATTGTATTAGGGATATTTAAATATCTGTTACAATTTGTCAATACTTTAAACCAAGAGTTAACAACAATACGCCTAATAAGTAGCAATATCTGAAATATTTATAAATATAGTAAATTAATGAAATATTTTACATATCAGAAACTTCAATAACTAAGTCTTTGAAATTGATATTTTGTATTTTAATATTTCACCTAATTTGGCGGTGAATAATATATGAAATATGAATGAATACGAAATAATACGAAATAATACGAATTATTCAAAACGAAATAATAAATGAAACTTGGTAACTAATTTCACATTCATAAAATATATAGACATAATAATATATAAGTTTTGAAATTAAAATACATAATTATAACGTCATTATACAAATCATTCCTTGGGTCAAACTGAACAAGTCACAAAATTATTATTTTCTGTTTATTTCCATAAATAGAAACAGTAAAACAATAAAGTGATAAAACTGTTTAACAATGAACTCAAACTTAAAATTTATTTAATTATATACGTTTTCCCTTTTGCTCTCGACAAAATTAATTTTTTCACATGGCCACTATTCCTCCTAAAGGACGAAATACCCTCCTATATAAAGACTTTATGTAAAACGTCTCAATTTGTTTATTTCTTTTGTATATAAAGTTTTTTTTTTTGCTATTTATAGATATTTGTGAACTCAATAGTAAAAATAGAAATATTGCAAAAATGTCAAAACTTTTTTCTTCTTTCATCACAAATTTTCGTAATAGTTCTAATAATTATAATAAAAATCTATAAATATACAAATATATAATTACGAGTGTGAAAATATATAAACATATATATTTATAAATGTGTAATTGAATAATAGAAAGAAAATTATTACACTCTTTTTGGGACGATAAAATTATTTTTAGTAGAAAATTATAATATTTAAAAAAATATTTATTTATTTTCAAATTTTATATTTTCTCTTTCCTATAAAGCTAATTAATTTCTAACAAGTTCGAAAATAAAGATTTTTTTGGAGATTTTAAACTTAATTTTGTAAACTGTCCAAACTTAAATATTGAGAATTTAATGTTCATTTGCTATAGAACAAAATGGGAAGCCACCAATACTTCCACAAATGTTTCGTAACTGCTCATGTCATCTACACTTTTATACATAGTTTGGTGTACTTAAGTTAAGTCTGATAGAAATTTTGTTCATATTTTCTTCCCCTCTCGAGTTATCACCTATAAAAATTAGCCAAATTTCAATTAATACTTTTCAAAATTTAACTCATTTCTTTCAAATTTAGATATTCAGTTTTAATTATACAGACTTAATTTAACATACAATAATTAATCATAATATTAATATTTCACTTAATTACTAAACTTCTCAGTAAGGGTATGCAGTAGTAAAACGTATGATATTTAAGAGAATGTGATCAATAAATACGGTTTCTTAAAAAAATATTTTAAGTTTTTTAAACGAAATATGCTACTTTACAAACCATTGGTTTTATCCAAACTTATTAATTAATTTTTTTTATTAACTTTTTAACTTTTTCAATTATATTTTAATATTTATTGGTATATTGATTTTCTATCACACATCTTTTTACTGACTATACATTATAATATAATAGCTGAGGTATTGTTTTCATGTCAAAAATATGCCTATAAAGTTTTCAATCCATTATTCGGAGCAGTGAGAAAAAAAGAACTATGTAATTTTAGTATAAGATATGTATGTGTCGATCTGTATACACTCTTGAATCTCAAGTTCGGCTGAACTGATTTTTGTTGTCTGAACCTGATTAGTTCAAGAATTACAACCTCCAAACCAAAGTTGAATTTTACAGAGTTTTGATAATTCTTATAGAAAAATAATCAATATATATTTTCTTAAAGTTTCATACACATACATACATACATACACAGGTTCCGTCTCTATTCAAGTTATATGAAAAAATGATGTGTCAGTGGAACGTTTCTACAAATCAAATTTGCGTTTTTGCCCATATACAAGAAAATTATTTATCAATTTCCTCCAAATTTTATTTTTCAATACTGATTATCACAAGGAAACCAACTAACTCATGAAGATCAAGCTTAAGAAAATGGAGTTTTAATAGAGAGCGATTTTACATTTTTGACCATCGCACTTAACACAGTGAATTTTCCAAATATCAAATTTTGATTATATGTTCATAAACGGCTCAAAGGCAGAACTAATTTGAAAGCAGTATATTTATAAAACTGTTTTGAATTGAAATTTTTCTCAATGTGCCGTCTGTCATATGCAGACCACATGCGATTTTTGAACTTAAATTTGTTTTGAAAGTTGTTTTAATAGTTTGAAAAAACAAAATCACGGAATCATCGAATTTGAAATGAATTCTACATCATTTTACGTTCTCATTCAATGTTTTTATTTTCTGAATTCACTCTGTGTAAGCATTTTAAAATATTTTCAAAAATATAAATTGTAATTGAATTCATATATCTAATTTTAATTTTAGCATAACGTAAACCTGTATATATGGTCTACTTATACTTTTTATAAGTATGTATATTAAATTTAATTTGAAAAATCTTAATTATTTTTCTTACAAAAGTTTTTGAAATACATAGTATAGAAAATCCTCTATAAGATCCATAATAATTACGTTCAAAATTTTCTATATTATAATATTAAAAATTATTCCTTTTTCTCATAATGTTTTAATTATTGTTATTCATATATATGTATGTATGTACTATAATTTCTGAACATTTTTAAAATTTAATGTTTAAATTAAAATGTAATACAATTTTGTATAGTTTTTTGAAAAAAAAAAAAACTTGTATACTTTACATAAATTTAATTAAAATACATCATTTTTAAAAACAAAAATACATTTCAGTCGATAAGGATTTTCAAACATATTTTCATTAATAATTAGTGCTATAATGTGAGCTAATTATACCCAAGTGAATATAAAGTAGAATATGAAGTGAAGGCATATATACACATTAGCGAGACCGTCTAAATGTAATTTCATTAATTTTTTGTTCAGTTGAAAATCACGTTCTGTTATATACAAAAAAATTCTATTTCTTAGCTATTTCGATGTCTTTTTCCTTATATCCGGGACCCAGTTCTATACTTGATCAGCCTGACGACCTGTTGGAATTCATACCCAGGGTTGTCATTTTGGAAATTCCTTACAAAAACTGGTAACCTTATTTCCGTTTTGATAATTTGTTAACTTCTTATTTGATTTGGAAAAATTTCCCCGTAAATTCCCCAATTCTTATAGTGCTGACATTCTTTGAAATCACTAAAAATAAATGTGATTTCAAAACAGAAAAAATGTTGTTTTCGGACCACATTCTTCTTAACATTAAAACTAACACTTTTTTTAAGTAAAAATTCTTAACGAAAAAAAGTTTTCTTTTCAAAAGTAACTTGCTTCGTTTGAAACCCTGGTAACAAAACTATCCCCTCTTTCGCTGTTTCTCGTGCTCTGTACACCTACATCAATAATACAAATTTTTTACCTGGCATCAAGAGCTTTTTCCGTGTTACATTTTAGTACCCATAGAGTACGGTTCTGTTGTCAAATATAGTATGTATATAGATCCTGAGCTTTTTAATATTTCTCCGCAGAAATATGCCGATAACAAGCATTTTTTCATACAAATTTTATTTTTCTATAAACACTTAATCTTAATGTCAATTATCAAATTTCAAATATAATTATAAATATTATCTAAATATTTAATATTTACCTAATACAAATCCCCCACTTTCAATAACTAAAAAAAATTCGGTTTTATTTGGGATAATACGAAAAATTAAGGCCTTCAAAAATTTTGTACCTAATATATCAATTTTTTTTTTTTTTCTAAAAAACCAAATCATTCAAATTAGAAAAACCATATAGGTTTGCATATTTTTTTTCCCTCCATAAAATATAAATAGTCCCATCATACAAGTGCATTTTTAATTTAATTATACGTTGTTGGTTTTGACAATGTTCTATTTCAAATTTGTAATCCATATTTTATATAAAGCATACTTAACATTTTATAACGTAAACACATAAATATATACATATAGATATATATAAGTAGATATTAATATAAACATGCACTTTAAAATGTTATATGCATATACATGAGAAGAGAACAATTAAATTTTGTATTTTTATACCCTACATAGATAAAATGTAACAAATAGTGTCCGATATAAAATATCATTTAGTCGCAGTATTCAGTTATATTAAGAAATACAGTTGTTGTCTATAGGAAATATATGATTATTTGATAATGAAACAGCTAAAAAAAGATAATACTGCATAAAGTAAAATTACTGCAGAAACACAACTCACAAATAGTAAGACATGCTCAGCAATATAGAGCTTGCTGAATGAAACATTTTCATCAATATTTCAGTAAACTGCCTTATAGCCGTTAACATTATTTACGAACAGTTAAAAACAGCTCAAATTTCAGATATTTTCCTTAACAGAATTCTAGCCCAGCAAAGGCGGACAATTAAACGCTTATATAAGTTGGTGAATGAGTACTATATTAGCAATATATAATACATCACAAATTATACTTCAAACTATACCTCATAGCCCAACTCATAACGAAACTAGAATAAACCTCAAAATCAAAAACCTAAAACTTTTTAAAACCTTATTCCTAGAATCATTTATCTATTAGATATAATTTAAATACCATGATTTTCTTAACAAAACAGTATCCTTCATACAAATTCATAACGCAAATGATCAAATAACTATCTTGATGCCTTCCAAATAACAATTCCCATTTATTACCTTTTATTGACTATACCCATACTTATTCATCGAATTTCAAACTTTAATATATTATTGAATTCGACCATAAAAAAAAAAAATAAAACAAAAACCCCTAAAAATAAATTTTAATAATCACAAAAATGGATAATCTTCATACTAAAAGTCAACACTTCACTTTTAATGGGATATCATTTTTAAGACATAGCAAGCCGAAAAATTAAACTCCTGCGTATATTCAAAACTTGATTTTCCCACCCTCATACTCTCATTCATTTCCATATAATACAGTTATATAACACATAAAAATAAATACTTAAATATATATATATATATATATATATATAGGCATGTATTACTTAAATGTAAGTGTAGAGTGTATAAATGAGCAAGTAAAAACCCTATAAGTATGCTCATAATATAATATATTAACATATAAAAAAAATAAAAAAAAAAAAAAACACCAAAAAGAACAGATTGAATAAGAGATAGTAGTATAACGCAATGTAACAAACAGTAAAAAAAAGCATATTATATATGTATATATCAAGTGTGCATGTAAGTACCTATGTATAGAGACACTGCATATATGGAAATGAACTTACACTAAATGAATATTTTAAATTTGAGTACATTTTCATTTTTATGATGTTCATGTTCATGTGTACACAAAATTTTCAACATTTTATATGTGTACACATATGTTAGCTATATAGTATGTACGAGTATTCCATACAAAAAATTTTTATATTAAATATTTTATTTCTCCTTTATGTCACGCATATCGTAAAACAAGACGTATTATATATTTGAACGTGCATAGTATACAAGTATGAACATACATTTGTACAATCATACTAACAATATTTTATGAAAGTTTTTCTTGTTTTTTTTTTTTTTTTTTTACCCAAAATGTAAACTTTTAATATTTTAACAACGAAGAAAATAATGAATTTCTTGTTACAAAATTCTTACTTTTCAAAACTATAAAAACACTCTAAAAAATTATATACATACATACATACATATATATATATACTTTATTATTTTACTTTTATTTTTCATTCTGTTATGTGGTCGAACAAAAATGACAATTTATGTACATATTTAAGGATAAAAAGAAGTTTTGTTTTTAATTTCATAAAAATGTAGAAAAATCAAACAAAAAAAAAAAGACAATGCAAAAGTTTGTACATGTGTTTTTTACATTTTCCAGAATGCACACAAGTTTATCTAAAAAAATATTTATTGCCCCTTGTATTTAGTACATACACATGTACATACTTACTATTTTGATATTCAGGTAATAATAAAATCTCCTTAATTCTTAACTTCGTCGAGTGACTTTGATTGAACTTAATTCGATTTTTGTGTTGGTAAAATCAAAGGTGATGTTTTCGTAATTGCCATTGTATAATGCACAAGTATGTATATAATTACATATTATGTAATTGAAATATAATATTCGAGTTTAGAAAAATAAAATCAGTTTTGGAGAAAAATTGCATAGTTTTAGGATATTGAAGTATTTTCTTTTTTATTAAAACTTTATAGTCTATTTAATTTAATAACTTACTGCCGGGCTATGAAGCCAGGATTTTTTTAATGTATTCTCAAATATGGTAGAATATTTATGTGATACCATACTATTCTCAACAGTCCTGTGTCCTTTACCATAATGACATCGAATGATACTAAAGTAAAAAAACTGTTGCATTCCTCTGTCTAAATCAAATCAAAATATTACAGTTGAGAAAGCGATTTTACACTTATATTTAATAATATAATATTGAGAAGCTTTACTGATTGTGATGCAAAATATTGCGATATTTTGCGATAAAATTTGCCTTAATAATTTCGAACAATTTACACTTTTTTTTTGTAATTTTCTTATTGAATAATATATGATTTTTTAAACTAATTTCTTAAAATGTACTTATGTATGTATATGTATATGCCACATATACATATTCCAAATGAAAATTTTACATAATAAAAAAAAAAAGGTATCATTATTGTCAAAAATATAAAAACAGCTGTAGGTGGATATTTAAAATTTACGTGCGGTTAATCTCAATTTATTTAAAAATTTCGGATAATAACATTCTTAAACCTTATATAAGCTTTTCCATACATCCTGCGGCATCATTATTTAAGAATTTTGTCATCAAAATATTTATTTATATTTTGATTTGTTTTTTCACGGAATTTGAATTTTAATTTATTTTCTTGTTTACATTTTTGTATAATTCGCGTCAAATTTGAAAAACTCTCACACAATCTCCGATACATCAAATTTTACAAAAATTAAATTGAAATTTAAGTTTATTCCTCAGGCAATATAAATTATTTCATAATTTGATTTTCTTTTTGAATAAAATTAAAATTATTGTTTTATAATTCAATTAATTTTTTAATATGGGGTCTAATAATTGAATCGAAATATAAAAGTTAACAAATGGGAATTAAATTGAAATAACATGCTAAATCCTTGCATTGGGCATTGATTAATTCTAAAATATTTAATGTTTTAGTATGATTTTGTGTAGAAGTTAATTAATCTGATTATTTTTTAATTTATAAAGTCAATTTTCGTATATACATTCATATAAACTATGTATGAGCATATGTTTAGTATTGCACATGAAGGATGTTATTTTCAGTCAACACCTCCAGAAGATAAAATTTGAAAGCTTATTCATCCTACATCCTCTTTATTGAAATAAAGAGGAAAATTTCTTATATTATACATATATGAAAATTATATACGGTCATAAAAAGTATTATTTTCTTGAAAATGTAAAAAAAATCTACAATCTGTGTGTGCTTATGTGCCTAAATACCTAATATGTATATGAATTGTTGAATTGTTGAAGGAAAGAGGAAAATTCTTATTATATGTACATAATGTATATATGTATGTATATTATACCTGTACGCGATAAAAATTAACTTTCTATAGCAACGTTAGTAACGTAAATAATACTATCAAAATCGCATCGCCTGACAATTGAATTTTAATTTTTTTTTTCTCCATTTTTGTTGTTCATATTTATATTTTTTATGACGTGAAGCTCAATTTTTCATTTTCCAAAATAGATTTTACTTTTTATAGTATTATAAATTTCTCACTTAATCTGTAACATTATAGATAAAAAAGAAATATAAAGGTAGAATGTGAGAATAAAGAAATATATGTGTATATATATATATATATAAATAATAAAATTTTGATGAGGTCAGTACATAATCGACCGCTAAATATATTTAATATTTTCAAATTCTTACATCGAAATCTGTGATTTTCAATGAAAAGTCTACAAGAAATTGTGACTAATTTAAAATTTCACATACTTCCAGTTTTCAATAAATTCTGCTTGCAGCTTCTTATTCTTCAATATGTAAATTTCTAAGTAATATAAACCTCCAATGCAAGATGATTTGTCAATCTATGAATAATTCCTCTATAGAAAATATAGTAAAAAATGTTGAATTATAATGCAATAAAACCCAAAAACTAAAATTTTTAAGAAATAAATCATACCTTTGTATGTAAATTTTCACGAAAATCAATTCATATCCAAACAAACAGATCCAAAGATTGAGTGGTCCCTTGTTTAGAGCAGTTTTTCGTTGTCCATCACGGAAGAGTACGTTCTTGTAAAAATTTTAACATGTATATTTGGTACGATACCAAGGCCTCTTTTATTGTGTTCAATAATGTTCCTTTATGATTTTTATAACATGGAAAGTTCCTCAGTTGAATAATATCTATTTTGATTTAGTCTCTTAATTCTTAATATCCCAAAGTTGTGCCTCAATCAAAATAATTATTTTTCCTTTATTATTAAAGCTTAGTATTACCTGCGTCCTGATTTTCACTTATTCTGTACATGATGTTTGTATTTGTAAACAAAACCAAAAAAAAAAAATAAAATAAAAAAAATTATATTATTATAACGGGAAACTACTAAAAATTGTTATGAGAAGAAAAATAAAAAGATTTTGTTGTTTTTATTTTTAGAAATCACGCATTGTGTTCATCCAAACAAAATTTTATTTTGAAATTGGCATTAAAGTGCATATATATATACATACATATATGTATGTTTATGTACATAATATAAATACATAAGTTTATTTCCAAATGATACATACCGTTACAAGTTGCTATCAAATGTTTTCTTGTGGTTAAATTTATATATTTACCTTACATATTCCAGGTATCGACAACATAAACTCTGAGAAATTTATTTGGTAAACTTCTTTCAACCTTCTAAGATGTAAATATGGAAAAACTAAAACAAAGAAGTCGAATTTGTTTTTTTTTTCGAAAATCAAGAAAATTTTTAAGTTTCTAATATTTTTTGAAATTTTAAGTATTTGTAACATTTCATCACACAAACGCATATTTACACCAAATCTGCACATACTTACCTACATTGAAAGCAAATATGTCCTGTTAAATATATTATTTTGTGTAATTTTTTACTGTTTGGATTTTCGTATTTTTGATTTTGACACTTCACGCGAGAATTGTAATAGTTACCATTTACTAACCTCAAATTGACTAAGTTTTATTTGTCATCTAAATATGAGGTGACCGACGCCCGGAAAATATTACCAAATTATTAAATAATTCAAAATAAAGAATTAATTACATTTCACGTTTTGAACTTAATATCAACCTAACAATATCATGCTGTTTGACAACTCTATATCGTTTTCTTTTGTGGTTACGTGACATCTTTTAATTACATACATATATCGATCATCCGGCATTCAATGTACATATATTTTTTTATTTAAAATTTTTAAAAATTTTAGCAAATATCAAACCAATAAAATAATACATACTTAGTTTCAAAAAAATACTTAAATATTTTAAGACACATAACTAAATATTGACCATATCAGAATAAAATTGTTGACAACAACTTGCTGTCTACAGTCGTCGACAATTTGATATACATATGTATATATCTAAATATACATGCATATTTTATCTACGGCACATAAATTTAAGTAAAATTTATGTAGTATGGGTAGTATGTTATACATACACGTTGATTTAGAGTTCATAACAATTGCTAAAATATATTTATTTATATCCATTTATATAAATTAATATTCATCGTCATATATTAAATAAATTATCTCGACGGTATTGGGAAAAAAATATTTATACATACATACATATATACATACAAGAATTTATTACATATAGTTTTGTAGATTGTAGATTACATATAGTTACACACACATACAGTATATATATTTACGCATAACTTTCTAAATTAACGAGAAAAATTACAGTTAAAAAGAGAAGGAAAAATTTTTATATATGTATGTACTAAATAGCATAAATTATGAATCGAGAATCACATAAAATATTTGGGACATATCATTATGCAATTTCTATAGAAATCTAAATATGTTAATAGTAAACAAAATGAAAAATGGTGAATTTTAAGACAATAAAATATAAAATTCAAGCCTTAGCTAAAATCCTGTACTTTGTTTCATTTTCCTTCTATATAAGCTTTGTTCTTCTTCTTCTTCTTCTTCTTTTTATTTTTAGAAATCAAACAAAAGAAAAACAATTATGTATGTACAAATATGTATGTATGTATATGTACATAAAAAATAAGTAGTGCTTCCACCTAATTAAAATTTTCTATAGAAAAAAATATTATAATATTTTTTTATACGTATAATAAGCACTTAAAAATGAGAAATTGTTTATTTATCTTTTCTAAATAAACTTATTTAAAATTTTTTACTATCTATTTATTTAAATGGCCAACCATATAAACATATTCAGAATACATAATTAATTTTTGTATATATGTATGGGTACATAGTTTAATATGTAAGGATTATTCCATTTTTCTTTACAAAATTAAAAATAAAATAATTTGAATTTAAACTTAATCTTTAAGATTAAAGTACAAGTTCAGTACTTGCAAAATTTCATGCCTATGTTGTTCCAAGCACATTGATATATTAATCTCTAACAGTTGGTTGTACTGTATTTGTCTATAGAGGAGGATGAGAGGGCAGGCCGGCTACTGTGGGAATATAGGGCGGTAGCCCGCTTTGGACTTGATTGCTTCAAAGGAAGTTTTGTGGCCTTTTTCAAGGTCTCAAAGCTCCACGCCAACATAATACTAAAACTTGTCCGGAGTTTGAAAATATCACTCATGTATATTGACCGAAAATCAAAAAAAAAATTTTTGGGTGTAGTTGAGAAAGGCCGAACGGCCTCAGTTCAAAGGAAAAATTTAGTTTTTTTGGCAAAATATTAGCCATATTTTCTCCTTTTTACTATTCCCCTAAACAACTTGACATTGGAGCTTTGTGAATCAAAAATGGTCATCTCGAAAACTTCGTTTTGGCTTCTTAGAAGCAAAAGTAATGTAATATATTATGTAAAGCTTTAAAAGATATAAATTTTTGTATACTATTCAGCCGAATCAGTATACGGTCTCCGAAAGCTGTAAAATTAAACTTGCGAAAATTATAAATAACTAAATAGTAGGTGGACGTTAGTTAAGCCTAAGTTGAATAAAAAAAAAATTAATAAATTCAACAGGATGATATTAGGTTTGCATTTGCCTTTTTCGCTTCGTTTAAGTACGTAGGAACTTGCCCGAAGAACTTCACACTAAAATGTGGAAAAGTCAAATTTAATTTAACTTGCTTGCTTGCTTTTCTAACAATTTTATTTGGTGATTATTAAAATTGAATATAGGTTTTCTATTGAGAAGTGTAAAATTTTTAATAAAGAGTGATATTTTGACCGGCAAGTTACCAATGACAAACTTTATTGAAAACTTGTAAGCTCCGCCGTTACACATTATTTTTTTTTAAATATAAGCTTAAATTTCCTTTATCTATACTTTTAATACAAGTTTATACTAATAAAATAATTTTTTTTTAATTTTTTTTTGCCTCATTTCATTTTAGACAAGGAAATATGGGATTTTATCAAACTGGTTTTTAATTATTTTTCTATAAGGAAGTCTCGATCCTATATAAATGTATATGTGAATGTATTTATAATAAAAAACATATGCGTTTTCCAGGAAAATACACTTTAAAATATTGTGATTGTTAAGCCTTAAAACTTGCCCACTCACGGCTTTATTTTTCATTCAATTAAAAAAATAAAAAACAAACAGAATTGTGGAAAAAAAAGAGAAACAACCATAAAGAAAATTGAATACAAATGGTTTTCTAGAATTTAGGTTAAAAAATACTTTAGATTAGTCAACGCCACCTATAAAGAAGAAAATAAAACTTAAATTTTTTTTAAAAAAAGACTAAAACATTTCCAAAACTCAACTTTATTATATACAGATAAAATTTGGAAAGATTTATAATAAAAATATCGTTAATAAAAGAAAAAATCCATTTTAAGGATTGAATAATAAAGTACTTCTGTTTATTTTGCCTTAGTTTTTCTATATAAATGTACAAAAGAGAAATACTTTTAAATTAAAAGTTTGTTATGAACTGACGATACCTTCTTCTCGCAGAAAAAAGGAGGATTTTATTTTTAAAAATTAAAATAAACACACACCCACATGATCTCAAATAAAATTATATTTTTTTTTTTGCTATGAAATTGTGAAATTCGCTGTTTAATTAATTTTATAGCGAATAAGAAAAATGAATTTTTTATCGCTAATTATCCTAGTGGAATGCATACTCGTTTAATTGCTATAAAATAAAGTGAAGTGTGAAGCAACGTACATACAAATAGAATTAAAAAGGAACAAAAAAGAAAAAATAAAAATTGAAAATAGTTTGAGCAGAAATGTCTACAGTTGCAAATGTTCAAAAAATAACAATTGATACTAAGTTTTTAAAAGGATTTGATGTTCAACAAATCATTCTTCGAAATTTTATAGAAATTAAAAGAGCGTGCTTTATAAACAAACATTTTGAAATCGTATCTATAATACACTCTTTAGGCACTTACACGATAGCAATAAAAGCAACAGTTACCGATATCAATTGTAGTAAATGCAATAGTACAATATCAAATACAGTAACAAAAGAAAATAATCAAACTCACCTAAAATTAACACATGAGAGCTTCTTTAATATTCAACAAAATATTTTATTTAGGATCAATAACCGATTTGTTTTTTATACTAGTTCATTTTTGATCTTAATTGTATCACCAAAAATAATATATAAAATGAATCAATTGAAAATACAATGGGAAAAACAACAACAAGAAAATTATACAAATTTTTCTAAATTAGATACTCGAATTGTACAGAATCAAGAAGAATTTGAATATGATTATCGACGACGATACCATCACAATCTCACCAATTTAAAACCTATTAAGTTTATTAAAGTGCCAGAATGCAAACTATCAGATAATTGTGAAGAAAAGGAACAGCAAAATTTACATCAAGTTTATGATAAACACCAAAAAGTTGCATTATTAAAACAAAAAAATTTCGAAAATAATGAAAATAAAAGAATGAAATTATCCTTGCCTAATAATAATACCCGAAATAAACTGAAATCAGCAGCAGTTGTTAATATAATAACAAAAGAAACAACAACGAAAAATAGTACAATTAGGACATCCGTAATAAAATCTGTCAACGGTGACAACTTCTTTTCGAAAACAATATATTTACATAAATCATGGTTATTTGGTTTTTTACTATTATTGTCACTGCTGCAAAGTGGTAATGCTGGCTTTGCTTGCCTTAGTAACCCATGCATATTTGGTGTTTGCATCGATGGATTAAATAGGTGAGTTCTAATTGATACACGTATTTTGAAATCAAAAGTTCATAAAACAATACATCAAACACATAAAACATTATGCTCTAAGCTCAAATAAAATATTCATTATATAAAAAATTGGAAAAAGGTTTTTACCAAAAAAGACGAAATCTTAATAATAAGAATTTTTCCAACATTCATTGGTATGTTCCTGATACACGCAAAAAGAATTTCAATGGCACTTAATTTTTATCTTCTATCAAATTTCACAATCGTAATTTTCGAGTTAGAAGAAACCTTTCTAAACAATTTTTCATAACCTAAAATCGCCACATATGGTGTAGATGAAATTTTCAGAGCAGTATAAAGTTCGATGTTACAACAAGTCACAATCACCATATAAATTTATTGTGATCTAGAGCAGTTCTCTCCTAGTGAACTGCTAGAGATATAGCTAGTTCCTATATAGTTTAAAGAGATCTGTTGCTCAAAATGCTCTAAATTTTTACTAATAATACATTTTTCGATAATTCAAGGTGATCGATAAGTGAAGGTGAAAGTTTAAAATTTTATTCTATATTTAATCAAGAGCACACCGAGGAAATCTCATAATACATAAATATGATTTTCTGCAATTTTGTATGTCTACTTCCACTTTACCTTTGATGCATACTCAATCAAAGGAACGAACCCGGATTTACCGATCATTGTACACAGCCATTGCTTAAAATATTTAAGACACAAACCTCTTATAATTACACGAAAATTCGTACAAATCCATAGGGCCTGCCTATACTTACCCCAATCCAGGTGTTAATTACTTTCAAGTATCGTATTTAAAGTAAATCTCAAAATCTTCATACTGCGAGAGAAATCAGTTAATAACCATATTTTTAGAAGAGAGAGAGACTGACCACAACATGTCAAGATTTGTTCCTCAATAATAAAAGAAAATTTTTCTAATATTTTCACAATGTTTTGTGTGTTTTGCCAATGTAATTTTAGTGATATGAAAATATTTTTAAATTTTTATATTACACGCATTAGTAATTTTGTGAACATGCAGTTCTTTTATCATTGTAATAAATAATGTCAATATCAAAAACAATAAAATTAGCATACACGTATACATAAAAACATCCGTAGGTTTACCATACCTACATACACATATATAATTTATAAATTCGACATTAAGATTATAAAGTATTACCATATTTTTAATTTTTATTTGACACATAAATTCAATCGAATTTCCTTTTTAATTTGTTTATCATAAATTGTATAAATTCTTTTTTTTTTTATTACACAACATCCGTCCCCAAATTCAATTAATTATTTTTAATTTAATATATTCTCAAATGTAATATAAAAATATATAGAAAATTTGAAATGAAAAATAATGTTATTTTTATTTTTTATTCTTCGTTCTTTTTTTTCTGGAATTATATGCTTATTACATGGTATGATGTCAAAATATGATTACAATCTACATACATACATTGTAATATCGGATCAAAAAACAAAAATATTTCCAATTTCAACGAAACATGATTTTTTTGAATTTAATTTAATGGTAACAATTGCAACAATATTGGGAAACAATAAAAACAATCGCAATTCACAATAATCTACGCAACGCTACGAAAAAACATCAAAACATCAACAACCTAAACTTTTTCCTTTTTTTATTTATTTTATTCATTTTTCGTTATCTAAATTATTTAAAAAAAAAAAAACTTGTAAAACATTGGAATTTTCCCATAAATTTCAAAAAATTTTGTTATCTTAAAATGTAAAAAAATTTTTAAAATATTTTTTTTTATTATTGGTAATATTTTAATTTTCTAACTTTTATTTTTACATAATATTGAAATGGAATATCGAATAATTTACAACCGGATTATTATTATTACATTTTATTTTTGTCGTCATTTCATTGAAAATTAATATTAAATAAATAAAATAAAATTTATTTCGTATATTCTGCGCGTTATTTACACATTTTTTTTTTTCTAAAATACTTTTTGTGCTTTATACAAAAACTTCTATACAAAATATGCATACAGTTCATATTCATGTTATTGTATAGATGGGTATACTGGTGTACAGTGCCAAACGAATTGGGATGAATGTTGGTCATCACCATGCATAAATGGTGGAACCTGTATTGATGGTGTTGCATATTATAATTGCACATGTCCTGAAGGATTTTCTGGTAAGTTAATTGAATTTTTAAAAAATAAAAATTTATTCATATGTGAAGTAATTTTTTAAAACTATAATTTTTCTATATAATATTATTTTGTCCGTAAATAATCAAAATATTATGTATATATACGCTTTATATGTATATAAAGCCACCCCAATATTTTCAATGTGGATTTATTTCTTTAAATGGTAATATTACTCGTATATACATACATGATAATATCATGTATGCATAATATTAAAATTAATAATAAATGCATACATGACGCACAATGCGACAATAAAATATGAAAAAAAAAACGAATAGAGCAATTTATTACATGTATAAAAATTTATGAATTTTAAAATATAACTTTCAATTCTGATTTTAATTGCAATATAAAAAGCATCAAAATTATATAACTGAATAAAAAATTTTTCCAGGAAGAAAATTCAGTAAGACCATAAATAATATTTATATACTCGTATATATGTAATAAAAGAATTGCATAATTTGTTATGAACCTTATTCATATATGTTATGCTTCAGCAGGCAAATTTTTTAAAACTGCGATCTAATATCAACTTGAATATTATACAATATTATTTTAATTGCTACTATTCTAAATAATTTTGATTGTTGATGATAGAGGGGATCGGGTCATTATTACGTTTTCTTATAATTCCAAAATTTTAATATACTGTTATTCATCATTTATGTACACAATTTCTCATATTTAATAGGGGCCAATTGTCAAGAAAATGTCGATGAATGTTTATCTAATCCTTGTCAAAATGGAGGCACTTGTAAAGATCGTAACAACGGATATACTTGTACTTGCCAACCTGGTTACTTAGGGACACATTGTGAAGTTGATGTAGCTGTTTGTGATACAGGTAAGTTTTTAGTTCTTAAAAAATCATTTAATTTTTAATATTTAAATAAAATTATATGTTTATAGACACATTCATAAATTATATGCATATATACATATTATGTTTGAAAATTTGACTGCAAAAATTTTGAAAAACAATAATGAAATTATTATATATAGGTACAGGCGCTAGATGTCACAATGGTGGTGAATGCATTGAAGGACCCGGTTTAGAATTCGATTGTAAATGTGCTCCCGGGTGGCATGGACGCATTTGTCAACATGAAATCAATGAATGTGAATCATCGCCATGTCAAAATGGTGGTGTATGCGTGGACAAGTTAGCTTCATATGTGTGTGCCTGCCCAATGGGTTATACGGGAGTAAACTGTGAAGAAGAAATATTAATATGCGCTGATAATCCTTGTAAAAATAATGCTCTTTGTTTAATGGAAGAAGGAGTACCAACGTGTTACTGTGTGCCAGATTTCCATGGCGAAAAATGTGAATTCCAATATGATGAATGTCAATTAGGTCCCAAATGTACAAATGGAGGAGTATGTATTGATGGTGTAGATACATTTACATGTTCATGTCCTCCAATGTTAACGGGAATGTTATGTGAATGCTTAATGTTGGATGATGATAGCTTAAATTGCAATTATACAATGCCATCAACTACCTCCGTTAAACCAACAACAATAGCAACTACAGTAAAAATTACTACAATTGCAACGCAAAGCACAAGCATTTCAGGGGGTACAACAGTAGTAACAGAGCGTATAACAAAACCGCCGCCACCTACAATTGTAACGACTGCCAGACCAATGCAAAAGCCGGTGACAATAACTTTATCACAGCCTGTTAATTATTCGGAAGAATCAGTTGATGAAACAACGGAAGCTGCATCTGTAGATTCTGGTGAAGGTGACAACCATATTTTTTTACACAATATTAAAACGTATAAACATATTTAACACAGTTAATCAAAACGAAAACACAATCCGAGTCCTCCTTCAACTCATTTTAGATTCATTCATAATTCTAGTATATTGGTTTTATTATTTTGATTTTACTTGTAAATTTTTCATTAAAAAAAATATGCTCATTTTTTCCATTTGCATATTTAATTTAGGTACGGCCACAATACATAAATCACATTCTTTTGGTTTATTTGTGGAAGGAGGAATATTAATTGTTTTATTTAAATTTCTATAAAAATTTTTTATAGCTGCTAGAGTAAGTAAAGCTTAAATGTACAAAAATCGCAATCATTTCGCAAATATGCAATTTTGTAAATACATTCATACGTACACATTTAGTTTTCACTTGTAAATTTTATATTACTTTTCACATAAAATATGCAAAAATATATAAAAAAAAATATAATTTAACAGTTATTTACAAAGAACAGCTGTACGAATTCATTGCTTCAAATCAGAAATGTCAAAAATAATAATAAAATGTGTACTTGAATATTTTAACAAATTTGATTTGAAAAAAAAAAACAAATAACTCAATTTTTTTTCAATGCATTTTTAATTTTAATCCGACACTTTATGAATTTTTCTTGTATAATCCCAACATGATTTTAACATTTAACGAGCTACCAAGCAAAATTGCTGCAGTATAAAATTTGGTAGCTCGTTATTGCAGTATAACAAATGTTTTTTAACACTTTTTCTAGCAAAAACAAATGTTCGATTAATTTAAAACAAAATCCAGAAAAAAATTTTGGGTTGTCAGTAATAAGAAAGTGCATTCATACAACATATTTGATACAATATACATACTTATATATAGCAAACTTACATAAATCATAGAACAAAAAAAAATTAATATTCCCCCCATTTACAAATTAATCTACTTAAAATTCAAAAACTTATTAGTGCCTAATTAATTTATTTGGAAAGCATTATTTAAAATACCACAGTGCGTATACCATTAAATAAAAGTTTGTTTTGTTGACAACTTTATGGAAATAATTGCAGAGAGTTTCTTCAAAAACAAGCAAAAAAATTATTTTAATAAGCAAAAAATTTTTAATATTTTCGATTTAGTGCATTTAAGTGGTTCAATTAAGAACTTTACTACATATACGCATAGCATTCATGTTGGAGCAAAAATAAATATGTATCATATTTTTTATTTTACTGAAACAATTTGAAATTACTTGCTATTATCACACACCTCGCAAATTAAATTTACTTTATTTACAACCATTTTTTCCCGCAATTTTGATGCTTTATAGTTTCCGCAAATCCTAAAAAGAAAATAAAATCCAAAAAAAAAAGATACAAATTAGTTATTTTATAACAACAAATGTATTTTTAGCCGATTACACCAGTACTTCAACTTCTGCTGAAGATCATAGCTGGGCGTCGGAAGAAGATACGACGGATTCGCGATTCGACAAATCAGAAAATAATGGAGCAGATACAATTACTGAAATCACTTCTTCTAAAGAACCATCTTATAATGGGTTGCCCGTAACAACTCAAACATCACAAACTACTTTATTATATCATCCAACAACAGACAAAACGGTTAAATACGATTTAACGTCCTCCCGTCGACCATCTTGGTCATCTGCAGGAACCACTGCAACACCATCTATTACCCCAATCGATTCGGGAAGTCTGTTAGGTGAACATACTGATGTTTTTCCATCAATCGTTAAAACTACAATTTCAACACCATCAGATAAATCTTCTAGTTCATCATCAGAAGAAGGATATGAAGTAGAAGAGGAAATAACAACATCAAAAGTTCAATACGAAATTGGTATGACAACAACTATTAAACCATTCTTTATTGATTACCCTGATGTGTACGTTACAACAACATACACAAAAGATTTAGATGGAGGGCCATTTACAACATATCGTACACCTTTCCCTCCACCAACTCATACAACTGTACGACCATCAGTCACAGCATTACCTCCACTTGTGACAACTAAACCGACACTCCGACCGCCCAGACCATCTGTTTCAGTTGAAAATGATATTGAAACTACAACCATAAAAATAGATTCAGAAGAAAATGATATACTTGAGCCGTCATCAGCTCATACCGATGAAAGCTATGAATCAGGTATTGTCAGTGACGAGAGTGTAGAAGCGATTGCAACAACTACATCAACATCTACATTTACACAACAACCTACAATATTAATTAAGCCAACAACATACCCATCACACTCAGTGCACCGAACGACACCAACGTCATTTACTCAACGTACTACATTAAAACCCACACAACCAACATATAAACAAACACTAACAACCTTTACGTCTTCGATATTAGAACAACAAACAACAAAAGCACCTTTTTCTGATAATATGTTTACCTTACCAACATTAACTACAACAACACCAACAATTAAACATGCCATTTTAGTTTCAACGACATCACCAACAATATCAGTACCGAAAACAACACCACCAGACGATAGCAGTATTAATGAAGGAAATTATACTGTAGCACCAGATTGTGTTAAATTAGGATGCTTTAATGGAGGAACATGTGTTACAACTTCTGAGGGCTCTAGGGTAAGAAAATTTTATCCCTTAAAACTTTAAGACCAAAAAATAGAATTTATTAAAAAAATCATATATGTATGTATATATATATTGATATTCAAATTGTCTGTCTTCATTTTTGTTAACAGTGTGTATGTCGATTTGATCGTCAGGGACCTCTATGTGAAAGTCCAGTTGTAATACAAAATGCAGCATTCTCAGGTGATTCATATGTCAGTCATCGTATAAATAAGGATATACCAAATCATGAAAGTTTGGAAGCAGTATTACCAATGCATATTCAGCTCAAAGTTCGAACACGTGCCACAAATGGTTTAATAATGTTAGCTGCTGCACAAGGCACAAAAGGTGGTCATTATATGGCATTATTCTTACAAAAAGGTTTATTGCAATTCCAGTTCTCATGTGGTTTACAAACAATGCTACTTAGTGAATTAGAAACTCCAGTTAATACTGGACATGAAATAACAATACGTGCCGAGTAAGTTAAAAGTTTTTTCAAGTATTTTAATATCTGTAATACGAGTATTCATAAATACCTACATTTTAATTAATATTTAATTCTTACTGGAAAAATATATTTTAGAATGCCGACTTAAATTTTAATATAAATAGTTTGGAAAGAATTAATTAAAAATATAACATAAGTCAAAAATTAAAATCTTAAATGAAAATCTTTTTAGAAATCAAATGAAGGATGTTATATTCTTACTTATTATGTTCTTCACTCACTCCATTTAAGTCTCATGCAAAATATAAAAAACCGAATGTTTAATT
Organism: Condylostylus longicornis; assembly: GCF_029603195.1. Classification (NCBI taxonomy): domain Eukaryota; kingdom Metazoa; phylum Arthropoda; class Insecta; order Diptera; family Dolichopodidae; genus Condylostylus; species Condylostylus longicornis. The sequence goes on from NW_026578006.1 coordinate 1,080,026, forward strand.
TTTAATTTTTTTTTTTTGTTTTTTACTGGCTGAGCAATTCCAAAGAAAAATTATGTTGGTACATATGGTAAATTAGAAAACAATCTCAGATATAAATTAAAATACAATGTACATGCAAATACATATACATACATACACACATGTGTTATACTGTTGTACAATAAAAAGAAAATGACTCCATATTTTTTATAAATTGTAAAGTTGTAACAAATTTTATTAAATTTTGTTCTATATATATTCTGTTTATATTATGCAAATAAAATGTGGTTTTATTATTTTTCAATTTTGAATAAATTCCAAAAAAAAAATTATTACTATATATACAAGTAATAAATACGTGTATGTATACATATGTGCATACATGTGTATTGCAAGTACAAGGAAATTTTTTCAAACGTTCATTCAAATTTTTTACATTTATTACAAAATACGATTGTTTTTAAAACCTGATCGAATTCTTACATATGAACAAAAACTAAAAATTATGAGTTTCAAAAAGTTGACGTTATTTATTTCGTTCATCTATTTAATTAGGCCGAATATAATTTGTCTATATTATTCAATTTTTGTATATTAGATGACATTACAGGCTCATAAATTATTTCTTATTCGTGAGTTGCAATAATTGCAATATTATTAGCAAATGTATATCGGCCATTTCATGCAAACACTAGTTTCGGTATCAAAAGTTAACTGATTTACACATGTATATATATACATACATAAGATTCGAGCAGTTAAAAATAAGGCTGGGTTTCCCCCAATTTTAACAGTTAAAATAAATTTGCATGATTTTTCCTATCATCATTTTGAAAATTTTAAATGTCGTCTGCTATGTGTTGTTCACATCAAATTTTGTTATTTTTATGTCCGAAAAAAAAACATAAAATTGATTACATATAAATCTTTTAAATTGAAATAACCAAAAGTAAAAGATAACATTACAGCGTATATGTATATATACATATCTACGCATATAATATTATTAACTTACATTAAAAATTTATTAAATTTCAAGATTAGCTACAAAAATAATAACTTTTTAATGTTGCTGTATATACTTTATTTGATTTCAGATTAGATTTTAGTCGTAATTTCACACATTGTAATGCTTCATTACTTGTGAATGATACCTTAACAATGTCTGGTGATCAACCAACATGGCTCAAACTGTTGCCAAATCGTATGCATATTGCTGATCTTATATTAAATACTTGGTTGCATTTAGGTGGTGCACCTCAAGCGCCAATTGGTTTAATTATTGAACTGCCGCCAGCACAAAGTGGAACTGGTTTTACTGGATGCCTGCATTCTTTAAAAATTAATGGAGAAGAACGTGACATATTTGGGTAAATCCTATAGAAAACTTTATTTCTTTTAGGTTTTCCTATAAATCTTCTTATATAACTATCTTCTTTCGTGGAGATATTTCTTTCGTTTTTTTCTATCTAAAACAAATAATTAAAATTAATTCTTTGTTAATAATTTTATAGTGATGCGTTAGATGGTTTCGGTATAACAGAATGTGGATCATTAGCTTGTTTGTCAAGTCCATGTCGTAATGGTGCTGCGTGTATCAAAATTGATACAAAAGAAGTAGATGAAAATGGTCAAAAACAGGAAAAATGGAAATGCAAGTGTCCATCTGGTTATATGGGATCAACTTGTGAGACTTCAGTTTGCGAAGATAATCCATGCCAATATGGCGGAACTTGTGTTCAATTCCCTGGCAGCGGATATTTATGCTTATGTCCATTAGGAAAACATGGTCATTACTGTGAGCACAGTAAGTATAAATAATTCAATACTTATATGTAGTCTCTTATTAAATAATTTCTATTAAACTTTTGTAACATATTCCTAAAAAATTACTTCGAAATTTTTTAAATTTATTTGTACTAATAATTTATTTTAAAAAAATCCTTTAGATCTTGAGGTGGCCTTACCATCATTTTCCGGGAGTGTAAATGGTCTTTCTTCATATGTGGCATACACAGTTCCAATTCCATTAGAATATTCATTGGAATTAAGTTTTAAGATACTGCCACAAACCATGTCTCAAATTTCTTTGTTGGCATTTTTGGGTCAATCCGGATATCATGATGAAAAAAGTGATCATTTAGCAGTTAGTTTTATTCAAGGGTACATTATGTTGACTTGGAACTTGGGAGGTGGACCACGTCGTATATTTACACAGAAACCTATAGATTTTCGTTTAGATGCTCCACGTGTACCTTATGAAATTAAAGTAGGAAGGATTGGCCGACAAGCTTGGTTATCTGTTGATGGAAAATTCAATATAACTGGTAGATCACCTGGAAGTGTAACCCGAATGGATGTCATTCCCATTTTATATTTGGGTGGACATGAAATTGTTAATTTCAATACACTTCCACATGACTTACCTTTACATTCTGGCTTCCAAGGATGTATTTATGATGTTAGTTTAAAATCAGGGCAAGTCACAGTACCATTGCAAGAGACAAGAGGTGTTAGAGGTCGAGGTGTGGGACAGTGCGGAACTAGAGAATGTCATCGTCATGCATGTCAACATGATGGAGCTTGTTTACAACATGGAGCTACATTTACGTTAGTTCTATATGACAAAGTACTCTGACATTTTTTTATACTTTTTATTTTTTCTATTTAAAAATGTAGCTGTATATGTCAAGAAGGGTGGTATGGACCACTATGTGCGCAACATGTTAATCCATGCGACTCTTTTAACAATAAATGTTCCGAAGATTCAACGTGCGTGCCGTTAGTTAATGGATACGAATGCGACTGCCCGATTGGAAAAACTGGAAAGAATTGTGACGAAGGTTTTATATACACAATTTAACGAAATGCTATGAAATCGTAATATTTTTTTTTTCATCTTTTTTCAGAAATACAATCATTAAGCGATGTTTCACTAACAGGAAGACGATCTTATTTAGCGGTTCGTTGGCCGTATTTGAATTCTGAACGTGATAAAATTGGGTCAAAGCGATCTCAAATTGTAGCCTATAGAAATTTCACTAAGAAGGTTATGCCAAAGCCAATGGCCTATTCGGCGTCACCAAATCAACATTTCGTTATGAAACTTCTTAATGAAGTTGAAAAGCAAAGAAGTTTTTCACCAGTACCGTTAATGCCAAGATCTGTTGAAGAACATCATAGAGTGCAATTCTTTTTCATAGAATTCCAAATAAGACCCCTAAGTGAAAGGGGTCTCCTATTATATTTTGGAACCTTAAATAATAATCAAGATAAAAAAGTTGGCTTTGTTAGTTTAAGTTTACAAGGTGGTGTAGTTGAATTCAGAATTTCGGGCCCTAATAATCACGTAACTGTTGTTAGAAGTGTTAGAATGTTGGCTATTGGAGAATGGCATAAAATAAAAATGGCCCAAAGGGGTAGGTGGCTAACATTATGGGTAGAAGGAAGCGCGTCTTCTGCCTTAGCACCTTCAGCCGAAGTTCTTGTTGAACAGGACTCATTGCTATATATTGGTGGACTTAAAGATTTGTCAAAATTACCAAATTATGCAATTTCAGGCTTCCCAATTCCTTTCAGAGGTTGCGTAAGAGGTTTGGTAGTAAGTGGAACAAGAATTGTTCTAAATGAAACTAATATATTAGGTGAATATTTGTTTTTTTCATGCTTTTCTGTAATTTGCTATGAGTTTTTTTTCCATAGAATCACGTAATATTAGAGACTGTGATGGAACGGCATGTGGAGGCGATTCCTGTGAAGCTGGAGGACATTGTTGGTTAGACGCAAAATTACAACCTCATTGTATTTGTCCAGAATATGCCAAAGGTGACCGTTGCGAATATTCTGAGACCTGCAAACTTATACCATGCAAAAATAATGGTAGATGCTTAAGAAGCGGACGATGTAGCTGTCCAAATGGATGGGGAGGATTTTATTGTGAAATCGGTACCAATATCTATTTCCACAAAAATTAGCGCAATGAAATAAATTTAATTTAATGTTTTTAAATATATTTTTGTAGCTATGACAAAACCTTCCACACCGAGTTTTCGAGGTAACAGTTATTTAGTATTACCACCACCAAGGATACCAATGAAAGAAAAAAGAAAAGGGTTAGCTATGTATTCCAGACCACGCGAATTTATACAAATTAAGTTAAATTTTTCAACAATCGAACCAGGTGGCCTAATACTTTGGAGTGAACATGGAAATAAATTTTTAGGATTAGGTCTTGAAGATGGTCACTTAAAAATTGCCAGTGATCTATTAGTTAATGAAAATTCAACTATGAAAATACCAGCTGGTGGCTTTGTATCCGATGGTGGTTGGCATTCTTGTACAATATTTGCAGATCGTGGTGTTATTGAGTTAAATTTGGATGGTCAGTTAGTATTTTCAGAGAGAACGAATACAAATTTCAATTTCCGAACACACAAAAATCGGGATCCGACAATAACATATGAGGATGAAATTTATATAGGTAGAATATGTCTTTTATCTAGTAAAATTCTTTAATTCTTTAATAGAAATACTTAGTTTATGCTTATAGAAATTTTAAAAATAATATTTTATTTTAAACTTTTTTTAGCTGGTTTTCCTAATGGGGAAGGAGTTTCTGCAAGAACAAAAAATCGTTTTATGCAACCATTTAAAGGATGTCTTCAGGGTATTAGCTTTGGTGGTGATCCAAATTCTGAAATCAAAGACTTTTCACCGTATCAAGGTGAAAATATTGGTTCATGTGATCTTCATGATGACGTTACCAATATCTTTTAGAAAAATGTATTATTTTTAAATTATAAGTATTATGAATAACTATATATTTATTTAATAAAAATAATATGAAAGAAATTCAAAATAAAAACTCATTTAAAACAGAATAAATTTTATGAGAGAGTAAAAATTAAATAATAATAAATTAAATATAACTATATAATTTAACAAACGTAATTTTAAAATAAAAAATAATTATAACATAAAAAAAAAAGAATTAATTATTTTAAAAAAAAATTTTGTAAATTTTCTAGGAATTACATTAGAAATTATAAAAAATTAAAAAAATCAATAAATAAAGTTAATAAGTTAATTAATGTATTTTAAAATTGGATTAATTATTATTTAAAAAAAAAAAGAAAGAAATAGTAAGAAAATTAATATCACGGCAAACAGTATAAATATAAATTTATTATGTATTGTATTATGAATTTAAACGAAATATTTATTAAAGCAAGGCAAAAGCAAATTGTATGAAAATTGTATTTAATTATTCAATTATCTATATAAAAAGTTAATAACAACTTAATTAAGTAGTGACTCTCAAAAAAAAAACAATAATAATAATAATATGAAGGAAATAAAGTAAACATTTTGAACAAACAGAATTTCACAATTATTAAAAAAAAAATAAGATTTAATGAAAACTTTTGTGCCATTAAACTACAATCACAGACTATTTTTATCGTTTTGGTTTTTAAAAAACATTTTTTAAACTCATACATATATTGATACCTATAAGAATGACTGATATTTAACTAACACTTAAAAGATAAAAACCTGGTCTTAAATTTCATGAAAAGTTAAAGCGATTTTCGGTATTTTACAAATTTGTTATTTTCTTATTACTTACATACTTATGTGTGAGCAAACTTCTTCTTATTATTTACCAAAAATTACCTTTCGGTAATTTTATAGATTCGGTATTTAATTATTTTATCAAATTTAATTTATGTTAAATTAAATTTAAAGTGCATTGTTTTTTCTATAAATTATTTCACTATTTTTATTATTTTTTTTAAAAAGACTAAACATTCACAGATATTTCGTTAAAACAAAATTGAAAATTCATTTTGATTACCACATTCAGTTGAAACTACTGAAGTTGGATTGTCAAAAATAAAAACTTAGCGTTCATTTCCTTTCACATTCAACTTTACAAAATTATTTTTGATTTTAAATTCATGCAGACACTAAAGGTAAATATCTCTTAATAGAATTTCAATTTGGTTTTAAGGTAAAATTATATTATTATAGTTGTTTAAGTATCAATGTGATTCCTATGTGAAAAGAAACACAATGTATTAATATCACAATATATTGTTAAAAAAGAAAAACTATTAAAAATTTGAATTTTAGTGATCACAACCAATTACAAATTTCGATATTAAATATAATTTCTCAAAGAAGTGAAATTTCTCAAACGAGAAGTTTTCAAATGCAATAAAATATACATAAGTATAATACCCTAAAATACTTTACTAAAATATTCGGAATTTTTGTATTAAGTCTACGAAAATATTTAGAATTTGTATGACAGATAACCTAACAATTTATTTAGTTTTTATATTATAGAAAAAGGTGTATGTATAATAAAAATTTTGTAAAGAAAAAACAAATTGATATTACAAAGACCCTTTTTCATATATGTACATATAGAGAAAAACGCTCACCAAAATGACAATCAAATGTATATACATACATTTGTATGTATTAATGTAGTATTTATGTACATACATGCAATAACATTAAATTTTGTGCCAATATTTTTATTACATTTGTAGTGTTTTCTAATTATTTTAATTTATTGTTTGTTTACTTTTATTTTATTTTCTTCATTTTTTATAAAACAGATAAATTTTTTCTAATTATTTTGAATAATTTTTTATTTTTTTTACGATATTCTCTCAAATATTTTTAAATGTTCAAAATTTCAGTTATAGAACCGGTACAATACCTGTAAGGGTAAGCCTTTTGTAAAATTATTAGAATTCAGATTTTCTGAAAAACTTACAGAAATAATAGAACTTTTAATATATTTTTATTTTTACAAAGGAAACCGTCATTCGTTTATTTTATTCCGAATGAAAATTATTCAAACAGTTTTGATTTGTAGAATGTTCTTTTTTTGTCATAATTTCATATTAATTTTATATTACTCGCATTTTTACATACGTTGTATGTATGTAAATGGTTTTTTATGATTACGCTTTTTTTAATTTGATAATTTTTCGCTTTTGATTTAGTTAACTATTATATTTTGCAAATTGTTTGACATTGTACAGAGCCGCAGTGTTTTGTATTCCATTTTTTCTAATGCAAATAAGAAATTTCAGTAATCCATAAAAAAATATTTCCATAAATCCGTTTTATAGCCTCTTTGGAACAATGCACGCTATCAGTCAATTTCTTATTTTGCTTAACTTTTAGTATTTTACAAGTACGTACATATTTATGTACATATATAAATATATTAGTTTAGTAATGAGAAAAATATACAATTGATAACGATTAAGATCTGCCATGGGCACAACACTTTTAGTATTATTTTTAATATTGAGATTTTCATTAATAAATGAAAATATTCTTTCTCAAACTGCCCAATTTAATATAAATTTTTAATTCAAGATTAAATTATTTTCTAATACTTAAATTTCATTCAGCCCAATTCATTAAATCAACATTTGTATTATTAAATAATATTAGTGAGCTATTAAAAGTGAGAGAAAAAAAATAAATAAACAAAAAAACTATTTAGTTTGTTGCATTTTTTTATCGTTCCAAAATGTGAATTTTAAATAGAATTTATAAATTTAAGTTCTTTTTAGCAAATAAAGAAATCTTTAAATTGTTAAAAGGATGCGTTTTATTTTTCAAGTGCATTGTATTGAAGAAAAATATTCGATTTTATCCGTTTTCAAAACCACTATGAATTTTTAATATATGTATGTAACATACATACATAATGCTTTTGTATATTGATTATAATGCCCTACATAGTGCATTTTCATAGTAAATAGCTATAATATTTTCCTATGTATAACACAATTCAATTTTTTGCCAGATTCATTGCTAATTTTTTTCTTTCTAACTTATTAATGGCCCACTTATAGTTTTCAATTGTAATTCGAAATTATTATAAATCTAGTCGCCAAATATTAGGCTGACAAATATTAAATTAATAAAACTACATAGTTATTAATATTCATGATTTAATTTCAATTGTGTTGGTTTTCAATTCCTTAAAACATATATCAGCTTATAAGACAATTGTAACAGCAGAATACCGAAAAAAAAGTTTTAACATATATATGTACATATTCTACGGCGTGCTTACATATGTATGTATAAATACAGTATAATTATACATATTGAGGTATTCAAGAATAAACAAAGTTAGCCCTACATACATACATACATGTATATATGCACACTTAATCTATACATAAAAACCATTTAGATAACTGCGAGCAGTGAATTTAATTAAGAAAAAGATCCTTCGAAATAATTATTATAAAATTGAGTTAAAGTGAAATACACTCCAATTCTTCCTAATATATGTACGTAAGTTTATACCATATGAGCAAAGTAAACAATAAACAATAAATCCAGGTTTGGGTAGGTACCTGGAAAATTGAAATTTCGCAACGTAAACAAAAGGTAAACATAAGAAAGTGGAGAAAAGGAAAACAAAATTAACAAAATAATACAATTTTTATTTTACAATGCATATTTTCAATTAATTTACATACGAATATATCTGTTATTAATGGTTAATTAATTCCAAGTGAAAAACAAAATGAGAAGACTAAAATCTTACATTTTATTTTTATGTCTATCAAATGAAAACTCAAATGGAAAATTGTAAAAGTGAAAGAATAATGTGATTGATGTAGTCATAAAAATCCATAATCTTCACCATGGAAGTGACAAATATTATTGTTGCTTTAGAATTGATAATTTATTAATATGTGCTTAAACTTATAAATTGTGATTCTGAATAAAAACAATTTTGTGAATTATTGAGTAGTTTTATGGTCATATTAATCTTCTTCTTCTTCATTACAAGAAGGTCCCGAACTCTCTGACGTTAACAACGACAGACTAAAATTAACGGAATTTTAAATATAATTTATTAATATAATATATTAAATATTGTTACCCTTTAAATAATACAGCCGCAACTCCAACTATACCGCCTATTATTAAAGTGGCTTTTCCAACTTTAGCTATACCATTAATGGTTTTGTCTTTTAACTTTTCCTTTATACATTCCTGAAATTAATAAATTCGACTTATTTGTGTTTCATTAGCTTTTAAATTGTTTAAGTTACCTGCAGGGTGCAAACCTGGCGATTATTAGGTTCAATTTTAAGGAATTCTTGACAAAAATTTAAGGCCATAAAATATTGCTTAAGTCTTGCGTATCCAACGGCCAAATAATATATGTAATCACGTAGGCGATCTGAATTTCTTTCAACAAGTTCTTCTAATAACTTAATTCCCTAGAAATTGCTAATAATTATATTTGTCTTTATTTTTATTAATTTAAGCTAAACCTTCTCAATATCTGAAGTATAAAAACTTCGAATAAGGCCCCAAGCATACTCAAATTGTGTTGTTGGCTGAAGAATATTTTCTCCTAACTCTTTATTGTAGTTTTTCTCAAATTTCTTAAACAAAAATAAAATAAAGTTTTCCTACACCTTTTTTATAACTTATAACATTATATGCAAATTATGAACACTTCTAATGGGCTTTTACCTCCAAATCCTTTTGTGATATGTAACTGTGCAAAATTTCCTCCATAATTTTAGGTATATTTTATACTACACATAATATTACTCAAAATTATATATGTAAATACCTCATCTACTTAAAATAAAACTTTTAAAACAAAATTGTTAAACTGCGAACTACAGCAATCAATTGGAATTCCCCTATTTTGCTTGTTATTTTCTATTGTTTTGATGTTTTGTTGACTTTTTAGTTGTCAAAATATGTGAACATTATTGTTGATTAGGAACACCGTCAATTTACGTTATTCAACATGTTGGTGTTTTACCCAGTAAACTATTAACAAGTATTTAAATGATAATTTTACTGACCACATGCAGACATTGTAGGTCTGTCTGGAATAAAACTTGAAAAAATTTTAAAAAGGGAAACAATGGCGTTTTCTTAAATTCTCATTTACAAAACAAATAAACCAGACGGAAAACTTGAAAAAACTTTTTAAGGTTTTATACATATGTGAGAAACGTCAAATTTCAAAGAATTTATCAAACATAAAAAAAATTTCTTTGTACTCTTCTCCAGATCTTCTTCTACTATATAACTCTTATATTTTGAAATACGCTGCTTTGAAGCCAGTTTCCAATAATTTGAAATTTTTTTTTTTTATTTTTTATTCAATCACGTTTTAATCTGCAAATTAGTACGCGAAATCATGAATAGCAAATCGCCACAGATGTTGAGTTCATATTTGCAGTTTGACCTGCAGTTGCAATCCGTATTCATTTCTGTACAGCAAAAAGTAGTACTAAACGAAGATAGTAAAAATGAAGTCGAGAAAAATCCATCACTCTCAAAAAATTACAAAAGTAATGGACAACCATAAATTTATTTACTTAGCCAAAACATAGAATTAAAATTTGCAACGTTTCTGTATTTCTCTTTAAATTTCGGAACCAAAATTTCAAAGAATCCTGCATTAAAATATTATTATATGTCAACAACTTTTCGCTAGTTGATAGTTAAACTCTACATATTACGACATTAGAAATGACAGCTTTGAATAGAAACAAAAATGACATTAAGTTTAAATTGACTTAAGTAAGTCTCCACTCCATCATCCTGTAACTTCAATCCTGTTGTGTATTTAAAGTTTTAAACGTTTTGTGTACTAGTTAAAAACTTTTGTTCATTATTATTTTAGAAACAAGAGGCGTTAAACAGTAGAATGTCAGAGTCCATTAATAATGATTCACCAAATGCTATTTCAGATGTTTCAATATCTGAAGGTAGTAAATTGGCAAATGAGGAAGAAACCAAAAACGAGAATTGTACTTCAGTTCCACAACTTGAAAATGATGCAAATAATTTTGAAATCTGTGTGAATGAAAAACATCCATTAAAGGATTCCATACCCACCCTAAGTACATGTGTAGACTCGAAAGATAAAAATTTACTTAATACTACAAAAGAGATTTGCGAGAACGATGTTTTGGAACAGGAAAAAAGTAATGACATCTCAAATAGAAAAGATAAACCTAATGATTGTAAATACAAGGAATGTGACGTTGAAACAAGTAAAGCAAATGAGCAATTTACCTGCGATGCAAATAGCGAAAGTGAATGCCCCAAAGAAAGCAAAAATGTGGAAAGTAGCAGTAAAAAATCGACTAAAGACAGTAAACCAAAAGAGTCTGCTGAAAAAAGTGAAAAGAAAAAAAAAAGGAAGCATAGCAGGGAACACAGCAGTGAGCCATCTCATAAAACGAAGGACCGTAGCAGAAGTCGATCCCTTTCACACCCCACTGAAAATGAAAAAACATTTGATGACCATAAAAAAAATAAAAACAATACATTGAGCAAAACCGCTAGAAACGAGCATCCTGATTCTTCCATGACTGCTCGTCAACGAAGAACTGTTGATTTACTCACTTCAAGAACAGGAGGAGCTTATATTCCGCCAGCAAAATTACGGCTTCTTCAAGCTGAAATAACAGATAAATCTTCAGCTGCCTATCAAAGAATAGCATGGGAAGCTCTCAAAAAATCAATTCATGGATACATCAACAAAGTAAATGTTGACAATATCGGCATAATTACTCGTGAATTACTTAAAGAGAATATTATTCGCGGTAGAGGTTTGTTATGTCGTTCAATTATACAAGCACAAGCAGCATCGCCTACATTTACTCACGTATATGCAGCTTTGGTTGCTATTATTAATTCGAAATTTCCAAACATTGGTGAACTACTTTTAAAACGCCTTGTACTACATTTTAAAAGAGGATTTCGTCGAAACGACAAAATAATTTGTTTATCTTCTGCAAGATTTATTGCACATCTTGTTAATCAACGTGTTGCTCATGAAATTTTAGCTTTAGAAATTTTAACTTTATTAGTTGAAAATCCAACAGATGATTCTGTTGAGGTTGCTATCGCTTTTCTAAGAGAATGTGGCATGAAACTTACTGAAGTTTCATCTAAAGGTATAAGCGCTATTTTTGATATGTTAAAAAATATCCTACACGAAGGAAAATTAGATAAAAGAGTGCAGTATATGATTGAAGTTGTATTTCAAGTGAGAAAAGATGGCTTTAAGGACCATCAATCTGTAATTGAATCTTTAGAGTTAGTTGAGGAAGACGATCAATTTACTCATTTGATTTCTTTAGATGAAGCCACTGAAACACAAGATAATTTAAGTAAGTTTAGTATTTTCGATTTCCTAGTCAATTTATATTAACAAAACACCTTCCATTTTACTTAGATGTTTTCAAGTTTGATGAAAAATACCAAGAAAATGAAAATAAATACAGCGGATTAAGTAGAGAACTTCTAGGGAGTGAGGCTGAGGATGGAGACAGTGGGTCAGAAAGTGGTAGTGAGGATTCCGATAGCGACAAAGAAGGTATTTTGACTTTTTTTGGGCTATATTAAATTTTTATTTTCGTTTTTCTTTTTTATATTAATAGATGATGAAAATAAAAAATCTGAAGTTATTATAGACAACACGGAAACAAATTTGGTAGCACTTCGCCGCACTATCTATCTAACAATTCATTCAAGTTTAGATTATGAAGAATGCGCACATAAACTTATGAAAATGGAATTAAAGGCTGGACAGGAACCAGAGCTATGCCATATGTTTTTAGATTGCTGTGCTGAGCAAAGAACTTACGAAAAATTTTATGGTCTTCTAGCCCAACGATTTTGTGCAATCAACAAAATATATATTGAATCTTTTGAAGAAATTTTTAAAGCCACATATTCTACTACTCATCGCTTGGATACTAACCGTTTAAGGAATGTTAGTAAATTTTTTGCTCATTTATTGTATACGAATGCTATTGGTTGGGATGTCTTAGAATGTATACACTTAAATGAACAGGAAACTACAAGCTCCAGCAGAATTTTTATCAAAATTTTATTTCAAGAATTAGCTGAGTATATGGGTTTAAGTTTTTTAAACGCAAAATTAAAAGATCCTGAACTTGCAGAATCGTTTTCTGGTTTGTTCCCCAGAGACAATCCCAAAAATACTAGATTTGCCATAAATTTCTTTACTTCAATTGGTTTAGGAGGCTTAACAGACGACTTACGACAATTTTTGAAAAGTTCGCCAAAAGTCATTCCAAACATAATAATAGAAAAGGAATCAACGAAAGGCGACAACTCAAGTAGCAGTAGCAGTAGCAGTAGCAGTAGCAGTAGTTCTAGCTCTAGTACAAGTAGTAACTCTGACTCCGAAAGCAGCATTAGTGACGCAAGTAGTGAACTTAAAAGCAAACAAAAATCAAAAGTTGGTGTAAAGAAAAATGAAAAAAAAATAAGCTCTAAGAAGTTAAAAGAAAAACAGAAGGGAAAATCGAAGCCACATAATTCCAAAAAAGAAGATTCTACCAGTAGCTCTAGCAGTGACTCTGATAGTAGTACCTCTAGCAGCAGCAGTAGTAGTGACGATTCTAAAAAAAGAAAAAAGAGTAAACAAAAAAAAGGTAAAGAAAGATCAAAGGAAAATCCCAATAAATCAAAAGAAAATTCAGAAAGAACAAAGCAAAATCCTTTTAGAAATAGTAAAAGAACAGACGATTGTGAAGATCATCACTCTAACAGACATAGAAGAGAAAGAAGAATATCAGAAGATTTGAATAGAGATAAACAAGACATTTACAAGACTTCTTCAAGTGCAAGTAAGACTAAAACTTCAGAAAACTTCAAAAGTGCTTCAATTATTTCAAAGGAAGGTTCCAAAACAAATAATGAGAAAAAAAAATTGAGTGAAAACAAATCTCAAAAAGATGATGGCAAAAAATTTTCCTATAAAAAAAATGATGAATCATATCGTGACAGATCCAGAGAGAACTACAAAGAAGATCGTAATAATGAAAATCGAAAACGGACATACGACAAGCATGAAAAGTATGAGGATAACAGAGATAAAGACAAAGTTGATAAGACATCTTATAAAGAAAAGAGTAGGAATGAGCGTTACACAGATTCTAAAAGAGACAAAGAAAGTCATAGGGATTACGAAACAAAGAAAAGAAAGTTTTAAAATTATATGCTATGATTTCTATATTAAAAGTTCTTTGTAAATATAAAAAAATTTTTGATAAATGATCAAATAATTGAAATTAAACTTGGATTTTTATTTTGAATATAGAAAATATGCATCATATAAAGTAGGTACTGTAGGTACACTAACCACCTATTTTTCTCAAAATTTTTCTTGTGAGCTAGTTCAGTTGAATTACTTTAATTAAATAATAATAAAATAAGTAATTTCAATTAATTTATCAAATCAATAATAATTCAGTTCCAAATTCTCTGGAAACTTATTAGTAGCTTTAAAACTAATTGAGATAATTTATTAACCAAACCTTTACGCAATATTTATAATTCCTTACTAATTTTTCGATCCATTATCATTTTATCATGAACTCCATGAGCACATATAAAAGCTCTATGTGCTAATGAAAAGTTCCATAGCAGAAATAAAATATATACGCTTTCTGTTATTCTCAGTTTTTCTTCTAATTCAACAATGTTTTAATGACAACTTCAGCGACTTAAATGTAGCAAAATTTAGACTTTTCTACACTAGTTTTTTAAGATGTACATATGAGAAAACAAATCCTTAAAAACCTAAGTATGGCTTTGATTATTTTATACTGTTTCTATTTCTGTTATGATTATGGAGGACAAAAACTAATAATATTGTATTACTTATGTATATATTGAATTGCATAACTTTTGATTGTTGAAACAGAATCAGTGAAAGTCCACTATTTTTTATTAGTTTTAAGTTTATGATTTTTTCCTCGCTTACTTGATTAATGAACGTTGAATTTTTGTTCAAATATTTATTTTTGATAAAGATATATAAATTCTTCAATTTTACTTGTATTAGACTTTTTTTATTTTAGCTTAATATTTTTCCTTTTCAATGTCTCTTTTTAAAATATTGTTTCATACATCTCAATATGTTTATATTTTAATAAAAATTACGGTAATAAGAACTTAATTAAAATATAATTAAAAAAGAAACCAAACAAAATAGAAGAAACAGAAAATTTACAAAACAAAAAAAATTAATATATATATATATATATTTGTATATTTGTTTATTTTTTATCTCTGTTAATATAATCTTAATTTTAATATATTGTTTATCATCAGTATTTTTCTTTCCATATTATTAAATAAAAATTTTATTTTTCCAATGTACTTTTGTAGTTAAATTAATTTTATTTACTTGCATTATTATAAGTATATTATATTATATATTATTTATATTTATTTCAGTTAAGTATACATACATAGATTTTTATTGAATATTTTATTATTCTACTTTCAATCATTTTTTATCCACTAGTTTCTGTTTTACTTATATGTAATATTTTAAATGGTTTTTCTGATGTGTTTTTTTTTTGTTTGTTTATCTGTTTATTTTGAATGTATCAAATCGAAATACAATAATTATTTTTTAATAAGTTTATTTATTTATTTTTATGTTTGTTTTTTGCCTAATATACTTTTTTTTTGTTTGCCCAAAACAAAAAAAAGAAAAAAATATATTTTAAATAAAAAATAAAAATTTACGATTTATTCAATAAAATAATAGTTTTTTTTATTTTTTTTTTTCAATAATCAATAAAAATGTGTGTAAACGTATGCCTATAAATCAAAATATAATTAGCAATAATAATGTTTTTCTACTATAGTTGCTGTTCATCAAACTATAATATTATAATATTACAATAGTTTGTTTTATATTTTATAATTTTTTAATTTTTTTTTTTTAAGTTTTATCATCATATTAATAAGAGTAAACAAAACATCCTTAAAGTCTAGTGCAGAAGTTCTCTTATCTAAGACGATATAAGGACATCACTTGCAACAATTATTCGTCTGTCTACTTTGTTCATTTTCAGCTAACCTTTGACCTCGTCCACTACCTTGATTAGCAGCACCATCATTTTTAGGTAGTTTTTTAGCTAAAATAAATAGTTTTTCAATATTAATATTAAATATTAAATGTGTATAAAAGGATAAATATTAAATTAATTTTAAATCAATTATAAAATAAAAGTGATAATGCCACTTGTTAATTTAATCAAACATTATTAATAAAAATCCATTTTCATTAAAATTAATTTATGAAATGGCTTATTCAAACTAAATTATGAGATTTTTATTATAATAAGTTGCACCTTTGATCAAACTCTAAAATTCTGATGTAAGAAAAAACTTATTTCATATGTGTGATAATAATATAATCTGCATAATTTTAAAAATTAAATAATTTAAAATAAATTCTACATTAGTATACCTGAGAAATTGTACAGCAAATACTTAAAATAAGAAAAATTTTGAAATAATTCGTCAAGAAATTATTCGAAACTACCTCATTTCGAGGATTAAGGTCTCACAAAAATTATTGATTTTAACATTTTTGATATTAATATTACGAACATTTTTACGCTACCATATAATATGAATTTAAAAATAATTTTGTTTACATGACTGCCGATAGTAAATTTTTTATAAAACTAGTATAAAATACCTATTGCCAAAAATATATCGTTGACATTCATAGCAGTTTTTGCAGAAGTTTCCATGAATAACAAACCATTTTCTTCAGCATATTGTTTAGCTTCTTCGTATTCAACAACTCGACTGTTTGACAAATCAGCTTTATTACCAGCTAACGCTATTACAATGTTTGGAGAAGCCTGAAAGAAAGATATTTAAAATACTATGAAACTAAATATATGTACATAAATACAATTACACGCATTTTGTAAGAAAATTTAATCTTTTAGAAGTAAACAGGGAAGGAAAGTGAATACATAAGAAAGTTTGCTTCTAAAAAAAAATTAATTCACTTCTTCAAACATAAAAAGCAATAACAACTACATACACATACATTTCTATTATTTTCTGCCTTCATATTATGAAAAAATTTGGACGTTGTGTTTCTCTTTAGGTTATGCTTTTTAAGAGCCTGTATCGTTATAACGACTAAAAACGGAGAACGTGGAAGGTTTAACCTTTAGACGCAGCTAATCACAACGTGACGTGGCGGGAAGGAGCTGTAACACTGTCAAGACGACACATAGCTAGTGTACATATAAACCTTTAAATAAATAAAGGTCGAAAAAGAAAATTACTTTTGTAAGATTCGCGTTACTTTTAAGACTCACTTGAAACTAAAAATGATTTAAAAGTACGTTTTAATAAACATGTTTAACCTATCCGTTTACGCAAAAAAATTAACGATGCCAACAACACATAAAATAATAAAGATGTTATCAAGGAATTGAACAAGGCAAGTGGACTATACAACCCTTTTAAATGATATTTCAAAAATGTTCCATTCGAATTAGATTCCTAAATAATTTACTTAAAGTATAATGCTCTTGATAAACAAGATCACTACTGGCACATTCTTTTTTTCATACAAGTTTGTTGAATTATATCGTATCGAAAAAAAAGAATGACCAAAAGATGAAGTTTTAAAATTTTTTGACTTTTAATGTATTCGGGAGGAGCAAGAACCAAAGACAGATATTTTTCCAATGAAATGAAGTAAATATAACCGATTTTTAAGAACTGTTAAATTTAGGATTACATGCTTCCCAAAAATTTCAAGTTAGTGAAAATACGTGGTAATCTTTGCGCGTTTTAGTATATTGTAAGAAAGTAGCATTTTAAGAACTTCATAGAACCGTATTCATCACAATATGGGTACTTGAACAAAATAGTTCCGCTTTTTATTTTGAGGGATGTTAGCTTATCAATCTGAAAAACAAGCTGACAGGCAAACATAAATTAAAAGGCAAGTAATAAAAGCGCTAAAAAAGTATAATAAGTAAAAATGTAGTCACGTATTTTCACAAAGAAGCTATAAAAACCACATAATAACCAAAAGATAAATCAAACAAATGAATTAAATATCAACCATCTGTCCGAAACTCAAAAACTTTTAATTGGGTTTTTTTCAATCTAAAAACAAAATCCAACTTACTTGTCGTTGTAATTCTTTAACCCAAGTTTTAGCTCGCAAAAAACTATCCTGATTTTGTATATCATAAACAACAATGGCGGCCTGCGCCCCTCTATAATACATTGGAGCTAAACTATGATATCTATAATTTAAACAAATTTAAAAGAAATTGAATTATTCTCTTGTCTTCTAATAATATTAATAAAACGATTGAATTTAGTACCTTTCCTGCCCAGCTGTGTCCCATATTTCGAATTTCACAGCGGTATCGTCTATGCAAACAGTTTGAGTCAAAAATGCGGCACCTATCGTACTTTCTTGATATTCATGAAATTGTCCCTTAACAAAACGTAAAACTAATGATGATTTACCAACAGCCGATTCACCCAATAAAACCAATTTAAATTGACAAATTTTGTTTTGTGATGTACCATTCGGACGTTGAGCAATTCCGCCACCTCCTCGTGGTGTTGTTGCCATCTGAAAATGTATTATTCGTTAAACAAATTATTTCTCTACATATATTATATTTTACTTTGGGTCTCCTTTCGTCTAAATTCTACAAAATTATAATGCCTATATAATCTAAAAATAATAACCTGAAAAAAAAATAAGAATGGAAAATTAACTTACGGAATTAAGAATCTTAACAATTTAGATCTTACAAATTATATTTAAGTAATCATTTAATTTCAAAAAAATTTATTGTATTAAATCAATAACCGAACTAAAAATTCTGGTGTAAATTTTTAAAAGAATTTATTTAAATAAATGCAAATTTTTAATTCAAAATTTGATCTACATAATTTTAAATTAATAAAATCAAAAACAATAAGTGCTAATTTTTATAATATTACTTTCTTAAAGGAATCAAAAGGGTTAAACATTTGCAAATTCAAAACATAAAATATTATTGTAGAAGAAGAAATGATTAAAATTTCGATATCATTAAAATGGGAATCGTTTGATTTAAAATAATTTAAATTGTTGTCTTACTCAAATTTTGCTGAGTAAGTAGGATAGTGTAATTTACACTATTCATTTATAATAAACAAAAATTTAAAAATCGGAAATTTGATTGCAAAATCCTATGCAAATCCATATGTAATAATGTAGATATTTATTTCTCTAATTTTATATGTATAAGATGGTAAGACCTACCCACTTATATGTATTTGTATAAGTATATACTGTATATTAACCTTGTTAAAAATTAATGTATAAGTAATTAAAACAAAATTATATTAAAATACAAAAAAAAACTGAAAATTACGTTATTAGTATGTAAATTCGACCTATCTGCGTAGAAAATTTACAAAAAAATTATAAAAAGTCAATAATAATATTATTGAATTAATTATTGATAAAATCACAAATCGTAATATGTATTTACATATGTATGCAAGCAGATATGTAGGTGCTTATGTATAATTTTTATGGATAGCTTCCATATAGGCGATATATACATAAGTATTCAAGTCCTTATTTAATTTGGAATTAAAATCAAAAATCTAATATATTACATATAAAGAACACAATCTACTTGTAATTTCATTTAACCAAAAAAGTCACGAGGCTTATTATGAGGTAACCGTGAAAATTACATCTTTTCGTAAACAAAAAAAAAGTTAAAATTTATATCAATTTTGAAAATTTATTTAAAACCATTTTGTGAAAATTTGCATAGTTCAGCTTTAAAACAATATATGTATGTACTTATATTTGATATAATATAATATATAATATACATATGTATATACCAGAAACCTTATAAAGCACAGTTTTTAATATTCTAGTTATAATTTAGAATTTTTTTAACAGCTGATACGTCATAAATGACGCATAGCCACAATCAAATTTATTAATGTACAAGTACAAAGCGAAACAGAAAATGGAATACCACTTTTTGTTCACTAGTAACTTCTTTTTAACAACTTTCTGAAATGTAGTTGTGTCGTTAAGAAGTCTTATTGCATCTAATTCATTATCTCAAAACTGCAAATACTCGCCCCATCATCTACTACACTTTAACCACATAATTATGTCTTTTTCCTGTATTTTCTCATCACTTATTTTTGAACAATTTAAATTTGTTTAATTTTTTTTAACTCACCTTAATTAAAGATAAATACTCCAATGGAAAAAGTAAAAATTATACTAACAAAATCACTAAGTTAAGGTTTTTTTCCTTAATTTTTTTGCGACGCAACATATAAAGCCACACGTCGCACAATGACTTTTCTATATTATTCCTATAAGTTAATACGATATCTTGTAATTATGTATTACTACATTAATATAGTCAAGAAAAAATGCTAATATACAAAATTAATTTTGAAAAACTTTATTAAAAATAATCATATAAATTTAAATACGATAAATATATAAACTTGTTGATTATATTATTCAAAATATAAAGATTTTGATTTTCATCCAAAATTTTTTCACAATGGCGATCTTTAAAACTGACTGACTGACGACTACTAATTTGCATTATCTGTCAAACTTGAAATCAGATATATTTATTTAAAGTGCTACCGTTTTTTTATGTTTCAGAATTTGAACCAAATTTGAATGTAGTTGCTTTACTATAATAATATTGCATGTACATGCATATATTAAAAAAAGTAGCATTTGTTATGTTGCTGGAACAATTTAGCACAACGGCGTTTTAAATATGTATAACAATCAGCTAGTTATTATTTATAGCTTCATAAATTTGCAATCTTGATTAATTTTACAATTGTTTTTTAATCAAAACCATAATTTCGTTGTACACTGATATTCCAGGTATTAAAAAAATTTCTATTCTTAGTGAAACGTACTTAAATTTATTTAGAATATATATATCAGTCAGTATATTTTATATATACTTTTATTGATATTTTCATTAATTCTAGATTTTAAACTTTTTACAGATTTATTTCGTCTTTTGCTTAAGTTAAATGCATTTGAATTTTATATTCTTTCCACATCAAATTTCTTTTCTTCTTATTCTAATAATTTTGCATTTTCTTTTTATTATCATCTTTGAGATTTTCAATATTTCATAGGATCAAAATATTGACGTGGATATGGACCTTCTAAATTTAGTTTGTATAATATGTACATCGTGCAATCATAATGTTACCATGTGATTTATAAATTGGATAATAATATCTTCGCTGTCAACACTGTTGTATTGTAGATCTGTCAAAATTACTCTGCAACATCGTTTAAAATTTTAAGCTGTTATAGTCACCCCTTAGCCTACTAAACCATGATATTATTGACTTAAAATCCATTCCACTGTAATCGAAAAAGCTTTTTATTTGAAAAAGCTCTCTTATTACATACATCAATTTCTGGTCCGCGTTGCCGATTCATTAAAAAAACTGTGTATCTGCAGAAAAGACGTGAGTAATACTTATGTGCAATCTAAAAATAAAATATTTCACATTTTTAGTCCGGTAATCAATTTTGAACCCAAATTTTTTGAATTTTTTTTCAACCCAAATTTGAATTTTTTTAAGTAAAATTAATTTTTAATACATAATAAGTTTTCCTAGGCAAACAAAATTTATTGTACAAAACAGCCAAGATTTAACAAAATGGTTTTTGTCCCCAGGAACAAAATCTTATAAAAACTTTTTAAAATAAATATAGAGCAGTGAGAAAAGCTTGGGTGCAAAAACAAAAACAATTTACTTTGTATACTTAATTAAATAGAAATTCCAATTTCGAATATAATTTGGGGCTTTTATGTATAATACATAAAATATATTAAGGCCTTTACACGCAATGATGTAAATATTTTTCATTATCTGTATTCGTATGTATATAATACTTTTTCCTAAAATAGATAAATAGGAAAAAAAAATACAAAATTATAGAACAAATTCACAAAAAATGTGAATAGCATTAATTACTTCTTTTTTTATACATACATACAGCATGAAAAAACTGAACTCAAAACCACTGATATACACAACATAAAAAAATAGCACGAGTCCTTTAACTGAAGGGTCTCTGGTTCAAAGAGTGACCGCGTCACTATAAAAATTATATTCGACGTTATATAGCTTAATGCACATTACATATAAAATAATAAATTAATATTGACTAATTACCATTATGGAAATATGATAAGATAGGCCCGTCACATATCCAGTAAACTCAAAGACACAGGAAACTGGTTCATGGTTATCTACAATATCATGCACCAGTACTATGCTCTCCAAAGAGCGAAGTAGAATAAAAAAAATTTTAGCCAAGTAAAAGTTAAATCAAAACTCCAATTTAATTTAAACGACAACATTTTTTCCAATTACGTAGTTCTTTCAAGCTTCTGATGTAGAATTTTCATTCTGTATAATAGTTTTCCTTATTTAGTTTTTTTCTTTTATTTTTTTTTTTTGCAAAATTGGAAAAGCCTTTGTGAAAAATATTGAAAAAAAAAATTATTTTTCGTAAAAGCTATTTTGCGCGATTTTTCATTATAAAAATCAGTAGTTAATTGGCAATCGAAGGGTGCGGAAAAATTAAAAAGCGTGTATAAGCTTGAAGTAATCAACATAATACCGTTATTTTTCCGTTTAATGAAACATTAGCAATTTTATGGATTTTTTCCAATTATTGTAATTATCAATCTCTGTGTTTTTGTTTTTTATTTTGGTTGGTGTTTCTGGATATTCAACAAAAAAAAAAAAGAAATTAATTTATTTTTCTTTTTTTTCATATATACAAACAGATATTAAATATCTTTAAAACAATCGGTGATATTCATTTATATAGTTTAGCCAAATTTAGATATTACTACGAAAGTTTTTTTTTTTGGAATAAATGTGGAAAAAAAATCTATATGGTTAAATAAGAAAAAAAACAAACAAAATAAAAAAAATCAAAGTCTAAAAATAGAAAAAAAGTTAGTATAAAAACTAAAATATATAATTTTAAATATATATGTATATATATCTAGATTTGGATTCATTTTGATATCGAGAATTATAATAAGGTAGTAAACAAAAACTAATATGGTATACATTTACAATATTATAAAATGTGATGTAAATTTATATGATTTCCATTCTCAATTTATGAATAAATAAAATAATTGTAGGTTCATTTGTATATGCATATACATATGTATATATCCATATTATATTATGTATTAAGAATATTTAATAATAAGACAAAATGAAAATGTTCTAAAAGCTTATGATATTATTATACATATTATATTACACTTATATAAAAACACAGTGAGCGTCAAAAGTTAAAATCTACGTTTAATTTTATAAATATGTAAATGTATTTTGTATTAAACAAGATTATAATGTTTTTTTTTTTTTTGAGAACAATATATTGTTGTTAGAATTCACTTACATACATATATGGAAGTTTATGTAAAATAAAAAATAATTTAAATGTAATAGGTTATAAGGAATTAAAGAAGACCTTTTGTGTTTTAAAATTAAAGAATTTATGATAGAAAAAAGAAAAAACTGAGAAAAATGAAATGAGGAAAAAGGAAAATTTTATTTAGACAATAGTGCATACATATATGGGAAATAATTGTATACCAAATATAAATTTATAACTTTGATATTTAGTATTTTTAAAGGAATATACAAATTTTTTGTATAATTAGTTATTGAGAATATTTTTGTCGCTCACTGTAATGGAAATATTGTAAATTATAAAAAAAAAAGAAACAAACTAAATGTCATAAAATATGTATATTTACATGCATGCACATATTTTTACATACATACATATATTTATACGAGTGTGTCACATGTCATGCACTTATGTCATAGGATACAATTAAGTATATGCGCCTATTAAGAAAAAAGGAAATGTTTGTTATACATGTGTATGTATGTATGTATGTATTTTTGTAGACAGAATTTTTAGTACATTTTATATTTACAGATTTTTCAAAAGGGATATGTAATTTTTTTTTATTTTTTTTTTTCAAATTTTTTGTTTTTTTTTTTTTATGAAATTGTTTAATTTTTTTATTCTTTTTTCTTTTCTCTCTCTCTGAAGGATTAATTTTTCTTTTTTCATTTTTCGTTTTTTTTAGAGTATTTACACGCATACCTATACATATATATTATATAAATATATAAAAAGGATAATAAATTTTGCCTGACTTTATAAAGAAAAAAAAAAAACAAACAAAAAAATAGTTCATTTTGTATAAGAAAAGTGCGAGTGACAATTTTCATGTTTTATTTTTTTATTTTAAATAAATAAAGTTAATAAAATAAGTAGATATATTAATATAATTTAATTAAAAAATTTTAAAGAAAAAAAAAATAATAGTTGTAAATAAAAACAAAATCAATATAAACTATTTATTTAAGAACTTATTACAAAATACTCAAAATTTTATGTGAAAATCCTTTCTGCTGGTTTCTTCTCAAAAAGCAATCGAATAAAATAATTTTTAGATAAAAACAACAACAAAAAAGAAAATATTTATTATACAAAAATGTCGTGGAGATATGCGGTATGTGTTTACTTATTTTTATAATATATAACAATTTTTTTATTTCATTTTCAATATTCTAATAATTACATTGTACTAATTTAAAATATTTTTATTATTTTAATACCTATAAGTAATATATGATATCACATTCAAGTGAAAATTTAAAAGTTGTCTATCTACCCACGTGCATATACCATCTTATATACCCTTGATTGTCTACTCTAAATTTTGTTAATTTAACGCTACAGAAACCTAAAAAAATATACAATAAACTTCTGTAATATATATAAAATTAATATTTATTTAATTAATTTAATTATCTTCTATCTAGTTATAGACTAACAATATATATAACTCTTCTTCAGATTAATTGTTTATATACATATATGTATATAGTTGATAATATGATATACTTAAATGGAAATTTATTCGCGATAGAATAATATTTTCTGGATATAATAGTATAGTTTATACTGCAGGTAACGAAATTGTGTAATCCGAAACCCAATTATTTTCTAAAAAATTATTATAATACGTAAGATTCTAATACATAACGTAAGTACACATCTATAGCTAAAATATTTTTCGTTTGAACTGTTTGTTAGCCGCAATTGTTAGAATATAAGCACGCATATTCAACAGCAATGATACAGTTCAACCAAATAATAGTATAAGATAATATTTTCTATGTAATAATTAAATATTTTGTTTAAATTCTTTTTAATAATTTCACTAAGTATATTACACTAATATTTCTTTTAATATTAACTTTGTTTATAAAATAATCACATAAATTTTTTGCAATCCTATATGCCCTTTAAATATTAATCTATTTGAAAAAGCAACGTTAATATTTCCAATTTAAAAAAAAAAAATTACCAATTTAATTTTGTTTAAAATGTCAACTTTAATTTCGAATACAAAAGCAACTATATTGTGGTGACCGCCAAAAAAATCATAATAGCGTAATAAAAATAAGCACAATGCAGAAGCCATTCAATAAATTTCTTTTCTTTCTCTATACATTTTGAAGACAATTCTTATTCGTTCCATATACCTATGGAAAAGGTCATTGAAAATTCAATATTTAATATTAAAAGTATACTTTCATTCTATGAATAAAAATATATTTATTGATAAAATGCAATTTAACTTAAAACTTGTTGAGATATCTGAAATGTTTGATACTTCCTCTACAATTTTCTTTTATATAGAGAAAAAAATATTATACGAAGAAATTATATACGAATCAAATGAAAATTTATAACAAAATAATTTTTTTCTTTTTTTAAAATAAAAAGCAAAATATGTATATTATGTGAAAATATCAATGACTTCAAAAATGCAATAATATTCTGTAGTGTTTACAATTCAGCAATTACACCCTAAAAACTAAATTGTATTTCAATTTCCTGTAACTTTAATTTTGATGTCATCCGACGTTATACAACATTAGTCTTGAGCGCATATTTTAAGTTCGAATGATATTCCCTTTTACAGTCATTAAGCGCACATAATATGAATAGTATATTCTTATTAAGTAATTATAAGTTAAAACTCGTTCTTAATACAATTTCTGTATATTATTCCAAAAAAAAAAGTTGACGTAGAAGTAACAGTAAGCAGCAATTTGTAAAATTTCAATCAATCACTGTCATAACACTATCATATAATGTTCATTAATATAACAACACTATATGAAGACTAGTTGTCTATAAATAGTTAATGGAAAATAAAGTCAGTTTGACAAAAACCCAAAAAAAAAAAATAAAAAACAAAATAGATTCCCGCGAGTTTTTTTTTTCTTATTTTATTTGACACAAGCATATTAAAAAGTTAAGTACCTAAACAAAAATTTATTTAAGAGTATTTTTTTTTAAAAAGAAACATAAAAGAAACAAAACAATGATCAATAAAACGTACATATACCCATGTACATACGTACATAATAAATCTACATATGTACATACTAAAAACATTTTATGTACTAAACGTGTTGAAATAAAACAATGTCAGATAGATATATACATATATATAATAGAAGTACCTACAAATAATATATAAGTAGGTACTAAGTTGAAACAAATGATCGGAAAATTACTTATTTATATTATGTACATATAGTATACTGTTATACTAATGACTAATGTCATTATGTACATAATATATATTATCAAGTTAATTTATGTACTTGTATAATAACATTTGAATGTGCATTGTGTATATGTATAATTAGAGCTTATATTTACACATGTATATATAATCGAAGAAAAAATTTTTTAAACTGTTTGTAGGTTAAAGTAAATAATTCAATTTTATTTAAACAACAAAATTTTTGTTTTTTTCTTGTTTTTTATTTTAGTACATGATAAAAAATAGAAAAGAAAATTTGTACTTGACCTAGATTAAAAATTTTTGTTTATAAGAAAATTTATGGAATTTTAGTTAGTATAAAGAAATTTACACAATATATACTAGTGTAATTTTCACTATTATTATTATTATAGGTGTATAATAGTTTATATTTAAAAATGTACTCTATATAATTTTTTATTAGAGTGATTTAAACAATAAAAACTAAAAATAATCTTTATTTCAAAGACAAAAATACATTTTTGTTGTTTACACAAGACGAAATTTTACTTCTAGGAATAACTTATCATTTAGCTATTAATTATTTATATAGCTACCTACATAAAAAAAAACTTATTGTATATACATATATATATAATTATATTATATATAGGAATTTAAACCTAACCTACAAAATGTAATTTAGTTCCACTTTATTGCTAAATTAATGATTTTTCACTGATAAAAATAAAAAAAACAAATAGTTGTAAAACCCTTCATATGGACTGAAACAATTAAATATAATTTCAATTAAATATATACATATGTGTGTTATATATGTGCCTACTTAATTAATTGTGATGTATATTTGATATTAGAAAGATATGTATATAAGATAAATTATTTTCCAATTAAATAAATGTATAACAATGGTCAATTGTTATAATACTTTAAACGACAACAATATTTTAATTTATGTATTTTTAATTCTTCTAGAAATATAACACGTATATTACAGATGAAAACCTCCCGAAATGATACAATAGTACACACACTTTATATTATACAGCTTAATGATTTTGAAAATTCTCTGAGTAATCTTGTAAACATTTTAATTTCCCCATTATTTATTTAATATAATAAATTAATTTTTTCAATCAATTTATAATAAAAAATAAACATACACATATTTAACTGGAAAAGAAAAATCTGTAGGTTTTATATACTTACATAATAGTATAATACCTATTTGTGTAACAACACACCTATATATACTATATATATTAGTATGTATTATGTAATACATAATAGAAAGCTTAAATTGCTTAATACAATCAAGTATTTATTTATTGTTCTATCGTTAATTTTTTTTAATAGTTTTCTTAATATTCTTAAGTTTTTTTTATATAATTGTACTAAAATTTTATATATGTTTAGTTTTTAAAAACTAAGACTCTCTTTCAATATTTTTATTCTTATTATTTTTTTTTTCCAACAATTATTGTAGACTATTTATATAACAGATAGAATTTATTTAAACAATGTACTTATTTCTTTTATAAAACAGTACTAAAACTGAATCCAAACAAATAATAGAAAAAAAAATCTGATGTGAAGCATATAACCGTGTGCATTTGCATATTTTCTAAAATGATTTTTATTTAAAAATTTCATTATATACGAGTATATATAAATTTTTGCAAAGGTCTTCCTTCTGTATAACATATTTGGTTTTCACAAAGATTTTAAATTCGGTACTATTTTGTTGAATATAAAGGATCATAACTTGTCTAAATCAATTCTAATCAATCCGGGACCGAAAGTTGATGAATTAATTACATCTATAGTAATTATATATACTGTTCCGTATATTATGTGCCATATATACCATTATATAGACCTCATAACTAGATAAAACTTTTGTAAGGAAGCGATTTGTAATTACAGAGCTTTAAAGTCAATCTCGACTAATTTTTTACTTTTTGGAATTTTATTTATATATTTAGCTTAATTCTTGAGTCAGAAACACGCATTGTTAATTATGATTTGGAAGCCTTAAAACTGAGGCTTCTATCACAGCTGTCAGCCCCGTTAACTGAGCTTTAACTCGGAAAATGAATTATTGAGAAAAATAATGTACTGCAAATATTCTTTACGCCAAATTTTTTTCAACTTTCCAACTGAGTTTTCCAAAAATACCGCTAAAAATAGTTTCTTTGTCTTTGTCTCTATAACATAGAGAGAAGAAATACCATTGGAGGGATGCGAATATATGAAATTTAATGCAAATACAATACCTTCCTTTTTGTATTTGTAATATTTTTGTTGAAAATTATCCCATTCCGTTTATTATATGCACATTTATATAATATACATATTCATATATAGAGTTTTTAAAAATCCTTCAAAGAATAATAATGATGAAAGGCAAGGCAAAATTTTGAAAATAATTACCCTACTATATACATATACTTAAGTAATTTTTGTTTTCTATTTCTATAATTTTTTTTTTTTTGTTGCTACAGTTTTGTTTGGTGAAAATTATTAAAACATCAATAAATATCGTTAAGAATATAGATAAATATTATAAGATATTTTCGTTATGCATATACATTAAGCTATCTAGATTTTTGATAGAAAGAATTTATTAATAAATATTTTATGTTTCCTATATTATGATTTTATATATAGAAGAGCGATCAGGAAATTCTTGTTTATAAATACTTTCTGAGAAATTGTTGAATGTTTGTATGTACATATATTTTAACAATATTAGTTATTCTTATATTAATATCTCGTATTATAAATTAAATGAGAACAAATCTCAGTTTGTAAATTGGTACTACGTATACCTTGTATGCATATAAATAAGATTTTAATTTATTGTTTGAAATAAAAAAAAAATTCTTATTAAAATGATTACTCACGTAAGAATCTTAAATAATTAATAATTAGAGATTGTTTTGTAACTTTATGAAAATATTCCGTCCAAAGTATATGGGTACTAAATATGGAAAAGGTACCATATTATATTATATTATATGAAAACGAGGTTAGAAATGATATTTGATTTTAGAGAGTCTAAATTCTACAAATAAACAATTATTTTCTAATAAAATATTTACCTATTAACATAAGAGGAAGTACTTAAAATTTTAGTAAGCATAAGGGTATTTATATACATATGTACGTAGATGTAAGTGTATATATATAGTTGAGCTCATATTACGTGTACTTAAAAAAATATTTAATATAATTAAAGTCAACTACTTGTACATGCATATATACATATATCTATTATATTTTAATATTATTTAAATTAAGAAAATAAATATTTATTTGATTTTTTTAACTATATTATATTATAGTTAACAGTGTTAGCAAATACGATAAGAATAATGTTGAATCATTTAATATGATTGTAAACACTTTAATATTTCATGCAAGTACGCATGAAAAAATATGATATAATTTAGTGACGTCAGTATCCATTGTTGCACAACACTTAAAAATTTATAATAACTATTTCTTATTGACGTATAAAGCTTATAATTAAGTGTTATATTATTTTTTTTATATAAGCGAACTTCAAATAAATTTTAACACTTAAATGATGCCTTTCTTTTCGATAAAATTATAATTCAAGAATATTATAAATAATTATAAAAGATTTTTTAAGTTATTTTGTTATGGTGATGATTAATTATGGACAACAATTCGGAAAGGACTCTTTTTGTAGCACTACCACATATACAATTGGCAAATTATATTGGTATAGTAATTTTTAATCAAAAATTTTGATTAAGTACTTAATTGTTTTGTTTCTTTTTTAATTTTTTTTTTTTCAAAACTCTTGAAAAAAAATTTAAATGGACAAAAAAAAAATCTTTATATTATGTGTATGTGTTTATTTGAATGTATATATATTGAAAAAAAATCATAAAGATTTATTAAAAATAATTCATGGTTTTAGCCTTGAAGAAAATTCAAAAAGAGAGCAATTTACATTAAAGAAGTATATGTATTTGCATATATTTGTGTATTGATAAATTAACGGTAATTCATAAAGAATTTTATGTTGGCACACTGCTGTAACATATGTACTTTATTATTTATATAACACTATTAATAATATTGTAAACGATTAAAAATTGTATATTATATGACATTGAGAACAAAGAGAAAAAATAATAAAAATAATTAATCTTATTCAAACATAATAAAATATATATAAAATTTAGATCAACATCATCATCATCATTTGATTGGGAAAAAATTAAAATGTTTCTGTAATTCAGAATTTATTAAAAAAAATTGTTGTCTGAAAATCGATTGTTTTAAAACAATCTGTTTATATGGGAATAATATGCTTATACTAAAAAAAATTTTAAAATAATATTATTATGGCGAACTTGAAAACAACCCACTATACCACACAATTACAATAATAATATATAATATCATACACTTACATATTACACAAATGCATATTATATATGTAAGCATATTATATTATAAAAATATAAAATTAAAATATAATATGCGGCTAAAACAAATTTAAGGCCCTCAAAAGCAAAAAAAAATGTTGTAACGCCAAAAATGGAATTTTGAAATAAATGCATTTTAATATTTCAGAATTATATTTAACTTTTGTATTTTATATGAGCTCAAATTTATATGTACAGAATATTCATATTTAATAGAACCATATAAATATATAAGTCTTTAACAAATATATGTGATTATTAAATGTAATTATGATTACATACTTAAACAATACTTTTCCAACTTTATTGAAATTTTATACAACAAATGTTGTTATACTTTGATAATTTTTTATAAATTCTACTTTTATACAAAAGTATGCTTCCAATTATACAAAAGCAATTAAAAAACAAAACTTTTTTTGACAACACTTTTTTTATCAATTTCAGTTTGGACGAAATAAGCTTTTGAACGAAATTATCTTTTATACGATATTTAATACGATAAGCTTTACGAAATTAAATTTTTCGAAATTGGCAATTTATGCGTTGTACCATTTTGCTTTTGAACACCTCAATAAGTATATATTTTACAAAAGAATAGACGTAAATAATATATAATTTATGTACATACGAATGTATGCAAATTAAAACATGATTTATAATATTTATAAAATTATAATAGTTTATTTTTTTTTCTTTTATAAATATAAAATGGAAAAAGAAAGTATAAAAGTCTAGTTATAATTATTTTATTTATTGATTGTATAACGTGTTTGAAAATCAATCCATTTTATAAAAATAATATCGTATAGTACAGTCATTCACAAAAGAAAGCTAACAAACTATGTGTATTGCAATTTAAGAGTTTATTTACAAGCAATTATTTCAAAAAAATTTTCAAAATTAAAAATTGTAAAATTTTTTGATATTCAGTATTACATTATACAACGAATTACAAGCTGACAAGGTGTAAGAACCTCATTTACTAAGTTTCTTTTATAGAAACTCTTCAAGAACTAGGTTATAATAGTGTTATTAATAAATTTTCAACTTTTTTTTTTAATCTAAATTGAATATATAGTAAGCCGTAAAATTAAAAATTTAAGTGTTAACATTTTATTGGCAGAGACTGTATATATAAATTATATCTGTTATATTTTATATATCTTTATATGCATTGTATATGTGTTTGATTGTGTTATCTAAGAAATTTTGTATGTTGTTCTGTAGCTAAATATAAGTATTTGTTAAGTATTTCTTTTGAGTTTTCTGATACAATATAGTTCATATATACCTAAAAAACCAATACCGATTGCTCATCAAGTAGTAAAATTAAATAAAATAAAGATAATTTAAAGTTTTATTAGTTCTATATTATTTTAAGTGATGAGAAAAGCGCTCGATTGAATAGGGAACCCCAATTTAACGAAATAAAATGTTAAACATAGATTCGTTCGAATTTCGGATTAAATTTGATAGTGCTTATTATGTGGTGTGGTCAATTTGTTTAAAAGAAAACCCATTTTACTCTCTTTTCTACATATAGAATGAGAAGTAAAATTATATCACTTAAATTTTAAATAATAATACCTTTCAAAAAAATTTTTTAATAATTTTAGAAAATTTTCTTTTATACATAATATTAATATGTATAAGACTTCTCTCATTGTATAACCAATTTTTTTTCACTCTCTTGTTATTTAGAATATAAATTACATATTTTAAAATAATTTGTTTGATTATATTTTTGTCGTTCTAATTTTAATATAATATGTACTTAAAAGGAAATATAAAATAATGCCAAAATTTGGCAAAACAATAAATTCATAAATCATCAAAAGAAGCAAAAAAAAAAATTCAATTCATTTTTAATTTTATATACTATTTTTGATATAAATCTGAAAATATAAAAACAAAATAGAAAAGTAACCAAAAAGCAAAAAATATACTTAAAACAACACTTTTATTCTTCACTATTTAGGTTTCAGCACCATCTTATAATTCAGCAATAAATGGAAATTATGGTAACTATGCTAGTTATCGTGACAAAAATGGCGGTAGAAGTTCTTCCTCTTCGTATTACAGTATGCCCCGCTATAGTTCTGAAAGAGTTTATGTGGTAAGACAATTTGGGTTTTTTTCTCTCATCATCATTAAA
This sequence comes from Condylostylus longicornis, assembly GCF_029603195.1. Taxonomy (NCBI): domain Eukaryota; kingdom Metazoa; phylum Arthropoda; class Insecta; order Diptera; family Dolichopodidae; genus Condylostylus; species Condylostylus longicornis. The sequence goes on from NW_026578006.1 coordinate 1,113,217, forward strand.
AATTACAACAAAAAAAAAATAGAAAGCTTAGAAACATCAATCGCGCATTAATATTAAATTATTATACATCTATATTTAAAATTGCACATTTAATAGAGATTATAGTATGCATATAAATATGTATATATACATTATGTATACCATCCAAAGTAACAAAAAAATTTCAATTTAAAAAATTTTTATTTCTCAATATCTTTCAAATTCATATATGTATGATTTAGTATATGTACTCGTATTATAACAAATTAAAATCAAAATGTAAGAACTTGTTTTCCAAATGGTAGCTCATTTCATTCCACTGTAGGTCCGTTATTTTAAAAATGGAATAATACTATATTTCTACATAATTCAGCAATTACTATTCATAAGCTGAATTATGTTTTAATGCTTTATAACTGCAGTTTTTGAAATTATGGGTTTTCCAAAATATTATTTTGTATTTCTTTCGGTTAGAAGTAATGGGAAGCTTTGAATTCAAATTTAGTTTGGACAATCGTTTTATATACATGTATGTACATTGCATACATTTAATTTTTAATTCAATCAAAATAAAATATTTAAAAATTAAATATTTTATTTTGATTCACGCTTGAATTCCTAAGCAATTATATACATATATAATATAGAATTTTTTGTCTTCATATAAAAAATAAATTCAATTTCATTCTTTTATTTTTTTTTTATATAGAAAATGAATGTGTCATTAGTTATTTCGAAAATTCTCTATAAAATTTTTTCTCTTATTTTTGTTTTTTTTTTTATTGTACCACTGAAAATATGGAATAATTCAGGAGATGAGGGTGGTGGTGTATTTTTTTTTTCAATCTATTTTTATAAAGATTCTCACCTGATTTTTTCATATATAATGTTAATGAAAATTTTTCATTTTATTTCGATTTCATTTCAATGTTTTTTTATTATTTTATTTACGAAAAAAAAAATTAGAAAAAAATTTCAGTCAATTTATTGACTAAAATCCAAAAATAAGTTTAATATAACCAGAAATTAAATGGGTTCAATTTAAGTTTTTACAAAACAATTAAATAAATTTATTGTCTTAAATTTTATTGTTTTTTTTTTTCTATTTCAAAATTAATGATTCATTTAAGCTTTTTGGAACGTAATTATGAAAATTTAATCATGAATTTTATTTGCATTCATTTTTAAAACAAGTTCTAACTTCAAAATTGCTCTAAATACGATACTAATACAAAATTCAGCTTATAAGTTATGATTGCTGAATTATATATTTATATCTTATTGTTGTAATTTTAGAGTCAGCAAAACTATTTCAGGTATTTATAGAGAATATGTAATACAAAATGCAGTAATTAATAATTTTAAGAAAATTTCTGCTTTACAATATTAGTATACCATTCAGCTTATAATTGCTCAATTGTGTAACAATACACTGTATTGTTTTACAATATCGATGTCAGAGTTTGTTCGCTCTGAACCATATATTCCATCACTTTTTCCTCCTCCCATACTTAAACAGCTAAAAGCTAAAATATTTATAATATTTATATTTTTATGTAAAAGTATTTGTGTAATTAGTATATATTTTAATTATATACATTGATACATAATTATATAATCAATTGAAGTTTTAGAAAATATTTTATAGGGAAAAAATTAATTTAAATATTTGTTTAAATAAATTAATTATAATGAAATTTTTGAAAAAAAAAAAACAAAAAATAAATTGCTACATGGGCACAGGTGTTATGTATTTATATGCATATATATATATATACAAAATTACTTATGTATTATAAAAAATAATGTGCATTTTAAGATATAGATATACATATAATTTATTATAAGTATACGTGTTTTCGTGTTTATGAATTACTAATCGCTTTGCATTCACTTTTTAAAAATTAATTATTATAAATGTTGTATGTTGCGCTTTTTCATCGGAATACTTTGAAATTCACTTCCACTTGTTGCAAGTAGTTGGTATTTATAGTTAATTTTTTTCCTGAAATGCTTCTCATTACGTTTGTATTTAAAATATACATATGTATGTACATTTTATGTTTTATATATTTAAATTAAATTTAGTTATTTCTCATTTAAATTAAATTTTGTATTGATTATAAAAATAAAACTAGCGAAAGTCTTTATGTATATACAATGCGATTGTATGTATATATATATAAAATTAAAATATTAATTTCTCTTTCACTTATTTATTTATAAGTATATAGATTTTCTTTTTATTTTTGAAGGTTAAAAATAATTCAAGATGTTTTTATTTGGTTTAAAATTTTTGGAAGTAAATAATGATAAATTCAAGGGTATACATGTATAAAGGATTTTGTCTTCTCTACTTAAATATTGTCATATAGTATAGTAAAAAAAAAGAAAGAAAATAAAACCTGCGCGCTATGACCTTGCAATTTGCTTATTTTTTTTCATAAATGTTTTACGAAGAATGTTGAACAATTCTTTTGTTTAATTGATTTTTTGCTTTGTTGCAGTTATTTTGGATCACTATTATTAAAAAAATAAAACTATATTCAAATCTTCAGTTAATAGTTTTTTCGTCTGTTATTATTACTTTTAGAAATTCAAAATTATGGAATTCAAAAAATTAAAAAAAATTCGTTTGGAAACCATTTCACAGGCAATCATTTCACTTATTTCCCCAGCCAACGTTTATGTTGGCAGGTTGCATGGCTCCCCGAAAGGTACACTTAGGCCACCAAAGTTTGTTGTGGTGCCGCCGGATCTTTTTCTTCTCCCTCATTTGAACCAGCCCAAGTTCCTGAGAAACCGGGCTGTTTCTAATGAGGGAGAATAAAAATTCAGCCAACGCTTATATTGTTACAGATTTTTAAATTGCATCGAACAATTGCAATCGAATAGTTAAGCCAACATTGATTGGCAAACTGAATATAATAGGGCTAGGTTTGTGCTTATTTGCGAAATTATTGCTATATAACTAACAACTTTTTGAGTGAAATTTGCATAACAATTTTTTTTTATTCCTTTTTTGTTGTTTAATTATGTAATAGAAATTTTTCAGATTTAATATAATTTAAAATTCAATATACTGAACTTGTCAAGGTCTTCGCTTATACCACAGCTATTACAAAATATCATTAAAATGTTCTTTATATAATATTATACGCAAATCAGCTAATAAGTGTGAGTTCCTGAACAAAGTACTTGGATTTGACTATTCACGATAATAACTATTAGTAACTTTCAGTAATATAAAACATAGGATTAAAAAAATAAGAAAATCATAATGTTTAATGTTCAATTGATGCATTTAATAAAGGAGTTTAGGTTGGACTCCAAAAGCCATAACTACTTACAATTTTAAAACAATTCCTTCAACAAATAAGTTCAGTAAATGTATAAGCGATATTTAAGTGTGAAAAACTAAAAAAGAATTATTTTTTGGATACAAAATTAAGAAAAAATTGTTGGTTTTTCTTAATATAATCTTTTCACTTTAAAAGAATAAGAAAATTTTTTTACCAACTTTAAATGTGTAAAAAAGAAAAAAAATAAACAAACGTCTTGTACGGCGTACTTGTTCAAAATACTTACGCATAAAAATTTATGTATTCATAATAAAGACGCTATATAATTAAAATAAAAAAAACAGATCAAGATCGTAATTATCTATAAATATAATATAAGTAAACCATTTACTATTGATTCAAATTTCATATACGACTACGAAAAATATTTGGAAAATTGCCAATTAAAATAAAATTATGTAATCCCTCCAAAAAAAAATAAAAAAATCATTTTCATTTCAAATTTCTTGTGGAGAGTAATTACAAGGTTACGGAATGAACTCTTCAGAATACACCGATATGATTCATTCAATACACATTTACTGCGCATTAAAATTGTCGTAAACGAATAAGAAATATTTGAAAAATTGCCAAAAAAATTAAAATGACCAGGTAGCATAATAAAATTTAGAGAAAAAATTTCTTCAAGTACAAAATTTAATATTGACATTTCGATTATATTATTTTAAAAAGGAATGTGAGAGATACGCCATAATTAAAGAGGAAAAAGGAAATTTTTAAAAATATTTTCCTTATCGCTACTAATTGCCCCATAATATACAAAGAATAGCTTTTGAGACGAGCCGCCTACTTTTGCTATAAAACAAATGCATACATATGGATAAAATTTAAGGAAATGTATGTAATTTTTTAAATAAACAATAATTTTAGACAATAGTGTAGTAAAAAAGTACCGTTTCATGACATATGTAAAAATGCCACAATATTTGGGAGTATACACTACACTCTAATTTGTAGTTTCTTATTTAATTTCTAAATTAGAGTAATTATTATTAAAATATGTCGGTATAAAAATTTAAAACGCAAATCTTTTTATCGACTACTGTAAGTAAAATAAACAAATATGTGCACAGTATACGAGTACATACAAGTAAAATTAAAATAATGAAAAAATAATTGAAAAAGAAAATTAATTTAATTTAATTAATCAGCGTGGTATGTGGGTATGATGAGTCCCAATTTTTAGATTTGATATAATTCTATATTTTAAGAATGAGTAAAGAAATTAAAATAATCTGAACAAACGGTTTATATAGGAATAACAAAACTGTAAAAAGAAATTATAGATAAAAATTATAAATATAAAAAGTACATTATGTATGTTCGTACACATACCTTATTTATATACGTTCATACACCTACATAAAGTTGTATGCATGCAAGTATAAAGATAATGTGGCTATGATAACATTATGAAATCATAAATGGAATCATTTTAAATATCATTGTGTCTTATGAATTAAATATTTACGGTATTACGTTATTTACGGTATACATATGCATACATAGCGAATATTTAATTCGTATTCGTACCTATATACATATAGGTATACATATATGTATATTCATCCGGGGTTCATTCAGTATTCCTTGCGATTTTATATTTGTCGTATTTAGGTATGTAGATATCCGTTTGCATATGGAAGTGTATGTACGTACATATACACGTACTTTTTAAAGATTTTCCGAATATATGTCTGGAAAAGAAAAATTTTTTTTTTTGTGTTTTTTTCTAAAAATAAAAATAAGTAGGTAACTATTTGTTATATGTATGTATATCAATAAAAATAAAATAGAACAGGAAAAATTAATGTAGGAAATTTTTATAGATCTTATTTTATTAAAAATATAATTTTGTATTATTATATTGTGTTGTGCGTTCCATACATACAATTATAAAAAATATACGCAAATATTTTTAGCTTTTCGTTTACGTGAAAATGAAAATGAAAACTTTTAGGTACCTTCTACGTACCTTAAACTTATTTTATAAATGTATAGTTATTTAACAAAAAAAAAATAGCTGAAATTTAGTTTTATACTTACATATTTTTCGTATAAAATTACATATTTACCTACGCACATGCATATATACGAACATAAGTAGGAGAACCATAATTAGCCTGTTATATATTGTTTATATTTTAAGGATAACATGTGATGTGTACACATGCACATCTTTATGGGATAAATAAATCTATAAATTATTATTTTTATATTTAGAAAAATATTGATAATTTCCCTAATTTATATTAGATTTTCTTAAAATATGAGATTTTATTATATACATACATACATGGTTTTCCATATCTTGTGAGAAAGGAATGCACCATATTTACATGCATATAAGAATCAGAGATTGCAAATTTATTTATTATTCGTATCTGCATAACAATTTAGAATATTTGATAATTATTAATTTTGCGTGCTCATTACGCTTCTCAATGTCACATCGACTCTTGTCATCACAGTCAGTTTGGCTTGACATTTCACCATAAAAAACTAACGTCCAAACAATATTTTCAAAATAATTATGATATTTATCAAATACATTATACATACATGGGTTAATTTCATATTTTTGACTTATTAATTTTCTATAAGATGATAGATTTTCATTCCCGCAAATTATTTTCCTTTTTAAATATGTTTGTACGCGTACGAAGCCATAAAACAGAGATTCATTCACCAGCTTGGATAACAATATTGATAAAATTATTGTACTGGAACGTGACATATACATACATAAATATACACAATTATAATATGCAAATAATATATAGTATATTGTTATCCAAATATTTTTATTCAAAAATTTAAACAATTAAACAATTTGTTGGAACTAAATCTCGATAATATTTTTGTTTTAAATAATATACTTACACATATATGTACATAATGTAAATTGTAAATTATACATGTGTATATATATAGGTATTTATAATTTTTTATATTTAAGTATCTATTATATTTACATACTTATTTCAAATTAGAAAATTAAATTCTCATTAGGAAGCTTAAATATTAATAAAAAATTTATAACCTCATTTTCCAAAAACCTCTTAAACGTAAGAAAAAAGTTTTAAAAAATTTTGTTAAAATTTGTTTAATGCTATTATAATTGACGTTTATGAGTCACATTTCGTATTTTATACAAATGTGTAGTCAATAATTTTAATCATTTTCAAATTAGAATGCTATTTTTAAAAATTGACAGAATTTGAAAAGATCAAATAAAAAGTCACCTTTCAAAACATAAAATGACTTAATGATGAGTATTTAAATTCTATGACATGAAACACATTCACTTGGAAATTACTATATTAAATACGAATGAATGACAATCACTTTCTAATTCTCCCTCCAGTGAGTGAAAACTCAAATTTTTGAAGTGGAGATTTTATATTAAAAAATTTGTTTCAATTTATTATTATGACATTCATTTAATTTATTCATAATCACATTCGTTTCACTATATATTATTGTATAAGTAAATAAAATCAATCTTAAATCATAAATATATTTGCTAATAAATAATCTATGCCATATAATTTTTTTTATACAAGTACATAATGCCTTTGTTTAGAAGTAGAATCGATTATCAAATCAATAAATTTATCTAATAATAATTTTGTTCTACACTTATGCATTATCTTAAACAAAAACAATATTACAATTCATAAATTTAAAAGAAAAAAAAAATCTCTCTCAGAAGTTTATACCGAAGGACCCTTGTAATGGTCTTGCTTGGTCCTACATACTTATATATATGTAGGTATAAGCTATGCGAGTAAAAAATTCATAAATTGGAATAAAGTAAAAACGTATTTTTTTACTCACTCATTATTTTTTCCTTTATATTATTGTTTCATATAGAAGCAAACAGTATGTTTACCAAATAGTATTACCAGTATATTAATTAAAATGTTTTTAAATTTTTTCTTTTCAGATGACGGTAAACTTACATTACGGACACATACGATATTAACATTTTATATTTATATATACGTTTGTACTATAATCAAATAATTTTAACTACAATACTTCTTCTTTTTACTGCAATACCAAAAAAAAATAATTTAATTTCAATTACTTATATTTTATCTTCGGCACACTTATTTTTTAAATAGAATTTTTGTTTTACATCATACGAATCAGGACAACTTGAACTTGAACTAAACAAACAAAAAAAGGAAGCTTTGTTTTCTATATACCACATACGCACGCACACATACATACTCTATATTGAAATTAAATTAAAACTAGATGCATCTGAAAAAGAACTCATTTTTTCCCCTCTTTTACGATTTTAATAAATAAATAAATAAAACTAAACGTTTATACTTCAATTAAATTAAATTTACAATAATTAATTTAAATTTCATCAGAATTTTATTTTAATAATATAAATTTTATCAGAATATTGAATGTATGAGTATTATGGGTCTTAAACAAAAATTTTGATTAAAAAATAATGTTGTTTTTTGTTAACGATATATTTAGGCTAGTAACAATAATAATTAATTTTAATTAAAAATTTTTCTATAGTAATCTTGTTAAATATCTTTTCATAATCGCGAAACGCGTTTCTAGCACGCTTTTCATATTATATACGTACATAATATTCAAGGCTTTTGAATATCGAATTTGGTATAGGAGTTGTTTAATATATTAATTTTAAAAAGAGGCTGTAATTAATTGAATCTTAAATATTGTATAATAAAATATTTAATGTTTTTGAAAAATCACGAATATTTAGAATGAAATAAACCCCGCTGTAGTGTTATTGTTTACTATTTCTTGAAAGTATTTATACATATGTATGTATTTATAAACTGATAGTACATTAAGAAAACTAAAATTACAACTTAATAAGTTTGATAAGCTAGATACGGCCTTAAACACTGTAAGACACATATTCAAACTGTTATAACAATAAATCCCTTTTTATCATAAAATTATGATTTAGAACACTTATTCCACACCTCAAATCGTCTAATTACCTTATATTTTATTATAAACTTATTGCATAATAAAAAATTTTCTGGATCATAAAGTGTTTATTTAATTTTGTTTTAAATAAAGTATATTACTGTTGGAAATTGAAACGAAATTTTCATATTGAAATTTGAATTGCTGTAGTTTTAAAAATTGATTTGAAAAAGCAGTATTAAAATAATTTCTTTATAGCTCCAATTTTTGTTTTTACATTTTGCTTCAGAATCAATTGACACGCCGCCCTACAGCCATATTTATACAATATAATAGTTAAGACTAATAATCCTCAAAAAATAATTATAAACTTTGCCTGCAAACTTGTGTTTTAAAAATTTTCTTTTTGTTTTTTGACAATAATAAAACAAAATTAAAATATTTAAGACTTTTATAAATTTTTTATGCAAAAAATAAAAAAAAAATATAAAAAAAATAAATATTACATAAGTACAAACACACAAAGATTAAATTTAATTTTATCATATTTTTTTTTCTGTTTTCTATTTATTTTTATGTACCTACATATTTTATTGAATTATCCAAATCCAACTCGAATACATATTCACATACATACATGTACAACAGAGGCCTTCTAGAATGGAAGTATCAGATAAGACTACTGGACATCATTTGCAAAGAATTTTACATTATTCAGTAGCACCATGTCGTCCTTTGCCTGGTTCACGTCCTTCTGAATGTGCCATACATGGCGTTGACTGTGATGAAGTCTATCCAGGAATCTATATAGGAGATGCGTGAGTATATACATACATAATTTATTACAATAGAATATATTTACTTTTTTTTTTGTTGTAAATTGCTAATAAAATTTAATTTACAAAATTATTGATTTTTCTAAAAATAGGGATTCCGCCAGAAATAAAGTTTTTCTTCGAATCATGGGTATAACACATATACTTAATACAGCTGAAGGATCTAGGTATGGTCAAGTTGACACAGGACATATTTTTTACCGTGATATGCCAAATATAAGGTATATATATAAAATAAATAAAACATTAAATAAGTTTTATATTTTAATACTATAAAAATTTTTATTACACTTGTATGTAGATATATGGGCTTCCCAATGTTAGATCAACCAACGACTGACATTTCGAGATATTTTTACATTGCATCTAAATTTATAGAAAACGCCATAAGTAGTGGAGGTAAATATACATGTTACAAAATTACATATTATGTATGAGTGTATATATATATGTAGATAGGCCTCTGAAATAATTTTAACACTCTGACACACTCTGACTCTGATGGTTTTTGCTTCAAATTTTAAAAATTTTTTTATTACACTTTTACTTAAAATATATAAAATACAGAAATATACATATGTACATAAGTTTAAAAATAATTTTATAAATTTTAATTTCAGGCAAGGTATTAGTTCATTGTTTAGTGGGAATGTCCAGATCTGCAACATGTGTTTTAGCACATTTAATGATATCGAAAAAAATGACTGCAGTTGAAGCAATAAGAACAGTTCGTATGCGTCGAGATATACGCCCAAATGATGGTTTTTTACAACAATTAGCCGATTTAGATAATGAATTGAAACGGGAACAAACCTACTCATCCTACTAACCTAAATTAATTTTTGATTCACCTTTTCATATTTTTTTTGCATTAATTTTTAACATGTATTAAAGAGTTTAACATATTTGTTGTTTAGTTTTTTTTTTTTTTAATTATTATAAATGGTGATTGCTAATTAAAAATGTATGAATTAAAATTGAATTAAAGTTAATAGAAAAACTATGGTTCAATGATAAGAAATTACCATCATAAATAATTGTAAAAACAATAAAATAACAACTTTACTATTATAATGGTAGAGGCACAATGAACTACACCAAAATATAAAAAACGTATCTGAACAAGACTTTAAAAATTACAACAACCACCTCCATTTCTTTAATTTGTTAAAGTTAAGTTTTTCAAACGTGCCAAAATAGCCAATCATACAATAATATGTGATTCTCACAAGAGTATGTTCGAACGCGAAATTTGAAAAGTGTTTACTCTGTTTATATAAGTTTAATATGCATTTTAATTACTCCGATATTCAATAAATATTCAAAATTAGTTCAATATATTATTACACACACATACATGAACACAAGAAAAATTAATGAAGAGAAAAATTGAAAGAGGGCAAGATTGCCATTTCATTACAGAAAATGATGCAGACAATAAAATAAAAATTAAAAAAAAATATTATGGAAATTTTTTATGGGATTTTAAAAAAAAAGAGATCAAAATCATAGACCCATAAAGAAGCACTCTGTTACTCAATTTTTTACACTAATTCGTGAATCTTTTTTACAAGGATAATCAAATGATAAATAAAATGTAATGAAAAATTTTTATATTGTATAGGTATATAAATTTTTCTAGTCAATATAATAATTCTGAATACAAAGAAATAGTAACTATCATAATAATATTATGGTTTTCAAAATAAATTATACAAAATTTATTTTTGGAAAGGATTAACTTTAACATGCTTACATAAATAAAATAAATTTAAGAACTTAGAAATAAAAATTACTTAACACAAAGTATTAATACATCTGCTATACATAATATATTTTTCAAAATTCGAGTAATTTTAGCTTGCACAAATAGACGAGCTTCTTTAATTCAATTCCAAAATTTTATGGCAATTATTCTAATCTTTAATATTTGATTGCATCAATATGTACCCCATAATAATATAATATTTACCTGTTATACTTGCGCTATAGATAAAGTAAAATCGTAAAGAAATTTAAAAGTGAAATAGTTCCTGAAATAACACATGTAGGTACATATGTATATATGTATGTACATATGCAGCCATATATATGTAAAAAAAAATTTCAAAAATACTCTAAAAATTATTGATTAATTACCGTCCTTATTGTAATAATACTCAGTTCATTAGCTTTGGTATTTCTATATTATATAAGCCTTCATTTCTGCTAAATTTATATAATTGAGTTTAGTCAGATATATATACATATACCAGACGATGACTATAAGGTACAAACATATATGTATGTACATACATTTCAGTTCAAAAAGACAAATACCTTGAAGTTTAAGTTATCAAAATGCAATAATATTAATACAAATAATTTAAGAAAGCTGTGTTCTTAAAGGAAGCTTTAAAATATTACATTATGTAGGTAAAATAATAAAATTTTAAATAGAATAAGAATAAAAGTATATTGGACGGAACATAAAATTATGTATATCAAGATCCGAATAAATTTAGAACTATTCATTTTAATTTAAACCATTCTTAGTTTTGCAAACACAGAATTATTTACATTTAAATTGTAAAGTAATATTCAGATTTTACATTTTAAATGATTATCGAAATATTAAGTTTTTAAAATACAGATATTGCGTACATACATATATACATATACGCATCGAGGCATACATTTGTACTTAGTTATAATAAATGTTGTAAAATAACTAGGGCTCTTACACTGAAATGATGTAATGACAAATTAAAATTAAGGTCAATTAATAAAAATATTAATATATACATACATACATATGTATTTCAAGTCATTCAACAACTTGAATGGTTTTATTATGTTTGATGTAAATTTTCTTTATCATTTTATTTTTTATATTTTAGTTTAAAACTAAATTTTGCTATTTCATTAAACTACAATATAACAAAAATAATTACGCAAAAAAAAATAATATATTATATTTCTGTGCAAAAATATAAATTGAATTATTTATTATCTTATCCTGAACACGAAAACTTATTAAATGTTTATCAGTTGCTTTTGTTGCGCCTCTACCATCTACCTAAAACAATACTTTTTTCGAGAATATACAAAACTATGTAAAGCACTTAAAAGTACACCCATATATTTTAGACGCATCACTTAAGGTGATGAGATACTATTCGAAAATATTTATTGAGGTTTTCTTTAAAAAAATTTAAAGTTATAAATTAATTTTATTCTTAAAATTGCGAAAATTTTGATAAAAAAAGATATCGCTTCAACTTTAGTGATGCATCTAAGAAAATTATGAAAAATAGTATACAAACATACATACATATGTACATATTATATAAAAAGTTTTTAGAGCTCTGCAATATTGTTGAAATTGAATACTTCAAAATGTTAATAAAATATACATACATATATAGTAAATACTTTTTAAATGTCTTTATGACCTTCAAACATTTTTATCCAATGCAAAAAGTAACCCATTATGGTGCTTTTATTTCAACAGTTTATGTAATGTACATAATATTACATAACATATAAAATATGTAATACTAAAATCCTAAACGGCTGTAAAAATTATACTGCAGTTTCTCCATTCAAAATATAAAATGGTTTAAAGGAAAGTTCTTTAATATAAAAACAAAAAAAAAACAAAGGACATTTAATTGAAATTATTGAATATTTTTAAATTTAAGTTTCTCAATTTGAAAATTTTTAGATAAATAAATTATAAAAATATATACTCAGAACTACATTCAATTTTTTTCTTTCCCGCATTGGAAAGATTCATTTCTTTCCAAAAAATTGAAGACAAATTTTTTGCTTTTATAATTGCTATTATCTATAATGTAACGTATCTCTTCTGTATAATATATATATACATATATACGTACCTACAGTAATTCCTTTTATTGTCAAGATTTTTTAGCATCAACTACTTATATAACGAGTATTTTTATTAATATAATTTTATTATTTTATAACAATTTTTAAGAGAAAAGGATATAAAATTTATAAATTACATAATATAATATTAGTAATTAAATAAATAAAACGATAATTTTGTATTTTATATACATAATATGTATAAAAGTTTTTGAATTAATTATGCTGCAACTCGATAATTTTGTATCTCATAAAAATTTTTTAAATTAATTTTAGCTTTAAATTTTGAAATTATAATAATATTATAATAAAATAAAACGAAAACAAAAAAAAATGTATAGTTACAAATTCGCAAAATATTTATACCTATGTAAAATTTAAAAAAAAAAAAAAACAACAGTAGCATACTGATTATGAATATAGAATAACAAATTATTCTATAATATTAAATTTTATTAAAAGTAATTGAATTACAGTGAAATTAACTTATATATTTAAATTAACTGACATTTTTGATAAGTTTTAGGTATTGTGAAAAAATGTAAGGAATAACCTACACCCAAGTATAATGTTAGACAATTCAAAAATAGGTGAGAATCTTGCCTTAAGGCGAAGATTAATTTGTTTTTAGCATACATTTAAAATAGAGAATGTACCATCTACATATGGGATAAATTTTAACAAATAGTTATTAATACTTAAAAATTAAGAGAAACCAAATAATTAATACGCATGTTCTATTTTTAATTAATTAACTTGTAAGATTGCATATAATAAACTATTTATCTGTTGTACATATATTCAAATAAAATTTATATATACAACATATATAATCTAAAAATGCAATAAATAATAAAAATAACAATATAAAAGTAAATTAAAAAACAATTGTTAACAATATAAAATGATATATATTGAGATTCTTATAAAAAGTTCATAAATATACATACATATATATTATTTAAAATTATTTTGGTTTTATTCATAATAAAATAAAATAATTGGCTAGTTTTGAACAACATATTGTATTATGATTGCATTTGATTAATACATTAGAAAGTAATAAAAATAGCCATAATTGAATATAACAATATCTAATGCAAACTCATATCAAAATTTCGCAGTTTTTAAAACGAATATGAAACGAACCTGATAGTATTTTGAAAAACAAACGCTCAAATAAAAATTATTAATTTATTAAAATTTTTATTATTATAATACAAATATTACAGTTAAAAATTATGCCTTAAATACATTCAAGATGCACTTGGCTTTTCACATATGATAAAAAAAAATCTATTTTTTTTATTATTTTCTTTAAATTTTCTTTATTCAACTCGTCATCAATTGGGACATTAGCAAATTTTTTTGAAAAATCACTTTTATTTTGTTTTTTCTGGTTCTTTATTTCATGCTTAGCTTTAATAAATATATTTTGAATATCAGAAAGGGCTGACAATTTATATATATCAGAATTTTCTCTTTCAAATGGTCCATTAAAGATATCATTTACATCTTTATAGATTACTGAATAATCTTCTATATCCATTCCCAAAGCTTCATTTTGTCCGTCGATTATAATAGATTTTAAAGCTTCTTCATTACTATTGAAAACCGATTTTTTGCTTAGAACACTTGATAACTTCCATAGATAATTTGCTGCCTCTAAGGAACTTAATAAATGGTCACCAGCATAATATCTAACAATGCAAGTATAAGCTCCAATAATATTACTTAAACTATATCTAATTGATAAACTTGGTGATTTTTTCATAATGTTATCAAAACTTGCTATATTATCTGCAATTGGTGGATAATCTAATGTTTTTAAATCTTCTTCTTCTTTATAATCAATATCTCTAACAATTTTTACAGAAATCTTCTTTGACCACCATGGATGAAACGGTGGAACAACTTTGCTTATTTCACCGTTTTCTATTAAATTTTCAAATTTTAGTTTTTCTTGTTTTGTTAAAGAATTCCAAAGAATATCAGCATCATTTATATTAATGTTTTCAATTCGCTTCAATAAACTTTCTTCTGAAATTTTATGTGAAAATAAATTTGGATTACTAAGTGTTTAAAAAACTTTTTTGTTCATTGGTCTTATTGATATACCTTCTTCTTCATCATCTGAATCAAGTTCATCGAGACTTTCTTCTTCTTCAAAGACACAATCCCTATTTTCGTGTTCGTTGGATACTCTTTGCAAAATTTCAAGCATTTTGTGTATTTCTTTTGTGTTTTTAGTAGATATTTGATTACTTATTTCCTCTTCTACACACTGCTTATAAAAATTCTCAGAACAAATAAGATGCTTTTCATCTTGATAGCATTTAACAGAACAGTAAGAAATATTACATTTTGGACATGAGTATTTGAATTTATTGGTCTGGCAACTGAAATTTATTTTATACATATGTACATATATGTATTTTATATCAAATGTATCTATTATCTCAAATGAAAAATCACTTACATTTGGCATAATTCACTTTCCATGCTTAAATATGTATATAAGTACCTAAATTAATTTAGAAAGCAATTTATGTATGTTTTTTATTCTTATCTGTTTTAAGAAAATCAAAATTTTTAGAACCAATGTTTATATTCTTTTGATGTCCAATGATGTACGATCAGATAGGTATGTTTGATTTCCAGATTTCCTATTCCTATCAAAATTCATTCTTGTATGTCACTTTCATATTTCATTATGAAGTTTGACATACAGTATATTTACAATATATTTTAAACATGCGATGTCTCTAAAAGAGAATGTCAGTTCGCAAAATATATGTATACGCATGTATTTTTTATTTCAGACTTGAACAACTCAGTTCATTGTGTCTAACCGGAATATTTTTTTCTGTTAAAGAAAATTAAAAATACATTAAGAATTGGAATATTTTCCATGCAGTCTGCAGATAATATTTGATTGACTAAAAATTCGGCAATTGTATTTGGAAAACAAAATCATGGAAAATTCATCTTAATTTTTTTTCGAAAAAACTAGAAATAAATATGTCGAGCCAAAAGACACCAATGTTATTTTTCTGAGAGGTAATTTTTCTTAAATTACCATTTGTCAAAACACTATACAGTTTCAAATAAATATTTTTGACAATTGGGAATCTTGCATTTAATTTTTTGCTACGAATCTACAATACGGCAACCCTAACTATGTGCCGTGATTGCATAAATAAAGAATTGATAATTTGCCAATGGCAGCATTTTGTTTATTAGCAATTGATTTAGATTGTGATCCATCATATAAATAGATTGAAAAAAATTTTATCGAAAAATTATTGTTCCAAAAGTTTTAATATTTTTATTTAAAAGTTCAGAAATAGCAAAAATTAAAAATTAATATTGTAAAATATAATCCAGATCTTTGGAATTTGAATAAAAAAAAAAAAAAATTTGACCTTTTTTTTTGTCATTGTTCTTGGTTTTAAAGTTACTGGGGCTTCGTTGTTGCACCCTACAAAATTTTTAATATTTCGCAAATTAAGCCAAATATAATATCCCAAATATTGTTTTTATTTAAAAAGTTATTTAATAGCCGCAAATATGAGTGAATATTTAGATTATCTTGAACATTTATAGCTTAATTTAAAAAAGGTATATAAATCCTAGCACATATATACATACATATAAATATAAACATATATATATATAGGAATATATATATATAAAAACTAGAAAAGTGTTGTGTGTTGGTGTTCAGTAGAAAACACAGTCATAAGAATATATAAAAACTTGTTACTTAAATGTAAAAAAGTGTTTACAAACATTTAATTTTTTTATTTTCAAAAGCAAAAAAAAAAGAAACTTGTTTTAATTAAAATATTATAGCAAACAAAGAAAACAATTGAAAAGAAAAGAAAAGCAAAAGAGAGAAGCAACAGTTTAAAACCTAGTATTTTCATGAAAAGTGTAATGTGCTCAATTGTTCCAAAAATAAATAAAAATCAAGTTATTCGAGCCGCTGTTAAAAAGAGAATTGCGATACATCCCTCTACAATGTTTAGATCAGTTTCAACGATAAAATTAGCCAATATTGGAAGACATCACCTACAATTGATAAATCAGACCTGCTGCAGAAATTGCTTGTGCATAAGCAATTAAATTGTTTTTTGTGGAATATTTATATTCTTCTATATACATTTGGAGCAAAGTATATTATCTCAGATATTTATATCACAATAAAATTATAAAAAATCAAAGCTATTTTAAAAAAATTAACTACGAGTCATTCCAAATTATATAAAGAATTAAATAATAAGCAAAAAACATTTCAATTAGGTGAAATTTTAATAAAACATAAGAAGCATCGTTCAACAAAAGTTTGATGATATATATATGCTGTTCGAAGGAAAATTTCTAAATATTAAAGCACCAGTAAATATACAATATAAATATTTAAATAAAGAGTTTATGAATATTAAATTATATTGACAAAAATCAAAGTATCCATTTGATATATTTCACTTGTATTTTAAAAATCAATTTTACTAAGAATATAATAAAATAATTTTTCATTAAAATATAAGTAAATATACATAAAATAGAATATATTTGATCACTTGAATTTAAAATTCAAATTTAGGATTCACCTATAGTTAACATTTATCAAAAATAAGAATTCTTACACACATACATATTTTCTTCCTGAGATTTACATATATAAATCCCTTATAAAATTTCGTATTATTTCTAATAAAAACAAGAAAGATTCAAGAGTACCAATATGAAATTGTTAGAAAGCTCTCGTTTTGAAGCAATAAATAACGCTCTCTCAATTAAAACTGGCGATTCGACTATTTTAGGGCGCATTGAAAGTTATTCATGTAAGATGGTTGCAGCCGATAAAGCATTATATAAGCGTTTTACTTCAGAAACTCACGGCTATGGTCCTCATGACTTACAAGCCTTATCTCCACCACAAACTGTAATGGATTTGTCACCATCATTTGGCAGTAACCGAGGCAGTCAATCTGATGAAGGCGTCATTTTGTGCGACACCATATCGCGTAAAACATTATTTTACTTAATCGCTACACTGAATGCAGCTTTTGAACCAGATTATGATTTTTCTGATGCAAAGGTGGGTTTAAATTCTTAATTTGTTGTAAAATTATGTCTTTAATTTTTTTTTAAAGATGCATTATAAATTACGTTTTAAAATTTTATATCTTTTATGTTTTATGTACCTTCCTATTCAAAAATATTCTGTACTATTTTTAGCGTTCTTAAAAACAAAAATTTAACGAAGACATAATACTCGTATTATTAGTAAACAACCAACAAATACATATTTTTGCATACACACTTTTATATACATTTACTTATTTATATATATAAATATATTAGAAAGTTATATGAATTTTAGTTTATGTACATTATATATGTATGTTATTATTATGTTTTTTTTTTGCCCAATGTCCTTCACAATTGCTAATGTGAAATTTGAAGGTTATTTTGCGATGTATGCCTTTTCCTACAAAAAAAAAATAAATACAACTTTTATTTTATTAATATTTAATTTTTGCTTAATTTTCCGTTCTAGTCGCATGAATTTAGCAAGGAGCCTTCTCTAACATGGGTTATGAATAACGTTCACTCAAATTTATCGGCCCTAGCTGGTGAACAATATCAGGGTCTGAGACAAGCCTTGTGGTCAGCTGTGGATGATGAGATAAATTTAAATGAATGTGACATTTATAGTTACAATGCTGATCTAAGCTCTGATCCATATGGTGAACCAGGATGCTTATGGTCATTCAATTATTTCTTTTATAATAAAAAATTGAAGAGAATCGTATTCTTCACATGTCGTGCAATTAAGTAAGTAATTGAGGAACTCCCTTTTATAGGTAAAAATTAGTATATAAATATGTATGTATGTATGCAAATAATTCATCAGAACTAAATGATCATTTGATTTCAAATAAGTTTTCTAATATACCATATATAAATTTTAATACTGCTTAAAAAATATTTACGAATTAGTGAAATTTAAAAAAACAACTTAAATTTAAAAATAATTTTGCTACACATCCTATGTAAATTTATTTATAAATTTTAACAAATCACACATGTAATAATATAATATGTGGTACATAATATGGAATGTCTATATATTATATTATTTTACTTTAAATAAAAATAAACAAAGAAAAAAAGTTTAATGACATTTTTTCAATTTTTGTTTTTGAATAACATGGTGTATATGCTATTATTATATCTACATAATACATATTTATATACTTATATTTAGCTCCTATTGTTTTTATTATTCATCCATATATTTACCCAAAAATTTATATAACTTTTTAAAATAATTTTGAGATATTTTAAATTATTTAACATTTAAAAAAACAAAAGTAAAAATTAATAATATAAAATAAATTTTCAGTGCACTATACGATTCGAACATCTCGTCAGATTTCTCAAAGGAAGAAGATTCGTACTAATCAAAGGAAAAAACATTGAGGAAACGAAAAAAAATCGTTCATATCTCTTGTTCTTCTAATTTTTTATTTTTCACTTAATATAATTAATTTAATGCAAATTTAATAAACGTACTCAATTGGGTATTGTTAAAACGTGTTTTTGGGTGAATCAGAAAATAATTACACATTTAAAATTTAAAAAATAATTACTCAAAACATAAAAGTATCAAATAATTTTTACAAAAAAAATAAATTCTATATAATATTATTACATAAATTCGAACATATATATGTGAGATACACTTTTGGAGTACATTTTCAGGTGTAAAGGCAGGTGAGAGCTGCGATGTGAGAATTTGCACCTTAAAATATACGCGATGCTGGTGAAATTCTGTTGCATTTTTAGTTTTATATAAATTATTTTCGTTATTTAAGGTATTAATTAATATAAATTTATTTAATTATTAGGTTTCAAATCGAAGAATATCATTGATAACTTTAAATTTCTTTTTTAGTTTAAGAGTAATTCATATGTACATTTCAAAACAATATTAAATGACATAAAAATGTAACACAAATATGTTTATTTTTAAGAATTAATTACACGTTATTGTCTTCTAGGAGTCTTTTGTTCCATAATATGCAAAAGCTTTTATAATTTTAATATTTCAATGCTATTTATGAAAATCGATTTTGTAAATGGCATTAAAAAAATTTTCCAATGATATTCGGAAAGAATTGTAGTTAAAAATAATGTTTTTTTTTAATATCAATAGAAATTGTGCAACAGAAAATTAGCCCTTGTTGGTGTTTGCAAATACCATACGGTTTGTCTTAAAATTATTCCTTTCATGTAATGTAAATAAAATAATTTTTAATAACATTTGAAATTTCTTGTAGAAAGTCAATTACATTATTTGTAATTTTTAATGCCTTAATTTATAATTTTTAATGCCTTAAACACAACACAAAATAAAATTTGCTTTATTAACATAATTCAACGCAGTATAGTCTGGACTAATCGTCCAGACAATTCAGAACAGAATCAAACTTAAAAATAAAAAAGGTGAATTTGATGGAAGTTACTTGCACATCACATATACGAATGTGTGTATTTTCACACTAAACAATTCATTTTAATTTATAAACTCTTACAAAAGAAAAATCAAAATATATATCAAAATATATTTGCAAACATCAACAATTTAAAAAGATGCACTTAACAGATTGGGGTAGAATTTTAACTACTTGTGAGAACTAATTTGTCAACTGCATCTTTTACTAAAAAAATTACTTAATTATATTTATAAATTTTAGATAATACATATGTATCACTTCTACAAATTTAAATTATATTTTAAAAACTTATAATGAGGAAAAAGAAAATCTATATATATTAAATTTAATAAAATAAATATAATATTAAGCTCGACATAAAATAATATTATGTATTTTAATTGACAATAGGTCCAGATCAGTGAAATGAATACATATAGCAATTTTAAATTTTTCCAATGAAAATTAGAAAAAATAATAAATAATTCTGGACTTAATCTCTTTTCGGTAATCCCAGATAAATTTATATTATGTATTTATTAGAAAATTTAATTATGATTATGTTAAAAGGTATTAAAACGGATTTAGTTATAGAATAATTATATATTTTACTTGTCTTTATGCTAAAATTTATTTGATAGAGAAAAATAAATCATAAATATTGCAATGAAATATTAAATGTTAATTGTAAAATATTCTAAACATAATAACAGTAATGTTTCGTATTATGAAAATTGTAAAAAAAAAAATTATTTTCTTCAGTATCTCAATTAGAATAATAAATTTCTTTTGGTGATTCAAAAGTTTTAACAATTAAATAATTCAACATTTATATTTTTCGTATTATTTAATAATATTGTATTTTTTCAAAACTTATTAATTGACAAGTAGATAAGGTTAAGCGTATGAAATTTATTGGTTTTTTTATGATATCAATAAGGTATCTAAATATTAGTATTTAAAATGATTAGAAGAACCATTTAATTTTATTCTAAGATTAACACTTTAAATAGAGTGAAATTTACTTTATAATTATTCAAATAAAGTTTTAATTGTCAAGTAGAAATATTTTGTTTTATTTAAAAATAATATTTTATTATTAAAAAAACAAAATATTAAAATATATGTACATATGTATGTACATGTTTAACATTTTCTTGTTTTTTTAGAATATTAGCTTTTAGAATATTAGCTTGATATGCCAACAAAGCGGATAATTCACCTTTAATCATGACAAAAAAAGGTAACAAAGAAATTTAATTATAGATTAAATTATAATTTGTAATTACTTATCAGATAAGTACATTTATGTTTTATTGCGGTGATATAACACATTCATAATGTAGAATTTAAAATCGGACTTTTATATTTTCAATTTATACATATATTTAAATATCTTTTATAATATAATTATGTACAAATATTTTCAAAAAAAAAATATCTCAAAATTTGTATTTTACTTATTCTGTTAACAATAATACAATTTTATTATAAAAATGGATATGTTCTTTAACGATAAATTTTTGAAATAATCTTAAAATGATAAATATTTTTCACTTAATAGTCAATAGCTTATATGTAAGTATAATTATTAAAATATCAGCAGAGCAATTGTTTTTCCTTAAATTCAAGATTGAATTTGTTTTTGTTCTCTATTAATAAAAATATGAATGATATTAAGGCAACTTTATTAATTTATTTTTGAAATGCTTCATTTTTATGCAATGCAAGTTTCAAAAGTTTTAATTACAGCATCACGTGCGTAAGGTATGTATGATAAAGAATACCTAAAATTTTTATTGAAAATTTATATAAGACTTATTAAAAACTTATTTTTACTTAATTTACCATGTCATTGCCAAAAACTGAATGATAATAAATAACAACACTAATCCATTTTTTTGAATGACTATCGCAGCAATCAATGTTAGCACAATCATAACAAAAACCACAATTGTAGCTATTAATCTAGTTGGGGCGAGCATTTTTTTAAATTGTTTAACGGGCCCCATCAGAAAACAAGTGCTCAATAAGCTCGTAATGTTCCCCAAAGTATAAAATACCTTCAATGAGAAAAATATTGGAAATTATAAATGAATATAAATAGGTATCACTGAGGTCTTACACCAAAAGTAACGAATCCCGATTTTAAAAATAAAGATAAAGAGCCTAAAAATTTTTCAGATATTAGAGCAAACATTATTTTTCACAAATTTGTGTTCATTGTAATAAGTTGACAAAAATTTTCACATTTTATTATCATTCAATTATGATCATACCCAAAAATGAAAGAAATATTCCAAGCACAAAAAGTATACAAAATCCTTTAATACGTGTTGACCAGCTTAAAGTTGATGCATTATTTATTTGAGTAATAATATTACTCTCCTGAAATGATTGTTTTGTTTTAAATTTTTTTAATGAAATTGATAATATTAGATACTTCTTCCGGTGTGCTCTCCCGCCCACTTAAAACAGATCTTAACTTGTCCATGGATTTAAATCTCGGCAAAACTGTGCTAATCGTGCAGTCTTCACGATTAATTCAAGTGAATGTTGTAAATTTAATTTTTAAAAAGGATGTTAAATGCGCCCTCGATAAAGTTTAAAAATGTCTTTGAAATTTTTTAAAGAATTTTCTGAAATTTTTTGAAGAATTTTCTGTAATTCTTCTAATTACTTTTACTATCTAGATCTACGATTATTTTATTAAAACAACAAAACGTCATCTACTGTTAAAATTCTGATGTCAAAATTGTTGTTGCTATTACTGCGATCACTGATCAGCCGACTTAGGTTAGATAAACAAACTCATAAACAATAAAAATTTATGTCCTACAAAATTTTCTAAAAAAATTATAGAGAAATTGAGT
This sequence comes from Condylostylus longicornis, assembly GCF_029603195.1. Lineage (NCBI taxonomy): Eukaryota > Metazoa > Arthropoda > Insecta > Diptera > Dolichopodidae > Condylostylus > Condylostylus longicornis. Next base: position 1,136,583 of record NW_026578006.1, read on the forward strand.
TCTTTTTTCTATCGACTCAGCGTCAAAAATTTATAAAATTGTTCTAGGTATAAATTGCAATTTTTTACATATTTTGTCATAAAATTTGAAAATCTTTATTTTCGAAATTATTTTGAAGTTGAAATCTTTGAAGGACATAACGCGAAATTTGAATTTGAATTGTGATTTTTAGAAAGCAACAAGTAAAGTAATGCTTTTGCTTGCTTTATTAAAAAAATTTCCAACAAATTTCCATTGTTTTGAAAGCGTGATTTTTACTCAATAAATCAATTACCACTCAACAATTAAAAAATGAGTAATAATAGTTTTGAGTGAAATTTTTGAATAAATTTCACGCTATCAAAATAATAGGTCTGTTCAATTCCCTGAGCACAATGGAGCAACACTTAATCTCCTAAACACAATGAGATAACCCTTCGAACTGCAAAATTTGACAACTAGAAAAAAATATAGCTTTCGGGTTATTGAATGGAATCGCACACAATGAAACTACAACTTTAAAATTAGTTTTTTTTCTATTTTTGCAGTTTTTTATTGTATGATATTGTATGTTTTTGCATCAGCCATATTGCATTTTACAAAGCATTAAAGCTAACATTTTTGCAATTTTGAAGTGCGGCCCCATTGTGTTTAGTGTATTATTAATTTATTTTATTACTTTTATTATAACCATGCTTTGTTAAAAATTTCAAACAAAGTAAATATTTTCTCTGCTTGATAAATTTCTGTAAACAAAACATCAGTGACTTTTACTATGTAATTCGATTTTCGCATTTGCAGAAATGGAGAGGTAGCGTAACACCAAACAATGAAAGCGTTCCATTTCTGCAAATGCGAGAAAAATAAATTTTTTATGTTGCCAGATTTATCAGATTTTTTAACGAAATTTTCCATATTTTCTGTAAAATCAATATGGTAATGCTGCCTATGACATATTTGCCGTAATTCGTGAAACTTTCGAATGGAATTGGGAATATATATACTTGCGTGGTATGTACAAAAACTTGGTAAATGTTAAAATATGTGTACTCAATAAGCCTTGTTTTAAAATGAAAAAGGAATTTAAATATTTTTTTTTATTACAACTTTATTTTTAAATACAACAATTTCGCATTGCTACCCAAAGTTATTAAAAAAAATAACAAAATGCATTATATTAAAAAAATTTTTTTTTTGCAATAATAAGTAGGTATATAAATTAAATTTAAAAAAAAAATTCAAGAACTAAGTATAATTTAATTTTATATTTGGATATAAAGTTTATGCATGAATTATATTTTAATTATGAAAAAATTAAATATATTTTATAATATATTAGTGACAAATTATACATTTTTATATTTCACATTAGAATATTAAGAAAGTAAACATTTTAACGCTTTTTAAAACAAAAACTAAATGGTAGATATATTTCACATTAAATTTCATATATGTATTATTTTTTTTATTAAAATTATAATTATAAAAGCCCCTTTTCTTAGTTTTACTATAATATTGAGCAAATGATAAATTAAAAATAATGAAAGCAGTTCTTTTTAACTAACATATTTTCTTCTTTTTATGAACATTTATAATTTATGCAAGTTTATAAATAATTTTGCTTATATCTATTGAATGGAATGTTTATTGAAATATTTTAAATTTTTTGATTAAGGAAAACGATTAGAAAGTTGCAAATGTTAAAGATGTAATTATACTTAATTATATATGGACCTAAAAATTTTATAGTTACAAAGTTAACATTTGAAAGTTTCTATATTTCATTGCGACATAAATTTAAATAACAAGCCAAAAATAAAACATTGCAATAATATTATCGCACAATGCGAACAATAATGCTAATTTTGTGTAAACGGAAATATTTTTTCACCTTTTAAATAACAATATTTGATTGCCATTTCTTTTTTAATTCAGTTATATTCATTTTATTTCTCTAGTTTAGTTACCATTTTGAATACTTGCTTCAAATTGTAAAGGCGATTCCCTTAGTTTTAAGGTGCATACAAAAAATAAATTATAGTTACTAGATGGTGCAAAATACTACATTCTACTAATTTTTTTAATTAACTACAATAGTACGTGTGTATACGTACGTTTATACAATATAGAATATATAACATATATGTAAATATAATATATTATATGTGTAAATAAATTTAGTTTTTTGTGGGTAATATGTATATAATGTATACTTACAAAATTAATTTTCTTATATCAAAATTTTTTTATATTTTACACAATTTTTTTTGGTAATTTTTTACCATTTAATTCTTTTTTAGGATGATTTTTCTATTTATTTTTTTTTTTCATTAATTAATTAAATCAAAAAGGATTAATCTTATAATGTTTCTAAAAAAAATGGAGCTCAAAAACTTGTCATGTAAATTTTGTACATATATGAGTTCTAAAAGATTATTATTGACCTTTTTTACACAATAGCTTTTGCTATTAGAACAATAATATGTTCAAAAATCGGATGATATTTTATTACATACAAATATTTAAAAAAATAACTATGTTATTAATATTTTAATAAGTAGAGTTGATTTACAACAATGTATAGATATAAAAATACAAGCATTGTGTTCAAATTAAACTAAATTTTCCTCAATCAATGATTGAATAGATTTAACTGATTCTTCGATTTCTAAGAATGTTCGGTGGTTGCCTTCAACTTGAACAACTTTGACAGAACCAGAACAAATCTAAAATTTATTAAATATAAAAAATTGAAAATAATTTGAGATGGTTAATAATTTAATTTTTTAAAGCGAAATAAATCAAAATATAAAATGTTACATACCTCTGATAAGTCGTAGTCTTCGCCTAAATTGACAGAAATATCTGTTGGTTTGATTAAGGTTACATTACATTTGAGATGAATATCTGAGGAATATGCTACAGCTATTTCAAGTTTTTTGTAAAAAGAAATTGCAGTTTTTGTAATCTGAAAAAAAGAGTTACGTTATAACGAGCGCGAAGTAATTTTAATATATTACTACTATAGCAATATCAATCCAAATAATACTTACTAATTCAGGTGATTTATCAATATTTGCTGATATCAAGTCAACAACTTTTTTTATTTTATGGTCCCAAGTTGGTTCTTTTAGGAGAACTTTAATAACCTGTTTAAAAAAATATATAGATTTTTAGAAAATACAAAAATTACTTCATCATGAATTTGTTGAAAAATAAGGCTACTAAAACTTACTTCACCATAATCAAGATTTCCCAAAACAAAACCAAAGTATGCTAACCCTAAAGAATGTTTCATATCTGGAGAAGGATCTTCTTGTCCTGCTTTTACGCTTAATTGCGTTCTTGTGAAAATAGTTACATATTTTGGAGATCCATCTAATAAAACTAACTTAACTGTTTCTCCTTCATTTTCTAACTGACTAACTATTTCAGAGGATAATAAAGCACCATAAGAATAGCCAACAATTGAATATGGTCCTTTCGGTTGCACTTTTTTAATTTGTTTCAAGTGATATTTAGCTAAGTCAACAATGGAAGTTAATGGTGCATCTTCAGTGCATTGTAAACCATAAACCTTCACATTTAAACGTTTTGCCAATTTTTTAAATGGATCAGCAAATCCTTCTATAGCATGTATCATAAATATTGGATTTTTATTTGATTTGGTTGAGTCATTTAAGCAGACTATTGGTTCTTTTGGTATCAAATCAGCGCAAAATACTACTTGATTTTTGTCAAAAGTTAGTGTATTTGCAGATGTCGTTGTAGTTTTATTTGAAACTGTATCTGGAACTGATTCTTGTGCTCCTCCAGCATCTAATGTCTTAAGTTGTGCGACTGTCAAAGAACGGATTTCTTGTGGCGACATTATAATGTCAAAATTTCTTTCCAATGTTTGTTTGATTTCAGCTCCCATTAAAGAATCCATTCCCAAATCACTTAATGTTACTGTGTCTTGAAGATTTTTTACATCCCGCAATCCTAATATATTTGCTACACATGCAAATAAGCTCACACCACTGGATGAATCGGATTTTCTTTTTTCAGCTACGACCATTGATGCTAATACAGCATGCGGTTGTTGCAAAAATATATCCATTGTTTGAAGACAGGAACTCATACGTTGTGGTAGTGTTCCACCGATTACTGTTTCATTATCACCAAGATTTTCAATAACCAAACCAGTATCTCCAATGGCTCCCCATTGAATTGCCATACCAGGAAAACCAGATGCTTGACGATTTTCACAAATTCTCTCCATAGCGGAATTAGCCAGACCATAATTTGTTTGACCAATATTTCCACGACCACATGAAACACTTGAAAAACATATGAAATAATCTAATTCTGGGCACATCGTTCTTGATAAAATATCTAAGTATTTCGTTCCATTGACTTTTGGCATACAAACAGCAGCAAAATCTTTTTCCGTCAAATTTTCAATAATATCATCTCGAAGCACTGCAGCCAAATTGAAAATTCCGCCAATCAGTCCCAAACGATTGGAATTTTCTAATAGCTTCTGACATCCATCTTTCGTCGTGGCATCATTTGTGTCAATTAAAACTTTAACTCCTTTTCCACGCCAACGTTGAATCATTAATGTTTGATATCCAGTTTTCACGCCACTTCTACTTGTTAATACCACATTTCTAGCTCCTCGAGCAATTAACCAGTTAGTTAATTCCAAGCCAAAACCACCAAGACCACCAACAACAATATAACTTTTTTCTGGATGCATATAAGTTCTTGGAAGAGCATTTACTAATTTTAAAGCTGGTTTTATAACTTTTTCTTGCTCATCATCTCTCACTTTTATAACAACTTTTCCAATATGTTTTCCCGAAGCCATATATCTAAATGCTTGTTCTATTTGATGTTCGTTAAATACTGAAGTTGGTAGTGGTTGGACAGCACCATTTTTAATGCCATCTGCAACTAAATTAACAACTTGATTTTGCATTTCCTCTTCTCCTTCCATAACAGAGTCCAGTAAAATACCATGAAATGATGTATTTTTAAGGAATACTGACATACCCAAAGGATTATTATTGCTCAAGTCAAATTTCCCTATTTCTAAAAATCTGCCATTCAAACCTAAACATCTAACAGATGCTTGTAACTTTTCTTCTGACAATGAATTCAGCACTAAATCAACTCCTCGACCTTGCGTTTCTCGCATTACCATTTGTTCAAAGGATGAATCACGTGAATTGCCAATATACCTTTCATTTAGTTTTGGAAAGCGTTTTAACAAAAAGTCACGCTTTTCTTTGCTACCAACAGTTGTAAACACACTTAGTCCGTGATGTAAAGCAACAGAAATCGCAGCTTGACCCACACCGCCAGAGCCTGCATGAATAAGAATTTTTTCACCGCGTTTCATTTGACCTCTGACAACTAAGGCATAATAGACAGTAGAATATACACAAGGGACGGTAGATGCTTCTTCCATACTCCAGTTTTCGGGAACTTTCCACATCATACGCTTGCTTGCCAAACAAGTTGTGGCAAGAGATTTGGCCGGTACCATGGCCATGATTCGGTTTCCAGATTTGTCACGCCCTGCAAATTCCAATCCCAAAACACAATCCTGTTGTGCCAAATCACCAGGTAAAGCATCCGCAGATAATTTACCAGAACTTAACATGACATCACGAAAATTAATTGGTGCATAATAAACAGTACACATTTCCAAATCGTTACTTGATTTCGAGTTTGTTTGTTGACGCGCTAACGGACCTTCAATCCACTTTAAACTTGATAAATCACCTTTAACTAGGGCATTAACATAAGCGTGCTCAACTTGTAATGTTGGAAGTTCAGACTGAGACTCAATTTTAATATGTTTAAATGTTCCCCAAGCTCCATTTTTGAAAACATTGGAAACTAAATCTTTTTCGAGTTGATTTCGATAAAAAACAGAATCAAAGCTAAAGTTTTCCACTTTGTTGTCTTGGATGAAATACAATCTAGCGTATTTGCCACCAGCTTCATTTTTAATACAATTCATTAGACCTTGGGCTCCAAATAATTCTTCTCCTTGACTTACTAAGTATAAATATTTGCTTTCGGCTTCAGCAGATGCTAGAGCAGTTTTCAAGTTATCTAACCATTTAAAATTATTTTCAGTTAAATAGATTACAGATTTTTTGCGACTTTCAATATCGCAAATTGGTCGTGTTAGTATAAATATTTTTTGTCCACATTTTTGCTCTTGTATAACTGTTAAACGGAATTTTCCCAAAAATTCTTTTCCGACCTTCTGATATGTTGCAGAATTTTCTTCAAATAATAAGAACCCATTAATTTTAACACTTGCAATCATGTTTTCAATAACAACTTTATTATCTGCTCTCGAAAGAATATCAGCTCCTAAAATCAAATGACAATTTTGTTCAACTGGAGATTCAGCAATATTTTTGTTGATAACTCGTATTCCACTATCACCTAGCATGTTTGTGTATTGTTCAACTTGATTAATTGTAGCAACAGCGACATCAGCTGCCAGTAATGGTTCCCCCTCAATGGTTGCAAGAACTGTTTGTGATAAAAGATTTTCAACTACACGGCCATGTTCTAATTCAACGACCTTAATTTTGAGAGCATTCTCTGAATTTTCCATTACCATTCTGACGGCAGTGCTAACTGCTAGATGACGTGCTTTTTCAGAATTTTCATTTAGTTCAGCTACATTCTGTTGTGGTACAAAAATGTATTTTTCCAAAGTTGGTGCATTTTGTGTACCTGAACGTCGGGGAGCCATTGTGGCTTTTAAGCCCCGCATTTCTATGCCTCCACTCTTAATTACATTGATATCTTTATACATATACACTGGTAAAGTTTTATTTTCAGAAAGTGATTCTTCGATCACTTTTAAATGTTTCATTGGATTAAGAACAGCTTTTTCTATACGTGTTGGTAAATAGAGTTCTCTTAAATCTTTACCAATTATAGCAAATTGAAGCATCGTATCCATAAAACTTATCCAATTATGATCCCACTTCAATTCACCAACTCTTGCATTTAAATCTGACTTTGCAACTCCTTGAAATAGTCCGCCATAGTCATAACCTCGTAGTCTAAGTTCTTTATAGACATCATTAGTTGAAAGGGACATAAATGATTTATCAGCCTCTAATGGAGCCAAAGGAAGTTCTTCTACCTCAATATTTTCCGGTACTGTTATTTTTCCTGAAACTGTTAAACTACCACTTTCGCAAATTTCAAAATTTCCAGTACCATCCAAGAAGTTAATTCCAAATTTGATTGGTTGACTTTTGTTAATGATTGTTGCTCGATGGAAAACCAAATTCTCAAATACTACGGGGGTACGAACTAATTCACTTCCTCTTAATTTAGAATATGTGTTCCAAGCTAAAGTCATATAACCAGTTGCAGGAAATAAAATCCGGCCGTCAATTGTATGTCCGGAAATGAACGAATAGTCTTCATTTTCCAAATTAATTTCAACAGCCGTTTCCCCACCACTTTCTGTAATTAATTTCGAAAAGGATAATAATTTTAATATGTATTGAATACATGCTTTAAATATTTTTCAAATAAACAAAACAAAGAACTTACTTTCACTTCTAAAACTGGCGACAAACCATTTTTGACTATGATCCCAAACAACTGCCGAATTCAACATGGGCGTACCTCTGCCAACAGGAAAATTCACAGCACGGAAAAGTTTCGTCACTTGTGGTTGTCCACCGACGGCATAAAACCTAGTGTAGATAGAAAGTAATTGAATAACTACTTCCATTTTTAATTCAAAATTACAAGTATTTACTTGCCAATACTGCTTAATAAAAACTCGTGATTATTTTCGTGTCCACGTTTTACTAAACTTATATTTGAAACATTTGGTCCTAGAGCACGCTTAAGAATGGCTTGCAACAGGCCGTGTGGGGCGATTTCAATGCATATTGCATTTTCTGGAATGTGTTGAAGACCTTCATAGAACAAAACAGGAGATAATAAATTGTTTACATGATACGCAGCTGAACTTTGCTTAGCAATAGGGGTATTCCATGCACTTTCAGGTATACTTGTACTTATCCATCTGGATGATCTATTTTTAGGAGTTGGAATAATCTTATCTAAACTTTTGCGTAATTTTGGTCCAGCGTCGGCAATATATTGACTATGGAAAGCGTAGCCTGATGACTTGACTGATTTTGCAAAAATCCCATCAGCATTCAATTTTTCAACAACCTTTAAAGTGTCTTCTTCTGGACCAGAGATTGTTACACTATCTACGCTATTGTGGCAAACTGGTATGACACTTGGAGGTAAAGTTTTCTTTAAATCTTCCCAAGTCATACCTACAGCTGCCATTCCCCCTTTGATTAGTTTTGTATCTTCAATACTTTTTCCTCTCCAATAAGCCGCCAAAATTGTTTGCTCAGGTGTAAAACAACCGTCAGCATAAGCACAACCTAATTCACCAACTGAATGCCCAATAATACCATCTGGACAAATATTAAGACTCGTTAACAAATCAGTTAAAGCAATCTGCATAGCAGCGATTGAAACAAATGAATTTAAAACAATATCGAACGCTTTATCATCGTGCTTAGTTAAAATATCAATTAATTCAACGTTCATTGGACGCAAAACTTCCGCTAAACGATATATACTTTCACGAAAAACATCAAATTTCATTAAATCATTAGCCATGTGTGCCCATTGACTACCCATTCCAGTATAAACAAACCAAACTGGGCGTTTGTCAGAAACTCCATCCAAAACTTCACGCATACCTGTTCCTTTGTCATTTAAAACAGCATAACCACGAACTTTATGTTGTGGAATGTTTATTTTATGAATTTCATTAAGCATGCCAATATATTCTTCATCGTATTTATTTTCATTAGCTTCGTCAAGAAGTTTCTGAACAGCATCAGAGGTTCTACCAGAACAAATGACTAGTTTTGCTGGTCCTTCTTTTGGAGATACCATTTTTGGTTTTGGATTTGATTTTAAAATAACATGACCATTAGCTCCTCCAAAACCGAAAGAGTTCATCGCAACAATTCCACCATTCCATGGCATATTTTTGTCCACAACTTTTAACTTTCCCTCCATTATACCATATAAATTTGGATTTGGTGTTTTATAATGCAAATTTGCTGGAATAACACCCGCTTCCATGGCGATTAAAATTTTTGCAATAGAACAAATACCGGAAGCTGGCTCAGAATGACCCATGTTCGATTTTACTGAACCAATTAATAAAGGAGTTGTACGATCCTTGCAAAAGAAATCTGCAATTGAGTTTACTTCTTGCGGATCACCAACTTTTGTTCCTGTTCCGTGGGCTTCAATATATGAAACATCCTGTGGGTTCAAACCGATTTCCTCACAAGTTTCTCGTATTAATTGATTTTGCATTTTTCCGTCAGGATATGTTATACCTTCTTCTTTATAACCATCTGTATTTGTTCGAACGTTTAGTATTGTAGAATAAATTCGACGAGCATCTTTTGATTTTTGTAAGAAAATTGCCCCAACAGCTTCCGAACGAACATATCCGCTGCCGTCAACATCAAAAGCTTTACAAGTTCCATGTGAGCTCAACATGTTTAGCCTTTTGAATTGTAAGGAGTTCATGGGTTTAAAGTTTACATTACAACCAGCGACAAGAGCAGCGTCAGTAACACCACTTTTTATATCCGCAAATGCACGGTCCAATGCAAGAATGGAACTGGAACAAGCAGTATCAATTGCAAAACTTGGCCCTTTTAAATCAAAACAAAACGATACACGATTACCAAACATAGCCCTACAACAACCAACTAAACCATATCCATTAACACGATCAGGATTAGCACAAAAATATTGTTCTGTTTCGGAATTACTAGCTCCAATATAAACACCAGTACGTGTTCCTCGTAATTCTTGCGGATTTACACCAGAATCAAAAATTGCTTCATAACATACTTCTAACAACATTCGTACTTGCGGATCCATATAATCAGCTTGTTTATGATGTACACCAAAAAATTGTTCATCAAAATTAGCTAAATCTTCATCTTTTATTTTACCCATCCGTTCTGGCAGATCATAGATGCCTTTATCCCAACGACGAGGTTCATCATTAACCATATCAACGCCATCAAATAAATTTTTACGAAATTCTGCAATATTTGAACTTTCTGGAAAACGTCCGGATACTCCTGTAATACAAACCTCATCAGTTATTGGAGAAAAACGTCTAAAATTATGTGTTCCATTTGTCGTCGTTCCAATATTGTTATTGTTATAGTGTCCACTTCCGAGGTCCATGGCGGAAGGGGACACATTAACTCTACTGTCAGTTGTTACTTCTTCTGCAAAGCGGGCTGGCATATTGACTGTTATTTGAGAATTTTTGCTGATTCCCGATAATTGTTCTTGCTGCAATTGTTCTTGCTGCTGTTGTTTGATTTTGTTTCGACGTTTTTTCCTTTTGTTTGAACGTTTTCCTCCAGAATTTGTTATCGATGATGACTGAGTTGGAGTTGAAATGTTTTGTTGATTAATATCGATTCCGTTTAAGTGTATCGTGTTTAGTATTTTAAAAGTTTTCCTTTCTTTTTGAACTTAAAGTCTTTGACTCTGTTTTATCAAATCTGAAAAGGAAAAACGAAAACATTAATGATATGTAAATTTACATAGTTTATTTTAATTTAATGTGATAAAAATTAATAACTTTTTTTTTCTTATACTAATCGAAATTCAAGAGCCGAACATAAATCGTTTGCAATGTAATTTATATAAATAATTCCTATGAAATTAACAAGTAAGATACTTTGAATATAAAATCAAAATCTACTTAATTTTTACATTGAAATTTGCAAAGAAAAAGTAGAGTATAAATAAGCTTTATAGAATTTTATCTTGGAATTAATAAGGAAATGTATTGTGTGTTTTATTCATCAATAAAATAATAACAATTGCATTTTTGTCAATGCCTTAATACAACATAGAAATGCTAATGAATAACGTAAGACCATATTAGTATATGTATGTTATGTAATTTTTGGTACTCGTACATGCATGATTTTTTGTACATAATGTAAATATGTACATGATTACTTAACTTGTATTTGTATATAAAAATTTATATAAAATTATTGTATATGGACACAAATATCTTTTGTAAATTTTAAAAGAAACTTTTACAGTTATTATTTGCATTACATTTTCATATAAAATTTTTGGTATTAGGGAGGCATAAGTATTAGTCTAAAGATTAAAGTAGAAAAAAAATTAGAATAATATAAGAGAATTTTTTTAATTAACGAAAAAATTCTTTCTATTTCCTTACAATAATTTCCTTACAATAATATAATCCATACAATAATTTAATGGCTATTTAAGCATTAAAATTACCTTCAATTTGTACCTTAAGTTTTTGGCACACATAAAAGAAAAAGGGAAAGGTGATTAATTTCTGATGGGTAATTAATTTTCATCTTAAAAACTGTGCAACGGCCGATTAGAAATTTTTAAAATAAAAAAATAGTTTTCGCATGATATGTACAGATATGTATGTATGTTTATTCATACTTACAAGAATACATATGTATGTATACCTACATACATAAAAAATGAGAATGTATTTGATTACCTTTAAACAATATTTTTATTTTGAAAACAAAAATCACCTGATATGTACATACATATATACATATGTACATATATGTACATGTGTGTATATACATTTTACAAAACATTTCACTATTACGAAAACATCTTTTTCAATGGCCTGTTCAAATTTTTTCTAGCTAAAAGAAGCGTTTTTTTTTCTGTTATTTTCTTTTACATATATATGTATGTATGTATGTACATAAGTATCTCATGCATACAATTTATACCGTGCTTTTATATAAAATTATATTTTACCACAAATTTTGTTAAAAGATTATGTAGGTAAATTAATGTACATCCATACATGTACATACTTATACGAGTATATGTATGTATATACATGCACTTATTCTTCTTTTTTCCTAATTTGCTAAAATATATTAATAAGTATAGCGATATTATGAATAACGAACACGAGTAATCAACCATTCATTCATATACAAAAGTATGGACGTGTGTAATACAATACAAAATAACAAAATAAACAATAAACAGTTGTGGCGTGATTTTCAAGTTCAATATTATAGAAATATAAAACTAACTTCTTATAACTACATATATAATTATTTTTTTGTATACATTATATGTATGTATATACCTTATGGCAAAAAGTATAAACATAAAAATTTTATGCAAACTAAAACAAAAACAAATCATAAAAAAGTGGTTTCCCCAAGTTTTGAACTCTTAAAAAAATTACATTGAGTGATTGACATGGTCTGTTTTGCGGTAAGTATATTAATCATATTTTAAATTTTACACACATACATACATATGTATATATACGTTCCCTCATATGTTTCGTATATATATTATATGAAAAAAATATATTATATTTTTCTCAAATTCTTATAAGAAAGTTTTTGTGTTACCCTACATATTTTTTTGTTAAAGTAAAAAACCAACGTTATAGTAAAACTTAATATATACATGCATATATATATATACATGCATATATATATATATATTAAAATACTTTTGTATTTTAAACAACGCTTTTTTTACGATCGTATGATCTTAAATTTTTTTGTATCGCACACAAACTCAAAATAAATAATTTTTTATTTACCGGCAAAACTTTTCATATACATATGGAAACATACACATATATACATATATACATACGTACATGTATATAAAATATAGTACATAATATGTATAGCAAATGAATGAAAGTGTATAATTTGGCACCCCTAATAAAAGATTCCTAGAAATTGCAATCAAAAACATGGAACATAGGAACCTGTCATCATTGTTCATTTAAGTTTTTGTGAAACTATCATTAACTTTTGATATTATTATTAAGAAATGAACTATCAAAGATAGTTGCCATTGTATAGTGTAATTTTATATGGAAAAATTGGGTGTTATCATTAAAAAAAAATTAATAACGGCAAATTTGAGAAATTTTTAATATGTATTATAGTCATACCTCTATTATTCGCAAATTTTTGCTGCTATCAGAAAAAAAAAACAGAAAACAAATTAAAAAGAAAACGTTTGAAGTTGAATCAGAAAATTTTTTATTTAGTACTTACGAACGGTTTAAACAATTTTTTTCTGTATAAATTAGTCATTATTGTAAATTTAATACTTATAATAGGAATACAATACATACACCATTAGTATTCAATAAAATATCTTATCATATAAACATTACATTATTTTACATACATACATACATACATATAATTGTATAAAATGATACAGTGGCCAAACGTGTAAAAAAAAAACAGTTTTGTTTTGTTTGTATCATTTTGTTTATGACTCTATATTAAAAATATGTAAATTCAAATGTACTTAGTACATAAATATTAGCAAATAATATTTTCATTCTATTTACATGATCAAATTATTTATGAGTACATTGAACAAATGCATAGATTATCTTTACAGTTACGTTATGTTTTTTCGATAGGTCGAAATATTATTTTTAATTTACAACAGATGGATCGTGTGTTTTTAGAGTTGTTGTAGCATTAAATTTACATTTGAATATGAAAAACAAAGGTTCTATATAAAAAAAATGGTTATACCAAAAAAATCAAGTTATGTTTTACTGATATACCAAATAAAAGATCGATCCCTTTACAAACTGCGCATAGCAAGCTGATGGGTATCTTGAGCAATAAATTGAACTCAAATCTAAGACGCTAATAAGATTTACATCTATAAAACATACAGTAATGAACCAATAAACAAAAATTTAGTATTCAAGCTTTATTTTGAAATCATAAAATTTGTGATTAGAAAACAAAAAAACTGGTCACTTTAATTTTATGTGCATATATACATGTATTTACATACAGGTATATTCAAGTATGGAAGTATAATATAAATCTTATAAATAAATGTGTGAGAAGTATTTAATATTCATAGTAATAACAGAAAAAAAAATATCAGTTGAAAAGTCAGGCGATACAAAATTACGTCACATTTAATAAAAACGTGTTATATAAGTACATTTGGATGTGTATGTAAATTAGAAATTTTTTTCAGAATTTAAAAAAAAAAGTAACTAACAAAATATGTATGTAAGTATTAACGAAGAAAAACTCAAAATGTAGAATTTTTTAACTGAAGTAAAATAGGAAAAGTAACTTACACATGTATGAATGTGCATATTTATGTACATATGTATATTTACATATTGTATGTGAATATAAATTGTGGTTTGTGAAAAATTATTCTATTGATAGTTTGCCTATTACGGCAAACAATTTATGAAAAGCGAAAAATTGTAGATGTTGCAAAAGGAAATTAGTATGAATATGTCTTACAAATAAAATTGATTTTCAAATTGGAACTTTTTGAAATTTTAAAATGAGAATTTGTTGAAAATCAAGGCAAGCTCTATAATATAATGACATTAACCCTTTTACGATAGTAGGAATACCTCACGACCTCAAAGGAAAACATAATAATAAATGACTAAATTGATTTTATTTAATAATCAAGAAAACTGTGGGCTCAAATTTTTTTGAATTACATACATACATACATACGTGAAATATGTACATACATATACATATGTATATATGTATAAGAAAACTTGAGCGGTTTTTTAAACAAATTGACCTATTGCTCTTTATACAAATGAAAATTTAATATTTTTTAATGAATTATTTTAATAATCCAATTAGAAATATCTAGCTCTAATATTTTTCGTTTATAGACAGTATTAAATACTCCATTCTGAAACGAAAGAATATTTATTAAGGGCTAATTTTACGTAACTGTTGTAACTGTTTAGGAATAAGGAAAGATAATTTCTCCATAAAGAAAATTACTGAAAAACAAAATATGTAGATACACGTAAATATGAATTTATATGCATTTTTATATTTTATACACATATAAAATCATATGGTTTTGTATATATATATATATGTACTTATATAAATGCATAAAAGAATGACTTATATGTATGTACATACTTATATCAAATTGTCATAAAATACTGTAAACATACAATAATTTGTTTATTACATTTAATTATATAAAACAAATTTGAAAAATTATTAATATACCACATACTTATATTGTTAAGTGTCATTGATTTACACTTTATTATTACATATTACTATTCGAGAATTAGAAAACTGCCTTATAATATATTAAAACTGGTTCTACAAATTTATTCACACAATGTTACATTCTAAAATAATTATAGTACTAAATTGGATTGTCAAGTTAATTATATTGTTAATTAAGTATATACACTACCTATTACCTTTTGCAATAGTGTTTAACTTATTTTAGAAAATATTGTGATATGATCAGCACACAATCTACAACATTATATATTTTTATTAATTTAATAAATAAATTCCAATAAAATTTATTTTTATTAATTTAGAGAAAACTATTCATAAAATTATGAAAAAATCCTTTAAGCATTTACATATATGTATGTACATATATGAATGTGAATGTATATTTTAAATCCTAACTTCGCTAATGTTAATATAACTAGCAAATGGTCAATCTGGTTTTTAACAAAGCCTTCACTTTTTGGGATACGATCGCATGAAGTTAAAAAATGCCTTCGTAAAACTTAAAATAATCAGCTCCTTAGATGCTGTCAAAACTGTAAAATCAAAATACAGTAAAAGTTTGGTTTCCTGATATTCTAAATAAATTTACTAGTTAATTTCTTGCAAAACTACCACAGATAAATTATAGATTTGCATGGCAAGCCCTGTTTCTGGCATTTGATCTCCTTGAAAAAGAGATGGTATGACGCATTGTAAGACTTATTTCTAAATGTAAAGATTCGTTAAAGTTTATTAAATTTTTTTCAAAAAATAATATTTTATATGAAATCGGGTAGTGGTAAAAATCCAGTTTCTGATACTTGACATAGCCTGAAAGCTAATTAATGAATGAAAAAAATTTATGAGTACAAAAATTTTATCGAATTTAATTTATTACCAAATTGAAATACACGACTGCAGCGGCCGACAGAGTAACAATTCTCCAAATATACCGTACAATAAGCAAGAAATATATTTTACACATCGTTATGTGAAATCTGACATTGCCATTACAATACCTCCATTATTAATTGCAAAGCGGAGAGTAGTACAAACTAAATAATATTGTTTGTTTATTTTCTCAAATATAAACATTGTACTTTCACGCGCTTTTTATTAATTACTTTTTTTACATTCTAATATTTTAAGTTGCGTAATTTGAATGATTTGTAATATTTAATATAAAAATACATACACTGACATTAATAACTTTAAATAGATTTAAGCATTTTAGTTCCAAAATAAAGAAATTGGAAAAATAATTGAAAAATTAATGTAAATGCGGAAATAAATTTTTAAATAAGGTACTACTTTTCTTAAGTGAGATTGATACTTTTTAAAGATTTACTTAGTATAAAGTGCAATTTCAAAATGAATTGAAAAATTAGAATATGTAAGTGTTTTTTAGGCAACGACGTCATAATTTTGTGTCACTGTACAAAATATTTTTAATACTATAAACTATATTATACTCGTAATATCTAATAATATGCACTTATTACTTTCGCTGACAACTACTTAAGTACACAAGTATTAGTAAATACCTACATATATTATTTGTAACTATATTACAAATATATTTACGTCAGGATCACTTTTAATTAATAGTATTGAAAAGTTAATTATATTGTTGAATAAATTTTGCATTTATTCTAATATTTAATATATAAAATTGTCTGATTTTTCTAAATCAACAAATACAAAAAATAATTTCAAATTGTATAATAAATATAATAACAATAACTATACAAAATATCTATGTATGCATGTATAAAAAGGTCAAGGATATAATTTCAAATTAAAACTAAAATGTAATATAATCAGTGCAATTATATTAATTTTGTATACATAATATTTAGTTATTGTATAATTTTATTTAAAAAATGTGTTGTTTATAAAGTAGAAAAACTTGAACTTAAATTATCGATTATTCTAGATGGTGTAAGTGCCGTTGAATTAAAAATATACTTATACACGCAATAAACTAGTTTAGGCACACTTAATATATATATGTATTTTACATATGTATATAATATGTACAAATTCTTATATTAAAAAGAATTAAATAAAACTCTTCTAGATAAACAATCGATAATAATGTTACGTATAAGTAAATACTATCTATTGGAAGTAAAACATTTTAGTTAATTAAAAAAATTATTTCCCAATCATATACATATGTACATTTAAACACACATTAATACACGTACACGTATATCAATATTGGTATTGATTCGCCATCAAAGGGATAATAAAACAAAAAATTCTTATAAAAATTTACATTGCTGCAAAAATTTAAAAATATTAATTTAAAAATTTAAATGCAGCACAATGCTGATCATCATTTAGTTAAAAATATGTGAAATATTTTTGTGTATTGTTCAAACAAAAAAAAAATTGTTTTTGATTTAAACAATTTCTAAATAAATAAATTTTACAGAATAATTAAATTTTCGTTCAAAATAGGGGACCAGTAAGTTCTTTTCAACAATTTCTTCATTTTATTTTAAACTTAAATAAGTTTTGTTAAGAATTTGACTCGGAGCAAAATAATCAAAATTAGTAGCAATGATTATGCATGACTAATTAGTATACTTTTTTTACATATGTACATAAAAATATGTACATGCAAGCATTCAATTCAATATTAAATACAAAATCAATTTTCCAATTTAGCATATAAAAATAATCTTACAAACAACTTATTAAAAATATTGTTTCACACTTCACAAAAATTTATATAATATTTTCAAATTGTCATAAGTAAATACCTGCGTACATACGTACTTAAAAAAATTTAAAAGTTATTATTTACTTAACCACGTGTACATGCATATATATGCGTATATGGGTCAAAATTTAAAAGTTTGCACAAATGAATTTTTTTTTTTCCAAATTATTTTTTTAGAATTTTTTATTAAAATAATTTTTTTATAGTTGCCTAATATATAATGTACAATCTCCTCAAGTGGTCCGGAGGTTTTGTAAATATTTTAGAAATTATAACCAAAAAAGTAAGCTCAGGTTTGAATTTAGTTCAACTACGTTACCGATAAAAATATCTTAAATTTTTCGATCTCTTCAATGGAAATTATTATTTTCATATTTTACTCTCATTTGTAATTAAAGTTATAAATAAATTTATTCTGTAATATTGAAAAATCATTTTTATAAAAAAATAAATTATAAGTTATTTCAACTGTGTTACTAATTTTAAATTTAAAGTTTTTATTTTTAAAATAAAACTATTTAATAGTTTTTTTCTTGCAGGAATTTTTACATAACTGCTTTAGAAATTAATTTTTTATTCTAAAAATGTCCATAACAAAAAAATTAAGAGCTTAAATTTGAAGAAAAAAGTTTAAAACAATATTTTTTTTTGATTTTTTTTGTGACAACACAGTAACGCAGTGGAAAATATAGTAACACTGTTGAAAAATTTGATTCAGTCTTCAGTATATTAACAAAAAAAATTAAAACAAAAACAGTAAATTTCATGCTGTTGTTTAATATGCTAAGATATTAACTTTTTTCCTCTCGATGAAGTTGTATATATTCGGTTAAGTTTTTCATTTGCATTTTTAACAATATACATATTTAAAATATAAATAGATAGTGGCATTTTGTATAATAATCAATAAAATATGTTATCGCCTATTTGTATGTAAAATTATTAAGACTTTATTCACCAACTTAGAGTAAACTGCCTTAAAAATCAACTTTCTTACCATGTCTTCAGTAGTGTTACTCAAATTTAGTAACACAGTTGAACAGTAACGCAGTAGAATATTTTAAAATAAAAAATATATTAACATAAAACTACAACATATTTTTGCATTTTAAAGTATACAGTTGGTTAGTTTACTTGGTTTGCTTAATAATATGCCACTTTTTTGAATTTTTAAAAAAAATATTTAAACAAAAACCACGTAACACAGTTGAAAAAAGCGTTTTACATTCACGGCAAAAAAAATTCAAACTATCTCCAGCGATGTGTTTGGAACAACATTCACCACTAGCCCGAACAGACTTATTGCGTATTCTTTAAAACAAATAATGATGCCAAAATATTTAAAAAAATGATTAATTTTAAAAAATTTTATGATGTAACATAGTTGAAGTAACGCAGTTGAACAATTCTAGTGACACACTTTTTTTCTGTTAAAATTACATTAAAATAAATTAAAACTTAAAAACTAATTTTTGATTTTTATTTAAAAATAATGAAATAATTTTGCAATGTAATTTAAAATATATCCTTCTGTGGGGGAAGTTCATGAAAATTTAAATTGAAAATTAAAAATGTGGTCTGTGACAAGTTTCATTTATATGAAAACAGAAAACGCGCTCCGACAATTTTCCAAAATTTTCCAAAAATACTTACTTTTGCAATCTAAAAATTTTTTTTATTTAAAATTAAAGATTTTATAATTTTTATTTTATTAATTAAAATTTGATTTATTTTCTAAAAAAGTATTTATTTAAGCTTACTTTTTTGTGACGCAAATGTGCTAACTTTTAAATTTTCACCCATATATGTAAGTATGTACGAAACTAAAATCACTATTTCTTCTTTAACAACTCGAATTTCTTTTTAAATAAGCACTTTTTTTTTTTAAATAATTTAATTTTCAAAAGTTTAAGTCTCTTTTTTTTTAATTAATAATTAAATATGTAAATATTTTAGGTAAATATCAGGTAATATAATTTAGAAATAATATTAAAAATTTTTAACACAAACACTTTTTTACGTTGTTAAATATTCAATATTTCAAAAATGAATGAATAATTTTATTTTCATTAAATTTTTTTTTCTTAATTGCGCAAAAGAACAGCTGATTTTATTTTTATTTCAAAAATATCTAACATGTTCATACATACATATGTATATTTGTACGTATAGATCTATACAGAATACAATTTTCTTAAATAAATATAGATAAGAATTTACTTATGTTATTATTTTTATTTAAAATAAAATATTATGTACTTATAGCATAAAAATAAAAAACTTTGCAATTTCACGCTAACGTACTCTTCTGACACTGAATAACTACATTCATACTAACATCTGTATATATATATATACATATATTTACTTTTGTTAATTACTTTACAAATAAAAGAGAAAATTTGAAAGAAATTTATATTTTGACAACTCTAAGATATTTTGAAGTAAAACTAAGTGTAAAAACAGAATAAAAACAGAAAACGAAATGAGCCAACAACGGACCGCAATATCAGTATCGCACAAACATGAAAACAGATGATGTCCAAAAAAAAAAAATCGTGAACCATAAAATTTGTGACGGCAATTTCACCTCATTCTTAGCAGTCCCATTGGATATATGAATTTGTAACCCAGTGTTGTATATGAATTTTAAAATTTCGTCGCCAAAAATCGCTTTTATTCTGTTTTCATCATAACCGTGAAAACGAATTTCTTCTTTTTTGTAAATTAAAACACTTTTCTTCTTTTTTTTTGTAAAAATCAAATTTCTTAAGTTAATAAGCAATTAAGTCAACTTATCGGGTATAGATGTACTTGCATACTATTATTTTACACAGATGTCACAATTGTTCACAATTTTATAATAATACAATAAAATTTAATGTTAGAACTCATTATATATTTTGAGTTAACCTGTGTTTACATCAATCTTACAATTTTTGATCAAAATATAAAAAAAGGCTTACACAATTAATTGAGAAATAATGCGAATAAATTAAAATTTTTTGATCATATAGGATAGGCATGAAACAAAATATTGTAAAATTTAAAATTATTTAATTTGTAATAAACAGAGAATTTAGGATTGTTTATTGAAACAAAACATTTGGTAATTGTAATATTGTAGATAAGAAAAAGTATATATGTACCTATATGTAATTATGTGCACACATCCGAGTATCAAAGTAAATTTAATTTTATAATACTATCAAAAAAAATTTTCCTTTTTTTTTTGTAAATTATTTAATCGTAATCTCACGGAAAATAAACAGAAAATAAAAAATCTATTCTCTATTAATGATGGCGAATTATCAGTTCTCATATATAGAATGAGCTCATCATTGTTTACCTTACTCAACATTTATTCAGATGGGGTGATATTTTCACGCGATATAATACAATGCTTTATCGACATACATATGCATATACATACGTACATCTAAAAGAAAAATATTATAAGTATGTTATAATATAATATAAAAACAAAAAAATATAAAGATGCAAAAATCTAATGTTTTACGAGCAGAACACGGCACGGCAACTGATTAGAAATTGAATACGATTAAAATTTTGTGAATTGAACATGTGTTTTTTTTGTTGTTTTTTATATAATATTATTATTATTATGATGTGACATTGAACTTGATCTATTCAAAGAATTTTAAAATTATTGAAGTATTGGCATTTAAAAAAAAAAACAACAACAAAAAATAATAAATAAAAAAAGATGATAAGGTTTAATTAAATTTTTATTTATTTACCGGCTCTGTTAACATCATTTCTTTTTTTTTTTTGCAACAAATTTTTAAAAGCAAGGTAAGTATAATTTAATTATTGATTAAAGTATGAAATTATTTTGATTTTTATACCTATTAAATTATATTTAATGCTTGATAATTTTTAAAACATACGACATTTTGACTAGAATGGCATGGTATTTTATAAATCTGTAAAAAATTATACTTAGTTATAAAAATTACTTTGTCAAAGTTTGGTCAATATGAAATGTATGTACATACATATGTAGGTGTACATTTATAAATTAAAACAAAAAATTATTAACCTTTATTATAAAATGTTATCATTAGAATCGTATAAAAAAAAGCTTCATAAAAGATCACGCAATTTTAGACCATTTGCATTTTTTCTTTAATTATGAATTTTCTGTAACATGCGCTTTCAACGTGATAAAAATAATTACTAACAGTGAAATTCTTATCGTTTTTGGCAGTTTTTTTTTCTCTTTTTATTGAATTATATAACATATGTATGTACCTACTTATACATATGTACGTTTATGTAAATGATTTATTTTCTAATTTTGAAGTTGTATTACAATTTATTTATTGTATTTTCGTTTTGTAATTATACTTTTTAAAATTTTTATACTTAAACACTGCAATGATTTAAAAAAAATTCAGGGTTACAAGCACGTATTTTGGGATTTTTTCATATTATAGTAAAATAAGAGAGAATACTTAGTTACTGTATTTTCCCAAAATTTTAAAGTCTGCTCGTTTTTAGAATCTGATTTAGTTTTTAATTGTATATCTTAGTTTTTAATTTTTTAGAAAATTTTAAAGACTGCTGAAACTGTGACATAACCAAAAAAAAAAATGAGATTTCTTAGTTATTTGTAACAGAAATAAGCAATTAAAACATTTCTTTTTTGTGCAATGGCATGACACCATTTTGCTCTATTTTGAAAATTGTCGCTTGCAATACACTATGAAATAATATAAGTACCATAATTTTACAGAAATTATTTTACAGTGAGAAAAATGTATTGGTCCCAAAACTTTAAAATTTTCTTTTCTCAAATGTGCAAGTTTTGAGTTATGTCAGTATTGTGTCAAATACATCAAAAACAAGTCATATGTATGTACTTAATAATTTGTCAAGAGTTTCTTAATTTTTTTGTAATATACATAAATATTTTACAAAGTACATAAATATTATGTATATTAAACTTATTTTTGACATTTTGTTGGGCAATAAATAGTTACTAATATAGTCCATCAAAAAAACTGTGTAGTTGCTTTCGTAAAAAGTACATAGTACATAGTATACATTTATATAATATACATATGTGAGTATATAAGTATGAAATGCACATTTATGAGCGTATTTAGTGAAATATACGAAATAATGCATTCTGAAGAATATTGTTATTAAAAATATCTTGTATGTTTTTAGAAATAATTTAATTTTAACGAAATTTTTTGAAATTTTGTAAATTTTTTTTTTTTGTAAAATTAAAAATACTTATAAATTTCGTAATATGTACTTTACTAAAAGCTTTATTCTCAGTCATATTAACAAATTATAAAAATATTTACTTTATTTGAAATTATAAATTATAAAATTTAAACTTTGCCATTTAATAAATACATATATTAAAAAAAATACTTATATATAAACATTATTATAAATATGAATAAATATTATTGTACTTACTTATAATATTTTATATATACAAATATATACATATATTTACTTACATACTTAAATTTTATACACTTTACAAATAGTAAATTACATAAAACAAAATAAATATTTTTTTTTCAAATATTTTGTATTGCATAGCTAGAATTTTCTATATTTTATAAGTAATATTTAATAAAGAATAAAAAAATCGTCAATGAATGAATTGATTACTTAACAATAAATATATACATGTACATATTTATTAAATAATTAATTAGAAATAAAGACTTTATTTGAAATACTTTATAAAAAATACTTTTATTTAATTTACGCATGTCATTTTAAGTACTTGTAGAATAAAAATTTCTGTGAAATTTTAAATAAAAAATTAAATATGTAAGTAAATCAATATTAAAATTTCTTAGAAAATGATTTCTTACTAAGGTTAAATAGAGGTATTACACCAGCTTATGCAATAATTTTAAATTTTAGCAGATAGTGCAATTGGCCTTATTTAATATATTTTTGTATTATAAAAGATTGAAAATCAAGTGAATTTAATTTCGAAGTATAAGATAATAAGTTTTTAAATTTTTCCTCTATAATTTATTAAATTATAGAGGAAAAATTTAAGAAATTATTTGATTTGCTAAAAATAGTTAAAAATGTTTTGTCATTTTCATTCCTCTTATGTTTTTTTTTTTGTTATAATAAATGAATCCATATAATTGTACAATTTACAGAATATAATGAGCATGTACATTAGAATGTATTTATAATTGTAAAACCAATATAATAATTGAAAAGTGAACTTGATGTTCTATAAAAAGAGGTTTGGTTGCTTAACAAAACAATTTTGTGGCTCTGTTGTTAATTTTTAGTGAAACCTTTAAAATAAAAAAAAAAAATTGTTGCTATTTATACATACGTATACGTACGTATACACTTATATACATTTAGATAAATAAATATGTATATTAGTTATACATTTATATATGTGCATGTGCCATATTGATAAAATTGAATGATAAAAAATAAACATATAAGAGAAAAATTTAGAAATTTTATAATTAACTAATATTTAATCACTCATAAATTATTAATTCATTACTTTAGAAATTTATAAAAAAAAAGCAAAGAGAAAATATACGTAAACATATATATACGTACATACAACGTATTTATAATGCGGCATATGTGTATTTATTCAATTTTAAAAATTTGTTTTTTATTAAACATAGAATTTACTAAAATAATATATAAAGAAAGTAATTTTTTTAAATTAATTTTTTAAAACTTTAAACACACAAATTCATAAAATCTTGCACTTCCCTGCAAATACAAATCGAAATCTTGAAACATCGAAAATCTTGAAATCGAAATTTTAAATAAATCGAAAATTTTTTTAATTCATCTTCTTATTTAATGATAATAATATATAATCTACTAAATTTTAAATTTAATACTACTTAAATTGATTAGAAATATTTAAAGGAGAACTGTAAAAAAAATAAAAATCAGAAACCTATGTTTTAGAAGTTTAAAAAAAATCAGCCGATATGACCATAATACCATATCTTTTTAAGAACCTAGCACAAACTATCAAAGTCCTCTTAACCTCTGTCTAGCAAAAGCTAGTACTATAAGCATATATTTCCGACTTTTGCATTTTTTGAAACACTATGTAATATATTTAAAGAGTTTGGGCTTAATTGTTATTTGAAAAATATTTTAATGTTTCTTTGAAGAATAGATTTGATTTTAGGTACATACTTTTCTTATTAAATCAAAAAAGGTGTACATTGAATTTGTACCCTTGGAATTACACAAATTTATTATGTTTTGGTATAATATTTATTTATGAGGGGCGATTTATTGCATAGTTTTTAATTTTCAGGTTTCAAAAAATTAATAAAAGAACCCTTTTATTAAATTAAAATATTTTAAGTATATTTTTACCAAATGAAATTATCTCTATGTTATATTGCATTGACAGTTTAATTTTTTTCAATAATTAGTAAGTAGTTAAGTATGCGTGCTACTTATATGTACATATATTAATTTTTAATACTGTTAATGAATTAATAAATTTACTGTTAATGAAATTTATTAATGAATTTAATTTTAGTTGGAAATAAGAATAAAAATTATTTAAAAACATATTCTATATTTATATAAAAATATATACATATATTTCATATCTTTATGAATACGAGTAAAATAAACTTACTTACCTTTTAATCAAACTATACTTTAATAATTTAACAACTTATTAAAATCCGTATACTACTAATATTTTAATTTTTGTATTTTTCTTAATTTATTTTTAAAAGGATGTCTTTCACAATATTTATTCTTTTTGTTAATAGCTGGAATTTTTATGTTTTTTTTTTTGTAATTTGTCTACTATTTTTGATTTTTTAATCAAATTCAATAATATGTTTGATATTTTTAACAAATTATTTATGTGTCCATTAATTGATTAATTTTAATTCACAAATTTATTATTTTAAAAAGATTAGACGTACTTCACACCCCGATGTTATAAATTTATTATTTAAAATATTAATAAAAGTAAATTTTTTCCTTTAAACAAATTTAATTTTATAGATTTATTACTTTTAAATGATTTTTTTTTTTTGATTTAAGTATGCGAGAATTTCCTCTAAACAATTCAAGTCACAATAATTGTTAAGTGTTCTTTATTAATTAATTTTTTTTTTCTTTTTGTTTAATAGCAATTTATAAGCTACAAATTTTGCTTATTTTAAAAAGACCCGATCAAATCGGAGTGCGATACACAACTGAGCTTTAAACAGAGTTTAGCTGTAGAATATATTAGAAAATTTATTACTTTTCCTTGCTTATTGCAAAAAAAAAATTGCTTTTTTTTGAGTGTTTTTTTTTTTATTATTACTTTTTTTATTTTTATTATTATTTACTTTTTCACGAGCTGATCACTTTCTTTCTTCTTAAATTTTGCTATTCCCAAGCAAAAAAAAATTCTGCCTTTTTTTTTCAAAATGAAGATTTAAATTGATTAGATTAAGTTTTATACAAAATCTACAATAGAAAAAAAAAATTTGTTATATAAAATTAAATTATTTAATAACTAGGTACATATACTTATTTAAAAATCAGTCGATTATTTTATAATAATAAAAAGAAAAGAAAATTGTAAGTAAATAAGGATTAAGTACATAAATAAAAATTGATAGTGTGTTTTTTAAGGATTTTTGTTTTTTTTTTTTTTTAATGCTTAAGTATTAAATTTTCAAATTCGAAGAAACAATCCGAAATAATTTCCAAATTTTAGCTTCGATTGCACATTTATGCAAAATTACTTGCGTTAATATTAAAAACTCCCGCAATATTTTAGTTTAATATACAATTTATCCATCTTTTTTATTTAGTATAACAAATGTAATTTTATTTTACTTATAAATTATAATTATAAATTTATTTAGTTTATAAATAATTAAAATTATTTCTTTCAAAATTACTTGAATTTAATGAAAATTTTTTTAATTAAACATACGGATAACAGAGACCATTATTACCAATTATTATTAAAAAATTTATTGTCTGTAATATTCGGATAATAATTGTAAAAATCCAATTATAGGTTAATAACATAATACATACGAGTATTATGTGAAATAACAATATTAGAAATTAAAAAAAAAAATTAAAATTGAATAGCTACTACAAGCAGAGTATAATATAATAATTCATAATGATTAATCCGAGTTAACTAACACACCTAGAGACATGGATAAATATAAAAAACGTAGGAAATTCCTTAAACAAGAATAAAAAATGAAAAAAAAAATAAATTGTTCTTTTAGACAGAAATTTCTGCGTAGAAAACACATTATATAAAAAAGTAACAATATATGTATGTTATATACATAGTAAGTACATATATACATACTTATATGTACTTATATAAAATTTATGTATTTATTTATACATACACTCATATGTAAGAAGAATATGTACATTAGTTTTATTTTTTATTTTTTTAAATGCAATATTATTACGTAGACGTTTTGAATTTGATAAGTAAATAAATAAGGAAACAATGTAAGTAAGTGCTGTTAAACTTCTTAACACATAAAAATTAAAATTGCATGATTATTAACCTACGTCGGCAAGCTTTTTATGTACATACATGTATGCATGTATGCATATGAATGAATAATTTTTTTTTTAAGTCGAATAAAAAATAGGAAATTATATTTTGTATTCTAAATCTATATACCTATTTTCTCTTGCACTGCTTGTGTTAAATGATGTTAAAATTGTTAATAGAGTGGTATGTAGTACATATATTCTTATTTAATTTTTGATAAGTATTAAGTAGTTATTTAATTTAACTTATATTAGGTATAAGTTATTTTATTTTAAATAATTACGTAGGTATAGATACTTTTTTGTTAACTTAAAGAGCAGTACAATAAATTAATTATAAGCAGCACAGTAATCCTAGCCCTGACCTACACTCTTCTTTTCCTATAAGAAGTTAAACCCATCAAGATATAGTTACATTTAACCCCTATCTGCACTTATATGTATTTTCTTATTAAAGAAAAATTTTATTTAAATGGTAAATTAAATGGTATTTTTGTTAAATTTTTTTAACATTTTCAAGGATTTTTTAAAACAATTAAAAAGATTTTTTAAAACAATTAAAAAGATTTTTTAAAACATTTCTTAAACGATCTCT
Source organism: Condylostylus longicornis (assembly GCF_029603195.1). Lineage (NCBI taxonomy): Eukaryota > Metazoa > Arthropoda > Insecta > Diptera > Dolichopodidae > Condylostylus > Condylostylus longicornis. The sequence goes on from NW_026578006.1 coordinate 1,164,628, forward strand.
CGCTGACTTGTTGATTGATTCTACAATAAACTTCCCAGACATCATAATTATCTTTCTTTATAATGAAAGAGTGAATAAATTGATATTTGGTAGGCAGCTCTATCATTCCCACAATAAATAAATAACGTTGGTTGCTTTTTTAATTTACATATTGTGTAGATTAACTACTTGATACTGAAAATATTAAATTGTGTGAGTCAAAAATCATCCAGTAATATAGATACATACTTAACGTATGCAATATTGTTTTGAATATGAAAATGAAGTTTGAATAAAAAATCATATAAGTATGTATATGAGATAACGAGCTTTTAGGGTTTATCATTATTTACGGACATATACATACATATGCACATAGAAAATTATAACTTTTTTTCTATAGCTGTAAAAACTTAAAAAGTTATAAGTTCTTGGCTATAGTTGCAGAAACAATGAAATAAAATAGAAAACATGTAGTACACACGTAGTATGTGAATATCAATGCTTTCATATGAGGAAAATAATCTAAGGTAATTTAAAATAAATGTAGGTACCTATTTTGTGAAGTGTTTCTAATGTTATTTAACAATAGCACTAGAAACACTTCGTAAAGGTAAGGTATGGTTACCAATTATTTGTATTTTATATAATGCATGCATACATGTGTACGTACATACATATTTATTTACTGATTTATTTAAAAAATATTCCATTTAAATCTCATATGTATATTCAACAATTTTCTCGTTCAAAATAACTTGTCATGCAAAATATGCATATATGTATATGTGAGTATGTATTTCCAAAAACTTTTGCAAAATATATGTATGTATGTAAATTGTGTATAATATATGCCTATGATTTCCAAAAACTTTTTTTTTTAATTTTTTATGTAAGCACCTACATATCTATACATATACATATGTATGGTCGTTTTTGTAAATTTTTTTACACACATGTATATCTTTTAACTACATTTTTACAAAATATGACAAATATAAAAACATATTATATATTATATAGATATGTGTGTATATATGTAGATAAGCTACACCGTTGTAAGATTAATATAATACAAAACGGTAAAACTGTACATACATATGAACATTTACACGAAAGGCCGTAGTTGTCATTGTATATTTTTGTAAATCCAAGTTAAAACTTAAAAAGTCCTTTTAATCGTTAGTCGGATTCTATATTTTTAGCTAAATTCAATTATACATACAATATATATGAATGTATGGATGTATGAACATCTAATTAAAAATATTTCAATAGATATGTATGTATGAACATACAAATATAGGCAAGTTGGTATCCATTATTTTTTTTATATATGAACATACATACATATAAGTATTACATTATTATTCATATTATGTAGGTACCTTCTTTATTCTTGAGACACTAAAATTTTATGTTTTATTTAAACAAAATTATTTTAATTTTATTGCTGAAATTTCACTTTTTAGATTCTCAAATCAATAAAAAGAAAATTTTTAATAAAACATATACATATGTATGTACATATGTAGCTATTTAAATTATATTGATTTAATTATTTGGTACATTCAATATAAAAACTAATTTTTGTTTTTAGTCACAAACTCAGAAAATATCCGGTATTTCTCAGAGAAAATGTACGACTAAAATTTTACACACTCGCCATATAATTTATATACTGATAAATTCAAAAAAGGATATTTATACACATATACGTATGTAGTACATTTATCCAATATATTTTATTTATATCAATATTCCACTTATTTAAATTTGAAATTTAAAAAAAAGCACATTTAGCTGTGGAAAAGAAAGGACAACTAAGAATTTGTTAAGCGTATATGTTTACAAAAAGAAATTCAACATTGTGAGAAAGAATTATGTATTTGTATTTTTAAAAGAGAGCTTTATTACTAAATTCACCACTTAATAATTTGTAAATTGTTGAAGGATGCCAATGTACCAAAAAAAGCATTATAAAATTAGATTGTAGTTGTTTTTTCAATTTAGCGAATTGACATATCATTATATGTAAGTACATATATACAAAGAAATTTACAGCCTAATCGATTTTTTAATCACTTTTTATTAACTTTTAAATCAAAATTCTGAGTAATTTCCAATAGATATTTCATTTTTCCAATAAGATTAATAATTTTTACATTTTTCCTCAAATTATCGACAGAACGACTCATTTTCAAAAACAAAGTGAATAAATTTTGTATAGATTAAAAAAAAACGAAAAACGCAATACTGAATATTTCTTCTCACTCGAAAATTACATTTTACAAATACGTATGTATATTTATAGAAGTAATCAGATCACAAGTAAATAATGTTTTTATTTTGAAATATAAAGTAATATTTTGAGTATCGAATTACTGGAATTTATTCTTAGTATCGGATCATTAAATGATTATGATATTTATCGTAAAAAATGCGATATTATTATTGTAAACACAAATCGATTTATATACATAAATGATTCGTGTCTATAACAAAATTTTTAAAATTTTGCGATAAATTTTGCGAGTTATATAAGAAGTGAATACATAAGTTATAAAACAAAGTCATTAATATATTTTGAGTTTTTCTTTTAAAAAATACTCTTAAGTAGAGTATATTCAGCTGAAAGGTAATTTATAACTACCATCTTCATGTGACCAAATAACTACCATTTTAATTTGAATGGCTTCGAAAAATAATTTATTTGTGAATAATAAATATTTAAATAAGATTTCCACGTATTAAAATTTCAAGATTTATAAAATTTATTTATATAGTTGCATTTGATACCATATCATTTTAATTCCAAATATTTTTTCGTCATAAAATACAAAGGCGGATGACTTTTGTCGTTTCTACTCGACAAATAAAAATTAAAAAACTATTTATTAAAAATTTGAAAGTTATTTATCACACAAATATTATATTCTAAAAGATTTACACCCAAGAAACAAAAAAAAATGTCGAAAGTTTATGACAAGAATTATGTACCAGTTAGATACTAAATTTACAGATTATTTAATTTGTCTGTATAATAATTACATATACTTGGCCATCCGGGCTGTTAGATAATACATAAAAATAACGTCATTTGGCAATATGGATCCACAAACCCATGAACAAACTTTCTCTCAGAGCAAATATGTACATAAAATACATATATACATGCAATAGTTTTTCACGTGGCCGGTGGCTTTGTAAAGTAATTTTACAAGCTTTTAATAAAAAATATGAATCATGCCATATTTTTAACCAATCAAAATCTAACCGGCTTGTGCGCATATTTTTTAAATTCTCTTTTAAAATTTCGTTTTCTCTGTTCTGCTTCGTGTACTGTACTCTATTAATAAACTCACCATGGAAATTTTTTTTTTACTGCTATTAGTTTTCTCATACATAATTGAAAGTTGTTACCTGATTGTTAATTAATGAAAGAAATTTTGAAATGCCAAGGAAATAAAACAGCTTTATTTTCTTTAAACATAAAGATGAAACAGTACATAAGAGATAAGAAAGCTTTAGGATTAAATTAATCTTATAATAAACAATATTCATATAAGCAAGTTAAAATACTTCAGTATGTGGCTCGGTAACTAATATACAAAATAATATTATGTACTGTTATAAATACAGTATGCTCATTTTTCATTCTTTAATATTTGCGTTTCATTCGTTTATTCACATATTTGGTTCTCAATTGAACGCTTTAATTCTCTAACTGTACTTTAATAGAAGTCAAAATTTAAATAAAAACAAAGATTTTAAAAACTTGTTTACTAATCAACTGGGCCCTTCAACATGTTGAATTGTTAAAGGACTAGTTGACAAATCATTTAAAGGTTGAAATTTAAAAAAAAAATGTTAAAAATTTAAATTTTTGTGGACGTAATTTTGTATGTTTTGTAAAACTACATATGTACATACATATGTAATATGTAGATTTTGATAAAGTTTAAATGACTCATTTATGTACGTCTAAGTGGCTGTGATCAACATGTTGAAAGACCAATTTTGAATAGAAGATAGAAAGCATTGATTTCATTTTTAACTGAAGCATAAGTAGAAATAAGATAAGTAAGCGTCAACAGAACGATATTTTTTAACGTTTTTTTAATAAGTGTGTCAACAAAATGTGATGTTCAAGCAACGTATATTAAAAAAGTATAACATTATCCTTTTCATGTAGAAGCCAGTAAAGCTGCATTTATTGTTTCGTCGATTTCGCGACGGGCTGACGTATTTTCTACGAAAATGACATTCTCTTTATTATTAGTACAGTTCTTTTTCTCTGTCTCAAAAAGCTGAATTAAATTGAACTTAAATCTAAAGATTCAGAGATTCAATTTAAATAAAACTATCAACTGGGCCCTTCAACATGTTGAATTGTTAAAGGACTAGTTGACAAATCATTTAAAGGTTGAAATTTAAAAAAAAAATGTTAAAAATTTAAATTTTTGTGGACGTAATTTTGTATGTTTTGTAAAACTACATATGTACATACATATGTAATATGTAGATTTTGATAAAGTTTAAATGACTCATTTATGTACGTCTAAGTGGCTGTGATCAACATGTTGAAAGACCAATTTTGAATAGAAGATAGAAAGCATTGATTTCATTTTTAACTGAAGCATAAGTAGAAATAAGATAAGTAAGCGTCAACAGAACGATATTTTTTAACGTTTTTTTAATAAGTGTGTCAACAAAATGTGATGTTCAAGCAACGTATATTAAAAAAGTATAACATTATCCTTTTCATGTAGAAGCCAGTAAAGCTGCATTTATTGTTTCGTCGATTTCGCGACGGGCTGACGTATTTTCTACGAAAATGACATTCTCTTTATTATTAGTACAGTTCTTTTTCTCTGTCTCAAAAAGCTGAATTAAATTGAACTTAAATCTAAAGATTCAGAGATTCAATTTAAATAAAACTATAATAAAGTTCATACTACTTTTTAACATCTGTCAACTTAGATCTTACAGAATAGTATGAACTTTAAAACATCACAAGAAGAGGCGTTGCGCTAATATAAACTTCAATTCAATCTATAATTTGACACTGACAATTCAATTTCAATATTCAGAAATCAGAATTCATATTAAGTCGTATAATAATAAAACAAAAAGAATTTTGAAAAATTGAAAGTCATTTTTTTATTTTGCTTTAGCAATACTATAAATTAAACCATAAAAAAAATTAAACCATGGATGAACTTTTACACGAATATGTTTCAGATGAGGATTTACAGGTATGAATAACAAAAAAATATTTTATATTGTATATACATACATACATAATATTTATATCAATTTGCTGACGCAATTAATTATTTCGTAAAATTTAGAAATACATACAATAAATTTACAAAGATTTTAGAAAATTTTAAAATACATAAAATTTTTATTTAGAAATTTGAAAAAAAATACTTTAGAGAATCAGAGGAGCAAAATGTCCAACACAACACGCAATTTGAATATGCTTGGGCTTTAGTTCGAAGTCGTTACAACACAGATATCCAGAAGGTAGAATGTATAAAAGAAATAAGTTTATTTTGCAATAATAAGGAAAATCTGATTTTTAGGGTATATTGTTATTAGAAGACTTAGCAACAAGACATTCAGATGGTACACGGGATTATATCTATTATCTGGCTATAGGAAACGTTAGACTTAAGCAGTATAATATGGCCTTAAAATACTGTCAATCGTTTCTTGACATCGAACCTAATAATCAACAAGTTTTAACTCTTCAGGTAATACTAAAAATTTAGACTAGGATTAAAAATGCAAATACTTTTTTTTACTTCACCCGATTATAGCAACACGTTAAAGATCAATTAAAAAATGAGACAGTAAAAGGTATAACTATAGCTGGAGGGGCTGTTTTAGCTCTGGGTGGCTTAGTAGGACTTGGATTTGCACTAGCAAAAAAGTAGCTATGTATTTTCTTTGATTTATTTAATATAATTTCTTATTAGTACGTCATATTTTATTTAAATTTTATTTTTGATATTAAGAAACATCATTAAAAATAAAGAAACCTTGAAATGAACTTTTAATTTTAGTCTATCAAAGCGAAAAGCAGAAAATGAAGCGAAAATTGACAAAAACAGAGAGGAAATTTAAGCAACAAATTTGTGACGGATACGATGTTATTACGATGAATATTTGTTTTCTATTGTACATATACTAAAAAATTTATGTGCGTCCGAATTTCGACAAAACTAATATGAAAACTTTAATCCCTTATACATAAGTAAATATATCCGTTAGCTGTTTCATATATGTGTTATATAATAAGAAAACAAACTATAAGAGTATGTACATACAATATATTGTTTACATTACGTTTATTATTCAGTAAAACGAAATCTGTCAACAAGAACTTAAATATCTTAAAAACTTAACTTGTCATTACATTGTGTTCATCTTCATCTCGATACATTCCAAGCACTAGCAAGAAAATTCCAAGAAAAAATCGTTTGGTTTTACTAGATTTGGTTTTACTGAAATTAAGTTTTATGGTACTGACTTTTTTTGTGTCGTTTGCCTTGTTTACATTGTATATACATTATTAGAGTTACACCAAAAAATTTATGTAAAAACTGAATTTGTAATAATTTAGGTTATAAATACAAATTCCAGGTTATAAATATTTATAAAGGATATACTTAAATATGAATTTTTTTGTATTAATGAAATTAACGTAGGTAGAATAGTTATCAATTTAGCAGTTTTAACAAGCGGAGTAAAAAGTTACTTAAGCGCGACATTTTTACGTGAGGCATTACCTTCGCTTAATTAATGCATGTTTGACTGAGGAGTACTAAATAAATAGACTGTGAGAATAGAATCAATCTCCGCTTTCTTTAATGGAATTTTCTACATACATATCTATCATATCTATCCATTTTCTGTAGTTTTTATAATTTGTAAATTGGGAACTCAAATTGTTTTGACAATTTGATTATTTTAGTAACATTAAAGGAGACTTGGAAGAGATTTCTTAAAAGACGAAGAAATATGAAACTGAAATAAAACTTTAGGTACATTTATAATCTTTTTTAGTAAAAGTCGGAATAAAACATTTCGTAGTAAAATTAAAATTAAATATTTTTCTAGATAATCCTTAAAAAGAGAAAAAGCACAATTTTTATTTGCATAATCCACTAATAAAATTCAACGAAATATAAAACTTTTATAATACCTACCCTATACAATTTTTACCGCAGCACTTAAGCGTTGAAGTGTCATGTCAAGATCTAAAAAAACCTCATTCAACAACCAACAGGTCAATTTTCATTATTTAAACAATTATCTTGCACGGAATACCTATTTAAAATATCTACAGTCGATGCAATTATAAAACGTCCAAAAATATATATATTCCATCTGGATATTTGATTCTTGAAATGAACTTGTCACTGCGACGCACTTAAGTGAACCGATATGATATATGATTGACGTTTGTGTGAAACGTCAAAAACAATTAAAATAACATTTTAGTTATTTAATTGTTTATTTTTTGTTGAATTTTCGGCATAATAAATTTCCTTTATTATAGTAATAATTTTTTATTTTAATAAATTTTTTAAAAAATATAATGACTTCGACATTCTTACTGAATAAAAAAATATCGATTAAATAAAAATAATAAGTTTACAATCACATACAAGTGATCGCAATTGGCAGTGGAATAAAAGCGTAAGACTGTCAGATATTGATATCAGAAATCAGCTGTATATGTTTTTTAAAACAAGTAAAAATTGAATCATATACCGCGAAAAGTTTTAAATTGAAAATGTTTTAATTTTATGCTAAGAAAATGTCTGCTTCTCTAAATATTTCATCTTCAAAGTTTATACCGCATAAAGTTGATGCGGAACAAAAGATTAAAGCAAAGAAAGCGGCATATGCCTTGTTAAACCATGTAAAGAATGGATCACCAAAAATAAAAAACTTGATACGGGAACAATGTAAACTTCGAATTAAACAATCTCGCCTGGAAAGGTTTGAACAGTCAAGAATGTTGAATTCTAAGCATAAGGTATATGTATATAAGTATGTATTCTAAACACTTATGCATTTTTAAAAGTGTAATATTTAACTTATTAGATGCTGCTTACTGATTTGTTGCGATTGGAGGTTGCTGAAATAGAAAAAGACATAGAAATGCAAGATCTAATTTTCAAAGAAATATTAGAAGAAGCTGAAAATTGGTTTATTGAAGAGCTAGGAAATCAACTTAATAATCAAGAAAAATATCTAGTGGAAATTAATGAACAATTTGTTGCTTTTTGTCCAATATGTGAAAAGTCCCAGTTGGAGTTACGTAAAGACGAGCTTAAATGCAGTTGTGGAATCAGTTTTTCGTATCGCAAATCATTGGAGAATTTTGTGAGTGAAGTTCATGATATAATACACACACATGAATTACAATGCGAAAAAATGTTAAGCTTTTACGTGGAACCAGCTAATTCTGAAGAAAGTTTGAGACCTTTAACCTGTATATGTTTTGATTGTGATTATTTTAGAGTTTTGAGTTAAATTAGAATACAATTTTTTTATTTATATATTGTATTTCTATTGTTGCTGAATTTTTTTAAAATTTTGATTTAAATATTTAATTTTTTAAACTTAATTACTGAGATAAATTGATATAATTTTAATATCGTCATAAGGCTTGTCTGTTTTAGGATTAGTTTTTGCTGCGCAAATATTTTGGACAACTTCCATCCCTTTTACGACTCTACCAAATATTGTATGCTTGTTATCCAACCACGGAGTTGGCAGAACAGTTATAAAAAATTGTGAGCCATTAGTATTTGGACCGCAGTTTGCCATGCTTACAGTGTACGGTCTATCGTGTTTCAAAGTAGGGACAAATTCATCTTTGAAATCTGAACCCCATATAGATTGGCCTCCTGTGCCAGTCCCTAAATATAAATTTTATTTACAAAAAAATCTCGCAATTAATTCAAAGTTTACCTGTAGGATCTCCGGTTTGAATCATAAAACCCTTAATAACTCTATGAAATATGTGACCATTATAATAACCATTTTTACTATGGACACAGAAATTTTCAACGGCTTTGGGACATTCTTTTTCAAATAGTTTAATATGAATATCTCCAAATGTAGTATGTAAAATAGCTGATTCATAAATCCTTTGTATAGCTTGACTCTCTGGAACAGCAATTATATCTTCTTTAGATGGTTTTTCATTGAAAATGTCACGATCAACGTCCTGCAAATCCTAAAATTTTATGGTCGTATACATTAAAGAAAACAAATTTATTAAAAATATTATAGGCACTCACAGAAGGAAGCCTTCTTGAATATATAAAAAATCTCTGCTTTTTGTATGCTGTACAAAATATTATTGGATCGCTTGAGACTGATTGAAGAGTTGGATTATCAGAAGCTTCCTGCTCTAAAGTTATTGCGGCTTTTGATCGTTTCACTTTTCCTTGAAAAAGTGCAACTTGTAAAGGTCGTAAATTGTCACTTTTTCCTAAAATATGTACACAACGATTTGTCTCTACATTAATTATTTTAATTCCAAACATAGTAGTATAAATAAGAAAATGTCCAGTTGCATCAAACTGACAGTTAATATTTGTAAAAAAATCTGTCTTTTCTAAATCACGTTCAGCTGCCATTCTTCTTCCAAACTCCATATTTGGTAATGTTTGAGTTTTTTGTTGAAACTCAGTGAGACGAGCAATAGTTTCATCAAAAACTCTTAGGAGTTTCCCACTCAAAAAACCGAAAATACGGACTTTTCTATCTGTTGACATAGTAGCAAACTTTTTACCATTTGGTGTTATACCTAAACCTGACACAATAGTTTTAATTTTAACGAATTCATACAAACTCGTATCTAGTTTCGATTCGAAATGAACAATTTTTAATGGAAATTTATAATCATGTTTCGGATTCATCCAATACTCCAAAATTCCGGCAGAGTCTATTGATATTACGGTTTCGAAAGTATTGTTATATTTCATAACAGACAGGGGATGCTTATGAAAAGTATCCAGAATTTTTATTGCAACATTTGTGCCATGTGCATCAAATATACTTATTTCATTTGATTCTTTGTTTGATACTGCTAATGCTGGTATGGCATCACCAGGTGAATGTATGAACTCTACACAATGAGGAGTAAAATCTAATTTAATCATGTTTATCATATCGAAATTTACTACATCATATATTTTTATCGATTTGTCGGTTGAAGCTGTACACATTAAAGATCCACTTATATTTACAGCTAAATTACATATTGGAGCTATATGACTACGAAAATGTTTAACAAATTCTATGCCTTCTTCCATCTTTTTCCAAAATTTCAAGTGACCATCGATACTTGCTGTTATTAAAAAATCTGTTTTCGTAACAGCTATATATGTTATAATATCCCTATGCATATAGCTTTTCTCATAACTTTCAGCATTTGGTAAATTTTCCAAAAATAAGTGTTCATGCTGCAATTGTTTCTTTTTCTTTACGGGAGTATCTGAAGCTTCAGATGGCAATGGTCCAACCCATTCTTCTTCTTCTTCATTTTCTAATGTAGTTGCTTTACTTTCTTCTAGCTTCCTTTTGGTACCTTCAGACATTTTAGTGTTTTATATGGTTAATTAACTTTTTTATAAAATCAAAGTTAAATTGTAAACAAACTTTTATAATTTTATCATAACACGTGTATACAATACGAACTACTGCGTCGGCGATCGGCTCGTATGAAGAAGCGTGCTTGACGAATTTTTTTGTTATACTTTACAAATACATTTCTTCAAATTCTATATAAATTCAGCATACTAAGTGTATTATAAAAATTGCGGAAATGTACACAAACCGTAAATTTAAATCTTTTTTGGTAATGTTGCAAATTGGTATTGAACTCAATTGTGTTATATGTAATTTAGAAAGTCATCACTCTTATTCGGATGCTAAATAGTTTTGAAATCAGAATTTAGTTTCTATTGTGAATGTGAAATGACAGTTATTAATAATTAATTGTGAATATAAAAAAACTTATTTACACAAATGTGTACTTGATATTTTGATTAATCCTGTGACAGTAACAAAATTAAATACATAATTATGTAAATAAAAATTTTTGGCTAAGGAATTTTTGTTTGTTTATACGATTTTATAAACTCATTCATTTTGCTTAGATATATGTATAACTTGTTTGCAGTTAAAACCAAAACAAATAGCATGTGCTCGTTTTGCAGATTCTAGTTCACAAATGGCACAAAAAAAAAAAATTAAATTTGTTTGCCAAAATTTTTAATTGGCAGTATCAGTAGTATTTTAGGTTTCGACCTATTTGTAATTACATTTGCTAACAGAAAATTTTGTAAATAGAAAGTGAAAGATATTCAAATTATTTAAAATGTCTAGTCTTGATAATAGATTATTAGAAGCTTTTGAAATTTTAAGCACAGAAGCAAAAGGTGAGTTAAATACATATGTACATACATGTTACATAAGGCTTATCAATTCTTGCACTTAAAACGAATGCATATCTGTTCAAAAAAAATTAGTTGAAATATTGATGATTTCCAAAAAAATATAGTTTTTCGTATTGTAGTAAGACTAAGCATTACATTACCTTTATAAAACTTAAAACCATACACCTTTTGTTGTACCTACATATAAGGCTATATGCTAAGAATCTTAATTTGCGAAACAAATTTACTGCAATTGACTAATGTTTTATATTGCCTTAAATTCTATATTTAGATTGTGGACCTAAAATGTGTTTAATAAGTAGATTTTTTATCATTATTGTTTACAAGGTTATTTGCGTTATTCTTTAGCCAATAGTTTATTATTAAATTTTTATAAAAATACATGCATAACCCACATACATACATGCACAAAACATGCTATCAAAAAAAATTTATATGAAAAATATTGCCAAATTTTTAAAGAAAATTAAATTGCAGATGTAGGTACATAGGTATTTACAGTACCATATTTTATAAGATGTACTAATGTGCAAATAAAGTACAGATAAAATTTTTTATTTTTAGATTTATATTTGGGGAAGAAGATATATGAACTTACAGAATTGCCTACATCATTAGAGTTCACACGAGATTATGTTGGTAAAAATTTACCTGTTGTTATACGTGGATGTACACTTCAATGGCCTAGTGTTCTGAAATGGAATTCAAAATATTTTCAGTAAAAAAAATTGTTAAATTTTTAAATAGTTTTATTTTTTATGAGTTTCATCTTTTTATAGAAGTAACTTTCCTAAAAAAGAGGTTGTTGTGGCAGTAACACCAAATGGTAAATAGTTAAAATAATGAAAAACATTTCAAAACAATATCATTAAAAACTTGAAAATTTAGGTTACGCGGATGGAATAGGTTTAAAAGATAAAACGGAATATTTTGCTATGCCAGAAGAAAAAACCATGACAATGGAAGAGTTTTTAAGTAAATTGAATGATTCTAATGGGTAAACCAAAAATTTATTAAATTAATTTAATTTATTACAAATAAGTAGGCATCTACATAACTAAAATAAAATTATTATTATCTTTTTAGTCTCGTACATTACATTCAAAAGCAAAATTCAAATTTAACTGACGATTTCCCTGAATTAGTAGGGGATATTGATTTTTCAACTTTACAATTTGCAGAAGAATCATTTAATAAAAAGCCAGATGCAGTTAATTTTTGGATGGGTGACGAAAAAGCTATTACATCAAGTAAGAAAAAGAAAGTTATGTATGTATGTTTATTAAGCAAGCATATCCTAATCATAATAATTAGATTTATTTCAATCGTAAGCTGGCAATTAAATGTTTGTAAATAATACTTATATTAAAAATATATTTTAGATGGATTTAATGACTAATTAACTATTTAAATCATTTTAATATAACTTTGGAATTCTAAATATCTAACGGCTTTATTCAAAATTAGTTAAATGCATAACGTTCAACAAGCATTTATTTTAATTTGTACATATTTATGTTTTGTAATAATTTGATCTTTTAATTCATTAATTGTGTCGGACTATTTTAAATAATATATGTATATATATATATATATATATATATATATATATATATATCTTAAATCTATTTGCTCTTGCTATAGGTCTATAATGCATTAATATTTTATCTATTATTCTATCTACTTAAAAAGTAGTTCTTTCTTTATTTGACTTGTTTTTAAGAGGATAAATTTGAAAACGTAAATAATAAATTAACGAAAAATTAATAATTACTTAATAATTTTGATAAATTTTCATAAGCATAAAATATTTAAAATTACCTTTAATTTTATTGTTTATCAAAATTCAAGATAACGTAGAATATACAAGAGGTCAATTATGCACATACATAATGTATTTTTAAATTCATCTAAAGCGTAAAATTATAAGTTTTTTGAAAAACTTTGTTCAGAAGGAAGAAACCTTATTTGTTCACTTTTTTTAGTGCATAAAGATCCATATGAAAATATATATTGCGTTGTGTCAGGATATAAAGATTTCTTACTGATACCCCCAGTGGATTATGCATTTGTTCCAAGAAAACAATATCCAACGGGAATTTTTAAATCAAATCCTGATGGAAGTATGACAATAGAACCAATATTGGATGGTTAGTTATAAAACAATAAGCAAGATAAATAATATTTTTACTCCTACATTTTTATATATATTTACAGACTCCAATAAAAAACCTATGATAACAGATTGGGTGAGCATCGATCCTTTGAAACCTGATTTACAAACTTATCCAAATTTTAAAAAGGCTTCCATATTTGAAGTTCGTGTAAATGCAGGTGATATTTTATATCTACCAAGTTTGTGGTATCATCATGTTCGTCAAAGTCATAAATGTATTGCTGTAAATTTTTGGTACGATATGGATTACGACTCAAAATATTGTTATTACAAAATGATAGAAAAATTATGTAATTTTTAACTATATTTTTTTAATTATAAATATCATGCTAAAATAATATATTGTATTTAATAAATAGTAATTAAGTTTTCACACAGTATTTTAAATATAATAAATATTTTCGTGTAACTGATGCCTTACATTATTAAGATACTAAACTACAGTTCTATTACAAGAATAAATGAGATGATTTATGCATTACTGTATACATTAATGTATATCTATTTAAACCTTTCTTTACTGCTATATATTAATTGAAGTAAAAACAAGGTAATTTAACACAATAAAAAATTTGAGTAATATTAAAACATAATAGCAGATCTTATTCGTTTTTTTATTCTTATATCAGGTCTTATTCAAATTTTTGTAAATCAACTTATAAAATTCAGGAAGAAATTCCATTATTTGTAAAGAATGTATGAATTTGTTGTTTGATTTTCACAGATATCATTTATTTGGTTTTTATCTGAAGCTAGAAGTTTTTGTTTTTTGATGTAAAGAGGATAATTTTTATCTTTATGACTTGTTTTATTTTGAACATAATTTTGTAAGAACACTCTGAAAGTAAATTACATTACTATCTACAGTCATTTTAAAAGAACGCATAATAAAATATAAAAAATTAAATTGATTAAATTTTGGTAAGATACTTTGTACAAACATGCATATTTGTAGTTTATAGCATCTTAAATTACAAATGATTGCATTTTTTCATGTTGCTTCAAGTCGACAGTTCATGTCGTATGTATACAGTAATTAACTAGAATTGATAATGAAAGTGCAACTAATTTATGATAACTATGTTGTTTTTTCTATTTTGCGTGGAACAGGTAGAAAAGTGCTAAGTATTTTATATCATTTATATTTATACTTGTTTGTATTTAAAATAAAACTTATATTATTCTGTTTTTATTGTCAGTTATACCTAAAAGGATATTATGTTTTATTTTAATTATGTACTACATTTGATATTGAAATGACAATTTAAAACTAGTTATAAATAGATTAGTGCGTTTGAGGACTTTTCAGTCGATTTTTTACTTCTTAGATGTTTAAACCTTAAAAGAATATTGAAAATGGATAATATTAAATTGAAGAACAATTATTACAATCATAAAAAATTTGACTTCAAAAGACGTAGGGAATATTGTGAAGAGGAACTTGCAGTTGAAGAACAATTTCATATAACATCTTGCAAAATGAGTAATTTTATCAAAAATACACCATCGTCTTTAGAAGTAAATAATTCGATAAGTGTTCAATATAATGATCACAAATCTTTAGTTGCTGAAAGCAAAACTAACAAATCAAAACGTCTAAAATTTTCAAAAAATGAAAATGATGAAAACCGTATTATTAAAAAATTTTTGACTCCAACACAACATCATTCAAATAATATGTATATTGATTATACTATTTCGAATTTTGAAAATAATTTCGATTATAAAAATTTAAAAAATATTGATGAAAATAAAGATTTAAATAAGGAAGAATCTCTTAATACAGCTCGTTTAAATCAGACAGATGCTAGAAATCTTATAAATTTACCGAAAAATGTTTTGGTTGAAGTATGTAAATATCGTCCCAGAATGGCAAGAACATTTCCGGGTAAAAAACGTAATAAAAAAGAACAAGAACGTCGTGATAAAAACACAATGGCATGCCGTAAAACTCGCAGATTAAAGAAACTTGAAGATTTAGCTGTAGAACAAAATTGTATATATCTGAAAGATCAGCATTTGAAAATTTTTAAGGAAAATATTAGGGGTCAATATTACATCGAAGAACTTTTAAAATTGTTAGAGATAAAAATGTTAAAAAAAGAAAATATAAAAAACTCAAAATAAATAAAAAATACAAAAAATAAAATTAATTAAATTATTAAGAATTTGAAATATTTTTTTTTTTTGATTTTGCTAAAAACAAAGGATTAAAAATTTAATATTATGTACCTATTTAATTTTAACAAAATATATATTTTAATTTCATACTGCTGCTCATGCTGCTAATTGCCAAAACCCCTGCTCATGAGGGTGAAAACCAGGAATTAATGAAAATAAAAAATTGTATTTCATTGTAGTCTGTATGTACTTATTAATAAAATTATATTAAGAATAAAATAAAAGATTAAGAATATTAATTTTTATGTACATATTTTATATTTTTTATTTATTTTAAATAATATTATATTATAATTAATTTTAATTGATTTTTCATTTGAATTCATTTGAAAATTAATAAATTTTCCGTAGTCCAAACAAGTCTTAATTTTTTTGATACGGTTGGTTTTCTGTTTGCACTCAAAGATATTCAGATAAAAGAGTTTAGTAAGAAAAAAAAATTTATTACTACATTTATGGTTAATCCTTAATAATGGTACATTTTATGGTTAATTAATAATGGAACATGTATACATTTATCCTTTTATATATCCTTTTTTTTGAATTCGTCCTTTTGTTAATAGCACATTTTATAAAATCTTTTTTGTACGTACAAAATTTTTTTAATATATGAATTTTATACCATTTAAAAAGTAATTTATGTTTTGTTCACTGGTGTAAACCAGAATTTGTATATTCTTAATGGTTTTATTTAATATACAGTAGGACACACTAGTACACTAAGTGAACAAAGTGTCCCAAGTAAGAAGTAATTCTTTTCACAATTAAAATTATTGTTTTAATAAATTTACTGAAATCCATTTTGTTCTAGAAATTCTTTTAAAATATTTCTGCAAGATGTTAAAAGTGTCGCTGTAGCTTTTTTATTCGTATTATTAATTTCCCGTTTTGTAACTGTAGTTTTCTTTTTAATATTTTTTATTACTGATGTTTTTGAATGCATTGTTTGGTGATGATGTTTTTGATATTGTAGTAAATGAAATTTTTGATTCGTTTTATTGTTTATTGTGCTATTTGACGTGTTTGGTTCATCATACTTTCGCTTCTTGTATAATGTTTGCGAAATAATTGGTGATAATAATTGGTTTTTCGGTACAACATTTTGAAAATCTTGATAATGCAACATTAATAGGGCAACAGCTGCATCCATTTCATCTTTACTGTGATACAAATTATCATCTGTTGAATAAATCACAAAAAAAAAAATTAATTATTAATTATATAATTTCAGAATACAACGTAGTGATTAATAAAATTTTTAAATGTAAATACTAACCAAGTTCTATTTTGCAATACTCTTCATAATAATTTTCTATTTTAACTTTATTTTTTTTTTCTTTTTTCCACTGTGTAATTTTAGGATTTTGGGACATTTTACCAATAATTTAATAATAAGCTTCTGATAAATATTTTTTGCGTTATTAAATAATTTTTTGATTTTCTTGATTTAGAAGCTGCAAGTCCTTAAACACAAATGAAAAACAAAAGATATGCGCAACGTTTTATATTTTTTAGTATCAGGTAATAGTGTAAAGATTATAAGAGATGGGTTATGAAGTTTCTTTAAAAATCAAAACAAATTTACATACATATGTATGTATGTACATATAGGTACCAGAGATATAGTGTGCACGCAAATAAGATTACCTATAAATATGCGCTTTAAAATTAATACCATATGTTAATGCTAATTATCCTTTTAGGTAAAAAACATTTATTGGAATATTTCTAAAACTCTTAATAATATAATATGTGTATTATACAAATAACTTATATATGTATAAATATATAACTTATATATATACATAAATAGGATGCATATACATATAAATATATATATGTATATGCATCCTATTTATGTTCTTATGTACATATGTATGTATATTAAATACAGATAAAATTTATTAACAAATTAGCAAAAAAACATGATCCATATTGAATAAATAGTGATCTATAAAGATACATAAATATGTACAATATATTGTAGAATATATTAGTAAATCGGAAAAAATATTATATGCATGTGCATAATATGTGTACATATGTACAATATAGGTGTTAAACATGATTTTATATTTCTTTTATTAAGCTGTTATGACCAAGATCATATAGACATAATGTGCTAGTCTTATCATATAATAAACATAAATTTCATCCTTCAATTTCGAAAACCAATGTGGTGGGTAGGTTGCATGAATGTGTGTAAATGTGTTGACTACAATCTCGATTTGGTCTAATATTTGGTCTAGATCTAATATTTTGTTACAAATTATTTTTTGCTGATGATTTTGAAAATTAAACAAAATACTTTTATAAATAAAAAAAAATTATGACTGATTGAACATTTGATTAAGAGTAGGAATTAAAAAAAACAAAGAATTCATCACATTTTAAGTAACATGCAATGAAGAAGTATGTAAGTATGTGAATGTATATTGAGTTATAAAGTGTAATTATTAATTTATGTATATAAGGCTGCCAAAGAACGGTGTTCAAAGGAGACATTAACCTCTTCATTTAAATATTAAAAATTAATTTACGCAAAATAAGCCCTCTATGTACATTATGTACTGATTTACATACAATACATGAACAAAAATATTTACCTACATATATGAAATAAAAATAGCATAGTCAAGTATTAAATTAAAATTTAGAAGAACATTTTTCTAACTACAAAATGATCGATAAATAATTAAAATTTAATTATTTTTTAATTAAAATTGTGCATGAAATTGTAACCTCTAGTTTCTATTAACATTAATTTCCAGTTATTTACCGTCAATGACAAGAATATGGTTCTAATTCCAATTCATATCCATAATATTGTTGAGCAATTATTATGGTAATTTATTTTTTTTTTGTCAAATTTTAAAAATTTAATTTAGGTTTTGAATTACCTGCGCAATTGAAACTTCAAAAATAAATTTTTCTGATAAGTTAGCTTTGTAATGTAAAATAAATATTTATACCTAATTAGTATATATATGTACATATGTATGTGCATAAATTAATAAGGACGCGACATATTGCAATCATCATTTAATTTCTGTGTACATACGAGTACATATGTATGGAAAATTGGTAGGTATGCAAAATTCACAATTTAAATATTATTAGTAAATTGAAATATGTAATATATACATATGTATATATAAATGTATACTGTGTATACACATTTATGCATTATGTATAGGTATGGTTCATGATTTATGTAGAATCGCTACCAATATTAATTTATAAGTGGAATTAAAACCATAGACTAAAATAAATAATATGGAAATAAATTAAATAAGTATTTACATGAATATTCAGCTGCTATAATCATATTTATAAAACCTATTATTTATATAAATATTTGAATATAAATTATGGTATATTTTATAAGTATGTATATAGACAAAGTTACATTCATATATACATTTGCTATATGAAGCTATGTACATGTGTACGTAATTATAACACATAATTACCGTAATTTACTTTTTGTCAATTTACAGTATTTACATACATACATATGTGTATATGGAGACGTATATTATGATACATATAGTCCAGTACATTTGGGAATTTCAAGATTCTGAAAAGACAGTACTAGCCAACTCAGAAGTTTATGTGCCAGTTTTGTTCCTAAAAAATAAGATTAAGAATTATACACATATAAATTGCAAATTAAGAGTTTCGATTTCTACAGTCAATTATCAATTGCACATACATACATTGAAAATACAAAGTATGTAAGATGAGTATTTTTTATTGGGAACATCCAACTGCAGATAACTCAAATCAAATTTATTTTGTTAACTTCCTTATCTCTTTTTATTATAAAAGAATATTTTATCAGCTAAAAATTTTTTTGCATTATTTTTATTAGGTTTTGTTATCATAAATTAATTATCCGTATAATTCATTGTAGGTAGATACTGGAAGAGTATAAGATAAAAATGAAGTAAAAAATTAACTTACATGAATATAATTTAATTTAAAAGCCTGTATTTTAGTCATTTTATTTACAGTTAGTAAAATTAAGGTAACCTTACTTTGGTTTTGCTTACAGGGACAATTTTAAATGAAAACAAATTTAATAAAAAATATTTCTTTAAGTTCTTATCACTTCCACATGAGAATTTATGAACTTTAATAGTGCATTTACGTGATTTTTAGCTAAAAAAGTAGTATCCTATAGGGTATTTTATAAAAAAAAAATTAAAACGGAAATGATATAAAACAAAAACAAAATATAAAACAACAGGTAGGGTTTTGAAGGTGAAAATTTCAAGCCAATTTCAATATTTTAACAGAGCAAGAAACAAAAAATTAGATTGTACTCGCTAAAATAAAATACGAATGGTCGCCCTATTAATTCAAATGTATACACTCTAAATAATTCATATTGTGTATAAGAATTGTATATATACATACATATATACATAATTTACATAATTATATGCTGTCTTTTGGTAAGTAAGGTATTCTTTATTATTTCACTCAATAATAAAATAACATTTTTACTTACATAAATATAGGTCTAATGAGATTTTTAAGAGGGGATTATTTATTTTTGCCAAATTGTTTCTCAATAATAATTAAATTCAAATTTGATAATTTTTGATGCATATGCATTGTGTTTTTCAAAATCACGCTATAAAAACAGTATGCAATTTGGGAGAGATTAACAGTTTTTAAATAATTTTTGACAAATCAGGTTGTGCATTATTGTTTCAAATTAAATATTTTGATATAGTGAAATAAAAATTGAATTTTTACATTATTTTTTATAACCAATAAAAAATGAGTTTGTGTAGTGATGGTAAGTAAATTTTTTTTTAATTAAATTTAAAAAAAAATGGAAACATTCCTTTCGTAGTAGGTATGCATAAGCATGCCTTATACGTACATATGTACATATATACGTATGTATGTGCATAAATGTATGCATTCAATTTAAACAATTAATAATTATCTCTTACACATTGAGTTTGTATTTTATTTTGGATGTTTATACTATTTCTTTTTTTTTTTTTTCAGTACATAATCGAAAAATTCATAGAACTTTTTTTCCAAATTATACACTAGAAGCTGGATTAATTTTACAAAACCTGCACAAAAACTTTTCTAATACCTATGATGTACAATTGATCGATAATCATGATACACACCTATTATATCAACGTCAGCATTTAAATTTTAAAGATGATCGTAAAACTTGGATTGAGCAAGCTATTGATGTAGAAATGGTAAACATACAAAATCATTACCAACAAGAAGAAAATCAGTATGTCGAAAGAATGTTAATTGAACAACCACCGGTTGTAAGCATTCGTCGAAATACAAAGGAATCTGAAATGAAGGATCCGGTTCAATTACAGAAAGCTGAATCTTGCCGACGTTCTCGATTGAATGGAAAAATTAAAAAAGCCAAAACTCGTTTTCGTCATCAATTTGTAACGGAAAAATTATCTAAAAGTTGTAATATGTTAAGAAATATATACGAAGTAATTCAATATGCTGAAAACAAGTTAATTCAAGGTGGTTTTGACAAAAAAGTTTTAGACGAGTTGAAACGTACTTTAGGTATGAATAAGAATGTTTCAGAACTGCTAAATATTGAATTAATTCAATCTAATAACAATAATACAACTACTGTACGAAATACAAAACTTGATAAAAATAAGAACTTTTCAATATAAAATTTCAATTGAAATATCAAATGAGATATTAATTTTAATCAGTTTTAAAAATTTAACAGAAAAATAATGTTCCTTTAGTTTTTTAATTTGTACATAAAAACTTAAGTTATTATATTAAATGAATTAAAAAAATCTACATTTAAGTTTGAAATAATTAACACGTTTTTTAATTAAAAAAAAACTAATTTTTTAATATAGAACTCCTAATTCTTAAATTATGAAACATTGTTTAATGCTATATAGATGAATATGCAAATTTTATAATTAACAATTCTATTTGATTCTAAAGCAGTAAGTTTTATTACTTCCTTTACCTATCTTTTATTGGTTTTGTTGATAATCAAAATGAAATTGGAAAAACCTTTAAAATTTTAATAATTACTTAACCTAAAAAAATGTTAGCAAAAAACAGCTTTATTGTTTACAAGCTTAACTGCATCTGTTGCTAGTAATTTCAAAGCTTTTGGAAAAGCAAAATGTTCTGCTTTCAAAATCCGGGCACTTAAAATATCTTCTGTATCGCCAGGAAGAATTGGAACCTTTTCTTGAATGATTATTGCTCCTGTGTCAACACCCTTAAAATACAATTTTTTAATTAAATTTTATTTATATAATGTATATTGCTTTTGTAAAAACCTCATCAACAAAGTGTATCGTGCAGCCCGATTCACTATCTCCAGCATCCAAAGCTTTTTTTTGAACATGCAAGCCTGGATGTTTCGGTAACAGCGATGGATGGATATTAATTAGTTTGCCTTTCCATGTCTTGACAAAATTTTCTGTAAGTATTCTCATAAATCCAGCCAAACACACAATATCAACTCCATATTCCTTCAGTTTTCTTGACATAGCTTCATCAAATTCTTCTCTAGTGCTAAAATCTTTATGTGAAATGAATACAGCATCAATTCCATTTTGTTTCGCCCTCTCTAAACCATATGCTGTTGATTTATTTGAAATGACCATTACAATTTCAGCTCCAATACCTTGCGCTGAATCGTTTGTCGCATTAATTAGTGACTGTAAGTTTGTGCCTGAACCAGATATTAACACAGCAACCCTTTTCTTTGGTAATTTTATAAGTCTTTGAACTTTTTGTAAAGATTTTTCAAAATTATGAATTGTAACTTGCGGTGTATTTAATGACTTTCGATACACAACATTACCAATTTTTGTGGCATTGTGAGAAAATTTTAGTTGATTTATTAAAAATTCTTCATTTTTTGGATCGGCAATCAATATTAAACCCAAACCACAATTATATGTTCTTTGCATTTCATAGAATGTTATATTGCCTTTTTCTGCTAACCAAGCAAATACTGGTGGAATATTCCAATTATTTGCATCTAATATAACACCTAATTCGGAAGTAAAAACTCTTGGAATATTTTCTATCAGACCACCGCCTGTAATATGAGCAATTGCTTTTACTACCCGTTTTTCTAAAATATTTTTTAATGCATCTACATAGATTTTTGTTGGTGTCAAGAACTCCTCACCTTTCAATTAAAGTGATCTTTAAAATTTTATGTATGTATTTTTAAAATAAACTTGTATTACCAAAAGTTTTATTGCTGAACGGAGTTTTGTCACCAAACGTATATCCAGCGTAATCCATTATTTTATGTACTAAACTAAATCCATTGCTATGAACCCCAGTAGATGGTAAACCAATAACGATGTCACCCTCTGTTATAATGCTAGTTCTTGGAAGCATATTTTCATATTCCGCAACCCCTAACGAGAATCCTGCTAAGTCATAGACGTTTCTTTTATATATCAACGGAAGTTCAACTATTTGTGTATCTAAAAAAATACAAAATTTAAAAAATTTCATAGAAGAATAAAGTATCTTACCAATCAAATTTGTTGCACTTTGTTTTGAGCCTTCTACCACTCCCGATATAATGTCGACAACAGTTTGTTTTTGAGCTTCACCACCAGCATAATAACTTAAGAACGTTAAAGGCTCAGCACCGTTACATAAGATATCATTAGCACACATTGCAACCAAATCTATTCCAACGGTATTGTGCAAATTACAATCTTGAGCAATTTTTATTTTAGTGCCAACGCCATCTGTGCCGATTATTAATATTGGATTACGATATTTCTTCGACACTTTAGTTAAAATTTTGCCAGAATCAGTTTGAATAACATTTCCCAACGTAGAACTAGCGAATTGCATTAATTCCCGCTTCACATCGTCAAGTTTTTCTACTTGATACTCATAATTTCTTTCAATAATTTCTTTACTAAACTGTTTAGAGCACTCGCTAAAAGATTTATTCACGTTTATGAAACTTAAAGCTGTTTTAGAATTAGTAGATTTTATTAATTTTCCAATACATTTCGCATTTGGTATGCACATCCACTCAGTACAGTTTTCCGAAACAATTAATAGCATACCGATGCCGCAATTGAAATTGTTTAGAAGACAGTTATCAGAAAGACCACCTTTTACAGCCATCCAACCAAATATATCTGGAGTTCTAATTTTACTGAAATCAATTTGTGCTGAAAAATCTTTGGATATTAATTTATTCATTGCTGTCGTTAAATCTGTATCAACGTAGGCTAACGACTTTACCAATCTTTTTTGAATGAGAGGTAAAACCTCTTTAACATAAATCGGTGATGTCTCCAAAAAATTACTCGCAAATGTTTTTTGTTTATCGCCGAATTCAGAGAAGTTTTGCATATTTACCCCTAATTTTTGTAAAAGATTTATTACGAACCCAAAACAAGAGTTATTTAGTGCACAAGTTGGCAAGGCTATTATCATATCGCCAGTTTCCAAATTTTTGTATTTTGGAATTTCAAAGTTTTCCTCTAAAACGCCTACACAATAGCCAGCCATATCATATTTTCCAACAGCATACACTGTAGGCATTTCTGCTGTTTCTCCACCTTTTAAATATAAATTAGAGAATAGGAAATTAAATATTTCAAGTTGCTTAAATTACCCAATAAAGCGCAATTAGCATCCCGGCATCCTTCAGATATTCCCTTTATTATTTGTGCGGCCACAGATACTTGTAATTTTCCGCAAGCAATATAATCTAAAAACGCTATAGGTTCGGCTCCAGACTCTAACACTTTATTAACGCAAACAGCAACCAAATCGTAACCGATGCCTTCATACATTTCAAAGTCTAAGGCTAATTTAATTTTTGATTCAACACCACCAGTAATCTCACATAGTACTGGGTTTTTGTAAGGGAGCTAAGATGTAAATTTTATTTTAAAAATTTCCAACACCATAACTTAAGTACAATTGTACCTCATTCATACTAAATAACCCTCCAAAGCCCCCGATTCCACCAACAACACCCTGTCGGCAGGTTCCTCTTGCTAGTGGTTTTATTCTCTGAACTAAATCGTCCCCTGCTTCTATATCTACTCCACTGTCCTTGTAGGATAGAGATCTAAATAATATAAAAAACAAATATTTTGCATTTCAATTTCATTAAATTTATTGCATAAAATCTTTCAGGCGTAAAACCCCTGTAATTAAAATAAATTACAATTTAAAAGCCTTTGCAGCTATGTCAGTACGATACTGAGCTTTTTTATTTCCTAAAAATTTAATATTGTGACAAATTTCTGTAGCCATGCTCGCAGCTTTTTCCAAATCTTCATTCAAGCTAACAGCAATCAAAACTCGACCTCCATTTGTAACAAGTTTTTCATTTTTGTAAGCAACACCGCTATGAAATATCAGGTTCGTTGGAGTATTTTTCGGAATTCCTTTGAAAATATTAAGAAAATTATAAGAGCGATTATTTATGAACTAATTACCCTAGGTAGTAAAAAATTTAATTATTCACCTTCAATAACACAATCTTTTGTGCTAGTTTCTGGATAACCAGCGCTTGCCATAACTACACCAACAGCCGATAAATTTTCAGCCCATTCTAAATTTATTTGATTTAATTTATTGTCACAACAAGCTAACATAACATCATATAAATCAGATTTCAGTAATGGCAGTATAACTTGGGTCTCTGGATCTCCAAAACGACAGTTAAATTCTAAAACTTTCGGTCCAACGTCTGTTAACATAAGACCTGCGTATAAGACACCGCAATAAGAAATCCCTTCTTGTCTCAAACCATCAATTGTCTTTTGTAAAATATTTTCAATAACATATTCTAATTGATTTTCGTTGATTAATGGGCACGGACAATAAGCGCCCATTCCACCAGTATTAGGGCCAAGATCATGATCTTGCAATCTTTTATGATCTTGAGATGGCAACATTACGCGTACTGTGTTTTTATCAACAAATGCAAGTACCGAAATTTCTTCGCCAATTAATAATTCTTCAATAACAACTACATCTCCAGCTTTTCCATATTTTTTTTCTTTAAGTATTTCATCAACAGCTTCACAAGCGTGCTCTGAATTCAGTGCAACAACAACTCCTTTTCCTGCTGCCAGACCACTTGCTTTTACAACCACGGCATTGTAGGGAGGACTAAAAACATAGAATGTTGGTAAAATATGCATATTGTGATAAATGTATGATAATTGTGTATGATTAAATAATTGTTTTATTACTTACTCTCTTAAAAATCGTTTTGCTTTTTCTGATTCGGTAAATGTATCAAAACGTGCTGTTGGTATATTATGTCGCATCATAAAATTTTTAGCCCATTTTTTATCTGATTCTATTTGTGCTCCTTCCTTCATTGGACCAAAACACCGGATATTAAATTTTGATAAAACATCTGAAATTCCATGGGCCAAAGGATCCTCTGGACCAATTACAACTAAATCAATATGTTTCTGCTGACACCATTCTCCTATTGCCTAAAATTTGAAAACATTTTTTGTCGGACATTGAACTAAGTATGAATTTATATTTTAACGTAGTACATACATACATACATACATATATGTGTATAATTACATGACTCTAATGCGTTTAAGCCATATCAGAATCCTGAATATGTTTATATCTTTAGGCATCTTTTTAATACTCAAATTATATTTTGAATTTTAATGAATAAGAATAAATTTTATGAACTCATTTTAAGTTAAATTATGAGCATACTTAGGTAATTTTTCCCATTTATTGTAGTTTTGAGATTGTAATTATAAAATATTATGAATATTTTAAAACAATCTAAATGTTGTTTTGAACTCTCGAGATTGTGATTTCAAGAAACACAAATTTTTCTTTTGTTGTTACCATCTTAAATGTATTATACTATTGGGTTTATCATTATTTATCAGTGAAGAAAGGTAAAAGCATTAGTAAATTCAACATGAAATTTAAAAAAGACTTAGGTACTTAAATTGTAATCGTATTTCAATATTATCATAAAGAAAAATACAAAAATGTACAATAATAAAGTGTATGTATGTATATGTATATATATGTATGCATAAATGTAATAAGCAAAGTACGTCTAAAAGAATACAAAAATGTTATCAAATGTTATCAAATATAACCCACGGAGTAAACAGTAAACAAATAAAGCATCACTAATTACAATAACAAAAGACATTTTTAAAAATGCAAAATAATCGCCTTGACAAAATATTTATGTTTTTCCATTTATTAAAACCAATTTAAATTCTGTAAATATAAAAATAATAATATTTCTTATCAATTCTGTTGAAATAATCTTAAAATATTGCAAAACATTGATTGAAAATGAATGAAATTACTAAATAAAATCATAAAAGGCATTATTATTAACTTTTTTACGATTTTGTAAGTGCAAACAAGAAAACGAGATAACATTCAATAAAACTTGAATACTGATCTAAAAATCTTAAGTAGGTAGATATACTCGTAATATGGAAGAATCTCTTTTTCTTAATTTGTCCAATAAATTTCAGACAATTTACTGTCCCTTTTTAAGGCATAAGATACGATGCTCATAAAATTCCAGCTACATATTGATTTAGAACTGCGCCACCGTAAGTAAAACTAAAACTGATATCTTAAGAGAAATGGCTTTTTATATTTTTTTTTTGTATGGAGAAGTTAATATCAAATCGAATCCTTGATAAATTTTTATGTAAATATGCAGATATATGACATAATAGATATATGACATAGTCAATTTAACTTCTAATGTTACAAACTATGTATACATATTACTATACGTTCAATTGAATATACAATATACATGGCCATCTCATGTATTTTATGTGTTTTTATTCTACGATCGGAATATGATAGGTTAATTGAGTTTAAATAAAAATATCCATAAATTGAATTAGTTTATGCTTTCGTTATACAAAAATGTTACTTCTATTTAATCAACTTCTATACCTCTAATTCTATATCCACAATCCTGATATATTATATGTACATTATACTGATGTATCAATACACATTATAATACAGAATATCGCGATAAATACATTTAATATTTACGTGACAGTAAATGCAACCAAAACACATATTACAATATACATAGGTATATAGAGGATACTAAAAGTTAATAAACAACAGAATTCGAAAAAAAATCTATCTTGGTTTGACCTAAAATAAAAGAAAAATTATGTATGCATGTGTGAAAAGTAAAATTATTTTGAAAATTCGAGGACCTTTAGATTGACTGAAATTGATTGATCTTTAATAAGCTGAGCATTTTTTCTAATATATACATATTATATAAGTACGTACATATGTACATGTATTTTTACTAATTGTTTATACTTACATGAATTTTCATTACAATTAGTAAAAATCTTTTACTTCTTTTATAATTTTCGTAATTTTGAATTTCAATTTCTCATTTAATTTTTGTTATTTGCATACATATTAAATATTAATAAATAATATATGTATACTTATGTACGTACATACATTTGTATAAGTATATTATTTTCAAAAATTAGTTACATATGGAATATACAAAGTTGTATGTACATACATACATATTCCATAGATAATAATTTTTTTCTGATTTTATGTGTTGTTCTTACAAGGGCATATTATTACATTTCTTGAATTTATATACATACACACATACATACATATGTATGTACATATTTTTATATTTTTTAAGATTTTTTATTTTATATATATATATATGTTTACATATATAAATTACATATTTACATTAATAGCTACAAATTTTTTTCTAATTACCCGAAAATTGTTGACATCAATATTAGTCAAATTTACAACTTTGTTAATTTGTCCAATACCATAGCTGCCGGGTAGAGCGTAAATTTCTTCAACATTACCACTTTGTGCCAATTTCCAACAAATAGCATGTTCACGCCCTCCGCTTCCAATAACCAAAATTTTTGCACTCATTTCAATTAAATATTTCAAAAAATTTTAAGCAAATTTTTTAATATTTCACACGCGTTCAAAATTTATAAGTATATAAATATAAAATAGAAAACCTTAGAAAATTTATACCGAAAATGTAATCTTTCTGTTTCTATTTGACAATAATAACTGGTTTGATAAGAAAAAAAGCCGAGCTTTATATCTTTTCAAATGTCACATTTCATCTCATTTCAAAAATCAAAATACACATGTAATACATTAATATCACAAATACTGAGGCAAACGCTATTAAAAGAGAATAATATTTACAAACTTAATTTATGCAATTACATTTTACTCTGATCGCTATGTCATCCTGATTTCTAAACTAAATTCTGACATAATAAAAATCTAGGCTTAGACTGAAGAAAAATATACTATACAGACGTAATATAATTAAGTTTTTTTTTGATGTCGCGTGTAGTTTAATATGAGTATTTCTTTTCTTTCTTTGGTATGTTTTTCAAATTAATTTTATAATGTTACGATAACATAATCCCACAATGATTTTTGAATTTTAAAAATTTCTATGGGAAAAATATTAAAAATTTCCATTTTTAAAAGAAAGCTTTTTAAGTTATAATGATATATGCGTAAACGTAAGCTCACATATTACATATACTTTGCCGTATTACAAATACCACTAACTTTTAATGTCCAGGCCTGTATTTTCTTATGTTTATTTATGTCTATTACCTAGCCTCTTGCATTACTACTTAATAGCAATGCTGGTTTACAAAAAGTTTTCGAAAATTTGTGCAAATTTCGCATTACAAATGTATTCGCTATTAAGAGTTTCATTTTTAAGGTTGTAAAAGTGGATGAAAGCAGAATTTATGTGTACATGTTCTTATAACAGATATAGAGAGTTCTTTACATAGGACCAGAAATCTCTAAGAAAATATAAAAAATTAATTTTAATAATAGATTTCAAAAAAGCCTTATACATTTTTCCTCATATTTCATAGCGATTCTCACATTTTTGGTTTATATACATACATATAGTATACTTCTATAATCTGTATACTATATCCTTAGATATTGCATGTTAATGAATATTCTTGTCCACATACGGTCTATTTAAATATTTTGAAAAATATGCGACAAACATTTAAATTCATTCGAAACATTAGTAATTGTTGTGCGGTGTATGATACTTAAATTATACGAATTAGTCGTATATGCCATTACAATTTTGTTTTACGTTGCTAATTTTCTCAAATTAAATTTAAAAATTTATTTTAATTGATTTTATTTTCTTTATTTTACTCACATATAATATAATATTTTTAAAATGATTTTCATTTTAAATTTTGATGAATAATTTTACATTTTCATTGATTAAATCTTTACCATTAAATATATATAAATATTTGACTTATACAATTGTGATTAGAATATTTTTATTATTTTAAAATAATTTATATATTATGTATGTATGTATAATTACAATTAAACATTTTGAAAATTTTGTTAAGAATTTCACATTTGTATGTTTTTTTATTAGTAATTGTTTATTAATATTCAAACTTCGAGATGTTAATTTATTTTTCAAAATTTAAAATAAAAATTATAATAAAATTTTTTTTTTTTTTTTTTTTTTTGCAGAATTGTATATAAAAAATAACAAAATTTTAAATAAATAAATAATATTCTTTCTTATTTAATTTAAAAAGTTATCTAAAGTAGTTGACTTTTTCAGTTATTTTTATCTAAAATTATGTTAATTCGTGCAAGCATTTAATCTTTAAGGTACGATTAAAATTAAAATAACATGATTTTCCGCTGCGACAAATTGAGAACATAACTTAAAAGTTTTCTGAAGTATATTTACAATTAAATGTAAAATTTAATTTTTTTTTTTATTTTTATTTTTCCTTTTTTTTTTATTATAAAAATAGCTTTTATAAATCAAAACCATTTTAATTAAATATTACTAGTTAAAAACTAATGGCCTCCTTGCATAAAAAATGCAAAATTTTTATTATGTTTTCTTTTTATTGTAATTTAGGAAATATTACAAATTAATTAGCAGCAATTTAAGTAAAACAAAATAATTTAAATAAATCTGTTTTAATTTTTGTAAATTAAACAATGTTGCAATTATACTTGTACGGCCAAAAAAAAACTGATTCATTTATTATATTCTTTTTATACTACTCGATTTTTATACAAATATTAAGTGTTTTTTTTTTAAACTCGTGTTGAAAGTACAGATATCATTATTTAATATTATTACATCATTCATGAATTATTCTTATAGTGAAATTTATTAATTGATCACATAATCAATTTTTCATTTAATTTCGAAAAAGTTTTTAAGTAATACTTTTCTATATTACAAGTGACACATTTTATTATATTTTATTAAACATGTCCTACTATATTTAAAATACAAAAAATTAAAGTTTAATGTTATACAACCTCCAAACTTTGCATCAAAATAATATAAAAATTTCAAACAATTTACACAAAATGTTTTACATGTACATTATGCACTGGATTTATTATATTTGAAAAATCATATGAAATCTTTTAGGCTAATGATTGTATATTACTACTATTTATGATTTGTTTTTGTATAAAATTTAATTATTTGTATTTATTGAACTATTGAAAGATTTTTATTAATTCATTGCAAAGCAGAGTCTGTATACAATCGTATTCAAGAAATTGAATATATTTTACAATTTATCATATCTTTTGTTTATCTATGTACATGAACATTTTTTCCATTTAATTTTGTTTTTATTTACCTTTGTTTATTAAAACTTTGAATTAAAACATAACTTTTTTGAATTAGTACATAACTTTTTAAAAATTTCATTATGAAAAACATACAATACATATAAAATTAAAATTGACCAAAAAATGGTTTCCAAATTTAAATGTACAATTTTTGATAAACCAATCGGGCACAAATCATTCATTATTTCATAATAAATATTATAGTTGGTGTAATTTTTTAAATCAACTTTTATATTGGCTTATAACTATTTTTAGTCCTTAAAATAAACGTTAATTTAAAAGAATTTGAATTTCAATTCGCTGTTCTAACATTATTTCTTATGTATTAATATTATTATCAATAATTATTCATTTATTTATATTTTTTATATTCTTGAATATTATTAACTAATTCAAATAATATTTAAGTAATAAGAATTTTTTTCAATTTAAATAATTGCCTAAAATTTTTTAATCCATAACGTTTTAAGTATAATAAAAATTCCATTTACTTAAATAAGGAACATTTAGTAAAATTTTTATAAAAATGGTAACAAGAAAAACTAGGCGCATAAATAACTTTTAGTGTATAATATTGAATAAGAAATATATTTTGAAATGCATTGAATTAGAATAAATTAAAATGTCTTAATTTTTTGGCTCATAAGGCTTATTTTCTCCTACATATATTTAATACGAAAAGTTCTTTTCATTTTTATTTATATATCTTTTAGTTTCAATTGTTAATATATGTAGTATTAAATAATAAAATTATATCCTAAACTTACGTTCTTGTTACCCACTATTTATAATTTTCACCAGTAGTAATTTATGTACATCCTTCGTTTCATACTGAATCATGTTATACAATAGTATATTTAAATTAAAACCTTTTCGTTTTGATTGAAGCAAAACACATCAAAAGAATAAGACTCCTACATAAAAACTTTGAATTACAATAAATTATGTATGTGTAGTTTTTCTTGTATCAGACTTGCTAATAGTATAAAACTAGCTGCTATTAATATTAAAAAATATTTAAAAAAGACGGAAATATTATTTACGGGAATTTAGCCATCTATATTTTGATTTCATATTGTTTTTTTTGCATTTATTGTTGAAATTACGTAATTTCTTGCAAAAATTTTATATCTCTTAAAGGATTTTTTGGAATAACTAATTATAAATTATTAGATTTTAAATCAATTCAGCTGCTCATTTAGATACATTCACATATGTATTAAATTGTTAGATATATAACATATTTGTTTTATTATGTTAGGAACGCTCTTTGAAACAATTTATTTTTTCGTCATAATTTTTAAATATTCAAGAGCGTTATGAGCAGCATTTGCCTGAGCTTCCTTTGACGACAGTCCAGAACCATGACAAACAGCCACAGGTAGAGTTGATAACTGTACGAGACATTGAGATCGCCCAGAATAAGTTTTTTCTTCAATATCAACATATGTCACTTCGAATTCATGTTCATGTGCGATTTCTTCCAAAAATTGTACGTAATTAATTTCCGTATTCTTTAGACACGTGGACTGAAATTTAAAAAAATAGTGTTAGATATATATATCCATATTTTATTAACACTTTTATTATTTTTATTAATTGTAAAATTTTATAATTGCAAAAACTGCATACAAACCATTATATGCCCACTTTTGTAAAGAATCTAGTCATACATTCGAAAAAAATATGCACTAACCTGTAGCTTTGCTAATTTAGTTCCCGTAGCATTTTTTAAAGATCGATGAAATTGTGATACTTTTTGACTGTAATG
The DNA here is from genome assembly GCF_029603195.1 of Condylostylus longicornis. Taxonomy (NCBI): domain Eukaryota; kingdom Metazoa; phylum Arthropoda; class Insecta; order Diptera; family Dolichopodidae; genus Condylostylus; species Condylostylus longicornis. Next base: position 1,197,974 of record NW_026578006.1, read on the forward strand.
ACTTGTTAAAGCCGGAACATGACAATCTTTTAGATCAGCATAACGGTTTAAAATACGATTCTGCAAAAACACACAATTTATGAAGGCTCTTTTTAATACTAATTCTATTTAATCCATTCTTATTAAAAATGCAAATAACATAAATGTAAATTTGTTTGAACGTTTACTTTCTCGGCTAAAATAATATTACGATATTTTTTATGAAAAATGTTTTTTTGGTTTTTTTCAAAAGCCTTGAAGATATAAGCTTAGAAAAATGGCTTAACTTTCTTCACTATAAATTGTGTGTATCTGCATTTTTAATAAAAGAAATACACTTAAAAATAATAAAATTTTGGAAAACAAGAAAAATTTTGGAAGGCAAATCTTAACACAACAGATATAAATCTACTTTTGTCATTCTATTACAATAATTCAAATACAAAAAAATTATATTGTTTACATACCTCTTCGTTGCCCTCTTCGTCTAAAACAGAAGTGATTTGAGCATGGTCTAAAGGATTTTCTTGTAGTCTAGTCCACATTTTATGCGCAGCAAGTCTTTTTGCTACCTTTTTACTTTTTCCACGCCCAACTTCACGATATTTTAATATTGTACAAGCTATCGTAAACTGTCTTTCATGTGGTAATCCTACTTCCATTTCAGTTTCATAAGTTGGTGGCGGCCATCGTCTCGCCATACACATTTCTTGCAACCAACCTATAGGATTGCCTTGAACTTTTTCCTCGTAGCTAGTTCTAAAATACAAAAAATATCAATGTACAGTATTTTAAAAACCAAGTAAATTACTCTTGCAAATTTCCAATAGAAGTTGTGTCACCATTCGTGGTAGCGGATAGAGTGGGATTATTGTCACTCATACTGCCAACAGATGTTCCTGTTAATTTGTCAATAAGAGCTTTCGCGGCAGCATGTTTAGCTTCTTTTTTTGAGCGACCAGCGCCCATTGCTGTAAAAGGTATATCCTTATCATTAAATGATACACGATAACGAAATGTTGGTTCATGAATTGCGCCCTCGATTTGAACGAGCTCATAACTAGGTGTAATACCATGACGACTCAACAGTTCTTGCAAGATTGATACCGGTGTCTTCATTGCTATACTGGGAATTTCGTGCTACAAAATATTTTATTTAATTTTAGGTTCACATTTAAAGATGGCATACAGACAAGCTGATTAAGAGGACGTAAATTATTTTTACTAACATTTTTTAGAGCATCTTCAATAGACAATGGATCTTCCGTTGCAGCAGGTTGTGTTTGTGGTTGCTGTTGTTGCAAATTTTGTTGATTATAGTTCTTATTAGGTCGGCCACTTCGACGGCGGGGAGCGTAACCTCCAACATTTTGTTGGGGTGGCTTTTGGTCTTCATTTAACTGAGAATTATTATTGCTCATACTAGCTAAAAATTATTAAAATTATTATAAAAATATCTGACTATAACATTTTATAGTAAATTCAGATTAAAAAAACACTAAGTCAATTAAGCAATAAATTTTAAGTTTTGTATTTAGAGAGTAAATGCCGCATATTGTGTAGGTACATATGTATGTAAATACATTGAACAAATCGATTTTTCAAATGTCATTTACTTTACCATGAAACCGGGACCAGAACAACTTTTAAAAAAATTGACTTGTATTTACTTACCTTGGAAATGTGTTTAAATTTAATCAATGAAAATCAATGTGTTGCAGAAACTTAGAATTTATATGTTTAATTAATAAAGCGATAGCAAATATAATGAATTTTAATTAATAATCGCCTGAAAATAAAACCCTCCTTCATCAAAAATTGAAGGTTGCACTCTGCTCAGCTATTATATTGGAGAATTATTTGTGTACCTAAACCAGTGATGAGACCTTCTATTTTTAATTTGTAGTGAATTTTATTTTTTCTTTTTATGGTATTAATTTATCAGAGGGTTGGTGTTGCATGATTCACAATGAGTACGTACGTATACGTATAAGTCGAATAATTCACAAATAGCATTTGACGTAAAGTTTTTTATTAATTTCTGATTTAATTTTCTTATATTTATTTTTATTAAATTTTAAAAAAACTTTTTATCGAAAGGTAAAAAAACTTACAAAGAATATAGCAAAAAAAAGAAAAAAGGAATAAGAGGACAAAGGGGTTAATTTACATTTGCATTGTAACACATTTTTTCATTAACAAATTGTAAAACTATTAATTTTTTTGTTATTTATCTACTATGTGAATTGTCAATCTCGTCTTCTATTAAGTTTCTAGTTATAAGAGTAATTACAGTTGAAATTTAATGATGTTCCATCCGAAAAGTCCGATTTTCGTCAAAATGTTAGTTAACCCCTTTGTCCACTTATCTCTTCTTATTTGTGAAACTATTTTTTGGTGAGGGTCTAAGGAGTTGTATTATACATGAAAAAATTGTAAAATTGTGTCTGTTTTATTCCTCGTTTCTAAAACAGAAAGTTAGCATATTATATGAGGAATACAAACCAGCGATCCAATTAGATATTAATCAATATGTATGGTTAAAATTGCTGAAATGTGTTTCACAACAAGGCTATGCAAGCTATGCAAGGTTTGCGAAACTTTGATATCGATGGTTTCAAAATGCACTAAATTTTTGTATTACAACAAATTTAAATAAGTAAAAAATACGGAGCATGGTAAAACATTTTTATTTAGTTGTAAATTTCAAGAGAAAATTGATTTTTTTTTTAAATATAATTTGACGGATTTTTATCCAAAAAATACAGCTGAGTACATTTTTGTTAATCAACCTCGTTCATTTCGTTAATCTAAAGGTGTTTTCTTTGATAATTTTCAAATTATTAACGAAAATGTCAACTCAGTTTTCAATATAAAAATAGATATTTAAGAACGCTTTTTGGTTTTGCATATATTAAAGTTGCTAAAGTGTGCCATCACGTTGTATAACGCAAATGCATTTTTGCGTAACATACAAAATTTGTTTGCTGGGTTTTAAACTTGGTAAAACTTAAAAAGGAAGAAAAAAGAAACTTGGTACTAGAAAATAATGTGGCGAAGTTAGAAATTAACATTTTTAAAAATGATCGCCATTTTTATTTATGAATGACGTCACTTGGTGCCAATGATTGGTAATATGAAGAATTTCAATTTTGTGTTACTCACTTAAATTTTTAAAAAGTGAACAAAAAAAACAAGACATATTGTTGACCAGAGTATTGATATATTAAATTATACAAAAAATTTATCAACGTTGTACATACACACACAATTAATTTCATTTTAATTTGGAATGGCACCTTCTGACGTCATTATGGAATGTCATTTCGAAGAGTGCCATATTCTGATTTGCGTTTGAAATTTGTATTTAACTTCATTTTATTGAAAATAATAAAAAGTTCGTGTGAATGTGAGCGTTTCTCTGTCTAGCCGCAATTCTAAAAGTAAATTATATTTTATTTTTAAATAAATTTAAAATTAAGTTTTAAAATAATTTCAATCAGTTGGTATATTATTTGAATACATTTACTAACTTAAGATAATTAAATATTAATTATTTGTGCATATTATATATTGAAATTTTGATTTTTGAAAAAGCTTGTGAATTTTGGTTTGGTTGATGGGGGCATAATTTATGAGAAAATTTTTCAATTAGAAATATTTTAGATACATATGTACATAATTCTTTAACTTTTTTTTATATAACTTTCTTTTTCCCATAATTGGTAAATTGGTTGCTTTTTTTATCAATAGTGTATATTTTTTTTTATATAAAAAGGAAGCATAAGAAAGTGTTTTTTTGAGGAATATAAAAAGGAAAAAAAAAAGTTGAAAATGTCGATAAAATGAAATTGAATCGGGTATTAAAACATAATGGTGCATTTAGTCCAAAAAAAAAAAACTTAAAAAAATCAAATCTGAATAAATATTAGGGAATTTGTGGGTGCGTTGTGCATCACTTATAATCATTTTTGAAAATTTTTTTTTTTAATATGTATATTTTTTTTTTTTTTTGGAAAATCTTTAATAAACTTGTGAAAATGTAGAATAAAAAATTGTGAAATGTCAAATGACGCACAAATTTTTTCATATCGCTTGAATGGATATGTATGAAACATGCAGATTTTTTTTTTTAAGTACGGGATGGTTTTAAAGGTACATTTTATTTTAAAAGTTACCAGATTGTCCTAAAATGAAATAGTGTATTGATTTGAAAATCAAGTTACATATTTTAAATATAAAATGGAAGTAATTTAGATGTAAATTTGTATTTTTTAGTTAAATTTTTTAACTTATTATTTAATAGAGTAGAATACATTATTTTTGTTAAAAAGGAATCATAAACAGTTTTCATAAAATATTCAAAATTGGCTGGTAATTCTTTGTAACGATTTCCTTAAAACTTAACATCAAAATTCACAACAAAAAAAATAGACAATCTATTATTATATATGCTTGTCTCTTTTCGGCTTTTTTTGACTTACCTTTATTGAAATATCAAATAAATATATTTGTGTTTCATTTTCTCTTAATATATGTATATAATAATAAAAAAAAAATATTTTCGCGCGTTTCGGTACATTTTATTCAAACTGAATTTATTGGACATATAAATAAGCATATGTTATTAATTAATGGTTAAATTTAAAATAAAATAAGATTTTTATATTCATCATAATTTTATATCATTATAAGATTTTATGAGAAAAAATGCGAAAATGTCTTTATAATTGTGCTTATATTTTCGAAAAATCATTAGTTTTCCTTTTACTTTTTTTTTAAATAAAAGTCGAAAAATTTGTGCTTAAATTTTGCTTATTTTATATAAAGAGTTAAATTGTACGTATGTAGTTAAATTGTTTGAAAACTTTTTGGTAAGCATTAGTATAAAATTTATTATTATTTATGACGTAATACAAGTGTTGAAATCAAAATACATATCTATTTAGGAGACTACCAAAACTTCATTTTGTTCCACTAAAATTTGAAGAAATTTGCACTTACTAACATTCATTAAACAGTTTACAATAATATTTATGAAAAACCAAAAACGCTGTATGCTTTCAAAAAATATTTATTCAGAGAGATGATATATCCATGTTGGGATTTACATGCATATATTTCCTTTTTTTTTTATTTAAGGACAATACCTTAACTAAAAATTTGAATAGTTGTAATTGTGGTAGAATAATTTTTGTTAAGTAGGGTGGTCTAAAAGCCTTTCGTACCTATGTATCTACGTACCTACTTAGTGTATTTGGAAAATACAATTAAAAAAAGCAGATTCATCTTTTAATAGTGATTAATAATTCGTAATTTCATGTGCATGATTTAAAGAGTAAAAATTGCTAAGTGTAAAATATGCGGGCTATTACGTTGGTTGAAAATTAAACAAATATTTTTTAACCATTCTTTAATTAGAACATTTAAACTATTTATATGATACGCTTAAGAGCGTTATTCGTTTAACAAAAATTGCATTACAAATAAATACAAACTCCTTTAAAAAAATTAAAGAGATTCATTTTTATTTATTTAAATATAAAAGCTTCAGTTACTGACCGTACAACGTTAATTTCGATACATAGCACCTACCAATATATGTACATATATCTAATCTAAATCTGGTTTGTAAATTGTTTTGATAAATGTTCTTATCATTTTAATGACAAAATTATAAAATCAATTAATATTTTAAAAATTAAATACAAAATATTTTTAAAATAGTTTTTTTCTTTTAATTTAATATAGAGTAAGAATAGGTAGGATTCGCAATTATCGTTTTATTGTTTAAATAATAAAAAATAAATAGGTAATTTTATTGAAAAAATTTTATTTTTAATTATGTGAAATATTAAAGCCATTTAGAGAATTAAAAAAATACTATTTTTTTTTCTAGAGCTTGAACAGGGATTTTTTTTAAATATTAAAAACATAAGACAATTAAAATCGTATCAAAAATTTATTGAATTAGGTGTAGTTAGCAGAAATAAAAAAGTATCAGTTCAGCATTTTAACAAAATTTTAATCATTAAATACATAAAAATACAAATATCTGATTTTCACTAAAAAACCTACAGGTTTCAACCTGGAGGCAATATATTTATTTTTTTTTTTTTATTTGGGACTCGAACTAATTCATTAATACCAACTTGTATTCAATTTTAATTATATATTTTAACGTATGTATGTCGGTTATTATAGAGGAACAAAATATGTTCCTCATTTTATGGAATTTTGACTTAAAATATGTCATTTTTAGATTAAACATTTTAAATAAAATATGCAGCATGTTTTAGCCTGCAGGGATTTTTAGTGAGAAGTGTGTGCATTAATTAAACAAATAAAAATTGGAAATATGTACTATTTTTCTAGCTTCAACGGATACTGTTTTGCATGGGCATTCAACAACAGATGCATTATTGTCACCACAAATTGAGGAATCTTAACAAACTTTCCTAACTAATATTACATAATTTTGATCGATTGATTATTGTTCATGAGAAAAATACCTTTAATTTGGGATAAAGATATATCATCATGGGAATGATGTCAGCATTTAGTAATTTTATATTATTTGTTATATTTTTAGCAGCGATAAATAAAGTAATGGGTGTTAGAAGAGCATATGTAGCTCTAATGGTAAAAATTTTTGAATATGGAAGGCAAAATATTGAAAAAGCAAAAAAGAAGACCCGTTTAGACGATGAAAGTAAACAAAATATGAATTCGGGAATCAATGATTTAAAGAGTAATAGTGCCGAACAAAATGATGTAATAGAAAACGACATGAAAGATAACGATAATGCACTTATTAGCCGGGATACAATACTTTTACCAGATGGTGATAAAAAAGTTGGAACTAAAATGACTGAAATTGTAGATGAAAAAGAAATATTTGACGAAAATGAAATTAATTTGGAAAAAGATTCTGAGAGAGATGAAATTAACTTTAGTTTAGAAAATTGTTTACCCTATATTAAAACTGGTGTAGAAGCTATTATAGAAGATGAAGTTACGTCTAGGTTTGATTCAGAAGAATTAAAAAACTGGAATTTACTTACGAGAACTAATAGACATTACGAATTTATATCATGGAGACTGACTATAATATGGATGATTGGTTTTATTTTAAGATACGCAATTTTAATGCCAATTAGAGTTTTTATATGTTTTTTTGGTGTTTTGTGGTTAACAATATGTACAGCTGTTGTTGGTTTTGGTTTACCTGAAAGCGATTTTAAACGTAAAGCAGTTTCAATCACATTAAATCATTGCTTTAGCATATTATCAAGTGCATTGTCTCCAGTTATAAATTATCATAATATAGAAAATCGTCCTCAAAGGGGTATTTGTGTTGCAAATCATACTAGTCCTATTGATGTTTTAATATTAATGTGTGATAACACATATTCATTGATTGGACAGCGACATGGTGGATTCCTTGGTGTTTTACAAAGAGCTCTTGCAAGAGCATCCCCTCATATTTGGTTTGAAAGAGCTGAGGCGAAAGATCGACATGCAGTGACTGAACGATTAAAACAACATGTCTCAGATCCAAGAAATCCACCAATACTGATATTTCCAGAGGGTACTTGCATTAATAACACTTCTGTAATGCAATTCAAAAAGGGTAGCTTCGAAGTTGGTGGTGTTATTTATCCAGTTGCTGTTAAATACGATGCCAGATTTGGAGATGCATTCTGGAATAGCTCAAAATATTCAATGATGCAATACCTTTATATGATGATGACATCTTGGGCAATAGTTTGTGATGTTTGGTATTTACCACCAATGTATCAAAAAGAAAACGAGAGTGCAATCGATTTTGCAAATCGCGTTAAGGGAGTAATTGCCAAACAAGGCGGTTTAGTCGATTTAGTATGGGATGGTCAACTAAAAAGAACAAAACCGAAAAAAGAATGGAAGGAGAAACAACAAATTGAGTTTACAAAACGTTTAAAAGGGGAATAAAAATATTATATCAGAAAATTACTAAAAAAATTTCACTTTAGTTTTCCATTTTCTTGTTTTTAATTTAGGATTCTAATTTCTTACAAACATAATGTCGATTGATAAAAACACATTTTGTAAACAACTAAAAAGATATCTTTAAGTTCAAAATTAATAGTATACATACATACATATGTTAAAAATAATGATACTGATGTAAATTTCATAATGTTAAAGTATAAAAATTAAGAATGTAATTTCAAAATAATTAATGATTAAATGCAAGATTTCCCGAATGTTAACTAGATATTTTAAAAATGCTTTAATTTAACGCACTAAAAGTAAAACAAAACATCAGTTAGATAAAATAATAAGAACACAAAGAGACAAAAATAAGGTTTTGTATAAATAAAAAAAATACATAAATTCGGGTTTTAAATAATGTACTATGAAATATTTTGTCTTAAATTTGTATATGTAAAGGTAATAACTAACAAAATTTCAGAATTAAAATTTATTTACGCCTTGAAATTTTGATTACTATATTTGAAAAAAAAAAATAAAACATATACCCATTTGTTATAAATTTGATTGAAGGATAAAGGTTGGGCATTTTTTATTTAATTAATTTAAGCTCCTAGATTAATAAAATAATTTTTCCATTTATATTATAAACTTAAGTGAGTTTATATTCATTTTTATGAAATTTTATTTAGTCTATAATATTATTTCGTTTTTTTTTTTTTTGTAATTTCATCAAATTAAAATTAAATAAATGTAATTGTGACAAACGTAATCGCCTTTTTTATTAGATAAATTTTAATAAATTCGAATTATTTCAGTCTCAAATTTGGTAGTTATGGATATAGTGAAAATCAGAACACTTATAAAATATTATAAATATAATACCTAATCGAAATTCTTTATCAAATGAATTATGAATATGAAAACCGAAATTACATATGTACATATTGAAAAAGTTTTATATATACATAATTAATATTATTAATTATTATAATTTAATTAAAATTATAATAATTAATAATTTTAATTAAATTATAATAATTAATGATACTAATTATTATTATATAATATAACAATATTTAAATATAATATAATATGGGTAGGTATTAAATATGAGTAGGTATTTAAGTGTAGGATTTCACGTAAAGACACTAAAGAAACCTTTGAATCAAATTTCAGTAAAAAATCAAATTATATTAGGCAAAAGGATTCTATGCAATAATAAAAATATAGCAATTTACATACCATATGCAAATGAATAAGTAAATAAAGCTTACAAAAAATAATTTAGAATTGATTAAGTTAGTTTATTTAAAGATAGATAAACAACCTTATACATATTTGAAAGTACATATCAGATAGTTATACTTAGATTACTTTGTCAACTAGACTAGATTACTAATATTATCTTGAACTTACATATGTGTAAAGAAGTACATACATCAACTTCTTTTATTCATCTTGTTTTAAATGTAGAAAATCGATTTAAACTTTTACACATCAATACGTGACGATAGGACGATAAAAATGTTTTGCGATAAAGATTATTTTCCCAAAAGACAAAAGTTTCTACTTTCTTCAGATTTTTTGTAGGATCACAACATTATATAATTCGGCTCGCGAAAACTAAAATTCAAACATTAATAATGTAAACTTAATATTGTGCAATGTTTTGAATGGAACTTGTTTTGCAAATTATTATATGTATCTTATGAACGTGGCAGCGTAATATCGTTCCCGCAATAGTTTTCAATATAGGAAATATGATTAAATATGTACTATCATAATCAAATAAGTATGTATGATTATAATCAAATATGTTATTTATTTTATAATTGTCAAATCCAACTTTTAATGTGTTTCAAACTCAATTATTAAAGAATATATTGCGGCTAAAAAAAATGCATTATATTTCATTCTCATTTAATTAAATATATACATACATATATAGAAATAAATTGTATATATAATTTATGGAAAATATACATATGTACTTATATATATTTTATCAGACCTCGACTGTGTAATATCAGTGTTAATGATTAATGGTTCAACTGATGTATCAATTTTGTAGGAACTCAACTGTATCTGTCGATTCTAAAACGATACTAATTCCTCTCACAAATCCGTTTCAAATTTTTTTCTAAAATAAGTTGAAAATAGTTTTTTAAAAAATCCAAACCAACTTATGATATTATTAAATTAATTATAAAAAAAAACAAAATTAATTTACAAATTAAACATGCTTCTAAAATAAAAGAGTTAATAGCTCGTTAGCTAGTTTTGTTTTTATTGATTATAAGTGTGATTGGAATTGATATAGAAATTAATATAAATAAAATATATGTACATATATAAAATTTTTGTTTGTCAATAAAATACATATTTGTAATATAATTTGGCATTAAATTTACGTCAACATTGTAATACTGTACAATTTAACAGTAAATGCAGTTTCGACAACACAGTACTCCAATGTTGAAATTAATAAAATTATATTATTAATTTAAAAATTCATTACAATTATGCAATAAATGTGTCTATATTTAAGGCACAATGTCATATAAAAATACCTATGTATGTCATATAAGCAAAAATTTCAAATTTAATAATTTATATTACTTTTTAATATTTTGTTTATTTGCAGATTTTTTTTGTGAGTGGTGCGTATGTGTATTGAATGAATCTTGAAATAAAACATTGACAAAATTTATTTAATAAATTATTAAATAAATATATTCAATAAACAAGAAAAGGAGCCAACAAGCAACATATATAAATATAATAATAATCTTAAGAAAAGAACCAATTTTGAATGGGTGGTGAATTTTGCGTGAATATCTGTTAAAGCCGCTTCAAATAACAACCAACTGCAATCAAGTACTGTATATATATAGATATATATATATAAAAATAAAAATTTTTTTATGAATAAAAATTAAATTCCATTTTTTATTTAAAAATACTTTTGTTCTATCTTAATTTGTTTTTATTTTATTCTATTTGAATTTTTTTTTTGCTTTTTTTTCTTAAATAAAATAATAGTTTAAATTAAGATAAAATAAGAAGTTACGATAAAGAAAATAAAATCGAACAATTCAAAAGGTTTTGGTTGATTTGTAACAAAATTTGGATTCAAATTTGAGTAAAATATTAAATAAACATCTATCAAAGGGTCCTTATACCAACCATATATATATAACAAAAATACGAATTCATATCTTATTGCAATAACATATGCATATAAAAAGCACTTGTTTGCATAGGATATCGTTTAAAATATAGAGAGAAAGTATTGAAAACATTAAAGATGGCGATGACTACATTATCAGCCGAAGAGGCTAGAAAACTACTTGATTTCAGTCAGAAACTTGATATAGGCCTATTGGACAACATTGTTGTATCTTTATACACTTCTCAAGGTGAACAATTACGTTTGGCACAGGAAATTTTAACAACATTAAAGGAACATCCCGATGCGTGGACACGGGTTGATAGTATATTAGAATTTTCACAAAATCAGCAAACGAAATTTTACGCACTGCAAATATTAGAAGAAGTTATTAAAACAAGATGGAAGATATTGCCACGTAATCAATGTGAAGGTATAAAGAAATATGTTGTAAGTTTAATTATAAAAACATCATCAGATCCCGAAACGATGGACGCAAATAAAGTATACTTAAATAAATTAAATATGATATTGGTACAAATATTAAAGCGTGAATGGCCTAAAAATTGGGAAACATTTATTGGTGATATCGTTGGTGCGTCAAAAACAAACGAAAGTTTATGTAAAAATAATATGGTTATATTGAAACTATTAAGTGAAGAGGTATTTGATTTCTGTTCTGGCCAAATAACACAAACAAAAGCCAAACATTTGAAGGATACCATGTGTTCAGAATTCTCACAAATATTTCAGTTATGTTCATTTGTTTTAGAAGGTAATTGAAAATGAATTATATTAATATTTAAATTTTTGGCACAAGTTTTAATATTTTTTATTTAAAATGTTGTAAAAAAAATTTAGGCTCGATGAACGCACCATTGATTGAAGCAACTTTGGAAACCCTTTTAAGATTTTTAAATTGGATTCCTCTTGGTTATATATTTGAAACAAAGTTAATCGAAACATTAATATTTAAACTTTTAAACGTTCCAATGTTTCGTAATGTAACATTAAAATGTTTATCAGAAATTGCTGCTCTAAGTGTCCCACAATATAATAATAATTTTGCTCAATTATTCAAAGAAACTATGGAACAATTGGATCAAATGTTGAATCCAAATACAGATATGAATCATAATTATATGAACGGTACCGATCATGAACAACAGTTTGTGCAAAATTTAGCAATGTTTCTATGTACATTTTTAAAAGAACATGGTAAACTTGTTGAGGAAGCACAGTATGTTGAACATTTGCAGAGAGCCTTATTATGTTTGGTAATGATTTCAGAAGTTGAAGATGTTGAAATATTTAAAATATGTCTCGAATATTGGAATAGTTTAGTGGATGATCTGTATAGCTCAGATCCATACGCTGGTAATCAATGTAATCAATTTGCGAAACGTACTGTGTTATCTCGTCGACGTTTTTACGCTGATATATTATCGAAAGTACGCTATATTATGATATCACGTATGGCAAAACCAGAAGAAGTTTTGATTGTAGAAAATGAAAATGGTGAAGTTGTGAGAGAATTTATGAAGGATACAAATGCTATTAATTTATATAAGAATATGCGTGAAACGCTTGTGTTTTTAACACATTTAGATTATGCTGATACGGAACGTATTATGACAGAAAAATTGATGAATCAGGTGAATGGAACAGAGTTTTCGTGGAAAAATTTAAATACTTTGTGTTGGGCAATTGGTTCTATTTCAGGTAAATAATATTTTTATGCATTATGAATGTATTTTGTACATATAAATAGTATATCATTACAATTTGTTTTTAAAATTAATTGTAGGGGCGTTTTGTGAAGAGGATGAAAAACGTTTTCTAGTAACTGTTATTAAAGATCTACTAGGCCTTTGTGAACAGAAAAAAGGCAAAGACAATAAAGCTATTATAGCTTCTAATATAATGTATGTTGTGGGACAATACCCAAGATTTTTACGAGCTCATTGGAAGTTTTTGAAAACCGTTGTAAATAAATTATTTGAATTTATGCATGAAACTCATGATGGCGTACAAGATATGGCATGTGACACATTCATCAAAATTGCTATGAAATGTCGTCGTTATTTTGTAACAATACAACCAAATGAAGTTTGTACATTTATTGATGAAATTTTAAGCACAATGAGTACCATAATATGTGACTTACAGCCACAACAAGTAATCTACTTTAACAAAATTTATGATTCATTATTTTAACTTGACTTTTGTTTCATAAGGTTCATACATTCTATGAAGCCGTTGGATATATGATATCAGCACAGGTTGATCAAGTTCAACAAGATGCTTTGATTGAACGTTATATGTATTTGCCCAACCAGGTTTGGGACGAAATTATATCAAGAGCCTCAAAAAACGTAGAATTCTTACGTAATATGGCTGCAGTTAAACAATTGGGTAGCATACTTAAAACAAATGTAGCTGCTTGTAAAGCATTGGGTCACAGTTATGTAATACAATTAGGTCGAATTTATTTGGATATGTTAAATGTTTATAAAATTATGTCTGAAAATATTATACAAGCTATAACAGTCAATGGAATGAATGTCAATAATCAACCGTTGATAAAAGTAATGCATGTTGTCAAAAAGGAAACTTTAACTTTAATATCTGAGTGGGTATCTCGTTCAAGTGACAATCAAATGGTATTGGATAATTTTATACCACCTTTACTAGAAGCGGTTTTATTGGACTATCAAGTAATTATAATTATCTATAAATTGCATGTATTATCGTCTATAATTTTAATGAAACTATTGCCGTTTTTATAAATAATAAAAATACTTGTTTTTTTTTTATTATTATCAGAGATGTAAAATTCCGCAAGCACGGGAGCCTAAAGTTTTAAGTACGATGGCAGTTATTGTAAATAAATTAAGAAATTTTATAACACCGGAAGTACCAAAAATATTCGATGCTGTCTTTGAATGCACATTGGATATGATAAATAAAAATTTTGAGGACTATCCACAACACCGTACAAGCTTCTATGAATTATTACAAGCAGTAAATGCTTATTGTTTTAAATCTTTCTTAAGTATACCACCAGCACAATTTAAATTAGTTTTTGATTCGGTGGTATGGGCCTTCAAGCACACGATGAGAAATGTTGCAGATATGGGTTTGCAAATTTTATATAAGGTGAAATTACATATAATAAAATATAAAACTGTTAAACATGTAATTCATTTTGTACTTGTTTTCAGATGTTGCAAAATTTGGAACAACATCCTCAAGCAGCACAGAGTTTTTATCAAACGTATTTTACCGATATATTAATGCAAATATTTTCAGTTGTAACTGATACATCACACGCAGCTAGTTTAGCCATGCATGCTGTTATATTAGCATATATGTTTTCACTAATTGAAAATAATAAAATTGCAGTAAATTTGGGCCCAATACAGGATAACACAGTGTTTATAAAAGAATACGTTGCATCTTTATTAAAAAGTGCATTTAGTCATTTAACAGATAACCAAATCAAAGTATTTGTTACGGGATTATTTGATTTGGATGAAAATGTATCTGCATTTAAAGAGCATTTGAGAGATTTCTTGATTCAAATTCGTGTATGTTATTTTTATATTTTTTTTTTATTTTCTATTATTTCTATTATTACTAAATATTTAATTTACTTGTTATTTGTGTAAAAAAAAAATTATATATCATTTAGTAAAGTATGTTAAAACATTTTAGGAGGTTACTGGTGAAGATGATTCAGATCTATATCTTGAAGAACGAGAAGCTGCCTTACGTGAAGAACAAACAAATAAACGACTTATGCAACGTAATATACCTGGTATGATAAATCCTCATGAATTGCCTGAAGACATGCAAGATGAATAATGCTACATCGTATGCAAAAATACGCTCTCACAAATTGAATATAAACATTTTTTTTGCTAAAACAGAATACTAAAACTATATAAATGAATGATTATATAAAATCTTTCATTAGGAAAATATTACAAAATTAATAAAAAAGTGAAAAATATAAAGCAGCGATTTATTGAGAATATGAGAAACGAGATAAATTTGTAGAAGTAGAAAATCAACATTTGTATTAAAAAAAAACAAAATATTTCATGAAAAAAAAACATTTTTATTCTTTTTTATATATATAAGAATATAAAAATTAAATATACACATGCAGTGAAATTTGCGAGAGAGAAAAATTATAATTTATAAAAAAAAATCCTGTTTTTAGAAGTATGTTTGGGTTAAAAAAACTTTAAAATATAAAATAAATGTTTGTAATTAACCACAAGAAATTATGCTTGAGTGGATGATTTTTTAATTAAACATATAATAATTAAGTGAATGTAAGAAAAAAAAAATTAATTTGTGCACATACACTCATAGATGCTTTTTATTAATTTTTCTATACTTAATGAAACAAAAATTAAATGCATTTTAAATGATTTCATTTTTTTTTTATGATTTGATTAAATTTATTCCAATATTTTTTTTTTGTTTTCTTAATTGTATATAATATATTTACAATCTGTATTTGAATATTTCATTGGTTGTAATTATGTTAAATGGAAAAATATTATAAAAAGTAAAATCAGAATGTTTCGGTAATCAATGTTTTTATTTTTCCACATTTTTTTTTTGACATTTTATTAAAGCGCAGTTTATAATTAACATGAAGTAATTTATCATTTATTTATGCTTTGAACACATTTGTAAATTTTGATATTAGGTTAAACTATTACGTAAAAACTTTAATGGAATCATTTTATACTAATTTTTTGTTGCTAAAACATTAATTCACTAATTTTTTAATATAAAATTAGTATTAAAAAACTTTCTTTTTAAATTTCATTTACAGAATCTAATTTTTTTTTTTGTAATTTCTCGAAAATGTAAGTTAAATAATACCAATTTTTTTATTGTAGTTTTTAATTTCTTTATAATTTTAACTATGTAAACATTATTCAACGCTATTTATATGGCAGATTATTTAGAAATTATTTTTCTTATTAAATTTTAATTAAATATGTAATAATTTTGCAGAATTAAAATAAAATTAAGTTATCTGCATTATTTGTAGGAGTTTATATTATTTTGAAATTATAAAGAATTTAAATAATTTTTATGTAATTTTTATACATTTAAAGACAATCTTTTATTCCCGTTTAGCTTTTTCAAAAATTTAATAATTTTCAATATTTATAAATTTACATTTTCAATTACAATTTAAAGTTCTATCCAATGTTCTAAAGGAAAACAATTATTTTCAATTATTTAACAATAATTATAAACATAAATTATTAATAAGATTTGTTTTTTGAATTATGACTTATAAAAAATTACAAAATTATTTTTTATTTTATTTTTCCTCATTATTTTCTCTAACATACATACATACATAAATTGTTTCCCAATTTTATACAAATGTGTAGATCGAATGAGTGTTTTTATAATAAGATTAATAAAATTAAAAAAAAAATAAAGATACTAAAAAAATCTTTTTAATTTTATTAATTGTGAAATTTAATGAATTGTTAAACACGAAATTAGTAACAAAAAAATAAGATAAAAAAAAAGATAAAAGCAATTGTTTTATTTCTTCACTTGCACAATTTTTTACGATATTTTTAAGGGCTCATTTTCGATATTAAATTTTCGGTATTTAGAAAGAAAAACTTAAAATTTTTACAATTTTTTAAAATGGTTATCTACGAACTAATTTTTAACAAAGTTTCGGAACAAAAACTCGAAACCGAGCAAACGTTGAAATAAGAAAGACTTGTTCGATGATACTTGACAATAGATTGTTTTGAGTTTTTTGAAAGGTTTATTTCCCAATCTCGAAAGATTCCATACTTTGTCACCAGAAAAGGGCTTTAAACAGCAATTCCTTAGTTTAATAATAAAAACATAAAAAAATTGGACCAATAATGTTATTATTAAGCTAAGTTCTCACTATGCTTAGTTTGCGTAGTAAGGTAAGAACTGAAAAAATTAAACAAAGTTTCCAAAACTAAATCACGCACCATGTGCAGTCGTCGTCTTAAAAACAGTAACTGAATAACATCAAGATGCTCTTAATCAAATATTCCAACGTTTTAAACTTTTGTTCTGCCGATCCTTTTATGTAACGAAATTAAGGAAATATTAAAAGATCCTTTTTCAATTTCAATAAAATAAGTTATTTATTAAATAAGCAAGGTACACAAATATCACTATTTAAAAAAAGTATTATATACAAATCTAATAAGTTCATAATCAAAATAATGAGCCCAGAAAGGAAAAAAAATCGCTTTTTTTATATTCATTCTGTTCAATTTTTGCTTCTTCATCAGTAACGTAACGTTTTTGATTCTTTGGCAAACTATTGTCACTAGCAATTTTTTGTGCAATCCTTTCTAAATTAACTCTAAAGAATTGATTTTCTATTATTGGTACTATCAAATTATATTTATCAATCAATTTATTAATTTTTTCTACGTCTTCTATATATTTCCTTAAAATTAAATTCCACTTAATATCTTCATTTTCACTGAAAGGAAAATCTCCAAAGTATGATCGTTCCTCAGCTAAATCACTATTTAGTTTTTGTATCGTCTCACGTATGTCACGTTGCAATTGTATCCATTCTGGTGTAAAACCGTTGTCAATCAAAATTTTATTTAATTTTGCTGTTGTAAAGTCTAAGTATGGATTCTGAGATTGAGCTGTAGAAAGTGGCTTACCGGCGCATGACAAATTGTCGAAATCTCCTTTTGACATTGCCTCAAGAATTAAATCTTCTACAACACGATCAAAGCCATATTTTGTTTTAATACGATGATCTCTTTGCATACCAGCAGATACTTTTTTCATTAATTCCTTTTCACCTGCTTGTGCTTTCTCTACTCGATGATTATAAACACGCTCTTGAGCAATTGTAACTTTATGTTGTTGATATTGTTTCTGACGCTGTGTTGGAGTTCCAACCCCAATTCCCTCAAAACTTAAATACTAAAATAAGATATTGTGAATAAAAATAAAATAATCTAAAAAAAATATTGTGCTTTAAATTTTGAAATTTATTTACCTGTCGGTGCTGAGGAGCTTTATGGCGAATATCAAAAACCTTTTCTTCTTCATTTTCAAAAATACCACGACGATTTTTAGCAAATTTCTCTTGTAAGATTTTAAAAGCTTCATCTATTTCATGAAAACGGTCAGCAGATGCTTCCGGTTTACCACTATCAGGATGAACTCTTTTCACTAAATCAATGTATGCTTTTCGTACCGTATTTTGATCGGAGTCCTCATTAACACCAAGTATGGAAAAACATTTCTGAAAAAAAAAACTTTTAAAAACTCTGTTTGCAAAATTTGCGTCTTACTTTATATAGTTCATTTCTTTTTATTTTGGAAATGTTTCTTTTCAAAATCAGAACTTGAAAAGTCTTATTTAATATCTTTCTTTGGGGAGTTTGGTACATTTTTATTAAACTTAATGTTATTTACGTTTTTGTGTACATTTGCTTCCTTCGTTCGTTATATCACAATTCAAAATTTTTTTATTTAGATAGGTTAGTTATTTATTTGATTTTTTGTAATTTAATGATTGTTAGTTATTTGAAATTGATTTATATTCTTTAGAATACATATAATAAAAATTTCATACTGCAAAAAAAAGAAATTTTATTTATTTTGATTGTGGGTTTGAAACTCGACTGACAAATAAGAATGTTTGTATTTTTCTTAATTGAGGTCAGCGCTGCCAGACAATTTGGAGGTCATCAAAAATTGAATTTAAAATTATTGTGCTTGGCTTGACTGACAAAGGGGTATGTAATTATTTTTCTTAATTGATGTCAGTGTTGCCGGTTATTTTTTCATTCTACAAATTTGAAATTATGTGCGTTGAAATATTAATATTGTTAAGATAAAATACAAGACTATCTTTTGCTGTCAAGATTATTGTAATTGGCAATGCAAAATATTGTTCTGTACAAGACAAATAAAATCGAGAATTAAGTAAAAATAAAGGTAAGTAACGATTTCCAGTATATAAAAATAAAATGAATATTTTTTTTTCAAAAATTACTGTTTTCATCGTCAAAGAGTTTTAAAAAAAATTTCCTAGACAACAAAACAAAAACAAGCAACAAAACAACAAAGTTCAATCCTTCGATTGTTTGACAGTATATAAAAACTCATTAGTCAAATTAAAATTTTATCGCACGAGGAAATCAATTTTTTTTTATATCAATATTGCTCATGAGATACTTTCACGAGATAAAATTTAACGTGTTTTTTTTCGCGAAAAGTTATTGTGTAATGTTCTTTAAAGTTGTAATAATTTTAATATATATATTGATGTTGTCAACTTGTCCTGGTGCTTATTATTTTTTAATACATGATACGTCTGTCATCCGTTCTTTTTTGTCCGGATTTAAAATTTGTCTGAGCTATTTTTTAATTTTTATCTTGGAAACGAAATTATGGAAATACTGAAAAATTTTCGTCCTTCGAAAATATAGACAATCGAAAACGGAATTATATTTAATCCATATAAATACGACGTGTTTATTTACATACATTGATAATATGATATTCAGCCGATAGATGGCTTTTCAAACAAAATATTTGACATTTTTCTGACAAAAAGCAAAATGACAATTCATGACATAGTTGACGAATCTTTATGAGTGGCTCTCTTCGTCAAAGGTCTTTTCAGTAGCTGATACTTTTGTATAATCTTCTATTAAAATTTGGTGCTGAATTTAGAAAATTTTAATGGAAAAGAGTTGATTAAGTTTTGGTCTGGACAAAAAGTATAAAATGTCCAATGGTGAAAATGTTATAGCTGATAGTTGGGATAATGATGATAATGTGAGTATAATAGTAATGTCTACACTACATAATTGTCTAAATATTTTTTGCTCAATTCATTGAGTGATTCTTCAAATATATATTAAAAATATTTGAACTAAATTAAAATGTATATAATAATATGTTATTGTTACATTATGAAAATAAAAACAATAAAAATTTCTTCCACGTTTTTATATTTAATGAATAAAACATTCGTAGTTAACTAATCAGCTTGATAAGATTAAGAAGGAAGCCGCAGAATTACAGGAGCAAAAAAAATTTGAAGACGAAACGATGCCATTACAAAACGGTAATATTCCAGCTATAATGCTAGCTATGAGACCAGATGATGGTAATTATGCTACAAGTAAACCAGCCTTTAAAATATTAAGAAGGCCAACGCAATCGAGTGACTCTAAAAATTCGAGTGACAAACCGAAACAACCTATCAAAACTTTACAACAAAGAGAACAAGAGTATGCAGAAGCAAGACTGAGAATTTTGGGTTCAGCTAAAAATCCGGAAGACGAATTGGAGTAAACTTTTAAAATTTCCATTGGTTTTATATAATTAAAAAAAAAATTATTTTAGTGCCGCATTAGATAAATTGTTGGCAACAAAAATTACTCAAATATCCCCACCATTGGATACCAGCACTGGCAATAATACAGTTAATTGTACAAAAGTAAATTCAACTTTGGCACAGCAACAACTTTTATTATCATCCCTAACTTATCATTCGCCTGACCGTTCACTTAGACAGAGGCAACCTTCAGCTTCTGCCGTTTTAAATCGCGAAACAAATATTACGGGATTTTCTAAAAATTTTAATCAGTCTGTAACAACTGAAACTGATGAAAGTGAAAATAATTTTAGTGTACGAAATCTCGCTACTGAGAGTGTATTGAGAATGCCTCGGGGCCCAGATAACAGCGGTGGTTTTAATATAAGGAGATAGTCCTTCTGTTTCTTTAGGTATAAAACGAAAATATTTGATAACTGCTGCCTGATTAAAGAAAAAAAGCAAGGAAATTACATATTTTTTATACACTATTTAATGCAATATTATATTTGCAGAAAAATTTTTCCTTTTTGATTATTGAAAACATTATTTTTTAATTAAATAATTTAAACTTGGTCTTAAATTTAATCATTATTATTAATTATAATGTTATTTTTAAAAATGAAATAATATCAAATACATATAATAATTATGCACGATTTTTAGAAATATTTTAAGCTTTTATCAAAGCTTTAAAATTTTTGTTTAATCGAATTGATTCACCAAACATATTAATTTCACTTCATAATATGAAATTTTTTATGATATATATAACTATGTATAACTATATATAAATGTTTTTCTCTAAAATTGATAATGTAAAAGTATACATTGTATTTTTAAAAAATATTTTAATATAAATATTACTCTTATATTTTGTAATTCAAAAATTATAATTATTAAAGAATCTAATCTTAAATGCAATCAATTTTAATTAAACATTCTTAAGCTTTTCAAATACATAAAATTAGCCTTGTATATTTCTTTATTTAGATTGAAAAAAAGAATCCTAATTTGTATTTTCAAACATAAAATTTTGTAAAATATGTTTTCATAAAATCGTGTTAATTATAATTTTTATTCTAACTGAATGTTATAGTAATTGATTCTAATTTATTGATATATTTCATTTTGATTCTTGCTAATGTAATTTTAGTTTAAAATAGATTTTGTAGGAATTAATATATAAATTAGTTACAATATTAATGTGGATGTATGATTATAATTTTACCTAACTATTTAATAAAATAAAACACAAAAAATGGTTTATTTTATTTTTCCTTTATTGGCATTAAAGTATTTGGTTTGGAATAATAAAGAAGAATTGTTGATTTTGTTCGGCTTTATACCATGCATTATTTGCAGAAACATTTTTTAATTTATGATGTTTCGGGTTTATAATCATAATTATGGTAAGACTCATTATAATTTTTTTTAGAATGATTTGATTTTAAATTGTTGAAAAAAAAAAATGTGTTCGTATTGAGAATATCGTTTCAAAAACAAATGTTAAATACATAG
This sequence comes from Condylostylus longicornis, assembly GCF_029603195.1. Taxonomy (NCBI): domain Eukaryota; kingdom Metazoa; phylum Arthropoda; class Insecta; order Diptera; family Dolichopodidae; genus Condylostylus; species Condylostylus longicornis. Next base: position 1,220,026 of record NW_026578006.1, read on the forward strand.
TAAAATTAAACATAAGGAGAACATAGCCATCTCAAAACTTTCTCTGCCGCAAAACCATATTGTTCGGATTATCACAAATAAAACAATACGTTTAATATATATAGGTATATATGATAATTTTTATTTTTGAAATTTTTATAAAAATGCAAATTTAAATATACAAATCTCCAAAAACTTTTCGGTCCATTTTTTTGACTAAAATTTAGAAGAAAATACAATCAAAGTAATACAAATTATTTCCTTAGAAATAGTAAATGTCATGTTTTTTAAATTCAAGTTTTAAAAAAATGGTGGTATTTCAATTTTGTATATTAAACTAAAATAAATACAATATGTATATTAATGTATACTTATAATAAAATTAAACTTCTCTTCAAGAAAAGTTTCTTATAAAAAAAATTAAAAATTTAAATAAAAAAATATGATCCAAGAACTTTTTTAAATAAAGAATTAAAAATTAATAAACTTACTATAGGTACATATTAAAAAAACTTACAAATTTTGGAAATTTTTGCAATTATTATATATGTATATATGTAACTAGTTATGTATGGACATAATCTATACATATATAAGAATAAATAAATAATATATATGTATATTATGCGCTACGGCATAAATGAATCTTTACACAATTGTATATGTATGTATATATATTATGTAGTTTATTGATATTTTTCGCGGCAGAAGATATTCAAGTATTAGGTGTAGAATTATTTAGTTTTATATTTGATGAAACCTTTATTGGTGATTTCAAATGATCACCCTTTTCAATATTATTACCACCATTTAAACGAAACAATTCTCCAACAGTAATAGCAACTTGAACAAGTTGTTTACCTTCTAACACATCTGCCGCACAGCAAATTAAATTTTCGTCAACACCAATTCGTCGACAAGCTTCTAAGAAATTATCAACATTACGCCTGCATCTGGCCATTGTTAAATGAGGAACACCAGGGGATGGAACATGAATGCTAGCAACAGATCTTGGTCTAACAATATTTGCTAAATGGCATAATATAACTCCATCCATTAAAGCCGTGGAAATATCTTCTGGTAAGCTCATTTTTAATTTAGTTTCTATTATATTACGCAACTTCGATAATAATTCGGTTTCCTCTTTGTGCTTATCAAACTCGCGACGCATTGTAAAACTCAATTTATCTGTTGGAATTGCTTCATTCCATGTTACATTTCGTCGCATTTTTGTTGAAAATGTAGCTGAATTTGATATATTGGATGTAATTGTAGAATTATTGCTATTATTGAATGATGTATTTTTTCCAACAATTTCACGATTATCAACCATTGGTTTTATAGGACTTTTTGGTTTTAAGTAATCTTTAAGAATTTGTTCTTGCGTTTTATCATCTATACTTATGTTATCATTGTTGTGAACATTTTGTGGACTAACTTTTTGGGTTGGCTTTTTATAAATTTCTAATTTCTTGTGAGATCCATTTTGTAAATGTGATGTTATATTATTGTATTGATTTGAAGGAATTTCAGAATTATTAAACTTTTGATTTCCATCAACATTATTTGGCGTTCCCGATGAGTTACTTTTCTTTAATTTGCTTTTATAGACATTCGAATTTTCTTGATTTCGCTGTTGTTTTTTCGCTTCAACGTATTCTCTATACGTTTGAATATTTTCAAGTTTTTTGTTTTTCTCATTATTAGCAGCCGTGACATTATTTAATATAGCAACGTTATTCGTATTACTAATCTTTGGAGTGGATGATCGAATTGAATCATTTTGTTTTAAGGAATCTTCGTTAGAATTATCAAAATTTAAATCATCATCGTGCAATGTGCTACTGCTGTTACTATTACTGCTATTATTTGTTTTAGTAGAATAATTTAAATTTAGATTTTCTATCAATTGATTAGATTTATCGATTAAATCGCTGACTGAATTTGAATCAGAAATAAATTGAAAACTATCTTGAGTTAGAGAAGTTTTGCGGGGTGTTGTTGAATATTGATTGAACGATTCTCCAGAATTGTTACGTCTATATGAAATGCCAGATTTTTCAATGGTGTTGTGCAATCCATTTTTAGGTGAATATAATGCGTCAAGTTGTATATCAATCATATTATTTGTACTGGCATTTTGTCGACCAGTTCTTTTCATTGTAGCAAATTCATGATGTATATTATTGCTGTTAGAGGATTTATTTCCTTTTTCGTTTTTATTTGCTTGCGTATCTAGATATTTGAACACATGTATTAAGCCGCGAATGCATAAGTTAGCTAAATAAAAAGAAACAGAAATTTAATATTTTTTTTCGTTTTTGCGTTTGGTAAATTACCAGGTGGAAATGTTAGTGGATTATTTTCCAAGTAGAATTCAACTAACGTATTCATATGGCGAACTTCAAGAGGTAGACTAGAAATTTTGTTATTGCTTACATCCAAAGAAACCAGCGTTAGTAAAGTTATTTCTCGAGGAAAATAACTCAAGTTATTGCTTCTTAGGGATAAAGATTTTAGGCTTCTTAAATCACCAATTCGTAAAGGCAAATTCATTATTTGATTACATGATGCATCTAAATCGGTTAATTTTTCCATACGTCCTAACTCCTCCGGTAAATTAGTCAATTTATTATTTGAAATCAGTAGTACTTGCAACGGTAGGAAACATATTTCACGAGGTAAACTTACTAGTTGATTACTTCGTAGGTCTAAATATGTAAGAGAAAACAAGCCACTTACAGATGCTGGAATACTACGAATACTGTTATGATATAATAATAATGTTTCCAAAAAAGCAAAATGTGTTAATTCTTCAGGCCACTCACAAAATTTATTTCGTGACAAATCTGCAATGACTGTGTCTGATAGACTATATTTGGCAGTTACCAATTTTGGAAAATCTTTCAATTTCCTGTTGTTCAATTTAAGCTCCCCACTTAAATGAGCTTCTTCCAATATTCTTTCTAATGGACGGACTAAACACTGTCCGTTTTTGGTGTTATTAGGAATTTTATACATTTTTTTCTTTGTGCAAATTAATAAACAATTTCAGTTTCAGTTATATTAAAAATCTTTGTGTGCATCTTTATAACAGTATAAAATATTGAAATAGCCTTGTAAGACCTATTTGGTATATATTTAAGCTCTAAAACATAATAAACACTCCCTAAACAAAAGGGATAATCCAAATCATTGGGTGAGGGGGTAATTATTAGTACCTGAAAATAAATATTTTAATATTTTACATATTAATTGAAAAACATACTTACTTTTGGCTTGCGTACTCAATTTTTTAAAATTTTTAAAATTGATAAAAATTAATAAAATTCCTTATTGATTTTTAGGTTTTGACAGCTCATTTTTTTGACTGCAATTTCTTGCATCTGCACAACTGTCAATTTTTATTGCTATTAACAAAATATATATGTACATATCTGTAGGTATAACTTAGTAAAATGCGATCCTGGCGGAAACAAGAAAAACAACGGAATGGAAATATTTGTATGAATTTAAATATTATGAAATGAAACACAAGTTAATACCAGTACCCAAAATTTTTTCGAGCTAAAATTTAAAATTTTTGTTGCAAGACTAAAGTATTTTACTTTTTTTTTGTTATATTGAAATGATATTATTAATAAAAAAACAAAAATGTATACAACTCAACATGCACGTTTTTTATTAAATTGAAAATTTCCAGAATTTTTCACCATACTGCTATTATTTTGCGCACTATTGTTTTATAACATGAATATATTTAGTTCCTTGACAACACTAAAATTAACAAATAAGTCAGATGTCAGTTAACTCAATTATTTTAGTATTAAAATAACTTAATTAAAAAATAACTTAGTTACTTTTGACAACATCAAGGAATATGTTAAAATTAATACAACTTAATGTAAATTTAAATAATAATTTTTCGTAAAAAAAATACGTTTACAAAACAGTGTTTATTTTTTTTTTTAATAAGATAACTGAGTCAAAATATCTCAGTTATCTACATATATAAGATAACTGAGTTAATATTTTGCCCGTGAAGAGACGTTTAATGCTTGCATTCAAAAAATTTCATTTCATTCAAATGTCAACCACGTCTGGTAAAATGTTATTTATATGTCAGGGTCTAAGCAATGTCCAAATAAAGTAAACAGGTTTGACATTACATATAGAATATTTGACATTTCGAAAATCGAAAATGGATGTTTGTCAACAAAGAAAAAAATAATAGTGTTCAGACTATTTTAATTTTTCATAATAGAATTTGATGATCATTAGTTATATAAATTAAAAAAAATATTGTTTTAATAATGCGCAATGGAAGATGAAGAAGAAATTGATATTATAGGAGATTATGATGACATGTAATTTGCTATGAAAAGAATTTATAAAACCGCTCATAATATATTAAATCTTTAAATTATTTCTTATTATTAATTATAAATTTTTGTAACATGATTAAATATTTTAGTTCAAAAATAACTTCTGGTCAATTGCTGTCCTGTGACTATACAGTGCATCCAAAATGGGTGAACGAGAATGCTGAGGGTGGAAATTTCTGGAGTGACAGGTCTGTATCTATTTAATATTTTCATACATATATATATTATTTATTAGCATAAAATTGTACCTTTTGATAGCTCAGTAAATTAAATAAGTAAAAAAAAAATTAACGTTTGTTAAAATATATACTTATAGTGTACCAAAGCATGATAATTTAGAGAATAATGTCGAAGTCTTACATTCAGAAGAAGTCGTCATTGAGGAGCCGAAGGTTTCAAATAAGAAAATTTTAGATTTGGAATGGGTGGGAGAGGTCAGATTTTTATAAAAAATTTTACTTAGTTAAAGTAATTGTATTTTAGATTGCGTCACAAAATGATGATGTTGTTTTTGAAGAAGATATTCCAGCAACTACCGAGGAAGTAATAGAGGACGAGTATTGTACGGATAAAGATAAAGAATGCCATAATGAGTTACTAAAAGAGACTACATTACAAAATATATATAGTTGTAATGGGGAATGGGATGAAAGTGTTGCTGCATTTGAAACTCATCCCGCACCTAAGAACAACAAATATATTGGGCCCACAAATTCACGTAGTTTATTAAAAGTAAAAATTGAAAATCCATTACTGCTTTCACCGAATCCAAGAAGTTTGTTGAAAATTAATCGTCTTAATTTAAGAACTGATGGCAAGCAACAAAGTAAATTTAAACAAACTTTAACAATTAGCAGAAATTTATTCGATAAAGTAGGAAAAGCTAAGGAATTTTGTAAGGAAACCGACTTAAATAAAGAAAAAACGAAATTTAGACAAAGTTTGAAAATTGACCATACTAAACTACGAAAATTGAAAATAAAAAAAAATAAAAATCTCAGTGCTGCAAGCCCGAAGATTCCTGATATCGTCTGCTCAAAAAAAAATAAAGAAAAAGATAAAAAATTGGATGATACAATTTATCCTAAAAAAAGAGTGAAAACTAGAAAAAACCTTACTGATACAAATTATGGTGAAAATATTACGATAAACCACGAAACAGAATTGTTAGGGAATGAACAATTAACATCCAAAAATTCAACCAATTTTTCCTCTAGTACTTTAGTTAAACTACAAAATGTTGAAAGTGATGAAGTCATCGATATTGAAGCTGATTTAAGTGAGGATGAAATTATTGACCTCAAAAGATCGTTATTCGGGGTAACAATTCACACTGAAAATTTGACAAAAGAATGTTCCAGGGTAGTAAAATCGCAAAATGAATTAAATTCTACAACAAACGAAAAACTTGATGAAAAAATAAATGTTTCACAAGCTATAGAATTAGTTGAAAAACTTCCAGAGAAATTGGTTTTTGAAATTCAAAGAAACATGGCTGTTCCGAACCAAGAACTAATTTTAAGTGCCAGTGAAGTTACAGAATTAGAAAAATATTTTAATTCTGAGTTTTTTGATGGTAAATCATCTTCAAAAACTCCAGAGCAGTACCTTCGTATTCGTAATCACATCCTCACAATGTGGAATGTAATGGGTAAAAATGGATATGTAAGTAAAACTTCAGTCCGTAGTGGCTTAAAGCATGGTGGTGACGTTAATAGTATTAGTAGAATTCATAGACTTTTGGAACAAATTGGGGCAATCAATTTCGGTTATCAAGGCAAATATTTTGAATATGTAAGACCTTTGGAGCAATATTTTGCAATGTTTATTCAAAATAAATGTCAATATGGTAACTCAAATTTATTAGCTTTAACTAATGGATTCACGAATTCGAGAAAGCCCAGAACCCGAACACGTACGAATTATTTTGCTTTAGAAAATGGTATTGATTCAATTTGTGACATAAATTATACAATAGAACATGAGGAGGGTATTTACATACCCAAAATTTCAAAAGTTATGGCATCGGAATCAAAATTGAGAAATGTCAGACATATAAAAACGGAGCAGGACCTAGTCAAGTGCCTAAAATTCTCAAAATACAACATTGTATATTATACTATTTTTAGTTAAAATATTTATCTAATTTTTATATTTATATCAGGCTCCGTTTAAGGTTTCGATTACATTGTCAACACTACTTTGCATTCAATTGCATTCGCTTTCTTCAAATTTTGAAGTAATGGGATTTTTAGGCGGTCATCGTAGCAAATCAATTGGTAGGAATAAAATGTGCTTAACAAGGTATAAGCCCTGCAAAACTATTGAACATAGTGGAACAATGTGTGAAATGTGCCCGAGTAATGAAATAAGAAATGTGATATTATAGCCTTTTATTATAAGCGTTACAATTTTAGTTTCTCAATTAGAACAATCTCGCAGTCTTAAACAGGAGGGGTACGAGTTGTTGGGTTGGTATCATTCTCATCCATTGTTTCCCCCAGATCCTTCTCGAACCGATGTGCAGACTCAAATAGAGATGCAAATGCAGTTTTCTGCTCAATCAGATAGAACGTTTATTGGTCTTATATTGAGTTGTATTGCAATGCATTTTAAGTGGGTATTCAATCTAATTTATTGTATTTTCATATACATATGTACATATATGAAAATTTACATATGTATGTATCATTTATTACTATTTTTACATTAATGTTCATCAAATTTAAATACATATTTGATTTTATTTTAACAGATGTATATACGTTTTGCCAAAAGATTATAATTCTAACTTAAATGGCATAGTTTCTCCTTACGAATTGGATGTTGATATTATAAAAGACTGCACAAATTTTAAATATGATATTTTAGATGTTTTTGATTCTATCAATGAAATGAACGATGAAGATAAAAAGCATAATGTTTTCCAAAAAGTAAAATAAAATTTTTGAACTACTGAATTTTAATTGACTGAAATATTTATTTTTAGTTTAAATTGTCTAGTGGGCCAATATTGGAGCAATATGGATATAAACCAGAAACTTTTTTTAATGACATATTATAAGATTTGTTTTCTTTTTGTTTTCTCCTAAATGTAATAAATTTGAGTAATATGTTAGGTGTTTAATAGCGTATAATATAGTTATAGTTATAGAAGTTTAAGTTTTTAACTTGTTTTATATACACGTATATACATAAATGTAACAATATATTGGAAAAATAAATTAATAATTTATTTTTGAAGTTTTTGTAATTTTTTTTCTTTATTTCATTAATTCATTTTAAAAAATCTTAAAAAATTTTATTCACGTACATTATTTCTATATGAATGTATGCTGTGTACATGTGTACGCATTTAGCTTCTAGTCATGATTACAGTTCTTATTTGCATAGGTTTTAAAGTTATTTCGAATTCTTCATCATCTTTTACATTTGCTACATCAACATCGAAGGGAGAACTCATGTCTTCTTCATTAATTTTATCATTAAATATTTCATTATATTCTTTTTCGGTATTCCATATGAGACGTTTCGCAACTCTGAGCCATTGGTTGCCGTCAAGTGTTGCTTCCTCAAATGATTTTGCTTTAAAATGGTCTGCAATTTCTTTTAAATTAACTGTGATTTCAGTACCACCAGCTTCCTTCTCGTAAATGTTTTCTAATCGTAATAAGGTTTTATTTGTGCCGAATGGTTCAAATGTTAACAAAATAATTGACTCTGGAAGTATTGTAGAAACATTAATGATTTTTGAAGCATCTTCATGCTTTAGCTTCTGCCAATCCTCGAATTTTATATTTTTCAGACTGCTAAATACTGAATACGGTTCTAAAAGTTGTTTTGCTTGGATTTGTCGTTCTTTGGCTATTGTCGCTTCGTCACTTTGACCAAAAAAGACATGAAATTTGCCTCGTGCTGTTGTAGTTTCATTTAAGGCTTCCCCGACACCGAATGCATCATCATGTAAAAGCCTGCGATGGACAAGAATTTCACATTCACCAGATTTTAAACAGGCAGCTCCTTGCGCTCGATCTGTTAAAATGGCCATTCTGCTTTTGGTATCTTCAATAGCCAATTTTGTTGTTATTGGATAAAAGTTTGATGCTATTGGCTCTTTTTCTAATTCATCAACAGTATATTTTCGTTTTATCATTTCTCGGCCGTTTGAATCAGTATAAAATATGTTACCAGAGTCAATATTTGTTTTAAAATGACTAACAACTTCTTTACCAATTTTATCATTTACTGGAATAGGTCCAATAAGCCATTCAAATTCAATAATAGATTCATTTTCATATAATCTTATGACTTGACTTATCCAGTCATTAAATATTTGGGTAACTTCAACATTTTCGTCAAACTTAAATCTTTCCACTTCGACTTCAGTCGCAATTATTTTTTTAGTTTTTGGTCTATAAATATATGCACCTGACGACCGGTTTACAAATGGCGGAGCGTTATTACCCGCCGCCGCTTCAAAATATGAGAATTCTTGTCGAAATTCAATTGTTTTACGTTCTTCTAAGATTTCAATGCTATTCAAAAAACCATTTTTAAATGATAATTTGATTTTCTAAAATATACATACATAAATATTTCATAAAAACAGCCAAATAATTAAAAAATAAAAATTAAAAAATTTATTTTACTAACAAAATAAACAAAAATTGTATAATACGCTACCTTGTTATCAATATCGAAGTCACGTGAATTATTTTTTTCAACATTTTTCGATAGTAGTATTTCATTTTCAAAGTCATTTTTATCTTTTTTTTTCACATAATACGAAGTAATATCTTTTAAATTTGCTTTAAACACCATATCGTAGAGCGCAGAACTGTTTCTTCCAGTAATGGATTTTACTGGTTCAGGAATTCTTATTCTGTAGCTTTTTACTGGATTTCCTAATGAACGGTAAATGTAAATTAAATTAACGATAGTTTTTATTAAATCGGTATAATATGTACGTATTTGAATAACCTTTTTTTACTTTTACCTTCTGAATCAAGAATTTCGTAAAAATTATCTCTAATGGGAATTCGAATGTAGCTAGAAGTTTCGCGGCTTAAAGGATTAAATAAAGTAACCATAAAGTTTTCCGAGTTTTCAGTTATTTCACAAGTACTTTCATTCAACTTGTGGCAAGGCTTAAATTCAAGATCACCATGAATTATTGGATCAGGTTTCAAAACTTTTGTTAACATATTAGATATATCATTATCGCAAGCAGAAATTGCATCGTGTAATAAATGAGCATAATCATCCGCAACGTGTTGCTTTTCAGTTCCTGTTATGGCATCATGATGTTGCATTATTCCTGAAACGTAAGAATAAATTATTTATTTTATGAAAAACAATACTATATACACAGCTATAATAGCGAAAAAGTTTCGCTTATAAAGTAAAATAATGAAAATTGTAGAATATTTAAAAATTTAATCCTTGCGATAATTTTAGCTATTCTTTTTTATCGCTTAATGTGTATCACTTTATATGTATGTGCGTGTATACATCAGTAGTTTTGTATTTGATTACAATATCTTAAGAGGCTAATATAATTTTAAAACCTACATATATTGTCATCCAACTATTCTGCAGTAATAACAAAGATTTTAAATGACTTTATAAAAAATTTATACTGTCCTTATACTGTCCTAATATTAAATACAATATGTGTTTTTTATTTACCCATTACTTCACGTAAGAAATTTAAGTTTTGAGTCGAATCCTCGAGATTTGCAGCTAATATTTTTTTACAAACTTGTAATACGTTATTACCAATACGTTCATAACGCTTTAAAGTTGGTCGAGATGAATAATATCCAGCCCAGTACGTGTAGTTATCTGTTGCGTATGGGAAAAAGTCATCATTTTCAACCGGCCACAGTTCATTTGCATCATTAAGTGATTTTAAGTAGCAAGATGGTGTTGAATAAAATATGTTGACATCTTTGTCACCTACTTTACGATTTTCTGAATACCTGTGAATATGAATCAAAACGATTTACAAATACATTACAGAATAAACTTCGTTTCATGGTCAACAAAAACAAAAGAATTATGCTTACTTAATTAGCTTATCCATATTTTTATAATACATACTAGCATCTTGATAATTGAAATCGTCACCCATTGGTAACATAATATTTTTGGTTTTATGATATTTTGTCATATTTTTAACATAATCATAAAAAACATCTAACTGTAATTTAATTTCATTATACTATTTGTCAGAATTTGTTTTAAATTTAGTTGAAAAAATTACTCTATCTTTCACGTTATTTTCATATCCATCACCATCAATAATTGGTTCATCTTGACATAAATAATCAAAACAAAATCCAGGAGGGGCGGAATAATGATTTCGTAAAATTCCCGTAAACAAATCAGCGTTTCGACCCAAACTTTCACTAGCACGCCAAACCATTTCAGCTTTCATATTACTAAATCTATTAATTTTATCACGCCAATCAAGACGAGCAAAAAACATTCCATCGAATTTCATGCCAGCGAAAATTGAAGCCATTTCTTTTGAATGCCCGAATGGATCAATTTGCCAACCGACTCTGGGTCTTCCACATAGTCCAAATGTGTCATTCAATTTTCTTAAATCGACACAGATAAGTTAAATACGAAATATTTTCAAAAGTATAACAGAAATGTAATTAAATGGTAATAGAAAAAGAAATATTTTTAAAAAAATCAAGCAAATTAAATTACTTTAATCCATATGAAAATTGATCTATTAAACTTTGATAGTGAGTAGTTGCCTCATCATTCATACTCCATGCCCCACCAATGAATTCAAGTTGACCTTCTTCCACTAATTGTTTTACTTTGTCTTGTAATTTCTTTTCTTGTTGGTTCCACCATTTAAAAAAGAATGCAGATTCAACATAAATAAACCTTAAAAAATTTTTTCAAGTAAAAATAAAACATAATCATATTATTTGTATTTTGATTATTCACCTTCTAGATTTATCTTTTAATAATTCCGCTATAACAGAGTCTAAAATAAATTCTACACCCGCTTTTTGTATTAACGGATATTGTCCATAGTAATATTGATCAACGGTTTTTAGCCAACCTACATCATCATGCGTATGTGGTACCAAATGTATATTAATTGTGTCAGTTGGCGTTACGGGGCAACCCTTAGTTATAAATAAAAATATTTAAGAAATTATGTCAGATAAAATATGAAAATTCTTAAAATACGGAATAGAAATGTATTTTAATAGCCGAGTTAGAATTTTTTCGGCACAAAATAGAAATATGAAAAAATTATATAAAAAAAATTACCGAATATCCACATTTTCCATTAAAAGTTTCTTTAGACGGTCTTGCTTCCAAAAGTTGCAAGTATAGAATACAAACTATTACAAAATTTATTGTAAGTTTCATATCCACATAAAAATTTTAAAACAAGTTAAAAAACAAAAAAAAAAGACCTAATAAAATATGATAAAATTTTTTCGCCGATTTTGAACCAGCAATAATTCTTCTGTTGTTTTTCTATCGGCTTCCACTTTAACACTGATTGAAATGTGGTAGAAAATAAAATATCAAAGCCAAAATGGTATTAAATATTTGATCGAAAATTGTGTACGTATGTAAATAAGTATGTTTGTATGCCGGAATGATTGTTATTTATGTATATATGTAAGTGTGTATTCATGATGAAAATATGATAGGAGAAAAAGTAGTTAGTATATACTTTTTTTTTAATATTATTTAATAATAATTATTATTGAAAGCTGTAAATATTATCATATTTTATTATTTTACTATGGTAGAAAAATACATACATACACACGTACTGTTTTTTAAGATTTAAATTTAATTTGTAAAAAACTGAAATTTTTGTTTTCCAAAATTTAAAAAAGTTTTATTTTTAAAAATTAATGAATTTTTCCCATACTAATAATTTTTTCAAGAAATTTTCCGAATAAGACTGTTTGTTATGTTGATCTGATAATGTGTGAATTTGAATTTGGGCCACATGTATAAATAAGGATTAAAAATTAAAGTTAATAGCTATTCTATTTTGTTTTTCTATGAAATCACATTGAGATATTAAAAACTTTATATTAGATGATCGTGATGGACAATAACTACTGTAACCTTATTAAAATTATAATTAAAATTGAATAGGTAAATTGATAGAAAGATAATAAGTACAAATAAAAATTATATCGGATGCAATACATTGATTTTATTTTTAAATTATAATTATATATGTATAATTTTAGAAGATAAATATAAAAATTGAAAAAACATATAGAGAAAAACAAAAAATAAAAGATTATATTATGCGCCATCTATATTTGATATTTATGCTGTTATTTTTTAGTTTCTTTAAATTCTTTATATTTATGTCTTCTTAAATAATCGAAAAAAAAATAAATGTATGTAATTTCAAATAAATATAAGAGGCACTAGGCTAACTACTTCCACCGGGTATAATACTGAGATTCGTAAGGGGCCCAAAAATAGAGCTAATGTATCGCAAATCATAAATGATTCTATAGTCATATTCGAAAAAAAAGTATGTACATTAAAAATATAAAAGTATAACAAATATTATAAAATACAATTTTAATTTTTAAGAAAACAAATCTGTATTAATATCGTAAGAGGACAAAAAAAATATCACAATTGAATAATAAAGGAAAAAATGAGAATCTCAAATACAAATCAAAATATTTTTAAGACATAAGAAAGTGAAAGGCATAAAAAGATCACAAAAAATTATTTAACCCCGTTTTCCTATACTTTACAAGTTTTAAAAGATACAAAAAGATTTTATAGCTTACACTACAACTGACAGAAATATGATATCTATGTTATATTAAGGTTTGCACTCACAACTCGCAACAAAATATTATGAATCCTGTTTTTGATCTTCATAAAATTCAAATGCATAAATAACAATAATTGGAAAACTTTATCTATTTTTACATACTTATGTATGTATGTATTTGTTTATATTGGAAAAAAACAGATTATTTTTTTGTTTACATTGACCATTTCATATAAGATATACTCGTATTTTATCCCTGTTGCTTAAAAATTAATTTATATTAAAATATTTAATTTTGTTTTTATTTTTGTTAGGATATGCATAATATTATATATGAATATATAGATGTATGTATATTTTAATGTGGTTTTAATTGTAAATAAAAAAATAAAAGGCTACTTAATAATAACTGATAACAATATTTTATATTATGATCATTAGATTTTTTTTTTATGTTATATGAGATAATGTTCAACTGTATATAAGATAAGAAAAAAGAAATCCATATTGATTACTTAACATTAAAATATTGTAGTCAACCCAATTTATAATATATTAAAGATAAGTATGTATACTTATGTACATATATATCTAGATTTCTAAGTTATTATTTAGTATTAAAATATAGGTAATCAATAAAATTTAATTACATGTTATAAATTATTAAAAATTATTAAAAATAAGTGATAGATACATACGATTAGATTAAATTTTTTTATTTAGAAAATATGCATAATCTTGTATTTATGAAATTTCAAAATTAAATTGAATTGTTTTTTCTTTTTGCTGATAAAATGTATATTTACAAGTATACACACTTAAATGTTATGAGAGTGGCTCTTACCATTAAGTATATACGGATTTAAAAACATATATATATACCTATATATTGTTAATGTTATATGTTGGGTAAATCATAAAAATGTTAAATTGCTAAAAGGTACTTAAAACCACTTAAAAATTGAAGAATATTTAATTATTATTTTTTTTTCTTGATATATTTTATTTTATGTGTTATTGAATATTAATTAATCTAGTAAAGTATATATTATATGCGATAATAAATTGTTAATATATGTGTCATATACACATATGCATATAGAATTACATTTATTAAATATTATACATTTTATAGCATAAACAATTATGGGTGTATTAAGAGAAAAAATAAAGGATTTTTTTTTTCATAATAATATTGATGACTTGATGATTTTTGATCGTAATCGCAACATTCGTACGTATACAAGAATTACAATTATGTAATATACAATATACATAATTATGTCTAAATAAAGAAATCTTGAATTATTTATTTGTAAATATAAGAGAGCAAAATGATATTTTATTGTGTATATGTTAGTCAACTTTTGGATCCGATCGTCTTATAAGATTGCAAAAATATTATTTCAAATTCTATTTTCCGATCATTTTAATGCCCAAGAAATTTTTTGACTTGATTTAGACTAAATATATGTTAATTTTGTAATAGGGACTTTAAATGAGTAAAGCAAATTTTCTTTTAAAATGTTTAAATATTGTTATATAAAAACAAAATAGTTATATGATACGATAAGAAATTTCATAAAATATTTTTAAATTTTTTCATTGAAATACTTGTCTCCAGATAACTGATTATAACAGTTCAATAAGATACCCCAATTTTTATTGAAATCAATACTATATATTGAGTTAATTTATTATTTTATTAATCTATACATATTATACGTTATACTTACAGATTACAATTTAAAATCAAGATAATATTAAATTTAATAATGTATAATAAATTAAAAAAAAATTAACTTAATTTTTAGAATATTATTTACTTTTTTTTTCTCGTTTTCATATACAGTTACCGAATGTTATTATATAATTCTAAAAATATTCTATAAAATATTAATCTTTTCGAAATTAAGAAATTTTAGCTGTATGCGCTACGAAATATAGGTTATAATATTCAGAACTTGTATATTATTTGACATAATATAATATATTCGATTTGTTCTCAGTTAACTGTATACTCTTGTTATATAAGTAGAAACTCAAAAAATTGCAAAAAAAGAGAAAAGAAAAAAAAAACCTACTCATTGTCAATGTTTCTTCATTGACGGAATTTTCAATTATTAAACTCCATCTGACGTATACACTTTTATGCTGTTCTCGTTGGACTGTTTAATCTTAATTTCTTATTATTATCCTTGTACTAACGAAGATTGAAATGTTTATTTTAATTTGAGATTTATATAAAATATTAATTTTTTCAGTTATTTATTAAATTGTATTTATTTAATTAAAAAGAATATTTAAAACAAGTTCCCTTTACGTTAAAAGTAACCAAATAATAATTTTACTCCAATAATATAAATTCTTATGCAAATTGTTACGTCCATTTGATTCTCATTTAATTGAATCAATATAATTGCCAAATGAACTAAAAATTACAAAAAAAAAAAAAAAAAATAAACAAAAAACAAAAAGAAAATTAATTTGTATTTTCAACATAAATTTTCTAAAAATATTCTTCGGCAGTCACTGCGAATATGTGTTATTGAAGCAATAGAAAATCATCACTAACAATATAGGCTGCGCGTACATATAATTATATACTCGTATTTTGTGTATATACGCAAATTATGTGCAGTAAATTCAAATGAAAACGATCAAATTCTATTGAATGAATTGGTAATTTTATTTTTATGGGAGAAATTCTTTTACTTCGCAATATATACCAAAGCATATATACGCATACATACAGGTTGATTCAGAAAAGTATACAACACAATATATTATTAATTTGAAGATAAAAAATGAGTAAAACTTTTGCTCTGGACTAGGTGCAAAATCATAAGTGCTTTCGAATTACAAAAATTTTATCGAATTTTCATGAAATTTCTGCTTATTCAAACTTTATTGCTTATAACAGTTTTTCTAAGACCTAGTAAAGCACATTAAATCAACATGTTACTTAATTTTGTATTTTATATAGTTTCACAATATCAAGCCTTCGAACTTTAGGAAAAATAAAATTTTTTCCCTTTTTTATTTTTTTCTAACCTGGTAAGTTCATATGAAATTTTTTGAAACTTTGAAATTTTTACAGAATTTACAGAAAGCCATTTACTAGACCTGTCAAAAACTGTTTGTTTAAAGCTCCTATCTATGTATTTCAGAATGGAAGTTATAATTCGAAAAAACATTTTAGATTTAGCAGCTAGTCCGAACGGAAGTTTTACCTATTTTCCACATTATAACGAATGGTATTTCTTGTTGTACATCTTTCTGAATCACCCTGCATATATTAAGTACTTGTTTGTATCCGTATATATACTATAAATATGTAATTATATACTAATTCACAGTCTGGTTGCATTCAAATTCCATTTATTTTTCATTCCAAACTATGTCAATTTTAAAGAATGTTAACATTTAATTATTATATTCGGATGAATTCTTTGCAAAGTAAAGAAGCATTGGTATCGGGTACGATTTCCGTATAAAACATATTTTGTTTTAATATAATTATTTTTGTGCAGTTAGCAAGACATTAATTTATACTTTGATTAAATGGAAAAATTATACGTCCCTTTTTAATTTATTTTTAGGTAATATGCGATTTTTTTTAGCAATTTTCGGAAAAAATTTTTAAAAAAGTGCTTATTAGCTTCACTTTGTTCGACGTCTGTTAAAAAGCTTCATTTTGTCCGACGTCCATCCGAATGTCTGTTAAAAAACTTCTACACCGTTTAAGATGGAAAGCTGAAATCTGTATAAACAAATCTTTATTGGAAACTTAATTGTCTACAAGAAAATTAATTTTATGTATTTTGCCCCACTAAACGTTATAATCCTAAAAGTCCTAAAAACACCACAAACCGCAAAATTTATATAAATTCCACAAACGCATAAAGATAACGATATGCTTCTTCTAATACTTCATAAAATGGCCGTTAAAATTAACCGTTACCTAAAAGGGCTTTTTTCTTATATTTTAGATATCGTTTTTTTTCTCGATGGAAATCTTTAAGACTCTGAAATTTTAGTGGTTTCTAGACAGTAATAAACAGTTTATTTTGTTACAAGAAAATATTATTCCACCTCTACACTCTCTCAAGTTATACAATTATTTATTAAAACTAACTCACTTAATCGTCCAATTATACCGTTATATTAAAACTCTTTTTATTTATTGTTTTTTTGTTCGTTCCAAATGTATTCAATGAATTGATGTATTTTAGTACATACTCGTACATGAATAAAACTAATTTAAATAATTTAAAAGATTGTTATTAGAAGCAGTATTTTCGCTTTATTCAAGGGAAAAGTGCTTCTATACGAACCATTGGTTTGATCAAACTTTATTTAAAATTATAATTGTTTTAATGATGGTATCAAAGCTATTGAAATAATATATATAACAAACCGTACACCTATATACGTATCTAGGTATATATTAGTATATATAAATAAGATATTAATTCATTTAATTGTGATAGTAATATTCATCTTAGTTCATCTTAAACAGTGATTTTCATTCTTGTCCAGGGGTTCGAAACTGGTTCTTTAAATTCTCGGAAAGTGGTTTCTTGAATTTCTTAAGGAGAACTGGGAAAATTTTTTAGAGTAAAATTTAGACATTCAAAAGGTAGTTTAAGGTAGTTTAAGTTTAAATAAATTAAATAATTAAATTGAAGAAAATCTGCCTGGCAAATATTTATTATAGCTTCCATAATATCAATAAATATTTTTTTTGGTATTCCATGGTACGATTGAAATTTCTTTATAATATTCATAAATTTAATTTAAATTTATATATAATATTTTTCAGTCAGACTCATTTAATAACTCTTAAGAAATCCGAAAAGAGAATGTACTTACTTAATTAAAAGTTTTTTTAAAAAAATTTTTAATATATAAACAAATTTTGACATTTGACACAAAAGTGTTAAAAATAAAGAGAAAATTTAGACATCAAATTCTAATTTAAATGGTAAATTGTATAAAACTAATAAAGGAGCAAGAAAATGTTAAATGCTAACTTGAAATCTAAATAATTTTACATTTTCTATCTACACCTAGATTGTGGATCTACAATCTACAATCTAGATATTAGTGTGTTTGATAACGTACATATGTATGTATGTATATGTGTATGCAATTTTATTTTATTGTCAATCAAGTTATTTAAATTAATTGGGTTTATCCTTAATTACTGAAGATATAATATTATTATGTATATAGTATGTATATGTAAATAAAATATTACAATGTAGTTAATTTCCATATATGAAAATTGTAGCGTTAGACATACATATGTACGAGTACTTATTTAGCATTCTATAAATTATAGACACTCAAATTATACTAGGGTATACTTGCTAGAGTCTAATGCTATAACTACTTTAGTTCAATTAACATTGATAAGAGTTTTAAAAAATAATATAGTTATACTATGCTATACAGACACATATGCAATTATATACACAATAGGAATAGTATAAAGAAAATACATACATATGTATGTTATACATTATAACTAACCCATATAAAAAATATAATAATATGTAGGATTGTAGGTATGAACATGCTGTACTATGCATTGAGTTCTGTATATAGTATAATTGAACGCAGCTTATTTGTTAGCAGTTAAAGTGTATATATTGAAAAAGATTATTTTTATTCGTTTAATATATACATACATACATGCATTTACATATTTAAATGTTTTAAAACTGAAGTTCAAATGAATAAAAATTGTTGATAAAAAATAAATTTTAGTTTGTGATTGATTTTCTAGATGAAAAGGTCGGTGAAAAATTTTAATGGAGAATCGTTCATTGACTTTTTATTGATATTTGTTTTTTATTTTTTTTTCTCGTTTATTATATAAAATTTTAAATAAACTGTTATATTATTTTTAAAAAAATATAATATAATAAATATGAAGTTGATAATAATATATGCATTCACAATAATATGTGTATTATACGTGGTGAATGGATTACCAAGTCAAAAGAAAAAAGATTCAATATTCAATGAAAATGAAAAAAAATGTGGCTATGAGGTATGATTGCATTTTAAAAGAAATTTTTTTTAGGTATTTTATTTTATGAAAAAAATAAGAAAAGTGTGTGTTTTTAAATACAAATTAGAAAAATATATATATATATATATATATAAATATATATACATATGTACATACATATATATAAAGTATTAAATAATTTTAATATAATCGTATTTTATAACAGTTTATAAATTTTATAACAGTTTTTTTTGTGAATTTAAATTAATTAGAATTTAAATTTAATTAGAAAATTAAGTATGTATAATATGTCAATAATTGTTCATTAATTCTTTTAAAGGCGTTGATGTTTATGCTACAGACTCTTTGAAACTGTGTTTTTTGGTAGATTACTAAAAATTTTATAAACAGTTTAGGGGAATAAAATATATAATAATTATATTAATTTTATATACAAAATTAATATAATTTTATGGTATACTTCAAAATTTTTATTCGTTATTTTAACTGCATGGATTAGATCGAATCAGGAGGATCCGATCTAGTAGGAGGCGTATAAATATCGTAGACTTTAAATCAAATGAAAATTTCTATATTTTATAAATTTTTATATACTATGTATAAGGTCTCGATTTATGGATGGATACGTTCTAAAGTAAATTGCATATAAAAATTTCACATTAAAAAAGAATAAATTTACTTGCTTCGACAAAGGCGGGGTCTTTCAAAGCAGCCTATTTCAATTCTGAAATAGGCTGCTAAATAAATTAACTTCGAATATCTGAAAGAAATTCATATAAAAGCCTAAAATAAACTTGTTATCAAATTAAATTCATTTTATTTTATTGAAAAGGAATATAGAGTTACATTTTTTAACTATTATTGCGATCTTGCAATAGCTTGCACCGTTTGCCAAGTGATTCTGAATAACTTTCATCATCAGAAGAGATGATCTCCGTAATATATATTTGGAGCAAAGGCGTTGATTTTTTACAAACTTCATTTAAATAAAAAATCTTTGTTTAACAGAAAATTTTGAAATATAATGTATAATATAAGAAAAAAAAACAATATTATGTTATATATATTAGGAGGCAGTCAACAATTTTAGAGAAGAGTTAAATCAGAGATATAAGAATACTATTGAATTAGAATTAATTTCCACCCTAAAGGAATAGTTAAGTAGCTGTAATAAATTATTCGAAAACAAGTAATTTATATTAATATATATAAAAAATATAACATCTATTTTAAGTTCTATGTTGTAGTTCTATCAAGAAATTACAGTCTGAAACTGATATTTATAGCTATGGAATGCACGTTTCTGTACTTTTTTAGATTATCTTACGTAAAACGCTTTTGAATGTCTTACAAACAATATAAGTTTTTAGTCTATATAAATAAAACTGAATTCTTGAGAATGCCTCAAATTTTTTTTTCAAATGTATACCTATACCTTTATTTTAAATTTTAACAGAGCTGTCCTGTTCCCAAACCAAATATGATAAATGTTCATATTGTTCCGCATACACATGATGATGTTGGCTGGTTAAAAACAGTTGATCAATATTATTATGGAAGTAAAACGGGTATACAAAAGGCTGGCGTTCAATATATTATTGACTCAGTTATAGATGAGCTATTAAGTGATCCAAATAAAAAGTAATTATTGATATAAAAAAATTTAAAATGTCTTAAAATTTAATTTTCGTTATTGTTTTCTATAATTTTTTTTTCAATAGATTTATATATGTTGAATCAGCATTCTTCTTTAAATGGTGGCATGAACAAACAGAAGAACATCGAGAAAAAGTAAAAGAATTAGTTAATCAAGGACGTTTAGAATTTATTGGTGGCGCTTGGAGTATGAACGATGAAGCAACAGCACATTATCAAAGTATTATTGATCAATTTGCATGGGGTTTAAAGTAACTATAATTTTAAATTTTAAATTAATTTTTGAATTAATTTTTTTCTTTTTTGAAATTTTTAGACGTTTAGATGATACATTTGGTAAATGTGGAAGACCACGAATTGCATGGCAAATTGATCCATTTGGTCATTCAAGAGAGCAAGCATCAATATTTGCTCAAATGGGATATGATGGATTATTTTTTGGGCGTTTAGATGAAGCAGATAAATTAAATCGTTTAATAACAAAAAATATGGAAATGGTTTGGAAAGCAAATAAGGATTTAGGTACATATACAAATATAATGACTTATGTGCACAACAACAATGTACAAAATTCGGAAAATATTAAAAACTTTTTTTTTATTATAGGTGAATCATCTGATTTATTTACTGGTGCACTTTATAATCAATATCAGCCGCCTCCAGGTTTTTGTTTTGATATTTTGTGTGCCGATGAGCCAATTATTGATGATGAACATAGTAAAGAATTTAACGTTGATAGAAGGGTATAATTATTTTTATTATTCTTTGCAATTCATTTAAGTCGATATGTAAAACACTCTAAAAGTGTGCCCAACACTTTAAGTGAAATAATACTTTCAACTATTCCCATCTTATTTAAAGCAGTAGTTGAGAGTACAGTAACGTACATTTATTCCGGTAAATGGCTTGATCCAAATATATTTTGTTCTTATGAGTGGCTAAGAACATACGACAATACATAAGCTCGTAGACATACGACAATAAATCATTATAAAAATATGATTTTTATTAAAAAATTTTTAAATAATTTTTCATTATATTCAATATAATTTTAAGGTAAATAGTTATTTCGATTTTGTTCGAAAACAAGCTGAAAATTTTCGTACAAATAATGTGATTTTAACAATGGGCGGCGATTTTACTTATATGAGAGCTGGTTATTATTACAAAAATTTGGATAAATTAATAAAGTAGGTTATGCTTTAAATTATTTAAATATTTGATAAAATGCAGTGAAAATGTTAAAAGGTTAATGAAAAATGAAAAATTTAGAGGAAAAATATTTTCTTTCGGAATCACACAAAAAAGTCATAAAAAAATTAAAAATTTCTTATTGAAAATTTTTTATTTTTATTGATGGCCATTGATTTTCATTGATTATACGAGTATTTTGTTTTGTAGCTCAAACTTTTGCCGTAGATACCAACAGTATGTTAATCGGGATTTGTATCGCAAATATCTCTTCCACTAAAATAAATTTTCAAATAAAATATTAAAAAAAAAATAATAGGAAGGGTAATATTTATTTTACCTGTGATAACTCTTTTAAAAAATTTTATTGAAATCGTTTTTTTAGTTTTAAATATTAAAATATAAAAATTTCATAGGTAAAAGAGTTTAACCAATATATTGAAGTTATGGCAGATAGTTATAAAACGAATAATGTTTTAATTACAATGGGAGAAGATTTTCATTATCAAGATGCCCATATGTGGTATAAAAATCTTGATAAATTAATTAAGTAAGTTTAAATTACAAAAGAATTCTAATATCTATAAAAGAATGATTAGTATTGCATGCTTCTAATAAACTAAAACAATATTTCAAGAATGACTTACCCTAACTATATTTAAATTAGATAATAGAAAGAAATGATATATTTTGCCATTACTAATTAAAATAAAAGTATTACCCTTTTAACATTTTGATCATACTACATATATAAGTATTTGAATTAACAACATAATGTATGTACTCACATAAAAATACTAATAATATTATAATGTTAGTAAAAGTAAATTTGAATTTTATAGTATTTTGTTTTAAACCAAATGAGAATATTAAATTTTACAATCTAAATTTTACAATGTATATAAAAATTACAGATATGGAAATTTAAAACAAGAAAGAAATAATTCAAATATAAATTTATTCTATTCTACACCATCATGTTATTTGAAAGCACTTCATGACAATGGTACAACTTGGCCAACAAAATCTGATGATTTCTTTCCATATGGTTCGGATCCACATTCATATTGGACTGGTTATTTTACATCTAGACCAACATTAAAACGATATGAACGTATTGGAAATCACTTTTTACAAGTTTGTAAACAATTAACAGTATTAAATCCAATTAAACCAAAAAATCAAAGGGAAACTGATATGCATTTATCATTTTTACGTGAAACAATGGGTATTATGCAACATCATGATGCTGTTACAGGTACAGAAAAGCAAAAAGTTGCTGATGATTATGCAAGACGTATAAATATTGGAATGAATGCATGCTCAGTTATTATTAAAGAATTTTTAAGAAATTTATTACAACCAGCAGATGAAAGTTATGGAGGTCTTCATAATTTATTAAATAATGATAGTGCAATTGATAATGAAAATGTTACAAATAATAAAAATTTTAATTCAATATCTAAAAAAGATGATGATGATGATGATGATGATACTAAAAAAGAAGATCCAATACCTGAGGATATTAAATTTGAATTTGAAAACTGTTTACTTTTAAATATTAGTCAATGTGATATAAGTGAAAATAGGGAGAGATTTATTATAACAATTTATAATCCATTGGCTCATGCAAATGATGAATATATTAGAGTACCCGTACCAACTCAATTCTATTCGGTTCAAGATTATAGAAGTAAAGCTTAAAACAATAATTTTTATTCTTTAAAAATCACAATTTATGTTTTGTTTTTTTTTATAGATATAAATATTCCTTCACAAATAGTTGATATTCCGGAAACTATTCGAGCATTAAGATATCGTAAAAGTAATGTTCAATTTGAATTGGTATTCTTAGCTGAACAAGTTCCTCCAATGGGTTATAAATCATATTATATAACAAGGACTGCTCAGGGGCGACCTCCTACACAAATAGAACCTATAGCAGGAAGTTTTAATATAAAAAATAAGGTAAATCATTTATTTTTGAATATGTATTTATCATTTAATCTTTCATTTTTAGTATTTAAACTTAGAATTTGGTAATAATGGCCTTTTATCACGTGTTATTGGAAATGGTGTTAATATTTCATTAGAACAAGATTTTCTTTATTATAAAGGATTTATAGGAGATAATAGACATCCAACTAATCGATCATCCGGTGCATATATATTCCGACCAAATGGAACAGAAGCAATTAAAATAACAAACAAAGTTGAAACAAATCTTATTCAAGGTCATTTAGTACAAGAAGTTCATCAAAAATTTAATAAATATGTAAGTCAGGTGATACGATTATATGCTGAAGAAAATAATATTGAATTTGAATGGTTAGTTGGACCAATACCAATTGAGGATGGTATTGGAAAAGAAATAATAACAAGATTTAATAGTACCGATATTAAATCAAATGGAATTTTTTATACTGATTCAAGTGGACGTCAAATGATAAAAAGAGTACGTGATCATCGTGAAACATGGAATTATACAGTAACAGAACCTATTGCCGGGAATTATTATCCGATATTAACAAATATAGCTTTAGAAGATAAAAAAACAAGAATGGCTGTTTTAGTTGATAGAGCACAAGGTGGTGGAAGTATATATGATGGCACATTAGAAATCATGGTTAGGATTTTTTTTTTGCAGCCTGCAAAATTTTAAATTCTTTTTCAAATTTTTGTATTTCTAGGTTCACAGAAGATTATTGAAAGATGATGCATTTGGTGTTGGAGAACCTTTAAATGAAACTGCTTTTGGTGATGGATTAATTTCTAGAGGAAAACATTATTTACTTGTAGGACGATCAGATTTGAATCGTGCACCAACAGCAAAAGCTGAAGAAAGATTTTTACAAATAAGAAAGCATTTACCATTTTGGACGTTCTTTGATGATGCCGAAAATATAAGTTATGATCAATTTAGAA
This sequence comes from Condylostylus longicornis, assembly GCF_029603195.1. NCBI lineage: Eukaryota > Metazoa > Arthropoda > Insecta > Diptera > Dolichopodidae > Condylostylus > Condylostylus longicornis. The sequence continues at coordinate 1,245,008 of NW_026578006.1, forward strand.
ATAATTATTATTTATTGGTAAGTTTTTCTTGATATGAAACTATTATTAATATTAATAATTTAATGTTAAAATCTTTTTATTTATTTACTTTGCATAATACAGTATTCTGGAATTACATTGTCATTACCAAAGAATGTACATCTTTTAACATTTGAGCCATGGCATGAAAATGAAATTTTAGTACGTTTTGAGCATATTATGGAATCGGACGATGATCCTATATATTCGAAACCCGTTACATTCAATATAAAAGATGTATTTCGATATTTGAATGTTAAGGATATTAAAGAAATGACATTAGATGGAAATATGTTAGTAAGTCAGAAAAGTCGTTTGAAATTTAAAGAAGATCAACCGAAAAAATCTTCAAAACAAAATATAGAAGGTATATTAAAATTTTAATATTCTCAAATTTTAATGTTCTCTTTTAATATTTTAATATTTTCTAAATATTTCATATTTAGATTTAATAAAAGTGATATTGAAATCAAAACGGGAGACTGAAAAAGGAAAACCTCTTAGAAATATTGTAGATGTAGAAAATCCAAGCAAAAATACAAATGTTTTACAGAAGGAGAATGAAGATCCTTTCCAAATTACAATAAAACCCCAAGAAATTCTAACTTTTATATTGACAAGAGAACAGACTGTTTAGAATTTGTAAATCCAAATAAGTTTTAATAAAATTTTATTTTTTTTTTTATTATAGTTTTGCAGAAAGGAATGTTTTAAAATAAAACTAAACGAAAAAAATATAAAAAAATATAATTTATTGAAAATTTATTATTAAAGTTTATCGGCAATACATCAAACATTTGAACACATTTATACGTAAAAGAATTTTGAGTATTTGTCCTATGATATGACCGCAGTGTAAAATCTCCTCTATTCCTTAAGAAATAATACCTTGCTACTTAGTCAATGTGGTTCTTCATATATTTCAATATTTTCAAAAGTCCATCATAAATATTATTAAAAGCGTATTATACTCAATTATATTTCTAACAGTTGTCCAATTTAAATGATCTATCATCGTACTAATATACGTCCTGTTATCACATCTGATCACAATTCTCATTGCGTTATTTTGTAAAATTATGCATTCTGTCAAGTTTAATGTTGTTGCTTAGTAATATTATTGACGCGTAATAATCAAAGTGTGGTAATACTCGTATAATTATATTATATATATATATATAAATATTGCACATTCCCTGATTAACTTTTGCTTTATTCTAGTAAAAAACGGTATCTTCTTTGAAATGTTCTTAGCAATTTTTATTCAACTCGTTCAATTTCTTTATTATTATTTCTACTTTTAATTTTATGTAATTCTGGATGTTATACTTATATACATATGTACATTTAGTTTTTTTAACGTTAAATTTTAATTTTTACATATTTTTACATACTCAATCATTTGCTTCACATTATTGCAAATCGTCTTCTATTTTATATACTCATGTGTGTTTAAGAGACGTATTACAACAGGTTCCTTTCAAAACCTAGCATGTGTACGCATTTGCGATATAAAACTAAAAAAATGCGATTTTGTATTGATTGACAACTGCTAAAACTTATCGTTTGCTCTGTAGTAAGTACTAAAAAGTTTTTGCAGATTTTTCGTTAAAAAATGCAATAAATTGACAATATTGTCATTGTTCTATTTATCTAACATATGAAAATTAAAAAAAAAACAATTTTCAGTAAAAATTTCTTAAAAATTATAAATTTGAATAACATGTTAAAAGAAATAGAGATATAAAAGTTTAAATAATTTTATGGAAAAGTTCGTCATTCTCCATCTTGTTTGATAAGCTTTCGCAGTCAGAGAAAAAGGTTGCGTGAAATTTCTAAAATGGCTTACTTGTACTTGCAGTTTTCAACAAAGCTGGTATTTTAATTCTAACTTATAGAAATACAAACGTCAATTGCATTGTTTGCGTAAGTTAATTTAGGTTTAGCAGATTATTAATTATCATATTCGAATCATTATGTACATTTGAATGAACTATGAATTAAAAAGCATTATTTTCAATATTTTTTATTTTTAATATATTTCGAATATACATATATTTTTTACATATTTTGTAAAAAAATATTTTTTTTTTTTAAATTTATGCAGAATATAATAGCAAAACTTACAGTTATTATTTACTTATTTTCATAACATATTTTATTTATTAAAGTTTATATTAATAATAAAGTATAAACAAACCTTTTCCAAACAATATAATAAAAATAAATTAATATATAATAATATAAAATATATGTGTAAATATGTATGTATATTTAAATGAAAATTTCATTATTTAGAATAAAAATAGCCCATAAGTTTTTTTTTTCTTTACACAATTTTCTAAATGGAAGTGCTTTTCAGTTGCTTTTTTTTCAAATAATTTTAGATATTTTAGAATCTACGATATTTAATAACTTTACGGCTTTAAATATTGATTGATAATTTGTTTTTTTTTCATAGATATGTACTTAAGATGTATTTATTTCAAATACAAACCATTTCAAATATACCCTTGTTCAAAATTTGTTTAATTTTTTAACTAAAACTTTAAGCTCTATTGGGAATAAGAAGAAAATTAAAGCTAAAAAGTTAATAAAAATCTATAAAATTAAATGATATTAGTAGATTTTTAATTTTTTTTATTTATAAATAAAAAGTTAAAGTGATTATAAAAGTAAATTTGAGTACTTAAAAAAATCGAACTTAGTATTCATTTAATATGACACTTTTAATTAAATCACTTCATAATAAGTTTGCGTATGTATTCAAGAATTTAAAAAAAAACACTAGAAGATGTAACAAGTGGGTAATGGCATGTCATTGTATACAAATTTTTTTTCAATTACAAATTAAGTGACAAGTGGATAGTAGATGTCACAAAATGAAACTTCAAATTTGACAGAAAAGAAAGTAATTTTGATAGAGAGTACTATTTTGTTTAGTTATTTAGATGTGTACAATCTCTGCGAACTCAGGTCTTATAATATGCACTAGCTTTGTAAATAAAAGCTCATGTTTCCAATAAATGTCAAAACACAAAAGACAGTCAAAACAAAAATTAACAAACAACAGCAGGAAAGTATAGTATTAGTTTTTTGCTGCAAATTTTCCAGAAAAGTTTTTGCAGAATTACAAACTAGAGCAGATTGTTTTGTGCAGTAAAGTATAGAATCGGGCTGCAGCTGTTATTCTAAGATAGACCTACAAACATGAATCTAATCTTATTACTCTTTTGTTTTGTGTTTTTGGTTTAAAGTTCGACTCAAAAATATTCCAAATTTACAAATTAAAAACCATACGTTTATGTACTAGAAAAAAATAATATGTAGGTATATATATAGTTTATATAAGTATACTTATGTATAAGTATACGCTTATATGTATATATAAATTACATGCACATTTCTAATTCAAAAAAGTCTTGAATTTTTTTATTAAAATTAACAATTTATTTATATGGTTACATTTTCACTTGTATATGCATATCTTGATATGTAATTTCATTCACCATACACATATGTACAATCGTATATTACGTACATAATATGCAGGAAAACAGAAATACCAAAAAAAATAGCAAAAAAAAAGTATGATAAAATATTTTCCATTACAATTTTTATTATTTTTATTTGTTGTTTTTCTTCTATATTCATTATTTTTTATGATTCTTCCTTTTAAAAATCTGAATCCCAACCGGATGTTTCGTCTGGTGGTATATCTGTATCAGCAGGAAATTTATCAAAATAGGATGTATCTAAAGGATTTGTTACTGGCCGTAAAAATGGTGGTATTAATGTTAAATTTGCTAGACTATCCCAATCGAATCCTTGAAACCATCTAAAAATAAAATAATATTTGTATACATAAGTAGTGTATAAAAAAAAGAGACTTAAATAAAGTTCAATCAAAGTTACAATTCTATATTATGTATGAATAGACCATAATATTTCGTATGTCATAGGAAAATCAGAAACCAAAAAAACAAATTTTATATTGAATTAGAAATCGCTGGATGAGTACTTAAGAATTCAATATTAATTATAATATATGTGTATTTGGAATGGTGTACAGCATATTCAAATACTTACCCTGCAAAGTACTAAAAGGTCAGCTAAACTGATTAGTTTCTTGATTTATTGAATGAATACAATGAAATTATTAATTGTGTAGCATAGCTATATTTCTATAATAATAATAATAAATGTTTTCCAAAAAATAACGTTATTTGTTTTTTTATCGGGCGTATTGCATACAACTGGGCGAAAATACAAATGGAGCATTTTAATATCCCCAATCAGGTTTTCTCTTCTTAATTGAAATCTTTACAATTAATTAGGTGACGGTGTCCGTGTTTCTGACATAAGAATTGCAGTGTAATATTACACAAATTGATTCCGATGCTATCATTTATAGATGCCTTTACATATGACAAGCTTATACGAGTAGATTTGTTTAAATTTTCACCAGTTTTGAGCCGTAAAAATTCTGAAGGACTTTTATTAAAGATTTATTATCTCGATTACTGAATATTGGATTTATTTATTAAATTTTAATTTAAGCTAACAATTTATTTATATATTATATGCATACACTTGTGAATATATTTTGACAATTGATTTGTTGAAAGAATTTTTAGTGGTAATTGTTTTTTCTACGCCAGTAAAGGTATTGCCTAATTTTTCTACTTTTTTTATCTTATATAGAGGTATTTATATATTGAGTTATCTAATTGAGCTACCCCCAAAAATTCAGTCCAGTTTTAAATTTTATTTAAACATTTTAAATAGATTTTTTTATGTGCATATACAAATCACTTAAATTTGGGTCAAGTGGAAAGAAAATTTGATTTTTATTTACAAAAACTCGGAAAACTTTTTCTATTTTTTTATTTCAGAATTTCAATTTTAATTTTCATTCTTATTCTTATTATTTTCTATTCTAGTTTGCTGTTACCGTTTTATTGCTATGTTGTTGTTAAATTACACTTGAAAAGCAGTAGTAGTAGTAGTATTTTCATTGTATTTGTATATGTAGTCATTTGTATAGGTGTATGTATAGTATATAGTTGGAAAAATCTTCACGGAATTTAGATTAAATTTTTGAAATCATTACTCTTTTGATTTTTGTTATTTTTCTTTTATTTTATATTTTTTTTTCGCTTTACCATAAATGAGTGGAAAATAACTTCAGAAAATTAAAGGTAAATAAATTAAATTTAGTTAAATTTTATTTTTAATTTTGCCTACTTGAAAATAAAAAAATTTAGCGAATTGAAAATATTTGCATACATACGAGTACATAAAATTTTGATTAAAGTTTTTATGAATAAAATATTGAAGTGACTATAGAATAAGTATACCAATAAAATATTTTATTCATAGGCAGTTTTAAATTTTATATAATTTTATAAATTTTAAAATGGACTGCAGTTAACAATTTTATACTGTAGGTCTGATATATGGTATCTAAATTGGTTAATATTACATTTAAGTTCATGTTTAACAAGTTAAGTTTAACACGGGAGTTAATGATTTTGTATTACATCTAAACAGAATTTGTCCTGTTTAAATACTGTTCAGCTGGCAATTTGCTATTGTAAACCGGAGAGCATCTGGTATCCAGAATTTACATATTAACGACTAAACTCTTCTTAACCACTCAGCCCTCATGATGATTATATTTGCACATGATTTAAAAATATTTTTCTGAGTTTATATAAAAGAAGATAAGCATAAGGAAAAATATTGCAATTTAATTTTTCAAATATTTTGCATATTATGCTTCTTTTATCCATAAGGAATTCTTGTACAAAAATGTTACCGGCAAAATGTTTAATTTTTGATATTAAATACAAGAAAAAATAAATAAGATGAAATGGAAAGAAAAATATAGCTTTGATGAATGAAATAAAAATGAATGCTAATTTTGTATTACAACAATAGCCTAAAAATTTTGGTTCCGAGGCTAAAAAAATCCCGTCTCAATTAATTGGTAATTTAAATATTTCAATCGAACTCTAGTCCCTTTCTGACAAATGTACAAAAAAAAAATTATATATTAAAATTTTGGGCTCAACACCGACCCCTAATAATTTAAAAACCATAAACCTTCGATTGTGGCTTATCAGTTTACGAATGGCGAGAATGTAGAAAAAATGTTTTTTTTTTGTGAATATTATAGAAGATTGCCAATTGACACAAATAATATTTCAATATGCATATGGCACGTAAAATTTGAAATTTTTATGTTTGTAATATTTACATATATACATACAAACGTATATTTATAACTTACTTATGTTTTTTAATATCCTCAATTCCGCCTTTTGAATAACCAAGACGTTCAGCTGGTACATCACGGCATAATTTTTTTATTAATGTTACTGCAGATTTTGGCATATGTTTTGGAAAATCTATCATATCAATTCCTTTAAGGATAATATTATATGTTTTCATGGGATCATTGGCCGTAAATGGTGGTCTAAAATTGAAAAAAAAAAAATATTAAAATTATTTTAAAATTAAATATTATTAAAGAAAGTGTGGTTAAGAAAAAATTTTTAAGTAATTGTATTCGTTATTATGTAAAACTGTTATATTAAATATTTATTTCTTTAACTATATTCAATTTTGGTTCAATATAGATATTACTTTAAAAATTATTTCAATATTGGCTTAAATCTGTATTTAATGCAAAAAAAAATTTCAAAAAATATTTACTGTTATACAATTTTGCCTCTTATGATAAAGTGCCAATTTTTATACAGAAATATCAAATTATTGTTTGAATTTTAAGTCTTTTCTATAGATTTCAGTTAAATATTCACGATTTTGGCTTAAAAAAATTCTTTGCAAAATAACATCCAAAATATTAATTTAAAAAATATTTATTATTATGAAATTTTCATGTTTACACAAATTTCTTATTAGCTTAGATTTTTTAAATATTGGCAATTGAATTGTTCAGCAAAATTGAAAAAAAAAATTTTTATTTTAATGTATACAAAGAGGAATATTAAAATGAATTCATCTACACTAGTCAAACAAATATGGATGGGACTTTTTATATTTGTATACGTAAGTTTTAATAAATGCAGAACTTAATATAGATCGTTGCATTTAAATGCCTAATTTTGATTAATTTAAAAAAAAATGAGCAGATTAACTTACGTTCCATTTAATAGTTCATGAATTAATATACCAAGAGCCCAATAATCAACAGCTCGATCATGTCCTTTGTTTAATATAATTTCAGGTGCAACATATTCTGGTGTACCACAAAATGTCCACGTTTTTTGACTATTTCCAATATATTTTGCAAATCCAAAATCAACCTTAATTAAATTAAAAAAAAAATTAATATTAAAGTTGGTTAGTAAATAAGTGATAAGTAATTTGTATTATAAGTTCTTTTAATATAATAAAAAGGTTTTAAGAAGATCAAGTTAAATTGAATTTTTATTCGAAACCGTTCCTGTAAAAGCATTACATATTCTGCAAATAACCGGCGAAACTGTGTATAGTAAGTTGTTGCAGTGAATCAAACTTAATTAAACTTTTGTTATTTGTAATAAAAAATACATAATTCAAATTTTTTTTAATAATTAATTTTTTTAAAATTTAAACAAATTAGAAATTGGGTCGCAACTATTAAAATTCATAAAAAGTAATAGTTACCCTTTACATTTTAGTAAAAAATAAACGAAATTCACAAAAATATATACAAATATTATGTATATGTATGTTAATAAATCAAAAATAATAATAATAATAATAGTTTTCATACCAACTTAACATATCCTTGTTCACTTAACATTAAATTTTCTGGTTTTAAATCTCTATAAATAATATTTCTTGAATGTAAATATTCAAATGCTTGTAATACACAACCAGTTATAAATTGTGTTTGTTCTTCATTAAAATTACCACGATCTCTAAGCATTGTCCATACTTCACCACCCATACAGGCTTCCAATAACATATATAAATATTTTTCATCACGAAATGTTCTATATAAACGGCATATAAATGGTGATTTACATGTCAACATAATTGTTCTTTCACTAAATACATGTTCTTCTTGTCTCGTATCAATTATATGTTTCTTTTTTAAACATTTAAGGGCATATGTTGCTATACGATTTTCATGGTAGCATTTTATTAATTCAACACGACCAAAACCACCAATTCCTAATGTTGCAACAATTTCCAAGTCAGTTAATTTTAGTTCGGGAAATTCTAAATTTTGTTTTTTTTTTGTTTTTTATTAAAAGAAAGAAAATAAAAAATATAAAAAAAATATGAAAGAGAACAAAATATTTTTAATTTTTTTTTTTGTATTTTTTCGCATCAATTGCATACATGTACACATCAATTTTTGTGTATGTACATATATTACATAACTAATATGATGATAATAATGAATGCGATAATGATAATGATAATGATAATATTATTGTTTGCAATAAATGAGTATAACATTTTTCATTTTCTTTATTATTATTATAAGTTTTACATGTGTTGTATAAAATATTTTGCATATTTTTAAATGAATTTTTAAATTTAGAATAATAAGTGATAACGTGAAATGAAATTTAACTAAAATTTAACTTCTTTTATGATAATAAATGTTATACAATATTTTTATACAATTTAAGCATATTGCATATTTAATGGATTATAAAAAATCAAAAAAAAATAATAGTTAGATACAGAAAACTAAAAAATTGCAAAAATATTAAACAATTGCTACATTTGATTTTAAGATATAAAGTTTTTAATCTAAATATTTAATCTTTCATACAAAAAAAAAAAAAGAACATTTAATTGTATAATATTTAATAAAGTCAATTAAAAAAGTACTACTTTAGAAATAATATTAGATGTAATAATATATTTTTTAAGATATATTATTATAATATTCAGAATGAGGATATTATAATAATTAAATTATATTTGAGATTTTTGATTAAATACTATTTTGTATAACAGTTTTCATTTGTATAATAGTTTTGTAAACATTTTGTATAACAGTTTAAAATATTAATGCAAAAAGAATGAATATGCAAAAAAAAAAAAAAATCTATAAAACACTCTCCACTCCAACTTTCTCTCTAAAACATTAAAACGTTAACATCAAACATGCTATATGAGAGGTGACGTAATTTGAAGGATTTACATAAAGAAGGTGCTAAGTGACGTTTATTTAAAAATTTTATGTTTTTATCATTTCGAATAAAATAAAACAAAGAAGAATTAAATTTCATTTTTTATGATTTTCACAATTATCACTTAACACCATTTTCATTAAAAACCCCTCATATGTTAATTATATTTTGATTATATTCTCGTTTTTATTATAAAAATTTTTTTTTATATACCTTGTACAATATTGGTACCAAATACTTTAATTTCTTTTTCATCAGAAAATTTCATAGCTAATATACGATTTTCATCACCATAATTTTTTTCTTTTAATTCACATAAATCACCAATTAAATGATTAAATGAATCACGATCAAGTGTTAAACATTCAACGCCAGGTGTCATTGCAATTATATTAGCTGTTCTTTTATCGACATTTATTAATGCTTGTTCACCAAAATAATCACCACGTTGTAAAGTTCGAATTTCCTTTTCCTCTTGTAAATTTCCTAGTTTTTGTGTTACTTTAACAGTACCTTGACTTATTAAAAAGAATGTATCCCCGCTGGCACCTTGACGTATTATATAGGTACCGGCAGGATAAAATTCCTATTGAAATTTTTTCCATGTTTTTTTTTTGTTAAACATTTTTTTTTATTGAATTTTGTTTTGTTGTTTGTATGTGTATGTGCATATATAAGGATAAAATCGGATCATTGTTAGTAAAATTGTTGATAAAAAAAAAAAATAATTTTATGTTGTTGATGTTGACGACGCGACGTTTCGGTTTTTTGTTTTGTAACAAGTTTTTTTTAGATTGAAAATAATGAAAGAAAAAAAAAGAGTAATGAAAGTTTAGAAAATAATAATAAAAATAACAAGATAAAATATTTTATAGTTATTTTTTATAAAAAATACTTAAGTAATAAAACAGTTATGTAGTAAATAAATTGGTTTTTTTTCCCCTATACAATATTTTAGAAAAAAAAAATCATTTATTTATAGCTTGCAAACTATTAAATAAAAATATTTAGCCTATTAAATTCTCTTTTTACTTTGTGACGTTTATGTAAAGAGAAAAATAAGAAATTTTGCCTAAATATATGCAATAAAATTTATTTCATTTTAATTTGACAATATTTTGTTTACTTTTTTAAAATGTTTTTTTATTTTGTTTGGGATTTACTAAATACACTTGAAATATTTTTTCCAAAATATTGAACATGAATTTAGTAAGTATATTTAAATTTCTTAATTATTCATATGACTTTGACCTACTTTAAATTATTAAGCATCCATTTAGCAGCTTCCAAAATACTAAGGCTATAAGCGAATAACTTTATTTGCACAAATTTTTACTGATTGCATATTGAATCAGTGTATAATATCACCTTGAACGTGAAAAAATCATTAATTTAAATTTCAAGGACAAAAATAACAATATAAAAAGTTTATTATTTAGGAACTGATAATTCTTAAAATATTATTATTGGAAAAGTTTTAATTCAAAAACAAACTTTTAATATCAAAACCAAAACCATATTAATGAAATTAACTTTTTTGAATATAGAGATTTGGTAATAAAAATTATGAATATTTTTTTTTCATAAAAACAAATATAAATTTGATGAATAAATAAAATAATTCGTAATTAATTAAATGACCGGTATATTATAGGAAAATATTTTAGTAATTTTATTTTAATTATATTAAATTTTCTATACTTACAACTTCTAATACATCAGCAATTTTAGCCAAAACATCACTAGATAAATTTTTTAACAATGGTACTGATTTTAAAAATCTTATATTCTCTTCAATTCTTTGCATACCAGTTCTCATCATAATTTGTTGAAATATTCTTCTATCTAATACCCATACACGTGCATCATCTGATATAACCCTTATTGATGCTGTTCTTGTACAATTATATAAAATTGCTAATTCACCAAATGCTTTACCCGGACCCATTGTACCCAATACAATATCATTTTTAATAACTTCAAAATGTCCTTCAGCTGATACATATAAATGAGAACCGATGTCACCTTCTCTAATAACAAATTCACCATTTGCAACATCTAAATTATACATTGATTCAACAAGTTCACGAACTTGAGTTGAATCAATATTTTTAAGAAAATCATTGTCCATAATGGCATCTTTAATAAGTTGTTTTGATCTAAAAAAAAACAGAAACACAATTTAAATTTTTAGATGTAATTTTTTAATTTTTTAAATATATTTTTATTTTCGGTTTTCAGTTACCTAAAATCCTTTTCATATTTTGGTATTGGAATATTTTGTGATCGATTATTTGTTGCATCACAACTTTCACCTGATACACCTTGTTTTTTAACAACTACTACCGGTGCTGTTGTCGGTTGATAACTAGAACGCTTTGATATACATAATGAACAAGTATTTTCTAAATTATTTTTATCTTTAAGCAAGGTATCTTGATCATGACTCTTTGCTTTGATTAATTTTTTATCATAATTACTTTTAATTATAGATGGAGCTCCAACTAATCCAACATAATTGTATTCACCATTGATTAATTTACTATTATCTGTTGAATCATAATCAGTAATAATTGAATTTTCTTGTTTTCCATGTTGAAGTTGATGATGTTGGTGATGATGATGTGAATGATGATGATGATGATTTGAAGAATTTTGTATTGTCGAAGACGATGATGATGTTCCGGCTGCAACTACTGTATTTTGTTGTCTATAATTATTTTGATGCTTTTGTTGGAAAATATTTTTCTCATTTAAAAGTATTTGATTTACATTTGTTTGTTGTAAAACGCTCTAATATTTTGTTTTTGTTTTTTTGTAGGAGGAAATCAAAGTGCATCAAAAGGTTTGTGTTAAAATATTAGCAAACCAAAAAATGAAAAAAATAAAGAAAAACAAAATATAAATTTGCAATTAAATTAAAAATAATAAATAAAATATTATTGAAATTATAAAATTAAAATAATGAATGGGGTGAATAGGATACTTCTGAATTAAGTTATATTTAGATGACGCGGCTTTTCGAAGAGTACATTTTAGACTACTCAGGCACTCGCACTATGTGATACTGCAAAATTTCTTCTTTTCACTCTCTCATTAAAATTAACATGCATTTATTCAAAAATTACACGCTTTGCCCCCACATATTCAATCTGGCTTCGTCTAGAACCGGACAATCGCAGAAATAGTGAAAAAGAGACATTTACATATTCATTCTCTAAAAGAGAGAAGCTAAGAAAATCTCCAATTTGATTTCAACAACGCCGTACCCGAGCATGGAAGAAGTCACATCACCCTTTTGATATTCTCTTCGTAACTTCATTCCTCTTCGCAATTTCTAGACAGATCGTTTTCGGGATGATCTTTGAAATTCTGTCATGTTAGCTAATAAGACTATATCTCATTAATCGCATTGGAGAGACCCTATTAAAGTATTAATAAACTGTTCTATTGAAGAGACCCTATTAGGATATTAATAAATTGTCCCATTGAAGAGACACTATTAGGTTATTAATAAATTGTTCCATTGGAGAGACCCTATTAGCGTATTTATAAGTTCTCTCTTTGCCGATTAAGTTTTGGTCGCAATTTCCTTGCGCGTTACTTGTTTTTTCATTTGTGCATTTAAGATAAGTTTGCCGTCAACTAAATTTTTATCTAAAAAATAACAAGATCTTCCAAACTTTCTAAAATTGAGCAAATTCCTCGATATTGTTAAAAATATGTATAAAAATATTGGAAAATATTATTCCTACATAATAAGGTATGTAAATTTAAAATTTGAAATTTATTTTTATCGAAAAATTAAATTAAGTATTCTAAACATAGATAAATACGTTTGGCGCACACAATTTCAAGTTTATGCTAATTAATGATCTAATTTCAGATAAATTTTATAATAAATTCATAATCTATTTGTAAACAATTGAATATTTTCTATTGCAATGAATATCACGTTTTTGCGTATATTTCAATTATATGAAAATATTGTTGTTTCCTTGTTTATATACTTAAATATTCTAATTATACATAAATAATAGTAATTTCTAATATCTTTTAAGTATAACCAATAAAATATAAATAAGAGATTTTTTTCAAGTATAATTAAAAGTTTTATAATTACCATAATTAGTTTTCGATTTGTTTTATTGCTCGCAAAATATTAATTATGAAATGAAATGAAATTCGATAAATTTCTTATACAATGTTTATTCAATATATAATTTTATTTCATTTAAAAATCATTCTTCTTTAAGTTCTGTAATTAAATGAAAAGTATTCGGGAATATTTTAAAAAAAAATAAAGTAATTAAAGTCATAGTTGTATGAAAATAGAAATTTCAAAAATAGCAATATTCCATAATTATTGAGATTTTTTTTTTATTTTATGCGAAATTTCGTTCTAATTTTATTAAAATGTTTTTCGTAAATGTCTATTTATATTTTCTTTTTTTAATTATTTAATTATTTTTATAATTAAGTTGTAATTAAGTTCGATTGAACTAGAAATTGTTCAAGAATAATACAAAAAATTACCGAATATACGGTCTCCGACCGGTCTTTTTACGAAACAACTGTAATTAATTCTATACGTTCAATTTTGGACTATTTCGCCCTACATACTCTTAGCTGTAGATGACGAATAATGCGGATAATACTACTCTTAACGATGCTATTCACCAGCATAAATAATTATTGTCTTTATGAATGTGAGTGGTATCCCTACAAGGAGGAGTTTTTCTTATTTTCTCATTTCAATAACGTACACTCCTTCAGAAGGATTTAGTAGAGCTTGTTACACGGCTTTATAAAGTCAGTTTTATTTTTCAATATGTAGGTAATTATATAACTTACATAATTCTGGATATCAGATTTGAGCAACCTTGAACATTTGTAATGGTGTGAGTGAAAATTTTGAATGGTTTATATCACATTTATCAACTCTTTTACATATTTTGTACATACAAATACGGTATTTATTTTTATGTTAATTTTAATACTGACGTTAGATATTAACTGTTATTAAATATTAATTTTTAATATTGAAGTTATATAAATAAAGCATTGAACATATCAAATTTTTCGAAGTTTATCATCGGAGTTATAAGGAAGCAAATGAAAGTGAAATAGTATTGGAGACAAAATTACCTGTGCTAATTTTTCGAAATAATTTAACATTAAATTTTGATTTCGACAAGTAGATTTAGTTCAATAATTTTATGCATCACCGCTCACACAACGATTTAAAAATAGCTTTATCATAAAATAGGTTAAAGTGTATAATGGAACTTATTCTGAGTATTGAATCACTAAGTAATAGTGATAATTATCGTAAAAAGTTCGATATTATTAGTGTAAGTATAAACTATTTCATACAAATGATTCGTGCCTATAATAAAATGATTTGGTACTCAGAATGAGCCCCAATGTATACATACATGTAAGGATGCGCACATTTCGCTAGCTTTACTTTAAAATCCTAATTTTCTGCTTTGAGTGTGCTGGGTTTTTGTCTCGGCAAAAATAAAAGTGAAATAAAAATGCAATTTTCGCTAAAATAAAAGTCACTTTAGTTACAAATCGAATAAATAAAACGAATCCAAATAATTTTTGTTAAAAATGATCACATATTTTAAAATATTTTATTGCTATTGAATTTTCAAACGGAAAAATTTATTTATGCAAATATTTACATTTTATGACCTAATTACGCTATTATAACTCTATTAGAATTAGTATATTATGAATGTATATACATATGTATATATATTTTTTTAAATTTATTTATTTATTTTTTTTTCAGAAAGAGTTTTTCAAAAAATCCCTCTAAAATATTCAAGATGTCATTGTATTTCGCATATATGTAAATGTAAATCATCAAATAAAACAAAATTCTTGAAATGTCAATCTTAAATTATTGAAATTTATTTTTATAAAAAAAAAAAATCAGAAATTGGAATATTTTACGAACTCTGTAAATTTTATATTATTTTCATTTCATATAGTTTATTTTCTGTTCTGGAGAACCATTTATAAACTAAATATGTAGATATAAAGTGTTTTATGTCCATTTTTATTTGTAAATAATTTACATACTGTGTGTTCTTCTTTACTGACCCCAAAAAAAAATTCTGTTTTAAACTTTATATAGAATTTTTTTTTTAATGCAATTCATTCATAGAATTTATATTATTTTTGGTTTCTTTTTATACTTTAGCATTTTAACTTAAATACAATCTGCATAAATATGAAATAATCTTTGCATAGTAAAATTCTGTTCGTATAAATTTACACTAGGTCCTCGACATACGACATTTTGGTACCAAAAACTTAAGTCGTAAGTCGAATTGTCGCAAAAGCAAGCAAAATAATATAATGAAAACAAAAATTTTTAGTTAATTTAGGAACATATTTCTTAAAAATTGCTTCACATATTAAATGACTTCTTCAATATTAATTTTTATTTAAAGTAGCCTTAACTAGAATAGTTATTTCAAATAGATTTATGTTCTAAGTCAATAAAAAGTAAAAATACTGCAAAATTTTTTAATGTCGTATCACGAATTTTATGTCGCAAGTCGGAAAAAAAAATGACTGAATAAAATTAAATCGAGTTGTAGCTCGAAATGTCGTATTAGAACAAGTCGTATCTCTAGGAACCAGTGTATATGGAAAAGATATTAAAAATTTTATGTGACCTGTGGAAGAGATGAAAATCCATAATAATAATAATAAATGTATATAAGAGTATGTTAAATGCAATGTTTCTTAACAAGATTATAATAAAATTATAATAATTTTTTTTTATTCAATTTGCATTTTGGTTTTTATTTGATTTATTTAGTTCTACAATTTACTCTTATAATGTATATACTTATTAATATATATATATATGTACATACATATACATATATGTATTAAGAATCTAATTAATTTTAACAAAAGATGAAAAGATTCTATAGTGAAATAAAATATTCTTTTAATATAAATATACTTATGAACATATACATATATATGGACATAATAAGTATATATATTTTCTTATACATAATATGTGGGTGAGTGTCATGATATGTTATCAAATCGTATACATATAAAGACTGAAAATGTACTTTAAAAAATTTGAAAATTTCTATTTAAGTACAGTTAATATTTATATACACATTGTTTATTGAGGTGCGAGTATATAGATAGTGAATTGAGAAATTTTATATGGATGTGTAATTTTACAGTTATTTTAATTCACTTGTTTACTTTAGTTATTTAACCTCTGCAGTACAACTTCTGGAGGATTGTGATGCTCACGAGCGTAGAAGAAGTGAAATAAAGGATGAAAGCAGCGGAGTTGAGTTCTTTTGTTTTTAATGTTAAACTAATTAAAATTGAAATCTAATATAAAAAACTAGTTCGAAAGCAGTTCACATTTCGCTATTATAACCTATACTAATAATAGTATATAGTGGGAGTATAAGTATAATTAGTGTATAGAATTACAGTAATTAGTAAACAGCAATTTGTATAACAGTAAATTTTGTTTAAATGTAGTATGAAACTATTTTGCAGAAATAGTTTTAAGATCTTTCTTAATTCGTTTTCCTTTACCAACAAAATAAGATATAAGAATCAAGCAATCACATTAAATATCCGTTTAAGTACTTTACAATTTTTTATCAGATGGTTATTCTGAGAGAGATTGCTATATATTATGTATAATATAGTCATTAAAAACTAAAATCATGTAGATATTTCATTTTATATATTTCAATATTTGATTTCTATAATTTTAATTTTAAAATGAAAGAAGAAAAAAATTTTATATACTACAAAAAACTTCATATCGTTCATGTAGCATTCATTGTAGTCATGTAGTTTTGAAATTTATATATTATATATATGTACATATATATGCATATAATATGTAGAATTAAAAAAAATTAAATAAATATTATTTTTATGGTAGATATAGAGAGAGAATAATAATAATGTTAGCGATAATAACGATGTTAATATTTGTTTAATAGTGACCTCAGCTTTGCCGAGATTTTGTTTTCTCATTTGCCTTTTTTTTTTTGAAATTATTTAAATATTTTTCAGTAAAATGATTTAAAATTATTTAAATCAAAATTATATACTATTCGAGTTTATTAAAATTGGTAAAATTGGATTCAATTATGGTACTATTCTATGTTTTTCATAATCAAATATTAAATGTCATATAAAACTAGAATTTGATGAGCCTCAAAAATTTGCTTGTACCGCAAAATAGAAGATAATTTTTAATGGAATTTTCCTTATATGCTAGTTTATGACATAAAAATTAAACGAAATAAAACTATTTGAAATAAAATTTTGTAGAGAGAAGGATATAAAAAATACGGATAATCTGAAAACTAGGCGATTATTTAAAATTATTTTTTCGTTTGGTATTGTACTCTACCTAGATATGAGTCGTTCAAAATCCAATATATGAAAAGAAAAAAAACAGAAACAGAAAAACTTTTCTTTGTGTTAGTAGATTCAAACGATCACCTCAAAAAATTGGAGATTCAAAAAAAAAGACAGAAATTTCATAACTACAAAACTATAAATGTAGTATATGGCAGGAAGGAACGAAACATAGTATGAAAATTCAAGTAATGAAAGATGACGATTCGTGTCATACGGAATGATCAAATTGGGACAATTCTTAAACTATATATTTTTTTTTAGAAGTTTGTTGAAAATTTTTTTTGTAACGCAATTAATTTTAAAAATTGTTAAATTTTATTCATATTAGTATTAAATTTTTTTTTTGTCATTAAAAAAGTAAATCTGCTCCAATCAAGCAATTAATTAGAATACAATATCAAATTTTCTTAAAAAAAAAATATAATTTTTTTTTTATTTAAAAATAGCATGCAGGTGTAAAATACTACTGCAAACATTATTTTTTTCTTGGTATGAATTCTGTTTTAAATAAAGATATTTCCAATGAGATCTATGTATAATTTTGTAAGCGCTCAAGAAGATTTTTAGTGGTATGACTGAACAGCAATAGTGACAGAGTAACCAGTTTACTCAGTTCAAAGTGATTTATTTTTTTCTAATTTCTAATTTCTAATTTTGTTTGTTTAATTTTTTGTTTTTAAAATTATTTTACATAGTAGTAATTCACTAACTACAAAACGACGATTTATACACATCTTTTTAGAACTATGCTCTATAATAACAAGTACAATAATACAAGTTACATTTGCCATATATTTATATGTATGTACATGTTCTGAAGTACCCAAGTGGTCGATATGCAAAGAACTCTGGTTTTGTTTTAAGTAACTTGTACATATTCAATATTTACACATGTAGAACAATTGCACAAGTTTCTAATTTAAATTTCGGACAAAATCAAAGTCCGAATTAATTTGACGAAGAATTTATTAATTAAAATGTCATCTGTTTTGCTCTATCTGGGTTGAAAATATTTTTTTTTCGTATGTTTTACAAATAAATTTGATCATGTGAAAGTACAAAAAAATATAATAAAAAATTTAAAATAATAAAGAAATTCAATATAAAAATATTAAGTACATACAACATTATACAAATAAATAATTAATTTATGTTCATCGCAGAATAAATTATTGTTTTATTAATAAAAATAAAAATAATAATAATAATAATAATATTAATAATAATAATTATAAAATCATTACTGTAAAATCATAATGAATTTTATAAAAACATAATGAAATCAAAGTAAAAGCCAGCCAAAGGATTTAATGATAGAAGGTGGGAAGGAGTGAGAAAGGAATTATAGTAAAAACGAAAGGAATTTATATAGTGTTTCCATTATTAATTACATATAAATAAGTATGTATGTATGTATATATTGTAATATTTATTTATTCATCTCTTTCATCACTAACCTTTAATTTATGTATTTCTCTTTTTAATTTATGAATTTCAGTATCACGTCTATTAATTATTTCTTTTAAATTATCAATTTCTTCGGTTAAGATTTTAATACGTTTATTACAATTACAACAATTTAATTCACTATCATTATTTAATTTTTCAAAGATATTTTGATGTTGTTGTTGATTTTCAATATTCAATTGTGAATTATTTTCAAATTTATTAAAATTCATATTAGTTGTTGTTGTATTATTAACTCCTTTATCACATAATTCACTGATGGTATTTTCCAAAAAATTATTTCCTTTTATTGTATTATTTTCGTCTTCATTCATAATTTTAATAGTTTTTTTTATTGGTGTTGGTGAATTACATAAAATTATTTTAGAATTTTTACGCACCTGAAAAGAAAATTTGAAAAAAAAAGAAAGTGTTATACGAGTATTAGCAGTATTGTTATATTTTATATAATATTGTATATAATTACTTATAGCACTTGTTCATATATATAGTATATAAGTATATAGTTAGGTATTTATGTGTGAAGTTTTACGTTTCATTAAATATTTCGTGGTTAAACTTTCAATGAACTTCAAGCTTTATAAATACATATATTTTACTCAAACAATATGTAATAATAATAAAGTTGCCAAATTCCACATATGGAATGTTGTATGTACAAAATTTAAAATATATTTATATCGTAATATGTAATTAGATAATATAATCAATCGTAATAAAAGTAACGATTCCATTCACCTCCAAAACTGAGTTTTGGTAGTAGACGTCCGTTATCGGAAACGGTATTTGCAAAAGCAATAAATTTAAAATACGTGCAAACTAAAATTTAAAACTTATTCAACCATTCACAGTGGTGTAAATTCAAAACTTTCTACAATAATTTCTCCGACTGATGGGAAAATTTTAATAAGCAGGTTATAGTTAGTTGTACGTTTAAATATTTGATTTAGATGCAATGTTATTTTAGTTCATAATTACATATAGATTTACAGTTTATTCTAAACACAACATCAACCTATTGTATAACATATTTGTTAATAAATATGAAATAATACGCGGTCATTGAGATAATTTGAGCGCTTTAGATGTTTAAGCTTAAAAGTGATAACAATTTCAGTGTCAATTAAAATTAAAAACAAAAAAAAAAAAGAATTATTAAAATAATTATTATAAAACCGTATTCGTATACATATACATATCGTATTACTGTATGTATGTATCTATGTATATATATAGTTATATACATATGTTTGTGTCACGTTTATAGAAGACTTTATTAGAATAATTTAATTATCTTAAATATAAATACTTAAAATAAGCTTCTATATTTTCTAAAAATAAGTTCTACATCATTTTGCATTTTATTATTGTATAAATTTTCCATAACACGCGCTCCAATTTAGCGTTAAATTATATAAATAAGCGTTTACAACCACAAGTTTTTAAGAAATTTTAGAAATATTAAATTGAGTTATTGTAATTTAACTTAATATGGACTGAATTTAATATGTATTGATATCATATAAACTTTGATAAAATCATGAAAATTTCATATAAAAAAATTAAAAAAATTTTTGGTTTTTTGATGTAGCTAGTCATTTGGATTAAATTTGAATGAAATTTTTAAAAATTTGATGTAGAACGTTTCTGAAACTGTAATATTCATATAAAATGAGAAGAAGTGTGGAGTCGATCGTGGCCCGTACAAAAAAATGATTCTAGGACTTGAATGGTAACTAGCTATATATAACATAGATTAATGCAATTCATTTCGGCGGTTAGATGAAATTTGCAATTTAGTTGGGATGATGAGGGAACCTCACTTCACCTTCTCGGAAATTGTGATGGTCTCGCTCGTGGAAGAAGTAAAATAATGAAGGAATTTGCTCTTACGGCAATGGAGTTGCGCTCTTCCGGATCTCACAAGGTGAGGATGTTGGATGGGCATGCGCAGCACTCAGATATAATATGGGCATGCTCAGCACTCAGAATAAAGAACAATTGCTTGTTCTTGTGTAAGAACATAATATAAAGAACACACAATTGTTCTTTATTCGCCCTCACGGTGCACTGTTACTCCGATTGTACAAATCTACAAATCAACTTGTATGAATCACAATAACCTAGACCTCTAAAAATAAATACGCAACTTGATTTTATAAAATTTAATTTAATAATTTTTTGAAGCATCGCAACTATGTGTTTCCTCTTAAAAACAATATTTTATTGTTTATTTTTCAATACATATTTCAAATTTCTAAATAACAAATTAGAGGTATGCCATATATACATATGTACATACAAAGCTTTGGAATCATCCCGTTACGGGACATACCGTTCAAAAATTGCCGAGTCTATAAAATAAACTATTGAAAATAATTAAACATTATTTTCTATGAATTCATATGTAACAAATTATATTCAAGTTATTTCCAAATCCAATACCTTGTTTGCAGTGATTAAGAAACTAAATTATACCGTATGTATCATCTATATAAATATTATGAATAATAATATATTGTAAATATTTAAATTCGATATACTTACAAACATAGAAAGTTTTCATGTTTTTTTTTAAAAAGTGATAATTTTTTAAAATTTTTAAAGAAAAATCTATTAATTTTAGCTACTCTGTATTATAATTGTGGGTAGATGGAGCAAGAAATAGGTGGCAGAGGGAACATTGTAAAAAAAAAGTAAATATTTATATTATAACAAGGTAGGTACCAAAAAAAAAAAACTAAAATAAAATTTTTTTTTTGCAAAATTTTTAAAATATTTAGAGAAAAATTTTTTTTTCGATGTTAATATATTGTATACAGAGAGAGGTAACAATAGCTATATAAATATCTCTTTTAATATAATATAGTTAGATTTCTATAAATACGCATATATGTATGTAATTGATTCATTGGAGATTGCTCTAAAAATAGCGTTATCGTTAATTTCGCAGTGAATTTTTGTTTTATTTAAATTTTAAAATAAATTATTAGTTTTTTTTTGTTATCAAAATTTAAATTTAATTTAAACAAAAAAAAATTTTTTTTAATTTAAACATTTTTCGTTTTTTATGATATTTGGAGAAAAATTTCATTTAAAAAATAGGTAAACTTAAATAAGAATACGGGTGGTAAAATTACCGAAAAAATAATTTGTTTTTCCTCAATGTGTTGAATGAGTGGAAAAATGTGAAAAAAATTACCATGTAAATATATTATTAAACTGTCTCACTAAACTTGTTATTATAAGTGAAATATTGCTGATATATATATATATATATATATATATAATATATCATAATATTTATGCATATATATTTAGAATTAAATGTTTAATCAAGGGTATGCTTTAGCATTTTTATTTTTGCGAAAACAATGTTCAATATTAATTAAGTGGAAAAATTCTCACCTTCAGCAATTTATAAACGATCATTGAACTAAAATTGAACTATTCAGTAATCGATAATTAAAGAATATAAAGAATTTATTGTATTTATTAGATTTCTAATTTAGATACTACTATAGTAGTTATGTGAAATTTATGAAAGAGAGTGAAAACGAAAAGGCAATGAGGAATACTAAAGAAATAAAAATGAAAAATCTTTATCAAATATTTCCAAACGACTCTAATGATTATTCAAAAAATAAATTGATGAATCAACATAACCACTATAAATGTAGGTTAGTTAGAAGTAATCTAATCTCATATGAGAGCTTGTATGGATCATGCTAACCCAGGCGTCTAAAAATTATTAAAAAAAAAACAATTTCCTGCAAACGCAAAATATTAATTGGTCAATGGTCTTGATTGAGAACTTGAAAATTCTCAGGAAGTTACGAAAAATGAAATATACATACGATGTAACTTAAACAAAATCCTACGTGATATACTAAAATCTGTAAAAATAATATTAACGTGATCGCTGCCCTGGTTAAAGTAATAACAGAGAATAGATTTCTGACTTTGTACCTTATAGTGACAAACATGAACAAATTTTAAAATATTATTAAATGCAGTTTTTAGCTCGGCAATTATAATTTCGGCAGATTTATAAGAAACTTCATTATAACTACGACTAGTTTTATATTTCTATTTTGACTATTATAGTTTCTCTATTTATTTACAACTAGTTATATAATATTAATATTAATTTAAATTTGAAAAAATAAATAATAAAAATTACTTACATGCTCAATAAAATTTGAATCCTGTATAATTTTTGATGTTTTTCTTATTAATTTATTAACTTTTTCAGCCTTAATATTTGGTCCCAAAATTCCAGATTCTTGAAAATATTTTTGAGCTGATTCTAATTTTGAATTTTTTAATTCTGAATTTGAAAATTTTTCTGATTCTGAATTACTGTGTGGTTTACCATTAGGTAAACAATTCAATTCTAACTTTTTATCTTTTATATTAACAATATTATTAATATTAATTTGTTCAATTGGTAAATTTGGTAAACTAAGCTTTGGTGAAATTTTATAATTGATTTCTTTAAAATTATTAAGATCAACTGAATTTTTTCGATTAACGTTAACATGTGATTTTTGTGTTATAAAACTATTTTCACTTTGTTCGATATTTTTTTCAGAATTTAATAAATTTTCACTATTTAATTGTATTTTTCTTTCAATATTATTTGTATTTGATTTTATTGAACATAAAGATGTTGAAGATGATGATGATGTTGTTATTGATGAATCAATTGATGATACTGATGATTGTGATTCAATTGATGATTTTTTATCAATTCTTTTTAGATTTGGGTCTGATTTATGTATTTTAACTAAAACTTCCGGATGAACATCTAATATTGTAAAATTTCCAATATTCGGTGATGATGAACGTTTCGGATGTTTAACACAAATATTACCACTTTTTGTTATTATTGTTCTTATTTGATTATTTGAATTTGAAAGATTTGGATTACAATTTTCATCGGTGAAAATAAAACTTGTATCGGGATGACAAAATGATTGAAAAATTTTTCGATTTTTTCTTTTACAATTATTTAAAGATTTATTTTGTTGCGAAGTTTTTCTTAAAATACAACCGTCCGGTTTTACAGTTTTTAATCCACTACTAGAATAGCTGGGATTATTATCATTTTGATTTTTTTTTAAAATTAAATTGTCGTTTTCATTCTTTGAATTTGGTAGAAAGCAACAATTATTTTGATCTTGTTGCGGTTTAGTTTGTTGGGTAGTAGTAATTGTTTTTAATATTTTTTCTTCTGTAGCTTGAAAATTATTGCTACAATTATCTTTTAAAAGATTTAAATTTAAAAATTTTTGAGAGGAAATTGAGCTTTCATTAGCATCTATTAAATTTAAATTATATTCTATGTTATCATTTTGTAATAATGATTTATTGGAATTTTTTGTTGTAATTTCATCATTATTAATTTGATTATTTTTTAATTTTTTTTCATTTGAATTCGTAACAATTATTGATTTTTTTGTAGTTGAAAAATCTTGTGCAGCCGATTTTGTTATTAAATTTATTTTACTACTATCACAGTTACAATTTGCAAAAAGACTACCGCATGTATGACTTTTAGGGAAATTTAAACGTAGATTCGTTGTTGATGAAGAGGAGCTTTTTCTCATAAAATTTTCAATTGTTTCGTCATCATTCGTTGCGTTTATTTTATAAATTTTATCAATATTTTTACCATCAGCGATTAATTTATGAGTATTATTATTTTTATTTTCTAATTTAATAGAATTTTTTTTATCATCATCATCATCATCATTATCATTGTTATTACCATCATCATCGTCATATTTAATATTTATTTTATTATATTCAAATTTATTAACATCATCATTGCTGTCGTCGATATTGGAAGAATTAGCGTGATCATTTTGTGGTTTAAGTTGCTCTTGTAGTATTGTATTTGAATTTGTGTTAGTTTCATTTGTATTGCAATTTGAATTTTTTGAATGAAAGCTTTTATTTTGATAATTTTCATTAGTAGTGTTAATACATTCAGTTATATTGGTATTTGTAACGGTTGTAGTAGTGCTAATAGCTTTTGTGGTTGAAATGTAAGCATTGTTATCGTTATTAGTTATTGCGTCACTAAATGTAGTAATATTTTCTGTTGTATTTATATCGGCTTTTTCAATTGTCGTTGATGGTATGTTGTATTGGTGATTTTGTTGCTGTTGAACTATTGATTCCATTTTATATATATAGGTACATAGGTGATTTTATTTTCTTTTTTAATTAATTAAATTTTTCAATTTATTTTAATATCGAATTAGCCTTAAATACAAAAAATATTCTAAGATTATTATAAGTGTATAGTGAAAAATTTAACGGTATATAATATTAGATGAATATTTGTGACAAGTTGAAAAAAAGTTTTCTTCCTTGTTGACAATGACACTTACAAAAAATACAAACAATCGATGTCTCTTTCAAATACAAATGTTCTGGTATTTGTTTTTAATAAACTTTCAATGTGTAAAATGTCGTTACCTGGTAAAAAAAATAAAAGAGAAAAAGAGAAAGAATAATGAAAGGTTATTGATTAAAACTTTATTGTCCTTGAAGTATAAAAAAAAAACAAAAATATTTTCTAATTTTTCTTGAATATTTTTGTTTTTGAGTATACGACATAGATGTATGGCATTTCTGTAATAGAACAAAAATATTTGTATACCTATAGGCACACATTTTTTTTGCTATAATTTTTTCATGGTCATTGGCAGAATTTTGTAAACTAAACAAAATTTTTTTTTTTTTTGAAACTGTGAATGAAAAGTGAAGTACCCATGCTAAAACTATGGTCATTTCACATTTAATATGATTAAGATAATAATGCTTTTTTTGTCCGAAGATATTAGATAATTTTGTCTATTATTAAATTTTAATATAGCTAGTGAGTTTATTATGCTCTTTATATGATGTTTTTTTTTGGATATTTTCTTTTGATTGTATGATGTATGCTAGTAATTAGGAAATTAGGGCTATCGGTATATGACACTCAAGTGTTAAATTTGAACATACAAATTTGTTGAATATTAACTAATTTTATATGAAAAGAAAGCTTTTAAATACATTAAGGTGAATTTATAAATTTTAGATGAAATTTTAAAAGAGAATGAGTGAAAGAAGAGGGAAGTTCTTTTTTAAAAACAATATTTTTACTGTATAATATTCGTGTGAAATGTCAAAATGTTTACAAAATGATAAAATTTTACATAGTATTCCTATGTTTAAACTGAAGATATGCAAACTAGCAGTAAAATTTCCCAACTCAAGGCTTATAAATATTGTCCTGATGCGTCTCAATAAAAGTCAATGAATTTGACTGCCCTCTGACTTATGTATTTTTAAATTATTTCAATTAAATATTCTAAAATGTTAAGAAACTGCTGTGATTAGATAGTATTTTAGGTATTAAATATATAAGATTTCTTGATTTTGTTTTATGTTGCAAAGATTTTAATTCGAATGTAGCTTAGCAAGAATATTTTTTGGTTTACTTTTTCCAATATATCAAAAAATGTATCACATATAAGTATAGAAGTAATAAATTTATTCTCCAATAGTTTACTAATATATAGGCGTATTTATACATGTTTTTTTATGTGTATTATAGTTTAATACAACAAAATATCAATATCGTGACCATTTTTCATAAGTCACGGGACTTAAAATTGAGAATTCAAGAAAAAAATTGTAAATAAAAATATTTTGGTATTGATTATTGAGGCACGTGTTACAACAAATCCATAAAACTTTTTGTTGTTAAGCAATTTTCTAAAGATCCTTTTTTTCACAAATAAATTGATTAAACTTTTTTTTTGAAAAGTAAAGTGAGTTTTTTCACTAAATATTATTCATATTATTGACTACATGAATTTTTATCAAATTTTTTATTTGGTAAAAGAGTTGAATTTTTAGTAAATTTTAGTTTAATTTTAGCTGTCCGTTTGTGCATCTGAGGATGCATTTAGGCCAAGTAGAACAAGTAGGTGATACCGCTGGATTTCCATATTTCTAACCTCATGTGAACCAGTCCGAGCTCATTATAAATCGGTTCATGTCCCTGGCATTTACATTTGCAAGGTCTGTAGTTTGCAAAAAGAAATGCGAACCTAAGGAACCCCCGTATTCTCCTCTTTCTCGTCACGGCAGCTTTTTGTGTATTTTTTTTTAAATTAATGAACATTTTTTAGGAATTACTAATGTTTTTACTCATCTAAGATTTTTAATAAGAAATGTCCTTTTTTAAATAACTTCTGAAGTTTCTTTTATTCTTTTGTGAAAAAAATAGCTGGTATTAAAGTTCAATGAAATTGTTTACGAATATAAATGAATTATTTGATTATTTGCGTTTTATGACAATATTGTTTTATAAAAATTGACTATAGAAATAGACCTTTATAGTAAGAATGTTGAGGTAGCTTAAGTTATTGGAAAAATAAAATTTTATTATGATTTTAATTTGTGCATTTTAAAAGGAATTACAAAAAATCGATTTTAGTTTTTAGATAACCCTACAGCCAGGTACCCTAAAATAATATCAACACTAATAAAATTTTCATTACAAATGTAATTTTTTGATTAAACCATTGGGGTCCAATATATATGTATAAAACAATTAAACAAATTATAGTTAAGTGAATTGAAATTTTGGATTGTTATTTTATAATTTTTGTTTTTGTTTTATTAGACTACTCGTCTTAAATTAAAATACTGGTATCAAAAATGGATAGAATTTACTCCTTTCCAAAAGGTTTAGTACCTTTATTATAATTAAACAGAGACGTTCACTATTACAGGATAATATTAAGATTTATTATTATTGCTAATTTGCCATATAGTTTCACTTAAAAATTAATCAGATTTCCATAAATTTATTTAGCAATAATTTGGTTAAATTTTAAAAATCTTTATATTTATAATAACATTTAATTTTCAAAAGTATAAATTATTTCAAGTAATAAGAAATTTAACTTTAAATTTGTATATTCAATTGAAAAATTACAGAAATTTTTACCACACTATACTACCCAACAAATAGTATACAATTTAATTATCAATATTAAAAGAAAAAAATAACATAATGTACTTGTAATATTTTCAGAACAATCTACATACATGAAAACATAACAAGTTACATATATGAATTTTACAATGACAATATTGCCACTTCAAAATTTGATGTAGTAACTGCATAAAAAGAGTGTCTACTTATATTAAAAAATACTTGTATGTATCATTGTATGTCTACTTGTACTTAAATAAAATACTGATAGACAAAAAATAAAAAGAAAATATTTAAAAGCTTTTGTAATTTTTATTCTGCAGATATTTTCTTTGAATTTATCGATCACATACATATACATACGTACAAGTATACTGTATGTAAATATTATTGTATTTATTGAGTTAAAAAACAATTTTTTTTTTTGTGAAACGGTAGCAAAAAAAAAAATTCAATTGATATACTTACAAGTATAGTAAAATTTTGTCGAAAACTATGCTCATATACTCTTCCTTTACATTTTAATAAAATTTTTTTGCTTGTAATTTTTATTGCATAGCTTTAGGCGAGTAAAAAAAAATTAAGGAAGTAATAAATGGGTTAATAAAAGTATTGAAAGTATTATAAGTTTATTTTTGAAATGCATTTTATATATTGAAAATGATATATGTACATATTATGTATGTGTATATATTAGAATAATAAGTATTTAAGGATTATATATATTTACACATATAATTGATTTCTGCATTATTCTGTGTACAAGTTTGCTATTCTTTGTATATATGTAGATATTAAATATTTTAGTGTATAGTGTGACAAGATATTAAAATATTAATTTTCCTGAGTATTTTTCAATTTGTGAATAGAATTCTTATTTTGAATTGAACACATATTGTTTTGTGTGGGATTGGAAAATAATTTTTATTGTTATAATAATTTAACGTTATGATAAAAACACATTGAAATTTTTACATTTTGTTTTTTAAGAAAAATAGAAATCAGGACAACAGATCGATCTCAGTAATTTTTCAATCCTCAGCCTTACCGACTACAAGTTCTCTTTAACTTGTAAATCTGTCTGTAACCACAACTGGAGCAACTGATAAAAAACTCGACTCCATGAATTCGATTGATTGACTCTCTGATTGTGATCCTTTAAAGCTGGCTATTTATTTAGACTTTTTTGATACCATTGTATTGGACTCTACTTACTCGCTAATTCTCACTCTTAAAATGTGACTTTCATTTCACAACTCTTAAAAATATACAATTGTTTGACGCCACTATCAACTGCAAAATTAATTTAAATTCAAGGTACAGTAATTTTCTTCGAGCTTGGGTAGGTGCTTTCAGTTTTATCCTTAAATATTATAAAAGCACTTCTACAAATTTTATACTTGTACTTTTATTTTTAAATGAGCGGGTTGAAATAAATTAAATTAATTATATGTAGGTATTGTTTTTTTGTTGAGAATAATATAGGGTTTCTAACATACATCTAAAAAAAATAGTAATTCTTAATAGAATTAAATTTATATTAATTCATTAATAAAATTTAAATACATATATAATTTTACACATATAGATTAGACTGAATATATCCTTTAGAAACAAAAAAATCAACAAATTCTGAACTTCAATGTTCCCCGGTTCCTCTTTTTTTTTGTACTTTATGCACACACATGTACGTCTATGTATCCGACTAGTGGAGAGAAAATAATTCTAATCACGTTCAATTTTCAAAATTTGCTGTAATTAAGAATGTTTAGAATTCCACAAAAAAAAAAAAAAAGAAAAGAAAACTGAAAAAGGTAACCAAATACCCTTACTGATTCGATTGTATTTTTGTTTTGATTTTATTTTATTCTTATGTTTTTTTACCTATTTTTTTTATTGTTTTGTTTTTTATAATCTTTTATTTCCTCTTTCTTTTTTATCATTCATTTTATATTTGAACTTTGTTAACAAATACTTCCGCAATTTATTTACGGAATGTAGTCCCTTTTTTTCCTAAATTGCGAGGGAAGTCTACAATATGATGAATAAAGAAATTTAAAGGGACATAATTATTGTAGAAATACATATACTCGTATGTAGAATAATGTAGAAGTATAAATGTAAAGATATACAAACATAGTTTACTTAAATTATGATCTCTCTTTTATCGTCCGCTAACAAACTTTAAAAATATCAGTAATAAAAAATATATTAACTAACTTATGGTTTGTTTAAAGAATTTTTATCTTTGTGATCGTTTACAGAAATTTTTAATTTTGAAAATTTTATAGAATATCACGCGTTTTTGGAGACTTTTTAGTGTTGTCTCCTCTGTAGTATTGTGCACCATTAAAAATCGCAAAGACGAGTGCTTCACTATCGTCGTCCATAGTTTTAAGTAAGATCTTAGCATATAAATTGAATTATTATTTTATTAGTACTACTTTTATTCATAAAATGACAATAAAATAATTAAAATGAGATTAAATGAGCACATCGTTGGGAAATAAAGTATGACGAACGGAAGTTTTATTTTTATTAGTATTATGAAATGGTTCGGTTTCAGAAACTCTTTATTTTAGATATCGATTTTTAAACGGAACACATACGAGGTATGTAATTACTTGTAGATCTAATGTGAATTTCTTATCCAACAATTAAAGTTGCTAACAGTTAACATTAGATTTCCATTTTGGCTAAAAATATTGCTTGCATAGTAGTTTGTTAACTTGACATAGACTTTTTCCTGAAATTAAATTGATTTTAAGTGGGTTTTGCTGTTTTTGTGGGTCTAAATTTTATTTCAAGTAATTTTTGAATTTATTTTAAAACACCATAATGATATCATGAAAAAAATTAACAAAGGTTTCCATTCAAAAAAATAATCATAATGAAAATTTTCCTGGTTATGCAATAATGGTATAAACATATATGATAATGGTATCTAATAGAAAAGTATTTCTCCAAATTTTGTATGTAAATATGTATGTATTCGAATATATATTCAAGGAAAACAATATTCTATTCTAAATACTTGTTTTTTTTTTGTTAATTTTAAATTCTTTGTTGATTTTAAAGAGTCAATTATCATCAATTTGAAAGTTAAACGAAATAAACAGAGAATTACAATCAGACAATCATTCAGATAACAATGAAAACTTTGGCTCACCTTTACAGAAATTTTCCATACAAAAAATTATTATAACGAGTGGGAGAAATTTGAAGTGAGATTTAAGTATTTAATTTTGTTTTTTTTTTTTTTTTGTAGAAAAATTTCCATAAAGTACTTAATTATATCAGTTTTCAAATACAAACCAGTACATCTCAGATAACAATAGGTACTAACACATTATATATGTATATATATGCATATAACATTTTCTTTGTTAATAATAAATTGAGAAAGCTTTAACTTTTTTAAAGTTTTCTTTATAATTCAATGGACAACAGTGTCGAATTGAAATTTTATATTTACCGGACAGTTACGGAGAGTAATTTATTATAATATTAGAAAAAACTAAATAATATAGGTGTATGTTTTTATGAGCACTTTTTTAGTTCATCAGCCTATAATGGTAAGCTTTCAAATCAAAGATAGCAAGAACTAAATAAGTAAACTGTAAAATTTTTGGCTAAAATACTAAACGATTTAAATTATGCGAGAGAATTAAAATTTTATACTTATTTAGTGGCCAGTATGTTGCAACGATGGAGAAATTAGGCAACGTTTTCTGTGAATGTCCGTCTTTCATATGGTGCCTTTTACCATTTCAGACAAAACGATTTACACAATATCTGAAAAAAATTTTTAGGAATTTTCTGAGTACTGAGCGAATTTACTTAGAAGCAGATTTAACGTGAAATTAACTTTACATTAATACTGTAATATTAATGGCTCAGTAATATTGTTTGCAGATCAGGTAAATATTCTAAATTTGCAGATTTTATATTAAAACTATTTCTCACTTTAATTAATACTCTTTTAGAATAGTTTGAATTGAATATAATTTTGCTCAATTATATACATTTGGAGAATTTTGGATATTGGTTGTTCGATCAAGCATTTGGATATTGAATTGAGTTTGGAGAATTTAAATACCGTAATATCTTGTATTTCTCTTAGGTTGTTTTAAGAAATTTTCCTTTATTACTGTATTGCTGCTTATATACATTTGTCAGACTGTGTATTATTATCATAACAACAATTAAGACGACAGTGTTTTGTAGAGTAAATTAATGCTCATTTATTTCTCTTTTTTTTTTGTTTCATTTGAGAACCTAATGTCCTTTTTCAACATTTTTGCATTATTTACTATAATATGTATGTATAAATGTATATATATAAAATTCTATACCTCTTTTTTTTAAAAATAAAATATTAGTATGGAATAATTAGTTTTTCTTCTTTTTTTTTTAAAATATGACTATTATGAATTATTATGGTATATAAATCTGTTATATAAAATTCTCTATTTATCATAGAAAAAAAGGATTGAAGAAA
Organism: Condylostylus longicornis; assembly: GCF_029603195.1. NCBI lineage: Eukaryota > Metazoa > Arthropoda > Insecta > Diptera > Dolichopodidae > Condylostylus > Condylostylus longicornis. Next base: position 1,277,616 of record NW_026578006.1, read on the forward strand.
AGTTGAAAATGAGAAATTGAATTTGATGTTTTTTTTTTAATTTTCTATATACATATAAGAGAAAACTCTCACTAAAAGAATAACATAAAAGCAAAACAAAGATTTAAGGATATTATTAAATTATAATTTATTACATAAGTAACATAAACATATCATAAAAATGTTACAAATAAACTAAAATATATGATGATATATATACATATAGGTTGGCCAAATATATTTGCTTATATATATATACATATAATGTTGAAATAGAATTAAATGAAAAATCAATATATGAATAATGTCCTTTATACTAACTTCTATTTTCACTAAAGTATAATGTAGTAGTATATTTTTTGATAAACAAGGATATTAATTATGGAAAACAAAGATGGAAAGTCTATATAAAAATGATATAAAAACAAAAATGAAAAAAACAAAGATAATAAATTTCATTTTATAAAAAACAACAAAAACAATAACACTTTTTCTTCTTGAATTTTAAAGTTTCATATTACACAAAAAATATCCTTTTCTTTTTGCTCTTTTTATACATACATACATACATACATAAAATACATAATATTTAAGGAAATTTATTTAGTCCTTTAGTTTTTTTCTCAAGTCTTTTTTGTTTTTTTTTCGAACAGGATAAATTTAAATTGTATATGGTTGATCACTGGTGTTATACATATATGCTTCTCATATTACTAATATAGAATATAATTTTGTGTTGGTATAAATGTATATGTAAAAAAAAAATGGAAAAGAAAAATAAAAAAAAAAAAAACCGTGTCACATTCTTTTTAAGGGCAATGTTCTGTAAACTTTTCAAATTTTATAAATTTTATACTTATATAATAATCAAAAGACCTTGAGGTGTTTTAAATTTGTTACACATAAAACACTGATTCTCTCATTTTCTCATATAATATAGTAATAATAATAATAATGTAGGAATTCATTTATATATGTATATAATCACATAGTCACATACCTATTTAGTATACGTATATAGCTTATAACACATTGTAAAATGTTTATTGACTTGTGTATTTTTAATATATATATATATATATATATATATATATATATATATAATGAACATCTTTTGGCCGTCGACCTATTTTCGTATTATCAACATACAATATTAGAAATTTGTCCGGTGTCTTTTTCTCTTCAATCTCTTTTCAACATGATATTAATATTTTTTGTTTTAAATAAGTATTTTTAAGTTAAAATAAGATTTATTAATTTGATTCAATTCATTTGTCTGTCTGATTAATATTCAAATATTTTTTTTCAGATAACTCTTTCCTTAATAAATTGAGTAGAAACCTGTTGGACTCCAGAAAGAACTTTCGGCCTACTGAAACCGGCTCATCTTTCTTATAAATTTCAGTTGGAAGAACTACCGGGCTTTTTTCAGGTTGAAAAAAGTTATTTTTAATATTCGTGTTGTTCGAGATGGTGTGACAATACCGCTTCCGTCTTCCTACAATTCAGGTTAAATTTTCTTATGTATCGCTTTGAATTTATAAATAGTGCACGGCTTGTACAAGCAGGTATTTCAGTTCAATTTAGCAATTTTTATTATTATTATTATCTCACTCAAAAGCTGTGCCCGAACTATAAAGTAGCTTCGTAGGTAAAGTGTGTACGAATCTTCGTATTGTGTAGTATTATTTTGTGAATTTTTAAAAATGGGATGCTCTTTACAAATTCAAGACTTGATTCTTACTAGTTATTTTTTTTATTAAAATAAAAACATTTATTATTGCTGTCCCTTTAAGACACATGCGATTTAATTTAAGCGAACATTAAGGAACAATAATAAATCGGAAAATATAAGAAAACGAAGATGAAAAAAAAATTTCAAATTTCATTTTATGTGAGTTTTAAGGACTAATGTCAGTCATTAATACCAACATTATAACAGTGTTATCATTTTCTGTTATCGTTTTTTTTCTTATTCAATTTTAAGATTAAAAAGTAGGAAATTTAATATTACATTATGTACTCTTTGTGTTTATGTAAGTTACAATAAATAACTTTTATTATATAGAGGGGTAGTTGGAATTTAATTTATGCTATGTAGAGACTTGATTCGAAGAACGAATATGTTTAAGAATGTACGAGTATGTGCATTTCTGTAACAAAATTTTGCACATCAACGGAGTTCTCGACATTATACACTTATAAATTTTTATTAAATATAAATGTTAGTAGATTTTATATTGTAGAAATTTCAGTTAAAGTTTTAAAAGAATTTAATGTTCATCAAACGTGAACTGTAGCAATTATTTATGACTATGTTCTCCTAATATAACCTGACCATTGGTGCAGTGGTTATGGCACCGGTCCTTTAACCGAAGGGTCTTAGATTCAAACCCCGGTCAGGTCACTATAAAAATTATATTCAATATTATATAGCTTAATATACAATACTAATAAATATTATACAAGTAATTTTCAAATATTCATAATATTCGATACTAAAGACTAAGAAAAATATACAGTAAATATTAATAAATTGAAATATTTAATATAAATAAAAACTACGGTATGCTAGTCACCTACCTAGCTAACTCTCTATGACTATAGAAAGTAGGGCATGATAGATATTATGTACCAGCCCTATACTCCTCCTAGGAGTGAAGAAGGAAAAAAAAAAAAAAAAAAAAAAAAAAAAAAAAAAAAAAAATGTTCTCCTAATACTCTTCTTCGGGAAAGTATCAGCGAATCAGGTTTTCAATTCGAATCCGCTCCGCTCTGCTTGGAGATGGCATTCAAAATTCCTTCAACTCTTTAGGACTGCGTTATTTATCTTTAAGAGATGCCTGCATTCTAGGAGATTTCTTAAGATAGCGATTAAGATAGATATCCTCATATTTATTTTTAACTTAAATTTTAAAATTGTAAGGGTTCGAAGAGGGAATAATAATTAAAATTTGTAGATTTAAATTTTATGTCTCCCAGTAGAATGGAAAGAACCGAAGCTCGTAACAAGATCGGTCACAAAAATAATTTAACTTTATTTCGAAAAATATTCAAACGGCAACGCACCGGATTTAGCACAAACAAGGTCATTATTCAGCAAATAGTTTGCATACAGGGCATCTAGTCAATAATTCGTATTGGTGTACCACAGACTGGGCAAGATTAATTTGTTTTCTTAATTTTTCATTTCTTTCTTTAAAATGTATTAAAATTTTAAAATTCAAAATACAAAAATTCTTATATTATAACTTATTGTTAATATTTAATTTAATTTTTAAAATTAAACTTTATTTGTATATAAGAAATAAGAATTAGAGTATTTTGAAAGGAAATTAAATTCAATTGAAATTTTTGATGTAAAAATCCTATTGAGATTTTCTAATTTATTTTAATATTTGCGACATTTTTAAAGAAAATTTTTTAAAATCTAGTTGTAGGTACAATGTACAATGAAGTATTTTTATTGTATTTAATAATTTTTATACAATTTTTAATAAACATCAAATATTTTGTTATACATAGTTTAGTCTTTATGATTACACAGTATTTTTCTTTTTTACTCATATTGTATCTAATTGAATAAATGAACTAAGCATGAATCTAATTTATTATACTTAAAAAAATATAAACACACACAAAAATATTGTATTAAAAATTTCTTCATATATGTTTGGTTATTTTTCAGTTTGTTATATACCTATACGGTACGTATGTGCCTCCGAATTGGAACAGATGAATTGTGTACATTTTCTTATCTTTTTATTTTGTAAATACAGTCATTTAGCCAATTTAAATTAATTATGAATTTTTTTATTTTTTTTTTTTGAGACCGCAAATAGATTACAATTTTTCGATATTTTTTTTTTTCTTTTTGTTTGTGTATTTAAAATTTTTTCACATTTATTAATTTTCTCACAGGTATATGTAAATTAGTCTAATTTAATTTCCAATTTCAGTTCAATATCATGTACAAGTTTCTGTATAAATGTTTATATTTCTAGTCTACACTATTTTTTTTCACTACTATGTGAGATTTAAATTAATTTCAATAAAGTTTGCAGATTTATTTTGATTATTTTATGGTAGCAATTATATTAATTGCATTTGTAGCAAAAAAATGTGATGTGAGCAGGGTATATCGACAAAGTGTTGTATAATAATGTGAATTTATTTTGATGAAAATTAAATAATTATGATTTAAATATCATTTTAATGATGTTGGTACCAGTTTCTAAAAAGAAGAATTGTATTAATTTCTATTAATTAATTTAATTTTGAATATTTGTAAATTTACGCTAAAAAAAAGTATTCGTTGATTGAGAGAAATTGACTTGCGGTTCAAATAGATAGCTCTCTTTTCATATTTTTATATATGTATGTATGTACAATTTTTACCAAATTGCTAATTGATATGAGATATTTGAGATAAAATGTTTTCTAATTTTAGTAAAATATGTTGCACATAACATTATTAACTTATAAATATTTTAAGAAAACAAATCTTTGCAACATTTTGACCTTATACATTCGTAGGGGATACGTAAACAACAGGCAATTAACTTTTACCAAATCAAATTGAATTGGGTGTGGGAGTGTATACATGCGCTTTTGGAACTTGGTAGAAAAAATAAACCTGACGTTATTGAGTTAACAAAGAATCAGATGATTTTGTTGGGTTCGATCTTTTCTGTGAGCTTTCGAGTTGTCCAAGGTGTGTGGAGCGGAATAGCAGGACTGTTAGGGTCGGCCGCCGGAAATGAAACAGTTGAAGCTTTTCATTTCAGCTCCGTCTCTCAGCAAGGAAAATGAGCTGTTAACGTCTGATAACAATGTCGCAGACTGAGTTATCACTTCCACAAATTGAGATAATCTGTGGATCGTTTGTGTAAATTTTTCATGATAACGACTCAGCATATTTTATACTCAATGTTTTTTTGTAACATTGGCCAGATTGGTTCACTTGGAGGGTTATGTGGTGGATTCTTCGGACTTGTAGGAGGTGACGTTTCGATGAATATGTAACTACGTCAAGATTATAGGCCTAGCTGGTGTTTTATAAACAATTATTAAAATGCTTTATAACAATTAGGTTTTAATTCAATTTAAGGATGATTCTGCCAATATAAAAATTTTCAACCATAATACTGAAATAAGTGTCGCATATCACAATTTTTTAAGCATATAATAGTGTAGTAAAAACAATATGATATACTCACCTTTTTCAATTTCTAAAATATTAAAAATTCATTTTAGATTGTAAAGTATATTTTTTAAAAAATAACAAAGAATATATTATTTTTATGTATATTTTCTTGAACTTTTAAGTTTTTCTTATCCAAATTTTTTGAAAAATTACAAAAAATAAAAAAAAAAACGGAAAATGTTCTTCAACACTACGCACTCCCAAAATATTTGTTTTTTTAAGTTATTGGTAATTAAATTAAAGAAATATAAATAATTTTACTAAAAAAAAAGGAAAAAAATATAAAAAATTCATTTAAAATTAAACAGCAACACATATTACAAAATTAAATAAAAAAAAATTAAAAATTAATTACTAATAATAATTTATTTAAAAAAAAAACAAGAAGAAAAAACTTAAGAAAAAATTTCACATTTTTATTACAACAAAATAATCACATGTTTTGTTTTTTATAAAGTTTTGGGCATTAAATAAATTTTTAAATTTAAAAATTTTTAAATTTCTCAAATATTTTGTAAAAATTCACTTGGAAAACACTCATAAATGATAATTTTAAAATTTTTTGAGGTTAATTAAAAAAAAATATTTTAATTAATTAATTTTTACCATTTTTATTTTTTTTAATTTAATATTAAATTTCTATTTTTAATTGATAGTTTCTTGGCTTTTCATCATTGTGCCGAATAATTTTAATATGAGTGATATGTTCATTTTTTGTAATAATTGTTGATTTTTTAACAGTGTATAGTAAATCATTTGTTTTTGTTTTTTTTATAAAATAAATATCTAAATCACTCATGACCTATACAATAATAATTAATTAAATAAATCTATATATTATGTGATTTTAAGTATAAAAACTTGCTAAGTCGAAAAATTGTGTTTTGAGGAAATGTAAATTCGTGGCTTTGATTTTTTTTTAAAAGCAAAAAAAAAAACTCGTAGCTGCTTACGATTTTATTCGCATATATTCGAAACTAATTGGCGTATTAGATAATGTTTACACTACAAAATTTTGACATAAATCCAATAAAAAAATTCTAATTCCGACTTAGTCAATTTTTATAATACTTATAGCAAAAAAAATTTTATCAATATCTTATTAAAAATTTTGTTTCCAATAATTTTATTTCAATTTTATTGGTAATAGTTTTTTGTTATTTTTAATTCCTAATTTTTATTGTTTTATTAATTATTATTTGTACCGACTGCATTGTATACAATAAGAGAGGTTATGTGATAGCACCAAATTTCGAATGACGAGTTTGCGGTGATAACACACTTCTCTATAGTAGGGAAGCGCAAATAAACTATTTTTAGAGAGAAGTCGGTTTGTTGATTTGTGTATACATGCGTGTATCTCAAGCTCAGCTGAACCGCTTTTCATGAAATTTTATGTGAGCGTTTATTTCGGGTATGTCATAGATTGATCAGCTTAAGGGATATGCCAGGCTTCGGGAACTGAATTTATTTGCGTGAAAATTTTACATTTTATAAAATGTAATATGGCATGCAAAAAAATTTAGAATGTTCAATAAAATGTTCGTTAAAATAATGAGTCTTTAAATTTTTTGAAAAGATGAGGGCTTGGAAATCGAACTAGGGTTCGATTTTACATTATTTAACATATTTACGGAACGGATTGATGAAATTGCTTGAAATTCAATATTTGAGTTTTGGTTGCTACCGGCACTAACGGGCGAATTTTTTCAAGGAATTTGAAAGGCATAAAGCGAAATTCTCCTATGAGCTAAATTTATATTTTTCTAGGTATGTTAACTAAAGGCTCACTAGTGTCCTTAAAATTATAAAGAAGTGTTTAACACACATTTTCATAATCTTCTGTAATACTTTAACTAAATTAGACAATATGCATCGAGGTTGGTCATGTGTTGATCACATCAAATTGTTTTTTTTTATTGTATTACGTTGTTGATTTTATTATATTTGTTAATTTATTATATAGTATAGTATATTTTAGACATTTATCTTTTTATCTAATCGCTTTATTAAATTTTTATTACAGGAAGAGACAAATAAGAACAAAAAAAAAATTATTTTTGTCTTGTTAAACATATGAAATATCTGAAGATAGCGAATGATATGAGTATATATGCAAAGGTATGCTGTCAGTAATTTATTAATTATGATTTTATTACAGTAATAATTGAATTAAATTGTATATATAAATGCGATATATGCATATTGGCAAAGAAAAAGTGTTATGATCGAAATCAATTTAATTTTAAATTAAATTTTTAATTTATAAATTTCATCTTATTTTTATTCATTATTTTAAAATTATAAGTAATTTAAATGTATAATGAAGTTATATTATAAACTATACAAAATTTATTAATTTCTTTTATAATTTTAGGTACAATTCACCGCAATTCTCAGCATAATTTGAATATTGGAGTGATTAAATTAAACATTGGATTAAATTTTGCATTTTTATGCAAGTTTAATATCTCAGTTTTTGCAAAGCAAGTGATGATATTACGAAAAAAAAATAAATTTTTTCATAATTATAATGCTTAATTTTTAATGAATTTTGAGTTATACGAATTTAATATTTAACTACAGAATAATATTTTGTTCTTTATATTTATATGTAGTTATAGTTCTTGTGTTCCGTAATTCCGATAAAAACAAAAATTCTTAGAATTTTTTGAGGGTTGGCACAATTTATTATTTATTTAATATATGCAATTAATTTGTTTTCTCTGTATTTTTTTTTTTGTAATTATGATAGTAAATTTATTACTTTATTATTGTTAATTGCTTTAATCAAAATTTTTTTGATCTCATTTTTTGGTTCTTTTCGTTTTCATTAATAATTAATTATTGAAAAATCTATTCTAACAATAAATTTTAATATAAAAATTTTATTTTAATAAAATCATTAAAAAATAAATATTTTAAAAATTTGAAATATTTTTAATTTGCAAAGATGCAGGTCGGTCAAAAGAGATGGGATAGAATAAGTATTTCTTACTTTATCAATTTTAATATTCTTTCAATAATATTGTACATAATTCTATGGACTTTAATTCATTTCGGAATTTTTGAATAAAGCTTTGAGGAAATAAAATAAAAGTTTTATAATTTTTCTAATTTTATGAATCATTATTAAATTACATTATGAAAATAATATGTAAAAATTTAGTATAATAGCATAAAATTTAAGTATTTACGAAAACATACAAGGTTGAATTAATTTATTAGTGTTTTACCGTAATTTACACATATTGTTTAAATTGCTTTTGTTGCCATACTGTATGGAATAATAAATTATTTTTGCAATTTTTCGGTCCACAAAATTCAACAACAAAAATTAAATTGTTTTACAAAAATAAAAATTCACCATTAAAAAAATGGTATTCACAATTATTAATGTAGAGAAGGTAATCTAAAAGTAAAATTTAAGAAAAAAATTTTAAATAAATTAAAATCAAAATTTTTTTTTCTAATGTAAAAGTTATAAACTGATAAAAAATTCTGAAGTAATTTTTTTTTGTATAATTAAATTATTTTAAACCTTTTATAAACATATATTTAACCGTTAAATACCGTATAACTACTGAAAATATAGTAGACTTTTTGTTATTTTTTATTTAAAAGCATAGTCACAGAAAACCAGAAGAAAATAAAGAACATATGATTAAACAATAATATTATTTTTTTATAAAAGCATTTAATAAAAATTTAATGATTTTATTACATTAAACATTCTTTCAATGGTAACAAGCCATAAAATAAATGTAATGAATAATTGTCCTATGTTGTTCACAGTATAGTCACTCGAATTAATTTAATACATAAGTACACAAATTTTGAATTATAAAAAATGTAATGGTATCAGTAATAGCAACACTGTAGATTCTATAATACAATTATTCTATAGTAAAATTTTGTTATTACATTAAAGCGGACATTTTCATGCAATTAATAATAAGTAATTTATAGGTAATTTTAAAAATGATTGCTATTGCTGGTATTATAAATGATAGGATGAGTATATTAAAGCTGGTATCGTCGCTTCATTAGTAATAAACGTTTTGTTTAAAAATATAAGATCGTGTATTAAATACGGAAACTAAATTTATAGAGATAAGCACTTGTCGATTTCGGAAACAAATATGAAACTTATTAGTATAAATACTACTAAAAATAATACCAAAAAAAAAATTAAAATTAATTGTAATTGAAATTTTTGAAATATTTTTATAACCTTAAATATAGAAACTCACTACAGTATTTTTCTCACATTTAAAATATTTCGACTTGTGACCACAGAAAAAATATTTTTAAAATTAAGGTTTTTGTTTTATTTATTTTACAAAGTTACAATAAAACTAAATAAATATAATAAACAAACCAAATAAATAAAAAAAAAAAATTATAAAATAAAACTGAATTTTTCCAAATGTACGTATCTTGTATAAAAAAATTGCATCACTGTTGTTCATATTTTGTTTAATTATTTTTTTTTAGTTTTCTTTATTTCTTTATTTAATTCTCATTTAATTATTCACTTTTATCTTGTATATATATATCTATGTATGTATGTGGTAAACATATTTAAGTCTTATATATTTATGAATAATAATTTGTAATATTACTTGTTTATTTGTGAATTGAATATTATCAAAACCGTGCGCCACAATTATATCTTATCAAGAAAAATAGACGTATATATACATATGTATATTGTGGCATTAGCATGTAAAATAATATAGAATAGCCGACCAAATTTTAAGGTTTATAATTGTAAATTGTTTATATTAAATTATGATAAATATGTAAAATATATTAAAAGTGGTGAATATATATGGTTAAATGTACACATTTTTATTATATTTATATATATAAATACTATATGTATATATGTACGAATAATACAATATTATTCTTTATTATCTTTAGATAAAATGAATTTAGTTCGAGGAATATTATTCACGCACATTGCCCCATATCAATGATAAAATATCATTGTTTTACGGGCAGTAGTAGTAGTAGTTGTAGGTGTACGAATGGGTCGTTGTATTGTGATAGTAGATTTCTTGATAAAATAATTTTATGAAATATAAAAAAAATGAGCCAGATTATACTATAATAATAAGTAAAAAAAAATAATAATAAATGTAATTTATTATATTTTTTTTATTAAAAAAAATTATCTAAATAGTTTATTTGAAAAAATTAAAGAATAAAATAATGCTCAAATATTATTCGCTACATAAATTTGTATATAAGTCGACATAAACGAAGAATATAATATTATGAATGAATTGTGTGTATATAATTTGAAATTATATGTACACAAGCCCTATTTTAACATATTAGTTTGGTCACTGTATAAATTTGTTGGTAATCTTGTTTAGAGTGCATTGATATTATTACATAAAATTTATGAAAATAACTTGAAACTCAATTACCGAATGTGTATCTCTTACACCTGTAATGCGATTATGTACGGTATACACACGTTCTAAATTTAAAGTAGTATTATACACAATGATTGTATTCAAACATTAAGCGAAAAAATAATGGCAGAATTATTCAATTACACTTAACATATTTTTGAATTCCGGTTATTTTGCGAATTCCTTGTTTCGGAGTTGATCATTCAAAACTAAATACCCCAGAGTAACAAAAATTACTTAAAATAGCTATTCAAGATTTAAAGTTGGTTTTTGACATAAAAATATGAAACCATCTATCGAAATAAATGTATACGTATTATTGTTTAGGGTAGAGTAATTGCTAAATTGTTACAAATTAAAGTTGTAACTCTTAATATTTGAAGTACAAAACAAAATTTTATGTAAAGGAATAAAGGAATTTTAAGGAAATTTAAAAAATTTTTATTATACGTAATAATTTTGTTTAAAAATTTTAATTACATGTTTTAAACTCAAGACCAAACTAATACAACATAGGGTTCGTACTTATACACATAGATATTGCCTATTTTAATGTTTATTGTAAAAAAAATGTTATGCAAATATTTATTTTAACACATAAACCTATATACAAGTATTTTATATTCATATTTAACAAAATTTATCAATAAATTTTGTGCTAAACTATTTCTTTAGTTGACTAGAAATTTTGAAATAAAAATACAAGTACGTTCTTATATGTTATGTTAGATGACACCTAAAATGATCGTAATTTTAAAATAAATTTTAAGAATAAATATTTAAATAATTTTTATGCTCTTGTACATACTCGTATTATGTTGCAGTGTTAAAAAATTCTAAATTTATTATTTCATTTTAAAAATTCTAAATACTCAACTTTATGCTTTGACGTGACAATATCATATATAAGAAAGTCCAAAACAAAAATACTCAATTTAAAATATTATTTATTAGGATCATAAAATTATATAAGAAAAAATTTTTCCAAATACAATAAATTTTTAATTGAAGAAATTGAGTTTAGTCTCTTGAAATAAAATTAAATTTAATTTTTTGTATTTTCAATTTTTCCATTTTGTTAACAAAATATTTTTATTAATAATATTAAAAAATAAAAATATTTAGAATGGCTAGGTAACCATTCAATTCAAGTTATTTAGGTCGTATAAGAAATAAAATACATAAAAATTTTTCTGCCCCTAAAAGTATGTTATAAACTCATTAAAAATTTTTTATTTTATTTTAAAGTTTTTTTTTTATTACTATAAAAGAATTAAATTAGAATGCAACATAAAAATTGAAAAAATATTATTACCGTGCAAAATAATTTAGAATTTAAGAAGTTGGGCTATTTATGTACAAATTTGACTATAGCTACGAGTTTTATATGGTTTTACATTTAGGCACGATTTTTAATTGAAATTTTGTAGGCATTGAATTATAAATTGTGCACTAAGAAGATTTTTGAAAAATACACTTAATAGCCATAATAATTTAAATTCTTATGGTCGTATTTGTAATTCGTATTAATTGGAAAATTTTATATAAAAAAGTTCATTTGAGATGATTAAAGTTTTGGCAGTTTTATATAAAAAAAAAACTATATGGGAGAGATAGAGCAATTCTTAGAGTGAAATGTGGCTGGTTATAATTCAATTAATATTAATTCAATTGATAATAACATACAGATGATAAGTTGGAGTTGTTTAGCTATTCATAAATTTTAGGCTCATTTTTCGGATAAACTAACAAAGACCGGGTATAATTCGATTCGAAATTCGGTACGATCAATATGGAAGATTCTACTTTTCGTTATTAGATGGCCAGAACAATATTTTTTTTTAAATTATAAATTTCAAATATGAATTATAGTAAAACAATAACAGTTTTCATTCTACAAAAAAAAATTTTTTAAATTAAATGTTCATTACTTTTGTGTTTCTTATTACTTTTCGTACACTATATGAGCAAATGAACTAATTCGTATATGAGCAAAGATATTATAAATTTATTCACCATACTCATAATTTTCAAATGTTTTTAAGGTACGAAATAATAATTGGACTATATGATAAGTAATTTGTAATATAGTGATAATTAAATTTGTATATAAATTTATAAAAAAAATGGCTAAGTTTTGTTATACTTTAATTTTTTTTTTTATTTATAGAAAATTTCCTGTTTCCACTGGATTTTTTGTTTTTAGTTAATATTATTGTATTTACAAATGTTTACTAAATTTTCATAATTAATATTTGTGTAAATAATTAAATTAAGTTTATTTTTTTTTTATGTTTGTTTTTGAACGTTTTCAGTAATTTGAGTGTCGCTAGATATTTGAACGGAAATTAGTATTTTACATGTATTTATTAATTTTTTTTTGTTTTAATTTTAAAATTTTAAATGTGAATGAAAAAAAAAATAATTAATTTTTAAATTGAATTTTTTTTGTTGTTTTAATTTTTCTCTAAACAAAATAATTATTTTATAATTTTTTTTAATGAAAAACAAGGTGTTATTATAAAACGTTTAATTTTTTTTTTTTATTTTTCGAGATTATTACAAAGATAACGGGACCGAACGAGAATCATTAAAAAAATATTAGAATAGAACCGTTCAGCTAAATAGCTGTTTAAAAACTGATGATATTAAAGTTCTTCATTTCTTCACCCTTTTAAATGAACTATTCATTTCGCTTCGCTATATTTTATTATTATTTTTTTTTATTTATCGTGTTTATTGTTATTTTTATTTTTGTTTTTGTTTTGTACGTGTTTTGTGTAGGTCTTTTTTTCTTTTTGTAATCATCGCATATTAAATAAGAATGAATGATGTTTTTGTTGTAGTTGCTGTTTTTTTTTTGTGCTGGACAATTTTCTTAATAACATCAATACAATAAATAAATTTAACATATATGCGCTACAATCATACATACATAAATAATGTAGGTACCTAAATATTCACATATGTTATAGTTGAAAAAAAAAAATTTTTTTTTTTCTTTAAAATTCAATGGGGACATAATAAATTTATAAATATGTATGTACATATGTAAATACAACAACTATATACATACATACAAACATAACACACAAAATAATATTTTATGCACATTTTTTATATGAAGAGAGGGTCAAAAACTAACCCTGATATTGAAGAAGAACAAATATATAAAAACGAAATCAACACAGAAAAAAAAAAGAATAGAAAAAAGAACGAGGGATTACAAATTTCTGTTTGTGAACTTTTTAGTATACGAGAGTAAGGTAGGTGTGGGTAGGTGAAAATTGTATAAAGATGATGTGGGGAATAGGTGAAGATTAATGAATATCTAAAACTAATTCAAAAAATTTTGCTATATAAAATGTTTTTGCTTTTCAAAGCCAGGGTCATTGTTAATCACTTACATTATACCATTTAAATGGAAATAGAATGCAATACAAATTTCTATTTTAATTGAAGGTGATAAGTGAACAAATGAAGGTGAATAAGTAAGAGGGGTGATAATAAGCGTGGTAATAGAAGTAGAGGGGAGGGGTGTTTACTAATTCTAAAAATAGAATTAAATTTTTAAAATATCTATGTATGTATACAAAAAAAAAAATTAAATTAAATCAAATAGTATAGGGTATAAAATGAAAAGTGAATTGTTATTTTGTTATTCTAATTTAAGATTTATAAAATAGAATAAAAGGAAAAATTTTTGATGACTAATCGTAAAAATTTCCTTAAAATGAAAAATTCATTTAAAAAGTAGTTATATGGGCTGTGAAAATTGTTTTTTTTTTTTTTTTTATATAATTTCAAAAATAGAAAAGGAGTAGGTTTAAATATAATTAATGTATTTTACAAGAAGCTAAATTTTTTTTGGGTCGGGCGATATCAACACGTAAATCTTCAAGATTTTTGTAATAAAATACGCTGTTTCGATGTTCGATGTTGTATAATATATTAAGCTGAATTAAGTTATATTAAGTTAAAAATAGCCATTAAAATTAGTTGTGTTTGAATTTAAACTAAATGGCAAGTTGCCTGCTACCAGTTCGATCCCATTTTTATCTACAAGTAATATGAAATAAGATAAAGACATATAGTATTCTTAAATGTATGGTCCGAATAGTACTAATTTTTTTAATATTTAATTTTTTGGCAATATAATTAATAAATTATATTAGAGTGCCTCTAGTAAATATCATAGATATTACTATTATTCACAATAATTATGTCATTAAAAATTAAATGAAAATTGTTTCTATATTTTTCCATTTCTATATTTTTCAAATTCATTATTACAATTTAGTAGTTCGAATTACCGGGATTTTATTGTTATATTCATATATATATAATTTGAAAAAAAAATTTCCTAAAACATCGTCAGAATACTTAAATTGTATAGATTTCAGTAAACTATTAAAATTTTCTATTTATAAATTCTTAATAAACAATATTTTATTTGAAACATTTGATTTCAAATCAGGCCCGAAAAATAAAAGGAAAAAAAAAAAGAACAATAAATATATTCAAAAATTTAATATTCAAATATAAATACTATGTAGTATGGTAAATCTAAAATATTTTGCCCTTCGTATTATGAAAATATCAAAGAATTCAACGGAAATCGGAATAAGAATGTTTTTTTTTGTATTCTTGTTCATTTTGTTAGTTTTTTTTAAATGCAAGGACAGTCACGGAGGACTTGTGTTCATTTCAGTCAAAAAAGGAAATTTAAAATATCTAACCATAAGTAGATATTTTAGAAAAAATAACTTTGAACGTGGTATAAGGAAAAGGATTATTTTTCCTTTTTTTATTGTACTTTTTTTTTTTAAATATTTTTAATTTCATTTGTTTGTTTCTTTTTGCAATGAAAATTGCAATTTTATAGTTATAGAAATGCCATGAAAATGTATACGATTCAGAAATTGAATAAACAGAAAATCCTTACTCAAGTCCTTGACGACAATTTTATTTTTACAACAAAATATTTAAAAAAAATAATAAAAAAAATTAAGTAAATTTATAAATTGACTAGACAAATTATGGTGGTATTTACCAATACGGAAGTCATGAAACTAAAATAGAAAATAAAAAATAATTTAAAATAACATAAATAGCACATTAACTATGATTTATAGTTTTTACAATAACTTTGAATTCGAAAAAGTTTATAGTTTTCAATATTGTTATGGTGTTTTCTATTGTAAATTAAATAATACTCGTAATAAGGGGTCAAATATTTAATTTTATAAATTTATGACAATGATGAGTCAACGTAAATGTCAAATATTTTGAAAGCTCAGGTATTATTGCTAGTAACCACTTGATTGAGAGAAGTGTAATGTATGGCATTCCACGCTACTGTGTGTAAAATATTATTTAGAATATGCATAAACTTAATAAAAATTAAAATTACGCCATATATAATTTGAATACTTGGAATATTTTAAAGAATTTACAGGTCTCTTATTATATAATTGAATTTTTTATTAAACTTAATTTTAATAAGCATTTAAATTTTCTTAATTATGTAAATTTTTGCTTAAAAACATCACATATTATTATTAAATGTACAATAAATCTCTAATTATAATCTTATTCTGTTTGGCTGTATAATTAAATTGTATTAGATTTCGTGAATATTTAAAATTATTCTTCATCACCCTCACCTTCAAATATGAAATAGAACAGAATAGCATAATATTATATTATTCTGTCTTAATTAACATTCAAATGTTAATTGACTATTTTTAAATTCTTAAACGCTTACAAATTAGATACGATTTTTTTATTATACATATGTACACATATAATTAGAATATTCTCAAATTCAAAACTTAAAATATGATATTTGCAGTTTTTGAATATAATTTCCATATAGAATTAACCTATAGTATGTGTGAGTACCTAGTATATGACGATGTATATGTAAAAATAATTAAATAAGATGATTGTTAATTAAATATGAATGTAAAAGATTTGTTGATTTTCTGTAAAGAATAAAATAAAATTTTACGAAAAAATTCTACGTTAATTGAAATATTGAATTTAAAGCTTTACAAGTTTCTTCAGTAATAGCGATTTTATGAAGATACGCTAAAATAGGTTTATTAGTTGAGATAAATTTCGTCATTCCATTGAAAACTCGGTCAATTCCAACCTGCAATCTTGCAATAACCTGCATTAATCATAAAACGAGTTCGTTCCTCTATATTGATGATAATGCCATGACCACAAACTTGTTCAAGTTTCAGTTTATTCATAATAATTTTGTGTGAATGAAGTGCACACAGAGAGACTGCTTTAACAATTGACCATAATTGATTGAATACAAGTTCTATCTAATCTTTAAAAAAGTTAGAGCACATAGTTTATGTTAGATTAATCATTAGATTAGTGTTATTCTCATTCTATTACCTTAAATATAAAGATTAATTTAAAATAAAAGTAAGTTCGGCATGCTCTTCTGTATAATAATCGAATCAAACATGTTTGAATCAAACATGAAGTTTCAGAATAAAAATAAGTATGACTGAAGTATGATATTGCAATTTGATGTCAAATACTTGTCGAAACTTAATTTTTTTAAAGGAACTATTTTCAGAATTTTTTGTTAACTTTAGCAGTTTTTGATTATAACTTCAAATCAATTAAATTTTGTAGTTTGAACGTAATTTGCATTTTATTAAAAAAAGAAAATAAAAATTGTAATATTTATCAAGGTTTTTCTATTGCATTTTAAAATCTGAATAAAGGTCATCTGCTATACATTGCATAAGTAAAATCACACAAAAATATAAAAAGTAAAAATTGAACAAATTTAATTTACATACAAATGCCTTTTATTCATTTTTAATCATTTAAATCTGATTTAAAATTCAAATTTTTTTGTACTTTTTACAAAAAAAAAAAATCATTAAAAAATCAAATTCAGACTTTTAATTTCGAGAGCAACCATTTTACATTCTAAGTATGAAGAAATAAAAAGAAAAAATTAATACTTTTCTTAATTGCCTTTATTTTCTTGTTTATACAGGGATTAAGCTTGGAAAACGTCAAATACTTATTCACTTATTTTTTAGAAAAAAATTGTAGTTGGACCCGGATTTCATTGGTCGGGACTAGCCTTTAGGCTAGCGAGATTTTTGTATAGTATAATAGCATAGATTAAGTGCGGTGAACCTTAGGTTTTAACCTGTTCAACCTGTACGTATATCTAATAATTGTAATAGCAATGCAATGTGATCTGAGGAAATGCAATATAAATACTAGAGTTATTTCAAAGAAAAATTAATTATATTACAAAAATTTAGTGTTTACTTTCTATGATATTGTTCTTGGAAATGTGCTCTTTTGGGTGTCTTTCCAATTAGTATTACATAGTTTGAAATTTATTAGTCTCTTGTTTTATTAAAATAAGAATTGGACACACTTTAAATAAAAAACAATTAAAATAATTCAAAATTTTTCACAAAACAAAATTCGTTTATAGTTAGCCAGCTAGTTTCAATATTTTTTTGTAACTTGATTTTCTCAATGCTATTATAGAAATAAATCTAATTTTAAAATTTAAATTCAGAAAATTAATAGAGAAAATTCAAAATATTTTCTCTTTTATAATAAAGACAGAATGTCCCCTAAAAATATGCAATATCATACTAATATTGTAATTGTGTAAAGACCTTTTATAAGTTATCCTTTAATATTAGTACGTGAATTGAAATTACAATGCCAAAGGAATAAATAAAAAGAATTTAATGCATTTTATCATTCATTACATTTTTTGTGTTTAGTCTATTAAAAAACACATACTCAATTATACGAAAAATAGGTATGTTTTTTGGCATATAAATAAAATAATGGCCAATGGGGTCCTTTATACTTAAAAAAAAAGTATCACTTAAAAGTTTCGTTTTATGATTTTCTTCTTTTGTTTTTATTACCCTTATTTTCTCTTTGATGTGAAATATAGATGCAAATGTATAATATGCCACTACTGATATCAGGGTTTAAAACCATTTTTATTTTGGGTTTTTGCTTTTAATGGCAAAAAAAAATCGAATTTAAATTATTTAAGTTTTAAGTCAACGATTATAAGAGAGAGATAATAAAGAAAAAGCCACACTAAAGGAGCGTTCGCAAGCTTGTCATTCTTTCGGTAGATGTGATTACTTCTGTCGATTCCAAGTATTCTGAGTTTAATTCCAGCCACGACTCTAGCAACATTTGTACTAAAGCAAGCCAGTAATTCCTTACTTTTTTACATAGGAGTGAACATTTTCCTCAACAACTTGAGTAAGATATAGTCCTACACTTGATCAAGAAAATAAAAGGTAGTATGCCGTTTTGCAATTCTCAAAGAGACACGAACGGCAATAGGCTCATTTTGAATGACTTTTTAACTCACATTTCCATTTATTTTATTGTGCAAATACGGTTGAGATCCTGTTGTAAAATCTGTTTTGCATTTAGTTCACACATACATATATTTCATATTTATATAAAATATGTTATACTTATAAATACTGTTATACTATTTATTTGTATGTGTAAAGTTATTTTAAGATAGGTAAAATACTATAGAAAAAAAATTTATTTAAATCTCATGAATTTTTTTAATTTGTGTCATGACGTTCTTGACCATTCAACTAAGAGTTGATTTATTGTATATTTGCTGCAAAGTAGAAACTGAAATTGAAAAAACAAAAGAAGAATACGTACAAAAAAAATGGGAACAAATATAAGCAAAAAGGAAAAAATGAAAAATCCTTTCATCAATAATGAAAAGAAATTTGTGGAAATGTTGAAATTTAAGCGAATACAATTTTTTTTTTGTTAGAAGTCAAACACTATTTTTGAAATGCCTGAAGCAAACTGACGGGTATATATATATAGTTTCAGTTTAATTGGTAGAAGAACAAAAATATAAAAGCAGTTGTGTTGACTTTGTTTTATTGTCGACTTTGACCATTTTTTGCCAAATGTTTAGTTTTGATGCACTTAAGGTTTTGTTTTTTTTTTTGTAATTTTGGTTATCACAAAAAAATCATTTGAGTTTTAAGAGATTATTACATTTCAGGATATGAGAAGTAGCACAAAAAAGGATTTATTAAAATCCTATAAGGGAAGAATAACTTTACTAAGGAACTAAACTCGTATTACTTGTAAGGGGGCATCCATAACATCTGCTTTCGAATGCTGAAAATTCTAGTGCTGCGGTCGATTGATTACTGAATATACAAGGTTAAGTGTGACTAGCTAAGGTGATGCCCGGGAATGGTGTTCATCAGGCAGTTCAAAATGTCCTCTAAAACTCAGTGTTGAATGTAAACATATATTGTGTGAATTTCGTAGTGGCATTTGTGATTTTTATTTTGGTATATGTAAGAACCAGAATTTTATTCTTGTTTAATAACAGTTGTTTTACATTGTTACAATGTTAAACATTTTCCCGAAAGGAAAAATTATTACAACTTTTCATGGTACTTTTAAAATATTTGTGATAACTTAATATAGTAATTAAATATATATAGTATGCATTCACCACTACATTCAAAACACACTTCTGAACATGCCATATAAACAATCATAAAAATGGGGACAAGAATGTGTATGAAAAATGATATTGGCATAGAAAACTTGGCATAATTTTAAATATTTCCAAAAAATAATGAAAATAAATTTAACCGCAATCCCATATGATTTTTTTTTGTTTTTTTTTGTGAGATAACCAAGCTGTACAGTACACTTATATATTTACGTTAAATGTACGGATAGGCGTATCATGAAACTATTATGCGTACATATGAAATCTGTGTCAACATTTTATTGTTTTTTGGCTCGAGCCTATATTCACACACTATTTTTTTTCTAGTATGTTATTTTACTTTCCCGTTATTTGGCAAATAAATTGTATGTAAATGTACATTTGATGATTTTCAAAAAAAAAATATGAAAGAAAGTTAGTGAAAATAAACACTATGCATACATGTGCTATGTTTAATGCAGCCAAATTCCAATTTTTTTTGAGGTTACTAAAAAAAATATTGATTGCAAAATTTTTTTAAATTTTTGGAAAATAATATTAAAATTATTGTGCATTCTATAAATTTTAGATACTTTTGTTTTCTAAAAATATCCTTTGAAATTTACAAAAATATTTTAGACAAGAAAAAAAGGAAAGCACTTTCAATTATATTATGACCTTTATATGATCTATGTTTAGCAATTGCTTTTTTACTTACACAATAATCCATACATACGATATGCAAAGATAATTTATGTGAAAATGCACTGAAATCCTTATCCATGTCTAATAATAATTTAAACAAAAATTTAAATCTATTGCGCTAAATATGGTGCAAATAATTTATAATATTAAATTCGTTTACACTATATAGGTTGTGCTTGCACTTTTTGTTCCACAATAATTTTGGATAAAGCAATTTTTTATTATGTTTGTAAATATATTGTATACATGTACATATATGTATATAATTTTGTATTGTGACACATACTTTAAATATATATTTTAAAAATAGATGCACAAAATTTAATTCATTGTATAGGTAGAAAACATGCACATGAATTCTTGTAGAACAAATCATTAAAAATTGTTATACTACTTAACGACCATAACAATTATATTAAAAGTGATTTTGTTTCAAGAATTCTTACGAAGAAGTACGTAATTCCTCACTCTTAGAATAAGAACAACTTATTAATATCAATTTCACTCATTAGAATAAATTTACTCGTTTTGCTACAAAAGAGTTGTTGTGTTAATTTGCTAGCTCAATAAATAAACTCAATGTAAGAAGAATGAATTTAGTTTGAGCATGTATGGTTTATTGAGCATGTAATTGTGCAACTATTAAGCACGTATGTAACGATTCACAGCTGCTTGAGAAGGTTGAATTCTATAGTTTTACCTATATTGTAGTTTTTTATGCATAGCCTTTCCGATGAATAGCTCTCTCTTTAGGTATAACATATTTCAATCAATACCTTGTTTGACTCATCATCATTTTTCTTTAATAAAGAAGTCTGTAATTAAATTTTCACTAGCATCTGTTTGAATTAGCATCTAGAATTAAATTATTTTTGTAATAGAGAGAATCGATACTGGATGGAATTTTGCTTGCTGCCGGGGAGATATATGAGAAAGAAAATAATTATAGTTGGGTAATATTGTGAACCTAGAAATAAATTTGTCATTATTAAACACATTGTGGTCTTATTGCGACGCTTTTACAAGGTGAGTTGTAATTTTATCAAAATAAAACAAAATTGTTTGTTTCATTTCAAACAATTCAGTTATTTTATTTTTCTTCTGACATTTGAAATGTCAAGTGAAATCTAGTAATTAATCCGGAATTTTTATTATAGTTAACATTTGGCCTATACTTATATTCAAAACTATAAGGCTACACTATAATCCCAAGTCATTATAAAGTTCAAAATTGATGTTCATGTATTTTTTTGCTATTTAACTAAAAAGAATATATTAAAATTTATGATCATAAATATCTACGTTCAGTTAAGTTCTTTTGTTTATTTTCCCGGCTGTAATGCGCTTCAACATAGTACAGTATATTAAGTTTCTTGTTGTTTTATAATGTTTGCGGGAGCTGCAACTATTTGTAAGATAGACCCTATTAGTGTCTATGTGTATTGAAAAATTTGGAACTTCGAATTGTTTTGTTATTTAACATATACCCTATTTATAAGACATACCCAACCAATTAGAGCTGTTATATTTAAAATATCAACCAATCGGGAAAATGCACATCCTTACCTCATACATTTTTGAATATAACAATATCATAGATAGTGGAAGGAATATTTGCTATTTTATTTTTGATTTTTTTTTTGTTTTTTGAAAATAAAATATTAAGTAACTATTTTTTAAATGAGAATTTAAATAGAATTTGGCTTTTTTATTATTCGTGCAGTACCTATTTTTACCTTTATACTCATACGAATAACAGAATATACATATATGGATCATAGTATACATTTTCCCAAAATGCATTTTTAAAGCTTAAAAGCCATGAATTCTTATAATGTATGCCTTGAATATTTATTTCTACGTACACGTACTGGTATAGGAGTGTCTGTGTTTATTTATAATGAAAGTGGTGTAATGTGTCAAAGGAAATTAAGTAATAGTTTGATTTTATTATTGCATAACATTAGAACTTTGGATGCATATTAATACTTATCATGTTTTCAGTGTATTTCAGTATGGTTTTAGTGGAGTCTTCTTTTAACGTCATCAATATTTCGTGTTATTATTTAAATTTTTAACTTCAAGGTTTCATATTTCGAATTTATAAAGAAAGAAGAAACTTTTTTAACTTATAGGATAGTAATTTCATATTACGAAGGGTGTTTTTAAGGGTCTATGTGGTTCTTTTGTAGATTGGTCCAATAGAAATTCCCGTAATAACAGGTACATTGATGCTATAGAAATGATTCTAATTACTCGATATAAATTTTGCAATTTTAAAAAATAATTATAACAATTTCTAAACTATACAGAATATAAACGTCAAAGATAGAGGGGGCTATAACGTCTTCATTGACAGTTAACCTTTTCGCAAGTTATTTTCAAGACCAAAAAAATAAAATTTTGTAATTACATATGTAAAATTTATTAATTTGATTGTGTATTTACTTGTCAAGCTTTTCTAAATATGTCAAAACTATGTGCAAATTTCTCTCTTTTGATAAAGAAATGAAGCGTAAAAGGAAGATTTTCTCTGGTAATATAAATTAATTTTTGAATTTTCATATTTGAAAACAACGAAATTCCTAATAGAGTTATGCATAGAAATGCATATTCACACTGACACACTCTATATTTGATTTGTGTATTTTTATAATGCATATGTATGAATGTACATGTGCAACTTTATATACTAATTTATTTTTTGTAAGTTTTATAAGGATTACCCTTTTAACACTATATTTAGTAGTTGTATTTTTTTGGTAATATTTAATATGACTGTAAAAGGTTTTCGGAAAACTGTTAGTTACCAGTATACAAAATTTTTGTGAGTAAATATTGCATACCGTTGTATATATATAGGTATGTGGATATATATTGTGTGTATATACAAAAAATATGCAATATTATAAATTTGTGGAGATATTAATGAAAGTAGTTGTATTTATTTTTTTTTTTTGTTTGAAAATATGAAAAATTATGTATGAGGTTTTTCTTTGTTTCTTTTTTTGGAAAATATGAAAATTAGTTGCATAACATAAATTTTAAATAATTCTCGTTTTATATATATTATGTACTTATAAATTCAAGGATAATTTGCAAGAAAAAGGCAAACATTTATTTAAATTTTGATTTTGAATTAATTATTTTAATATCCATAAATAATAATGTTATTTTAGAATTTTAAAAAAAGGTGAAATGTTACAAAAGAGAATATTCAATGAATTTATAATTGAAAATTTGATTAGAAAAGCGTTAAAATAAATAATTTTAGTTCAAAAATGATTGCAATATTGAAGGTGAATGAAGAAATTTCTGGAATTTTTAATAGGAAAATTACATTAAAAATTAATTGGATTTTAAAGGATTTTAAATATTATAAAGAGATTTACAGAATAATGAAAATTTTGTAATTGATATTATGTTATTATTTAAATTATTAATGAAAATTATAAATAATTGTTAAATTATGTTTATTATAAATTGTATAAAGGATATAGAATATTACCAAATAAAAATTTTACGACTTAGAACACAATTCTCTAGTTCGGTATTGTATTAGATACGGTCAAAATATTTTTCAATTAGAAAGTCATTGTAACCAGCATAAATAGTTGAATAAGATAAATCTTTTAATTGTTAAATAAGACAGAGAGTAAACAGGCTGTCACACCAATTAGACTAGCAAGCCGATGCCCCATTAAAAATAAGTTGTTTTGCATTTTTAAATAGGGTTTTTCATCTTTATTATGGAAAAATGTATTTGAACCTAGTATTATGGAAAAATAATAAAACTCGACATGTGATATTAGGTCCGACAAAAAAATATCGTTCCCTGTTTAATACGAGGACATTTTTTTCGAGATCATTTTAATTTCCTCATATATATTCATTTGTCGATTGTCTATCAATATGATTAGTAATTCTCTTTAACATACCTTTCTTTCTATTGTTATAGTTTGAAGATGCCTTATATGATTTTAGTTTGTAAATCCTGTACGTGTAATAAAATCAAAATTTTTTAAAAGTTTTCAATAATTTAAATCAACTTGAAATTTAATGTTGCAGTTATTTATGAATTTTATTTTTCATTTTATTCAATACACTTAAAATTTTATTTTATTTTATATTGAAAAAAATAATTTTTATTTTTCCTGAAATTTTTCTTCAATCGCATATAAATTGATGTACTCAAAAATTTATTTGTTTTATATTTTCTGCAATTTTTGGAAAACTATATAATATATATATATGTAAAATAAAGTTAAAAAGTTATTGAATGATGAAAATTTATAACCTTAAGCAAGAAGATTTATTATTGAATAACTTCAAGGAAATCACGAAAATGTAATTTATTTTTAAAAATCTTTTGAAGACAAAAGTTCTCTTGTATATTGTATTTTGAGAAAAATGATTTTCAATAAGAGAAATAATTTATTTTTTGTCTCAAAAATTTAGAAATTTTAAATTACTTAAGCTATAGTATAGATCTATTTTATTCTCTAACAGTTTTAATTAAAAAATGGGCGCATAACAAAGTACTTTAATTCTTCGCAATAACTTTTCCGAAAGGTTTTAGGAAAATCATTCTCATAAGGTAGAGTCTACATGAATATAAAAACAGTAGGTGCAAATAAGAGACTCTGAAACATAAATTCGTATTAACACTTGTGATACGGCATACAGAAGTATTAGGTGCTGCCCTTGTTTTACTTGCTAGGGTAAAGAAAGTGGGGGAAAGAAAACTTTTCGGTATTTCCGTGATATTTACAAAATTAGTTTTTGAAGAATAGTATATTATGTACAGCCGGATTAGTTTATTTTGATGTTACATCAGTTTTACGTTATGTCTTGTGGATGCAGTGAAAAATTCACTCTGGACAAAGCATTTTTTTTTCTTAAATGTTTTTACCATCCACATGTAAATTTAAATTTATACGTCTTCTATATCTTCTCTACGATATTGTCTTGTATATATATCTATTAAAAACTTGTTTCGGCGTCATCAGTTTTTACGAAAACCTATACTCGTAACGGTGTTTAATTTTCTTTTTGTTTTAATTGTTGACGTGTTTTGAAATGTAAGTTTAAGGTAGTGTTTAGGGACGTTTTGTCATTGTTATCTTATAATATGTGTTGCCGTTGACGTTAAATGAATGGCATCGTTTCGAGTGGGGAATATTTCAGATTAAAGATTTCAGGAAGAGATTTTAAAAATAAAAGAACATCAGTTTTTTTTTTGCATAATTTCCGTTTTTTATTCAATTATTTTTTTTTTTGAATTTTTTTTAATTTTTTTTTATATTTATTTTTTTTTTTCTTTTAATATTTATAATTAGTAATTTTTATAATTTTACTTAATGTTCTCTTAATCTTCTTTTTCTTTCTTCTCTTGACAATTTTTCTCTTTTTTTTGTAATTTTTCTTTTACATCGAGTTTTTGTTTTTTCAAATGTCTTAATTTTTTTTTTTTTGGTTTTTTATGATTTTTAAAATTTTTTATGTAATTTATCTTTCTATCTTTTTTTGTCTTTGTTTTTTTTTTTGGTTTTTTCCCTTAATTTTTATTAAATACTAAAAACAAATAATAATTTTATAAATTTTTTCTCTTTTTCTTTTTTTTTTTGCTTTGAAACAAATTTAATTTTCTAAATTTGTTTAAAATTTTTTTTTTGTTTTTTTTTTTTTTAAATTGTTCTTTTTTTTATTAATGCAGATATAAAACATCGCATTTTATTATTAAGAGTGTGTTTTTTTGTGTTTGTTTTTTTTGTTTTTGCTTTGATAGTTACAATAATGTTTTGTGTAGTTGTTGTGTAGTTAGTTTGTTATGATTATATAGATTGTATGTGTTGCGTTTTAATAGTGATTGGACTTGTGTTTAGTTTTATATATTTTTACAATTTTTTAATTTTTAAAATCGTTCTCTATATATGTATATTTTTTTAATACTTTATTAAATACGAGTATTAGTATGCAAGTATACTTTATACATGTATATATATATTAATGTGTATTTTAAAATAGATTATAGAAATTTGTATGTTTGTAGTATTGTTTTTTTTTTGTTAAATATGTTTTTGTAGATGTGTGTGTTTGTATTGAATTCTTGTGTATTGTTTCTATAATTTTAATAGCGCTCGTGTTTATTTTTTTATATTTTCATTTTATTTTTTTTTTGGGTTTTGTTTTTGTGTATTTGAATATTAAGATTTTTGATACAAATTTTGATGATATTTAATTTTAATTTTTCTTTGAAAATTGATTAAAAACGTCGATTTACTATTTTTATTTTTTTGTTATTTGTTTTTTTTTTTTAGTAAATTTACGAGGGGGAAAAATCGTTTTTTTTCTCGTTTTTTTTTTTTTGTTGGGTTTTTATTCTCTTTTAAGTTTACATAATTTACATAATTTAATTTAATTATATATACATATATATATGTAGTTGATATTATTTTTATTAATGTTTTTTATGTAATTTACATAGACATTTTCTCTTTTTGTGTGTATTTTTGCCCAATGGTTTTTTTTTTGTTTTTTAAATAATTTTTTAAAATTAATTAAATTTTATCAAATTACTATGTATTTTCATATATTACATATACATACATATATAATTGTGTTTGATATTGTATGTATATGTGTATATGATTCACATATACAGTTTTATTAATATAATTTTCGTGGTATTGGTTTTTTTCTTTTTTAAATTTTTTAATTTACTGTACAAAAAACGTTTTTTAATTACTAGTTTTACAAAAAATTTTTTTTTGTTAATTTTAATATTTTTTGATTTTTTTATTTTAAACAAATTTTTTATTAATAATTACCTAAAAGTGAAAAAAAAAATTAAAAATTAAATAAAATGAAAAAAGACAAATTACAAAACATTTAACAATGAAAAATAATGTTTTTTTAATGTTCTTTTTGATGTTATGGAAGTAGGTATAATGTATGTACATATTGTGCTATGATTACATCTCAGAGATCTTATAACACACTGCTTTCCTATAATACATATTTTGTAATATATTGTATGTTGTATTTGTATGTTGCCCAATTCTATAAGTATTGAAAATTTTTAGTTAAAAGTATATTTTGTTGCTAGTATTTTTAAAACTTTTACAAAATTTTATTAAATACAATAAATTGCATGTACATGCATACTTACATATGTATGCACATAATTATTTGTATAATTGTAAACAAAAGTATGTATATATATATATGTTTATATTGCAATTATTATTATTTATTTTATTATTGTGTATGTTTTATTATTATACTTTTGAATTTGGAATATATATATACATGTATATATATATATATTATATATGTACTGTGTATTGAAGGTTTTTGGGTAGACTATATGAATATATGTATTGTACATGTGTATATTCAACATTTAACAAATTTTATGATTACAAAATTAGTAAAATTTTATGACTCTGCACATCTATCCGGTTCGTGCGCATGCTTACAAAACTTTTATATTCCTTAAAGTTATAGAATGAAATTTTTACGTAAATTGAAATATCTATATTTTTCTGGAGAAAATATTTATATGAATGCCCTTCACTTTTAAAATTTATGGTTATTCAAAGATGTAAAACTGTAGCTCTTTTCACAATTTTAAAGCACAAAAGCTTTTATTCTGACAACGTAGAAAAATAGTAATAACTTTACTTTTTTTGCCATTGCTAAAAGCATAGGTTACAAAAGTTAAGTTCCCAAACATTACAACAAAAAATTCATTTCGCTATGGAAGTAAATGTGTTTCAAACTTTTCTTCCTTCACGAGCTACCTTCGTTTATTATTAGCAAAATAATTGCATTAAAACCACAAGTGTTTATAAAATAAGTTTTATAAAATTGCTACAAAGTTGAAATCTAACAGTACTCGTAAATTTATTGTTATTAGAAAGTATGACTAAATATTTTGAATGACTAAATATTTTCTGATTTTATTGAAAAATAATTGAGGTATGACAATATTAAAATCTAAAATAATATTTTGGTTCAAGAAATATGTAGAATTAATACAATTAAGTGATCACACTCAAATTAGAAAATGAAATAGAATATTTCATTAATCACTCAAATAATTAATAAAAACCTAAAAAATATAATTATAAGAGAAATAATATGAGAGAATTTTTTATTTGAATTGAAATTGAGTATGTACGAGTAGTTTGAAGAGATTGTAAAATTTTTTAACGAAATTTAACATTTTTCAATGCTTTATTATATAATAAGCTCCATCCATAATTTCCAATTTACTTGCATATGATTATATAGAAATCCATTTTATATTTATGTGATATGTTTGAATATATATATATATATGAATATTATAAAGTAACAGAATGGTAGTTTTATAATCATGAAATTTATCAAATATTTTGTTGTATATTATGTATGTACTTCAAATTTGACATTTGTAATTTATGTATTTATGTATGTGTGTATATGCATCTTAAAATATTTAAATATTAATATAAATGTTTTTTTTATTTTCGTATTGAATATTGAAATTGTCCAAACTTTTTATTGTATTTTCGTTTTAAATAACCTTTGTGTTGAGTGTTCATGTATCCTACATTTACTCTGTTTTTTTTTCTTGGTAACATTATGAATTTACTTTGAAATTTTTCTGAGTATAATAATATTTAATGTTGTGTAAATTTTTTTCATATTTCGTTTCTTTTTCTTCGCTTATAAAATTATGTTTCCTTCGGTTTTTTTTTTTGGGATAATGAATGAGTTGAATGAATGCGAATGTTTTGATTGTTATAATGAAAATTTTTGTTTTTTGTGCTTTTATTTTTAAAATTTATTTAATTTATTTTTTTCGGTTTTTTGTCTTATGTTTAATTTATAAATTTTGTTTTTAATAATTTTATTTTAAATTTTTTCTTTCTTATTCTTTTTTTTTATTTTTTGAATAATTTTCATATCAATTTTAGTTTTTATATAATGTAGTTTAAAAGGATGACAATTTTGCATATTGTTTATATATGTATGTATTATTATATAATTCCGTTATATAAAAAAGTCTGCTGGAGGGCAAAGAATTTCAGAAATTTTAGAGTTTTTTTTATAGTATAATATTATTTTAGAGTTTGTTGTTTTATTTTTCATTTATTTTAGAATTATTGTGGAATATAAGATTTTCTGTTTTTATTTTTTAAGAGCTGAAAATTTGAGTTTTTTTCAAATTATTTGAATGTGATGAAATTTAAACATTTTTATATACATCAACGTACATTTAAAATATTGATCGGGAATGTCAACAAATTAGTCAATTTTTAAATGAATTTTCTAATTAAAAAAATTTCCAAATGCAAACACAGATTTCAGGATGGAAGGGTAATATCTTTTTTTATTAAAAAAGTTGAAAATATTTTATAAATTGTAATTTTTATAAAAATTTATTAAATAAAATAAGAAATTGAAAAATTTCAGCACAGAAATATATACATATATATATATATATATATATATATATGTATATAAATAATATTATTGAAAGCAATAGCGGCTATTTAGTATTATGTTTGTTAAGTTAGCGGTTAGATAGAAAAAGATTAATAATTGAATATTATTGGTTACATTTAGCATCATAGTCGATAAGTCACATGAATATTCACGATAGAAATGTAAGTGTCTAATAAGATTGATATTTTCGATATTTGACATAAAATCGATAAAATTATTGAGAAGATTTTAAGAAATATTGGGGATTTTCGATAATTCAGTTCTAACTTAGTTCTTAAGTTAGAATTGAATTATCGAAAATTAACTACATGAGAAAATAGTATGTTCGAAAAAAAACGTTTTTTTGATATATCTGTCAAAATGACATTTGATAATATATATTTGTCAAAAGTTATTGACATTATTAACATGATATTGTACTTTAGACACTTATGACAATATCGATTATTATGATTGTGAGAATGTCAAATTCTATTTAGAATTGATATTAACAAATTAAGAATTGTATATATGAGGATATGAAAACTATTTTGAACTTTGCATTATTTAAAATAAAGATAGGTTTTATAAATATTTTGTATATGTACGAGTATATGGGTAATAGATTTTTTTATTACAATTTTGAAATATAAAAAAAATTTTCTCTAGTATTTTGCAATAATATTATATATATATATATATATATATATATATGTCTATATATAAAATTTTTTTATAATTAATTTTATTTTTTTATTTTTTGGTTTCTGTTTTTTTTAAAAAATAATTTAAAAAAGGAGTATAAATTTTATATTTATATTATGATCTATTTTATATATATGTACATATATGGGGTATATATTCATATATATATATATATATATATATATATATATTTATATATATCATGTAATATATATTTTTTTATAAAAGTATGAATTATACTAAGGTAAAATTTGTATTTTAATTTTAATATTAATTATTTAATTTTGTTTTTTTAATTTGAGTTGTTTTTTTTATAATTTAAATTATATTAACATATATATGTGATATATATATAGTATATATATTGATATATATTAATAAAGTCGATTTATTTCATTTTTTTTGTCTAAATATATTTAATTTTGTAATATTACAAAGTCTACTATTTGTGTATAGTTTACAAAAAAATTTCACTCATTGGTTTGTTTCAGTTTTTTTTTCTTTTTCTTTTTAATTTGTTATATAATATTAATTATATATGTTGAATGTATGTATTTATGTGTATTTCGATTTTTTTAAATTTTATTTTGTTCTTTTTATATATTATAATAATATAATATAGTAGATCAAATATTAACTATGCAAGTAATTATAGTGTTACCATCATATTTAATAAAAAAATTCTCTAAAATTTTTTTAGAGCGAAACCCTAATTAATATTTTATATATATGTATATATGTATGTTTGTTTATGATATATATGCATATATTGAATATATTGTGATATTTTTTTTTAAAAGAAATGAAATCGTAAAATTTTTTTACATACGAAATGCGCCATTTTAAAAATGAATTGTTTTTATTTATTACACATAATTATAAAATTTACATTTTATTAATGTGTGTTCGACTATAATTACTTGAATTATAATATAATATATGTATGTATGTATATCATAAAAATAACTTTACGCACATGTATCAGATTTAATTTGAACTATTATTATAATGTTTACAGTTATAAATATATATTAGGTTTTTTCACTGATATACTCAATTATATTCATATGATTTTAATTTAAAATTTAGGATTTATTTTTTTTGTTTTTATTTTCTATATAGTGTTTTTATTATTTTAGCTATTTTATTTGTGTTTTTATCGTCTGAACTAAAAAATGAAATAATAAATTAATAAAAAAAATATAAAAATTAAAAAATAATTTTCGAAAATTTTTAACTATTCTTATTTTCGTTTTTATTTGTTGTTGTTTTTCTATATTATGGCTTTAATAAAAATTTTTTTATTCATATTTTGTGCTATAGCTTCTGTTGTCATCTTTTATAAATTTATTGATTTTTGTTTTATATTTAAATTTCGATTACATATTAATTTTCTTTTTTAATTTCTATATTTAAAATTTGTTTAATTTATACACGACATAATTAATTTAGTTTAATTTAATTTATTATAATTTTAGTCTTTTTTTCTTTTGTCTTGTTTTTGTTTTAAATAAAGTAACTGTTGTATAACAGGTTTATTAAGTACTAACTATAAGAAGACCGCGTCGGGAAGTATTTGAAATACAAGAAACACCAATACAAAGAAATAAATGAATTCAACTAAAATAGACGCGCCCTAAAAGTGTACAGATAAGTTCGTTAAGAATTATAATTTAATATGAAGAGTTTAGGACTATCAATACGATTTTCATTTGTATTGATGGGTATTTTACAGTGTAAATTTGAAAAAAGGAGATTTGAAAATGTAATTTTAATTAGTAAAAATTTCAAGGCATATATAATTTTATAACAATCATGAAAACTCAAAAATTCTTTCGGATTTTTCGCATCCATTCTAATTCTAACAATTTTTAACAAAGTATCAGCTGATCTAATATTGTAAATATAGTATAGACCCGTCTATTTTACTCTGTTTGGCGAAATAACAGAGGTTTTCGATAAGTTTGGTTGATTTCTTAACATATTCATGTTGGTTTACCAACACTTATCTCATTTAAAATTTTATCGAATTCCGAAATTTTCGAATTTATCGAATTGATATATATATAGGATTATGTAAGAGCAGTTTTTGTTTTTGTTGAATGATTCTTTATAAAATGTATGCATCTCTATATTGTGAAAGTAATCGAGTTATACAATAGTTACTTGCATAATATTATTTAATTAATTTTTTATTTATTTATTTATTTTCTCGCTTTTTAAATATATGTACTTAAATACATGAGCATGTATATTTAAAAGAATTAACGGTACATTAAAATTGATAGTTTATTATGATGCTTGAATGAAATGATGATTGCTATGTCATGATGATAGTGATGATAAATGTTTTATGATTATGATGTGCGAAATGATTTCAGGTTGATTGAGTTGAGAGATCATATTTTGGAGAGTTGAATATTTCAATATTGTTTTTTTTTGTCTACGTTGATTTTAGTCTATTGTTGTTGTTCTATTCAGTTGTAAATTTTCATTATGTAATGTTAAATAGTTTTTTTTTTTCTGATATATTTCGATTTCTAATTATTTGTATAATAATTTTATGTTTGTAAAATTTTTAATATTACATTTTTTTTTTGATATACTATTTTTTTATTTATATTATTTTTAGTTGTATTCAGAATTTAAAAGAAAATTTGTTTTTTTTTTATAACATTTTTTATATGTGTGTTGTTTTTTTTTAGAAGGAAACTTTTTAATATACTAATAAAATAAGTTTATAAAAAAACTATTGAAATTTGATTTATGATTAAAATAAATTTGAATATGAGTACATAATTCTGTGGCTGCAAGCAAAATTTTTAATTTTAATTAAATTCTATTGAAATTTGATTATTTTTTAAAAGTACAACTCTTAAGTACATCTTCATATTATATTTTCGAAAAGATCTCAATTTATTTTTAAATAGCTTTTATAATTTTGTATCATTTGTATTTATATATAGGCATCAACATATAAAACAAAATAAGTTTCTAGAACTCTATATTGGAAGGCTGAGTTATTTTAACAATTATAGTATAAATTTTCTTAATAATAAAACTTAACGATAAATATGGAAATTTATTGATAATTATTAATTTAATAATTAAAGAATCAACGTTTAACTCGATTTTGGAAAAGGAAAAGTTTAGGAACTTGATCATTTTCACGCTTATTGAACAGTATCAATGTTAATTATTCTTAATATTCCAAAATTATTTGTTGAATTTTGAATAAGTCGAAATCTTACCAGAACTACGAATTTCTCACACTGGAACAAAATTTTTCCTTAAAACCACAGAATTGTTTATAAAATAAATTAATACTTCCTTTTTTCTTCAAAGAAATTGGAAACCAATTGGATGAAGTAATGATTTTATTAAATACATTTAAGATTTTTAAATAATTATAAAAATTATTTTTAATTAATTAGTATGTATAAATAAATATAGTAATACAAATAAATTGTTCTTAAAAATATTATAAAAAAAATATAATTTAATAAATATAAAATTTTTATTTAATATTTTTAATATTATAATTTGAGTATGTATACATAAATCGTAGATATATATATATATATATATATATATTTGTATAAATGCATTTTTTAAGAGATAAAGATAAAAATTGATTTAATTTTAATTTCCTAAGTCGAAAAAAAATCAAGAAATTTGAAAATAATAGAAATATTCTACTATATTTAATTTTATACATTTAAATATATTTTCATTTTTTTTTATTTATTTTTTATTATCTATAATTATCTAATATCAACTATCCGACATTTAATTAATAATTATTTTAATTTAATAATAATAATATTTTTTTTCTCTTTTTAATTCATTTATACTACATTTAATTAATTTGTTCATTGAAAATTTAATTTTTTTTTATTTTATACCTAAAAATTTTTTAATATTTTTTAATAAATTTAATTTTTTTCTGTTGTTTTTTTATTAATTTTAAACTTTAAAACTTTTTTATTTTTACACTCTATTTTTTAAATTTAATTAATTTTATATATATATATATATATATATTTTATATAATATATTTACTTTGTTTCTATATTATAATAATAATTTTTTTAAATTAAATTTAAATAATATTTTTTTTTTATATTAAAGTTGTGTTCGTCAAATCACTCGGCGTTTGGTTTGTTTTTTTTTGGTTTTTTTAAATTTTTTGGAAATTTTCTTTATATTTTTTTTATATATAATATTTTTAATTTATTTAAATTTTATTTAGTTTCAATATATATATACTATTTATATATTTAGTTTTAAATCTAAATTTATTAAAAGAATTAATTTAATATAATAATTAACTTAATTAGTCTAAAATTTTTAAATTTATCTTTTGTATTTCATATAACGATTTTTAAATATTTTTTTTCCATTTTATTTTTCATATCTACTTATATTTTAAAACTAATAAAGAAATGAAATAGTTTATATATATATATATATATATATATATATATATGTAAATATATAAGTATGTATATATGTTTATTATATAATAATAATAATGAAATGAATATTATATACATATTTATATATACATAAAATTTTCTTTATGCATACATGTATATGCGATTATTATATATATTGCATAATATTGAGAACGATATATATGTACATATGTAATTTAATTAGTATATGGAGAAGAAAAAACATTAATGGGTTAACAAAGTTTTAATAAATATAATACATGATTATTATTTATTTGAAATTATTTGAAATATAAAATTATATTATATTATATATACGTATACAATTATATACACTAATTGATGTTGTTATACAGTATAATTCTTTTTATTTATATATGTATGTTTTATATTTAATAAAATTTATTTCTTAATTTTTATAATATAAAATTTAAACAGTGAAAAATTAAGTATATATATTTGTATATGTAGATATATATGTATATATCAATTTATTATATACCATATTATATCAGTTTAATAACATATTTTATATATATATACATAATGCATATACGTATGTATATATATCATTATTAATTTATTTTTAAAGTTAACAACTTAGATAAAATTTATTTATAATTATGAAAAAATTTAAAATTGCATTTTGTTTAAAATTTTATAACAATTTATATAGAGGAAAATGTTTTTTTTGTTTTGCTTTTGTTTAAATTTAAAAAGAATTTAAAAAAAATTAATATATTTTTTATTATTTTTTTGTTTTTGTAATATTTATATATTACAAAATTTATATATTTTTGTATATTTATATAATTATATATTTTTTTTCATTTTGTATTAAGATAAAATTTAAAATAAGCATCAGGCCAAAAAAAATTTTGTAAATATTTTTTGTTTTTTTTTTTAGAAAAAAAGCAATCAATAATATATATATAATATTTTTTTATATAGAGAGTATTCACACAATTTTAACAAAAGATGGCAGGGCAGTAGATTAAAAGAGAGAGAGAGAGAAAGAGAGAGAGAGAGGGAAACAATGAGTCACCGTCACATATATTTTACAAAGCAATGCCAAGAAAATAGTTTTGTTGTTTTGCAGCAATTGCTTACAATTTGAGCCAATCTGAGTCAGTTTTGGTTAATATATCAGAAAATCCACCTTCTGCTGTTTTATTTGGTTTTTTTAAAGCTGTGATTGTTTCAATTTATTTCAGGTTTTTTTTTCAAAATTTTACTTAATAATATTAATTTGCGTAAAGTGAGTTTCAAAATGTTAAAAAAAAATATGTTCACTCTGTATACTATTTTACGATGAGATCGATTGTATATAAGAAAAACAATATATCGTAAATTTGAATAATCGTGAAATTATATTAAATTTTCAATTTTTAATGAGGTTTTTAGAATTTAATATTAAATTATTAAAAATTTTTTGAAATTTTGTGAACAATTTTATGGCAAATGAAAAAAAAAACAAGACGAATGTGAATACTCAGAAACAATTATGATTTAATTTTTTTGAAAATTTTTTTAAATATATCTAATGAGCACACTAAGAATTTTTAAATTACATAACCCTATAAAAATATAATTGATAACTTTAAACACTAGTCTATATATTTAGATATAAAACCTTATCAAAATAAAAAGTTAATTTTTATAAAGAAAAAAAAATTAAAAAAATTTTTAATAAAAAATATTTTTATAACTTTTGTTTAAAATTTTTAATACAAACATTTTTAATAAACTGCTCGCGCAGCGTCTGAAGGAATTTTTTTTGTGTTTATTAATTAATATAGATATTTGTTAAAATTTCAATTTAAAAATTTTATAATTAAATATATAAAATAAATAAATAATTATTTTTTAATAATATTTTTTAATAATTTTTGCCAAGTAAGAATTTTTCTAAAACGTATTATTGACGCGATATGTAATTAAAGGTGGCCCGGTAATTTCTACAATAAATATATTTGAAATATTTTTACATATATAGTAGATTATAAATAATTTAAATGAATTTTGAAAAAAATATTTCAATTAAAATTAAAAAATTAACTAGTTTTTAATCACAAAAAAAAAATGGAAACACTCTTACATAATACTTACGACTGCTTTTTAATTCCAAATTTAATTTAATAATTTAAAATAAATATTTAATAATATTTCAGATTAAGAATATATATTGGAAAATATTAAAATATGTTTTTACTAAAATAATAATTACAAAAAGATAGTATATTTTATAAATAAAGCATGCAAAAAATAATTTTTTTTTTTAAAATATAAATTTCATTTTTTTATACAATAAAATTAATTATACTAACTACTTTCTATAATTTAAGAATAAATGGTGAACGTATAATTATTTAATATTATTTTAATAATTATAATTATTCATGAAATTTTTGAATTTATTCTTGAGTTCAATATTGCAGTATTATATAATTAATATACGATTTTTAATTCGATTCACAAAGTTGACCTGCAAATACAGGGCTGAATTTAGCTTTTACATAATTTTTTTTTGAATTGAATTTAAAAATCATCGTATGACTGCATTATGGAGCACAAGGTACTTTACAAAATAAAAAAAAAAAAACAAAAAATTTATAATATCTATATAAAATTATATAATGTACGATATATACAGAATTAATTAAAAATAATTTAATAATGAATATAATACTCGTAAAATAAAATTTAAAGAATTGAAATTGAATCATGTATGAAAAATAAATATTTGCTTTTATAAATTTTTCTATTTAATTATAGTAAAGCTATGTATTTTATAAAAAATATTAGTAAAAATTAAATTTCAAATAAAAATTAGAATAATTTTAATAATATTTTAATAACTTTCTTTTTGTTATTGGTTTTTTTTTTGTTTTTACTTATTTATTTGTAGTTGAACGTATTTTTGATGGTATTTGTGGTTGATCGCGTATTGTAATTTCAGTAGATTTGAAAGGATTTTAGTTTTATTTTTTCTCAATTTTTTTTTTTTTTTGGAGTGTTGCCTCTAATGTAATAAAATATTGCAATAAATTGATTATAGACTTTGCTAGTTCCTCTGATTAAACATCCAGTTTTGCTTGTTGCACCTGTTGATTTTTTCTCATTTTTTTTTTCTTTTATATTTTGATTTAAAAATAATATAAAAAATACTGAATATTAGGAAAAACCGAAAGGAATAAAAGGGATAATAGGAAATTTTAAGGGAAATTTTTTGTTTTTCTAGTTAAAATTGGGGTAATTTTGTTTGAATTTCAAATCAATATGTAATTTGATTTATAAAACTTTTATAAAAATGTAAATGAAATTTTTTTTTTTATTTCGGGGTATTTTGCGTAAAATTAATGGATTTTTTAAATGACTCTGTAGGTTTTAAAGATTAATTTTGTGTGTGAGTGTTTGTATGGTATGTTTAATATTATAATATACTGTTATTTTTTAAGTATATTAGTATATATATAGTAATAATTATATATGATAATGTATTTATATTATATTGTTGTTGTTTTGAACATCCTTTGTGATTTTGGCTACGGTTATTATATGACGATATAATAATGTAGCATATTTTGAGTTTATTTTTTTAAAGAAAAGAAATATATTGTATATATATTTTAGGTAAATATACAAATATATTTTATCAAAAAGGAATGCTCTATTGTATATGGTGGATGGTGGTTGACAAACTGCGCAACATCAGAATTTTATGCAGGATAATTTATGTTTCTTTTTTTATTTTTTGTGATTTTTTTTCTAATTTTACGTGTCTGGATTATAAATTTTTTTCTCTAGATTTTCTTATTTTTTAATTTTTTGTTTTTTGCTATTTTTGTTTTTGTTAATCCCAATGCGATTAATGTTGTATTGTATTTTATTAAATAATGAAATAAAAGAGGACAAAAACTAAAAAAAAAAATTGATCAAAATAACAAAAAGGCATAAAAAAAACACTTTGTAGTTCTAATAATTATTTTTTTTTTGATTTTCTTAAATACTTTTTTTTTTAAATTCTATTAAACATATTTTTTTTTTTATTTTTTCAACCTCAGTATAATACGTAGACTTATTAGTAATTATATTAAAATTTAAGATTATTTTTATTATTTTATTATAATTAATTATAATTTTTTTTAAATAAATAAAATATTTTAAGAGCTTTATTTAATTTTATAGTATTTCCTTTAATATTAAAGATTTAGGAAGTGAATATTCTTAGACCCTTAATTTGAGAATAAAATTAAATTTTTTGTATAAAATAATTGAATAGAAAAGGGTGAATTTCAAATAGAAAAATAATTATAATTTTCATATTCTTTTAATAATATATACGTTTTTTATGTATATAAGATTTGAATATTAGTGTTCTTCAGTCAGAAACTATATACATACGTATATGTTGAATACAAACAGTTCTACAAACAATTTTGTTCAACATTTTGCGAATTTTTTTAAATTTTTAAATCTTGCAATTAATCTTCTATTTGGCTTACTTGCTAAATGACTTGCTGACAGTAATTGGCTTAAGATTCAAAAGGTGATTGAAATTACAGGACAATTTCTTCTTCAAATTACTTCCCGTACGAGGAACATAATATTGTTGAGCTGCTAGATTAATTCGAATCTAGACTGTTAGACTAAGAATGGAATCGCGCATTAACACATAATTAAAATTAAGTATTGCGCTAAGTACTTATTGCGCTAAAAACTTAGCAAGTATATACGTATATATATATATATAGCTTCTTGAGTACTCTATTGCAGTAATGTGAAACGTTATACTCGTAAATAGTTTGGCTATTATATATAAAAGTATTTATGAATTTTCTAAAATTAATTTTGGAAATTCTATAACATTATTTCTATAATTAATATTTCCATTTTAATACTTATAAGTTTCGAAAATAAAAATTCAATAAAAATTTATTTTATATTTTATACTTAAAATTTGTTTTACTAATATAATTTCTTTGTTTAATAAATATTTTTTTTTTAATTTATTTTTTTTTTTAAGTATTTTATATCACAGACATGCTGCTGATAATATTAAATTAATAAGAGAAGATGAGGAGGCAGGTTTCTATAAAACATTTTATTGCACTTATTCTGAATAAGAAGGATTTTAAGCTTTAGTTGCTGAACTAAAGTTATTTATCTAATTTAAGTATCGAGTGTCCTATATACGTCTTATCAAACTAATAAAGAATTACTTGTAAAATGTTCTGTTTAAATGGGTAAAAATGAAATTTGACTTCAATAGTTATACAAAATTAATTGCACTTATATAAAGCACAAAAAATTTTATTCGTTGCGGGGAAAATAACTGGAAAAAAAATTTTGCTGATTAAGATACCCTCTTATCCAGTTAGCCAATGTCCAGGTTCAATAAAAATTAATAATCACTATGAAGAATAAGAAAATTGAAAATTGATAATATTTTAAATTTAAGATGAAAATAAATGATCTTAGATAAAGTTTACTTAAAGAAACTGGAAATAAATATTTTGAGGGAGCGATTTTTGAAAGCAATATAATTAAATTAAATTCATATTTATATAATTAAATTATAAATTCAAGTAAGAAATGAAATGGTTGGCAAATATAACGAATTATTAGTCGCTGAATAAAGTATATTATAGCAGCTCCTTATATTACGAAATAATTAATTAAAATAATAAAACTATCGAAATTATAATCGAACGTAATTTGTCATTAATTAGGGTTTACTTTCATTATAGACACATATCTTTTTTGTGAATCGGTTTGTGTCCAATATAATTTTTATATAATTATTAGGGGTAAACGAAATTGATAGCGTGGTAAACGGGAACTGAGTATATACGAACATAGTTACGATATTATGCAGTTTGTAATTATCAATAAGGTGATTTCTTATATAAAATGTATAAGATAGCAAAAATTTATGTAAAATATTTTAATTATATTAATATTGAATTGGAGTAAAGTTTTTTTTTGTTTTCAATAGATTTATTAATAATTTAATTTTTTTTATAAAGAAAATGTTTTTTTTTTGCTTTTAATTTTGTTCATATAATATATATAGCTTTCTTATTATAAATAATGTATATATGTATATATAGTATATAATTAAATAGTACATAATGTTTAAATTCATTATACATTATTATTCTTTGTACATAAATATTATATAGATATATATACATATATTATGTAGTATTAATGTATGAATTTCTTTATATAAAATTTTTTTAATGCAAATATAATTATAAATTTAGCTTAATTGTTAATTATTAATATTATAATTTTTTTTTCTTTTTTTTTTTTTTTTGATATTAAAATTAATATTTTATATACTTTTCTTTTAAATATTATTTAATTTAAAAAAAAATTTGTTTTTATTCGCATTTTTTTTTTTGTAATAAACGAGTGTTTGTACCTTTGTACACATTATAAATGTTGCTAAATGTTTGTTATTGTAAAGGGAAATTTTTACAAAAAGGAAATTTTTTAAAATTTACAATTTTCTTCGAATGTTTTTGAATTGTGTAAAAAATCAAATTGTCTTAGTGGCTTTTGGAATAATATGGTTAATGTGAGTATAGTTGTCGGAATCTAAGTAATAGTCAAAGTTATAAAATTAGAATTATGTTTAAAGTTAGAATCAATGTTCAAATTAGAGTTATTGTTAAAATCACAATGAAAATCAGATGCCGGTTTATAGTTATGGAGTATAGGAGTTTGAACTTGTATTATTGTTGGAATATGATTCGAAGTTAGAATCGGAGTCAAAGTTGGAATAAAGAGAGTTAATGCTAGAGTAAAACTTAGAGACACTGTCGGAAACAGAGTCGAAATCTGAGTCGGAGTTAGAGTCGGAATCAGAGTTGGAGTTGGAGCATAAGATTCTGAATTTGAGTCGGGATCAGAGTTGGAGTGTCAAAGCCAGAATTAAAAATGAAGTCGGATTTTGTATCAGAGTTAGAGACAGTATAGAGACAGTAGTGTGGTATGATCTGAAAAATTTAATATCTAATTTTGTTATATTTCCAGAATACGTTAAAAATTTGATAAAGACAGTGTTATAAAGATGGATTAACAAGTGGAAGAGTGTAGCAAACGGAATTTTATGGTTCCTACCATGGAATAACTTTTAACTTTTAGGTGGAAATTGGCTTTTCTTACTTAAAAAAAAATTTGTGATTTAGTTCTAGCTTTTTAAAAAATTTCCTTTTTTGTTTTAATTTTTCACCTTTAGTAATTGAATTTTTTTTTTGTTTATTTATGATAAAAACAAATTTTTTTTTTTCTCAATTTAGAATTATGGCTTTCGGTTCTTTTCATTTGATTTAAAAAATTTTTTAACTAAAAAAATTTTTAAAAATATGAAATTAAAAAATTTTTATTTTCTTTTTGCAAAATTTTTTTTTTTTGCAATTTATTTTTATAATTATTATTTTTATAATAAAAAAAAGTTTTTTTTTTTCATTTTTAAATTTTTTATACTACAAATGTTTATAATTATCTGCACTTATTAATGTTTATAAAATTATTTTTAATTTCTAAGAATTTTTTTTTTTTATATTAAAAAGTGATGAATTAATTTTTTATAATAGCTTTTTTTTATTTATAATTAAGTATTCACTAGGACATTACCATTTACATAAATATGCTATAAAATTTATTATTTTTGAAATTAATAATTTTGTATAGTTTTTGTTGATGAGAAACCTATAAAAATATTCCTGAACTGATTTTTTTCTTTTTAAATTAAAAATTAAAAAATTAATTAAAGAACTAATTGTTAACACTTTCAATTTAAAACTTAAGCGGTGTATTGAAATAAAATTGGAAATAAACAAAAAAAAAATATTCTTCACAAATTTATTCACAATAAATTGATATTATCGTACTTATAATATAGTGATTTAATAGTTTAAATAAGTCAAAAAAATTGAAAGTTTTCTATTATTGATATGCATATTAATGACATGTTTGACGTATTAATATGTCAAGATTTGAACCGGTTATAATTTTAATTATATTTTAATTTTTAATAAAAAGTTGAAATATCTTTAAAAATTTATTAGAGAAATTAAAGAAATTTTGACATTATTGTATAATATCAAAAGTATGTGAAATAAATTTGTTGTGAATATGAGCTATTAACAATGACAATAAATATTAATCGCAATGGCGTTTACACAATTTCGTTTATTTTAAATTTACATAATAATTATTTAATAAAAATCTGAAAGAAAATTATTTATTTTTAATATGTAAATATTGTTTTTTGTTCTAAATTAATAAAATAATAATTTATTTTCCCAAATATTTCATTTTGATAATAATGATTGCTGATGAAATTCTGATTAGCATATCTACTCGACAAGATTTACAATCAGTAGACAAATAACTGCAACTAGATGTATAACTTACAACAGATTTAAAAAAAAAATGAATAATTAAGTCCTATTATTATTATTTTGAATTTCCAATATTTTGTAGAAATTTCTTGAAAATTTCCTTACGAATTGTAAATGTGTTTATATAAATGTGTTCGTTCTTTTTTTTGAATGCTGTAAGAATATTATATCCGAAGGGCTGAATACTGCTTTCATGAGGAAAATTGTCATTTTTAGGTTTTCTTTTTTAAATTTTAAAAGGTTTCGTTCTCTTCTTTTATTTAATATTTAAATTTATTACATTA
Source organism: Condylostylus longicornis (assembly GCF_029603195.1). NCBI lineage: Eukaryota > Metazoa > Arthropoda > Insecta > Diptera > Dolichopodidae > Condylostylus > Condylostylus longicornis. The sequence goes on from NW_026578006.1 coordinate 1,321,798, forward strand.
TTTATTTATTTATTTATAGTTTATATTAAAATAATAATAATAAGAAAAAATATTTGAAAATATAAATAAAAATAATTATGCTAAATAATTTTAATGGTTTATGCAATGATTTAAGTGTCAAATTTGGAATATTAAATTACAATTTTTCGAATAAAGTTGTAAATGCCATTAACGTTCTATGTTTAAAATTTTATGACTTTATCATTTAACAAGATCTTAAAAATTGTAATAAGTATGATATACTATAATTGAATTAAACAGCAGACTTAATTTATTTTTGTTTAAAAATAATATTAAACTCGAAAGAAAATCCTAAATTAATTATGGTCCTTTCCTAGTACTCGTATGTCAAAAATTTGGACAATAATATCAACAATTGGTTTGATTTTTCAAATGACAACCATAAGTAGTTAAAAAAATAAGCCGATGATCACGATCTTAAGATAATCGCATATTGCATTGGCAACATATATATATTGCAATTTAAGATATTTGCGTCGCTATGCCTAGAAATTCGTGACTAATTGCAAGCAATTGACATACTGGGAAATTTTCTATTACTCTAATATTGTAATGGTATTAATTGAGTGCAGTATAATTGAATAAAATTAATAAAGTAACAGTAATAGCATTTATTTAATTTCATTGTCTCATTCTACTCTAATAGAAATTTAATATTCCTTGAGGGAAAGGAGGGATAAATTATTATGTGTATGTTATCTTTAATATGATTGCATATGAGAATTTTTTTTTAAATTTTTTTTTGAATAAATAATAAATAATAAATACAAAAATAATAAGAAAATGTAATATAAATAATTTCAATATTATATTGGTATTAAAATATTTTTTTTTATCGACGATTATCGTGTTGGATTTGCAGCATTTTTATCGTGTTTAGTGTTTAACTATAATAATTTTCAAAAAACACAAAAGAATCAATAAATTTTTTTTTTTTAATATAGTTCTTTTTTTTTAAGAAGAAAAACTAAATTGAAATCAATTTTTGAACTCAAGAAAGCAATGGACAGCTCTTCATTTTAAAATTTGTTTTTATTTTAAAAAAAACTTTTGATTTCAACACGCAAATATTATTCCTCGCAACCTTATCTTTAATTTTTTTTTTTTTTTTTTGAAAATTTTTTTTTCTTTCTCTCTCTTTCATATATTCGAGAATTTCAAATTGTTGATCGAATTTTTTGTTCTAATTTTTTTTTAAATTACCAATTTGTTACGAAAAAAAAAAATTTCATAATATTAAAATTATAAAAACATCATAAATTTACAAATATAACACTTAAAATGTACACATAAAAAATATATACGAATTTTTTAATTTAATAATAGAATTTTTAAATAAGGGTGTTTTTAATTTCGTACAAAAATTAAAGAAAGAATACATAAATTAAAATTCGAAATAAAATAATTTATTTAATTTAAAATAAATTTTTAAATTAATATTTAAATAATTTGAAAATATTTTAAGGATAAATTCAATTTTTTTAATAATAATTAAAAATTAAAATAATTAATACGTAAAAATTGTACTTAACAGAGAATTTATAAAATTAATTTTGAAAAAAATAAATTAAAAAATAAATGAAATTTCTTTTTCTTAAATAATTTTTTTTCTGTAAATTTTTTTTTAATCTGTAATATTGTATAACAGTTGTATTAATACAAAATAACATTACAGATTAAATGTATAATTTTAAAATTTTTTTGTTTGTTTTTTTAAGGTTATTGGATATTGGTTTTAAACTCGATCTCAATAATAAAAATCTCCTTATTAATAAACTTATTAATTAAGGCGCCATTTTTAATATTAAAAAAATTAAAATATTTATGAAATGCGTGTATTTTTCATTTATTTATATATTTTTATGTAATTAAAAATGTTTTAATTAATTAATTTAAAAAATAATTTTATTTTATAAATTATTTTTTATTTTTAATTTTATTTTATTTTTTTTTTTTGCTTTTAATTTTTTGTTTTTGGGGCAAAAATATTAACAAAATTTATTTTATTTTTATATAGTATGTATATATGTGTTTTTTTGTTCGTTTTTAGTTTGTTGTTTTAAGTTTGAATTTTTCAAAATTTATTTTTGAAAATTTTACTCTTAAATTGAAGAATTTGTTTTTTTTTTTTGCATTTTTTTCTTTGTTTATTATTTTTTAGTTGATTTTTGTTTTGCTGTTTGTTATATACACATATAATCAATTATATATTAAATAACAAATTAAAATTCAAGAAGAAAAATGAAAATTAAATATAATTTTATATATACATACATACATATTTTTTAATTAGAAATAAATATATATATATATATTAGATATATGTGTATGTATATATAAAATATAAGTATATGCATATATATATATATATATATTTGAATTTATTAAATTTTAAAAAACAACCTAAAAACCAAAATTGTTCTTAAACAAACAATTTCAATTAATACAATTTTTTTAATTTTTAAATTTTTTTTTTAATAATATCAATTTTTTTCTATAATTAATTTAATTATTAATTAAAAATGAATTTTAATAATTTTCTATACATATATATATATATATAATAATTATATTTTTTATTCTATTATTATATAATATTTATATTTATTATATTATTATAATGAATAATAAAAAAAAGATAATTTTATAGTATTTTAATTATATAATATAATATATACATACATACATATAAGTATATATATATATATATATGTATATATATATATATATAATATTTATATAAATTTTCATTTAGCTACTTAAGAGATTTCAATTTTATTTTCAATTTTTTTTTTAATTTTTTTTCATTTAAATTAAATTTTTAAATTTAAACATCTAAAATTAGCTATCAATATTTTTTATATTTGTTTTTGGATTTTTTTGTTGCATTATTTTTATTCATTTTTTTTTTTGTTTTACGTTTATTTTGAAAATATTTTTTTTCTGTGTGTGTTCTTCATTTTTAAAATCTATTTATTAATTTTTAATATTAATATGTTTGAGTATATTTTAAAGGTATAAAATATACAAAGAAAGTTTTTTTTTTATTATAATATTTTTCTTTGTTTTTTTGTTATTTAGAAAATAAAGTGTCAGAAGAATTTTGACATTTGAAGGTAAAGAATGATTTTTTGAAGTGTTTAGTGTGTGACAAATAAATTAAGAAAAATAATTATTTATTTTTAAAAAATTTTTATTTCATTGAATATTTGCATTGAAACCATAATTTGCATAAATATTTTTTAAATTTTATAGTTGTATTAGGATTTACCGTAATTTGCAAAACAAAAAAAAAAATTGTAAAAATGGAAAAAAAATTTTTTTTGATACACGAAATTTATGTTTGTAAGTGTTGTCCTTGTTACACATTATATTGTGGATATTTTTTTCAGATAAAAAAAATTGTGTCAAATTTACAATAATTTTAAATATAAAATTTAATAAATAGATGAGTTTCAAAAATTATTTCAAATTAATATTTGCAAAAAAAAATGTTATGTATTATTGTTGTTTTTAAATTTTTTGTTATATTAGAGCATTGTGTATATTATGTGTAGTTTATAGTGATACACAGAAGGTAATTTTTATAATTGCACAAACGAATTGGTTCGTGAGTTGAGTGGCGCTAGTGAGTAATTATTAGTTTTAATTCAAGAAATGTAGTTTATTGTGTAGTTACAACAATTTTCTTCTTCGTATCACTATAAACTATATTAAACACAATTATTATAGTTAACATATATGTTATTACTATTTATAGTATCTATAATGTATGTGTTTCATACTTTCATGAAAGTAAAAGTTTCTGTCAAAACAAAAAAACTTATTTTATGTTGTTGACATTGTTGAGAGCGAAAATTCTTACTCAACATAAGAAAGAGAGCAATGTACATAATATATTATGTATGTTAAGCTTTGAAATTTCGAGAATAAATTAGAATTCTGAGTAACTAGTAAAAATTTTCAAATTATTTAATTTGATTTTGACAAAAATGGCTATGCATCAATTTTGACATATATTTAATATATTAGGCGTATTAGTTTTAGTTATCAATTTCATAATTTTGAAACAATTACATACCGGTTATAGAATACAAACAAAGAAATATGTAAAATAATAAAATTTAATACAAATGTATGTATAAATGTATATATAGGAAGTAACATCGATTACTATAAATATTTTGAATAAATATTTCAATTGTATAGGCTTTAATGTTTAAGTAAAGTGACAGGACTATGTTCCTGTCAACTATATACATAATATGGAAGGAAAATTAATAAAAATATATGAATTTGTGTAACGCATTGAAAAAACATTTTACCGTTTTGTGTTTTCTATTTTTTTTCATTTTAGATTTTTATATAAATTTTTGTATTTATTTTCTTAAATTTTATTATTTAATTTATACAACTCTTAAATTCAATATTTATTATTATATATATATTTTTTTTGTCGTTTTCTTTTAATATATAATAATAAATGTATGGTTTTTTTTCATTTTTTTTTTAAATTTAAATATCGAAAATTAAATTCGTTGATTTGGGTATGGTTTACATATATATGTATTTTTATTTAATTAAAAATTTATTTTTTTTTTTATTTTTTAATTTTTTTTTTGTTTTTTGGGTATTTTATGTAGTTTATCTTATAAAATTTTTTTTTTTGGTATTGAGAAATTATATGTATGTATTTGCATTTTGGTTTTCAATATAGAGAGCGTTAAGAAAGTGAATATTATAGAATATTTTAAGTTTTTATTTTATTTTTTTGGAAAATCTTCATATAGATATAGTATTGTCATTCAGAATTCTACTTATTTTTATGAATTAATTAATATATGCAAATTTACATGTATTTGTTGAATATAAAGATTATGGTGAAATAATGAAACTATAATAGGTAAGTATAATTGAGATTTAAGATTGCTCTTAAAAGAGAATAATGTAAGTAAGAACAAAATTATTTTCGAATTAAATAAAAGCGAATGAATTGAGAATTATTCCAATATAATTCGGAGTATATAAATGTGTTTATATTTTTCTATATGGAATAAGAATTTCTCTCGAATAATGCCGCCATATTTATCTTTATAACTGCGTAATTTGAGACTCAAAATCATAATTAATAAAAAGATTATTAAAATTTAAAACAAAAAATGTGAAAGCCGAAATGAAACTTGTGGAAATTTTGTTATAAAGTTGGTAATCAAAGTCAGTTAAGTTTTTTTTTTTTCGATCTGATTAGATTTCGATCTGTCAAAAAATATTTGTATTTCTTTTTATTCTTAGAAGTAGTTCTAAGTGCTAAGTTTTTTATTCTTTTTTTTAACAGAGCGTAATCTGATTTTTAAACTCATAGATTTAAGAGATTCAATCGGCTTTTACTAATTTTTAAATGTGACAGATTATTGTATAATCCATATTTTGTATATGATTGACGTAGGCTTTGACGTTTTTTCTTTGGTTGTTTTTTATCAATTTTCTAATCTCTTTTTAAAATTTGATTTACTCTAATGTCAATCAGATCGCTCCAAATCTAATCTGATCGTGAATCTGTTTCAAAGAAGGAAAATGGCTTTTTTGAATTTTGCTTTAACTGTCATTCAATAAAAAATTATTTTTTTAAAATTAAATAAGTTTGTCTCTTTATTTATGTGCGATTGGGGAAATTTCAACTAATAATTTATAGATTAGGTAACAAGACAGTTTACAAAGACATAAAATATGTAATTCAAGTATTTACTCGAGAGTATTGAAAATTTTCAATTATTCCAATCAATATTTTAAATTTAATATAATTTTAGTACCTCGGTTTTCGAAAAGATGGCAGTATATATGCATGATCATGTCTAAAAGAACATTATGACTATTTATTGCGTATTGAGTTTTTTTTTTGTGTTATTTAAGAAAATTTAATTTTACCCGTTTGTTTCTTTTTTTTTTGTATCTTTGCTTTGAATTATTGTAATTTCAGTTGCTTTGCTTTAATAATATTCATTGCCTATATTAAATATTAAACACTTAATTTATATTTTTTTTTTCTTTGATTGTATTTGAGAATTGAAAGTGGAGAATTTTGAAGAGGACAAGGCAAGAGAAATTGTCTGAAGATAGAAAATTAATTCGAATATAAAATTTGTTTTTCTTTTAGTTTTTGTTGCTCTGCTGCTGTCCGTTTTTATACAATGCATTTTTATATTTTTAAATGCATACGATTTTACTTTTTAGTTTGTAAATTTTTGTATTTGAATTGTTGTTATTGTGTGTTTTTTCTCGCGAATAATTTTAAATATTTTTTATTAATTTTTTATATTAAGAAATTTAAATATATTTTGAATTGAATCAATTCAAATTACATTTTAAAATTAATAGTTTTTTTTTGTTGTGAATTTTCAATTATAATTACAATTAAAATTTGAAAATTTAAGAGAAAATTTTATTTATAAGCTTTTTGTGTGTGTTGTGTGAGTGTATTTAAAAATTTAACGTTCGCTATTTGAGATCTTTTGGAATATGCAATTGCAATATTTTCTTTTTTTTGTTTTGAATCTAAAAATTTACTATGCATGCACGTATTTTAAGAAATTATTTTTTTTATATTTTTGTGAATGTGTTTTTTGTATTTTTTTTTTTATAATTTTAATCATCAAAATATTTTTAAAATTAAATTAAATTTTTCTTTCTTTCTGTATTCGTTCTTTTTCTTCATTCTCTTTTTGATATTTATACTTTAAAGTTATTAGTTTTTGTTTTTAACTTTTTTGTTTTTATGATGTTTTAGTAATAATTTGTTTTATTTGTTTTTTATTTCAATTTTTAAATTATTTAAATTTTAATTTATTTAAAAACTTTCGATATTAATTTAATAATTAACAAATTGATTTTATGATAAAACCAATAACAATAACCTCTCTCATATGGCTACGAGACAATAATATGTGGTGCTGAAAATAGTACAGCTATTGTGGCTAATATTGTGAACATTGTGAATATGATAAGGCACAGTCTGTCAACGACCATAGCTGCAAATTTCCAATCATTGGCTATATCATTATCTTCGTCTTCCTTACGGAGCTGATATTTATATATATTAAATATATAAATATATATATATATAAATGTATTAATTTGTGTATAAAATAAATGTTCGTTTTTGTGTATGTTTAAAGTTGTTTTTAGTTGTATAATAAATATTATTATTCATTGAGTGATTATTTTAATACAAATGAAAAATATAGGGGAAGGTACGATGGGTTAATTAAATTATTATTAATTTAATGATTATTAATTTTAATAGGAAAATAATAAAAGATAATAAAAGAGATAAAAGATAATATAAAATATATTAATAAATTATTTTTTTAATAATAATTATTTTAATTTTAAAAAACTAATACTATGTTATAATTATAAAATCTTAATATAAAATTTTAAAATGATATTTTAAATGTAAAATCTGTAAGCAACATGAATATAATCAAATGAATGTTTAGCAACATTGCTTGTTTACAAATATAAAATAAAATAATTAAATTAAATATAATTTCGTTCTCGAAATAAAAATCAATTCTTCTTAGTTACTTTCGAAATTTTAGAAAGTAATGTTCATTTAAAAATTTATTTTGTAGATAAAAAAATTTGTAGAAATAATTATTTACGGTAAAAATTAAAAAAAAATATTAAAAACCTAAAAAAATTTTAAACTAATTAAAAAATAATTTTTTATAAAAAATAATTCTGAATTTAGACGAATAATTGAAGAAGGAGGAAAACCGCAGTAACAGTGAATTAATAATGTTGGAACGTAGGTTCAATTTCACGGTCTTGGTAAGGAATAATACAGAAAATATTATAGTTAATCAAAAATTCTTTATCGTAATTCCGATTTAGTTACTAAAAACAGAAAGTCAAACTTTTTCTTAGACGAAATTAGTATGTTCCGGGAATGTTGTCCGTAAATCGTAATTCCGTAAATCAAATCTTTTTACTTACATTACATTACAGCCACATAATTTTTTACCTAAACTTATATAGTTACAATATATTTCTTGCTAATTTGCAAAAAAATGTAATAGGATTTTATTATTATTACAACATTAAATAACAAGAATTATTTTTGCATTTTAAAAAATTCCGTAAATTGAATTGTAAGAAAATAATAACCAGCCGAAAATAATAACGTTGGAATAATCATTGAAATAAGAAAGTTACGACTTCAATCTTTAGACCTAGTGTAAACAGGATAAAGTGAGTGAATTTTGGGTCATGGACGCAAGACGGTGTAATGAAACAACGAACGCTTTTTCGATTTTTGATGTACAGGAGAGACAGAACGAAGCGATTTGCAGACAATAGTACGAATTATAACATTAGAGAACATTGTTTTATTAGTGCTTTATTTGAAAATATGTTTTTTAAATAAAAATTAAATTCGCTTTTGATTAATCATAAAAAATAATAATAAAAGACTTATTTATAATACAAACCAAAACACTGTTCTTTAGGGATAATTAAAGAAAAGAATATTCAAATATTTTTAGAAGCAAACAAAATAACAATCAAGCAAGCATAAAATAATTTAAATACCAAACTTACCTGATCGGTTATAAATCGAATTTCTTTTAAAATTAATCCTAATTCGTAGTCTGTTGATGATTTTATACAAGTGTGTTGAGTAACTGCGTCTGGCATACGAGTGCTACCTATAGGTCCAATACTACCGTCATCACCTTGACTATATTATATTAAATATTTTCCACATGAAATAAAAATTTAGTAGTAAATAAAAAAAAATTTTAAAATAAATTTATGAGAACATTTTATATTAATCAATACTGAATAGGCTAAATCGTAGAGCAAACACCTTTTGACACAACAAAAAACAAAAATGAATATGAAGGTTCTCTTTTTTCTTATTGTTTGAGTTTGATAAAAAATGAAACTTTCTACATACATAAAATATGACTGTGTTACATTATTGTATTGTATTTTAATTGTATGTTTTGAGTTTTTGAGTTTGATGAAGTCGAATAATCAGATTGGCAGTTTTAAGTTGACTAATTATCTCAAGTTAGCTTTTAATTAGGTATATTTGAAATTTCAGATACCAGCAACGAAGAACTCGTTTTCAAAAGCTTAAAATTTGAAATATCATTTTTGATTTTCAAAATTCGTGAAATTTGATCCAACATTAATGAAATTTGGTTTTTTTTTAATATTAATATAATAACATTCCGCAAATTTGGTCATTTAATAAATGGGAATGGTTTATTAATAAGAAATCTTAAGTCTGTATAAGACAAATTCTGATTTTCTGTGATCATCTGCTTTTCAAATTATGAAAGCATGTATAAAAATTTGAAGAAAGTAATAGAAGTTTAAACTGAATGAAATTACTAGTTTTAAAATATTTTCCTATTTTAAAGCTTTCGCAAAATTTGTTAATAAATTTGTTTTCTAAGTTTTCTAAAAAAAATTTGATTTGGTATCTGATAAAAAATTAAAAAATATACACACAAAAAAGCTCTAGTGGACACAACAACATAAATGTTACCCGTACACAGTCCTATAAAAAGCTGGATTATGTGGCAGTGTTCCTCCTGGGGTTAATGGTCTACAATTATGTCGAAAATCATCGTCTATATCGAGTACGTTCGCTAATAATGACTTTGATGACCTGTATATGAATATATATAATTTATAATATTGTTATGTTTGTACATACACATATATTAAGATGTATATATATATATATAATATGATAAATTAACAATGTTAATGAATTTTTCCGCGAAGAAAAAAACACATAATAATGGAAAATAACATTAATTTTTTTCTCTGTATTATATTTTTCTTGTTTAATATACCTCTCTTTAAGTTCAACATCAGAAAGTATTTGTTGTTTTCTTTCGGATGATGTATCTGAACATGGAGTTGGAGGAAAATCACTAATTGATATATGTCTACCCGGCCGATTCATTCGTAGTAACCATGGTAGCCAGCATAAAAAAACGACACGAATCTTAAAAGAAAAGAAAAAAAAAAAACAAATTATTACTCGTAAATATTTGGATTTTTTTTTAAATATTTCAAAATTTTAAAATCTAAGACTAAAATTTTTAGAATTTTCGGCTATTTTGGTACCAAATTCCTCCGTGCAAGAGTTTGGAGAGAGGATATGGTACCGAAATCATTCAGGTTCATTAGTTTCATATTCTTCTTATTGACGACAATGGAAAATTATAATCGATAAGTGACAAGTGATTGATAAACTATTGCGGCAGTTGTTCAGGTATACGGTGATTATAACAGCTCGTGTTAGCCCAGTAATAATAGTAAGCAAAACCGTAATAAAATATCTTGTGATAGCAAGTTTTTTTTAGAGGAAGCACTAAATTTTGTAAATATAACTAGAGGACGCTTTGTTGAGCACCAGGGCATGTAGGTTGCTAGTTCATCCTTTATCAGGCAAAATTCTTTCTGCAGAAGTGGACCCTCATACTGGACGGGTTAAGTGATGAGAGGAGTGGGAGAGAGCAATCTAAGAGATATATGGAGTCTTCTGGGCTTCTTAATGTTAAATAACTTTCGGAAAATTATAACCAGAAGCGTTTTAAGAAGATTATTGGAATTGGTATGAACCGGGTAGGAATACTCATATTCATGTAAGATTTATCTAAGTAGTCTGAATTAGAGTAATGAAATATATGTATTGCCCTTACTTTTTTTTTTATTCATTTAAATTGTTCAATTAGCAATTTATTTTTTTTTTTATTAAATTTGAGAGAGAAGTTTTTTGTTTCATTTATTTAAAAAAAAAAAAAATCAAAAATTGAATTAAATTTGATTATTTTCCAAAAAATTTTTTAAATTTGAGATGAAAATGTCGTTTACATATTAAATTAAAATCTCTTCGTCCTTTTTTACTTTTCTTAAATTTCAAGTAAACCTTTTTGTTTTTTTTTCCCTTTTTTTTTAGTTGATTGTTTTATTTTATAAATTTGATACAGGCTACTAAAGGATTTATAAAAAAAAGAGATTAATGACTTTTATTTTCCTTTCCTTTTACTGTAAAAATTCTCCTTGATTTACCATCCTTTTTATCTCATTTTTGTTTGTTCCCTATTTTTGCCCCTCGATACCTCCCTTTTACGTTCTCACTCTCTTTCTTTAATACTTTGTTTAACTTTAAATACCTTTCTCATATATTTGCTCTTTCATGAGTTTTTCTTTTTTTTTATACTCTAAAATTTTCTAATGTTTTTGTTTCTTTTTATTTTTGTTATTTTTTCTTTCTTGATGGGTTTTGTATGTCTATCAGTAATTGTGGTTGTTGTTATTGTGTTTTTCAACCTTTAAAGATGATAAGCGTTTGAAAAATGACGAACAAAAATTTACAAAACAACAATGAAGGAAAAAAGAAAAAATTAACGAAAACAGGTAAAAATTTTAAAGTTTTTCTACTTTTACATACAAAAATTTTCTTTTTTTTTGTAATTTTGGGTACACTTTGGGTAGAAGTATAAAAAGTAGGCACTTATGTTAATTTTTTATTTTTTAAGACTAAAGAGAGAAAATATGTTCTCCTGTTATTTTTTTCTTGTTTTTGCTTTCCATTTTTTTAATTTCTTTCTTTTTGTTCTCTGTTCAACTTGAAGTTTTTGGTTTCGTCGAGGTTAAAAGTGAAATGAGGTGGTGAGGTGAATTGGGTTTTCTTTATTATTATTGTTATAGTGTAGTTGTCGTTTGTTTGATTTTTATTTACGTTATACATTTTTGTTTTTTAAATGTTTTCATTATTTTATGCTGTTAGGTATAAATAAGAAAGAAAATCAAAAGGAAGGAGAAGATAAATTTTATAGATGGTTTTGATTTTACCCAAAAAGTTATTGCTATTCGGAAATGGTATGGTAAATTTAAAACTAGATAACGGAGGGAGAGAGAGAGGGAGAGAGAGAGAGTGAACAGCATATATTTTTCTATTTTTCATTTATTTTCTTTATTTATTTCTCGGTCTGATAGTTGTGTGTTTTATAGGAATAATTTCAGAAAATAAAATTAATAGGTTGTTGTAATACGAGTAGTAAGTAGTAGGAGAAATACTGTAATATTTTGTTAGTACTTAGTAGGATATGGTATGTAAGAAAAATGTATAGGTAAATGAGATATTAAGGTGGAAAATAAGGCAGTGAGCAGGAAAGATTTTTTTTTGTTTCAATATAAGGGGTGAACATGACGAATAAGAGGTGAACATGAAGAAGATGCAAAATAATTTTTATTCAAGATGAATTTAAGTTTTCTCGGTGATTTTTCTTGTTCTATTTTGTTATTTTAATTTTTTTTTGTAAATTGTTTAGCTAAATGTTCCGTTAACATTTTAGGGTTTTTTCATGCGGTTTCTTATATTTTCGTTTTATATGTTGTTCTCTATTTTGTTGTTGTTGTTGTGTTTGCTTGCGTAGCGCTTAACTTAATGTTATTCTTTCTATTTTTTGTATTCATTTATGTGGATGTATTCCATATATACTTTTATTTATATTCATATATTGTATTTAACTTTAGTAGAAAATTATGTCTTGATAAATCAGATATTAAATTAATGTGATGTAAATGTATGCCGGTATGTGCGTGTATAAAGTGTGCTCCATTTTTTTTATATAAGTATTTAATTTATGAATGCAAATAAAGTGTAATGTGAAATATGTATATATGTATATTATTTATTGTATATTTAAGTTATTTTGGATAACGAAATATGGAAAGAATTTTTGTTTAGGAGCAAAAACGCAGGAGGTTGACTAGGTGTAGAGTAGAAAGTTTAAAAAAATTTTAACTTTAATTTTTAGTTTTGAAAATAATTTAGGTTTGAAAGGCTTATAAACTATTTTTTTTATAGTTTGGTAGAAATAAATGTAAAATTTATTTAAGTATAACTTGAAAAATTTTCCTTGTTTTTTTGGTATGATGTTGAAATTGATGCCGTTTATGCAAATTGGATGCAATATAATTTGTTAAAGTTTAGAACTTTAAGCATCAAGCGGCTTTGTCCGGAAATATTTGGTAGAAATACTGTGAAAACTGATCCACGCCTAATTGATTTACGGCTTTTTCGTTGAATAATCAATATTTTTCGATTGGTTAATTGATTTCCTTTGATTGACTTTCTGACCCGCACTTAATTCCATCAAATCTAGTCGATTGCTCATTAATTTTTTCAAAAAACTGTTTTTCTTTCAAAGTTTTTAAACTATTGATGTATAGCTATTAATATAGTAGACAAATTTTATATTGCTTTAAAAATGAAGCAATAAAAATTTAATATTGCATTTTTCTAGGCAACCGTAGAAAAGCTAATTAATTTTTCATTAATTTTTTGGAGGTTTTTAACAATCTAAGGCAGCCGTCGACAAGCTTTTATTGATTATAGGGAAATATGTACTATGTGAGTATGGGTCACTTGAATTTCTTACATTACCTACTTACAAGAAAAATGACATTTTTAATTGGCTTATTTGATTGTTTTGTTTTGACAAATAATGAATTTGTATGGAATTTTATGTTCCTAGATCTATTTTCTATAATGGAAATGTCAAATTTTTTTGAAAAATTTTAATAATCGCAATCGAATATATTTTTCTCCCCCAAGCAGTATGATTTTGAAGTTGAGATGGATGCTGCAAATGAGCCGGCATCACATTCAACTTCATAACATGAGGATAACTAAGGAATAATTGAATGAACTACAAGGAAAGTAAAAATACCGTTTGAAAAAAAGCTTTTGAAATGAATTGAAAATATAAAATTTCATTTTTTAATACATTCCGTTGGTTTTTTTATAAACCCATTTGTTTATGCGGTCAATGTTCATCTTTTTAAATTTGTTTTTTTCTTTGCAGGTATTAAGTTAATATTTATGTTTACATGTGTTATATTATGTAAAATTTAAATCAAACATAAATATAAAATTCAAAGTGATGTTATACATATATGATCCAGACTTTTATAGCTCTCAAAAAAAAAAAAACTCTATAAGACCTTATTAATTTTGCAGTACTTTCATCATTTTCCAATTTATTTATTATGTACAGTATATGTACATATATGCTTTAGTATATTATTATAATACTAATATGTATAATAATATAATACTACATGTATAGGTAAAATTGTTTATAATGTCAGAATATAAAGAGTTGCCAAAAGTAAGAGTTATATGTTAATATAAAAGTTCTTTTAATTTAACTAGTTTTTGGCACTTTTCAAAAAAAATTTTGAAGAAAAAGGTTCTTATTAGTTTCACTCCTCTCTCTGTCCATCCGTCCGTCTGTCTGTGTGTCTGTTTACAAAACTTCAACACCCTTGAAGATAGAGGGCTGAAATTTTATGCACACATAGATCTTTACTAGAAACTTATTTCCGTACAACAAATTTTTTACCTATCTCCCTCCCTCTAAAAGTTATACTCCCCCAAAACCCTAAAAATACAATTTTTTAACTATTTATTGCAGTGAAACCATAAGCATTTTTTAAATTTTGCAAACGCAGATTGTAGATTTAAATTTTTTTTTTACTTTATTTCAAAGACTGCATAAAATGTTCAACCTAAATGTATGCAATCTTTGAAATAGTTTCCTATAGTAATTTTAATTATACAAAGATTGTTTTTAAAAGCAGTATTTTCAATTGTTGCAGTGAAAAGTGGTATAATACAAACCATTGGTTTGACCCAAATTTATTTAAAGTTATTTCTCTTTTTATTAGCGAAATCTGTCTTCCAGTCCAGTTGAATTAAAATCCTGAATTTTAGTCAAATAACTTCTCATCGAAATTGAGTCTTTCATGTGCTATATGATACTCGTTTATATTGAATTTAATCTCATTTGTTGAAAGGGACAATATCGTAACAATATAGAAAACTTAAGGCTGTAAGGGAATTTACAAAATTTTTTGCATGATTTATATTGAACTTTTAATTAATTAAAAGTTATAATAAAATTAATTAAAAATTAATTTTTATTTATTAAAAAAAGAGCATTATGTTACACATATTTCTTATATAATGTCAAACTAGAAAAAAAAACAAATTATGTTTTAACTTTAAGAAATTATTTCATATGGCAATACTGACAGAATAAATATGGTATATTTGTTCAATTCAGGTGAATATTATTTTTGGGTGATATTTTTGCTGAAATTTATGGTATCAATAGATTTATGTACACAATATTACAAATGTAAGAAAATGTTTGTATGTGTTTGTATCGTATTTTACTGAAAATTTCACTTTTATTTTATGTTTCACTTTAAAGTGACGGGTTTTCTTCAATTTCATTTCCATTTCATTTCATTTTTTGTTTTCTTTAGTTTTCATTGCATATTCTGAAATCATTATATTATGTTTACATTTATCTATGTATATATATATTTATACTCTTTAAATAAAAATGACATACACGTAATAAATTTTATTTTTCAGGTAAGAAGAAAAAAATGAAAAGAAAAGAGCAAGAAAGGAAAAGATAACGCACACATATCTCTTTTTCTTTTTCGTTTTGTTTGTTTTTTTATTTTATTTTCTTTTTTTTTATCTGATTCCATATTTTTTTTTATTTTGTTGGTTTTGTTTTGGGGTCGTTTTCTTTTTTAAACAAATTGCTTAAGACTGAGATCTTCAAATATTATTTGTATAAAATTTTTATTTATTTTTGGCATTCTTTTATTCCATCATTTTAAAAATACTTTTAAAAAATTGAAAATGCAAAGTAATATAATTTTGTTAAATATGACAACTGTAGGATATTTATAAAAGTAAGTCATAATATTGGAGTGATTAAATTCATAATTTCATATTACAGAATTTATATTAATTAAGTAATATAAAAATTGTAAAAGTACAGCACACAATGTGCTCTAGCAAATTTACTCTGATTTATGCTATTTATTGAAGGTTTTTTTTTTGTTAAACTGTTCACAATTTATTAGGACGAATTTTGCTTCAGCAAGTTTTTTAGTAAACTAAGTTGTCGTTAATTGAATGAAATCGATATAAAGGAGACTGATTCTCCAAATTCTTTAACATTGAAAAAATATTGGAAAAATTATTTGTTTAAAAATTAGGTTAGAGCTCGCGTTATGCCAATATATTCGGTTATAATACTTTGAGTTTTCAAAAATATGGATGATATTATTCTGTAGAAGAGGTGTATTTGTAGTTTCAGATCTGTCAAATCAAAACTTAATTTTTAAAGTCGCGAAATATCACCCTATCTTAAACAATATTGTTTTTTTTTTTTTTTTGTAAAATTTCATTTATTTTCTTTTTTGTTTTCTGTCGAAATTATTATAAGTCCGAATTTTAAATATTACATTAAAAAACGTATTTTATTGCAGATTGTTTGTTGCGCCTGTAGCAATTTTTTTTATAACTTTGTATATGATTATACCAAAATTGTAGATAGATAAATTTTGTAATATCCTTTCAATTTGTTTTTTCACTTTTTGTGCCTTAATTTTATAGGTGTATAAAATATAAGTATATCTCTATATACTTATATATATTTGAAAATAAAAATAACGAATTACACCTTCAAGACCATAAGAAATAATAATAACAATAAATATAATAATAAAAATGAAGAAACGAAGAAGTTGAATATTTTCTCTAAATAATTCATAAAAAATAACACTAACTTCCATTTACCATAAATACATATATCCTTACATATATCCTTTACGCATTTTTTGCCAAACTTCTATTACACACTTATATTATTATATGAACCATACACAGAAACCATTGCTCTTGAAACATTGGATCAAATTAAATATAAGTAACGCATGTATGTATAAAAGTATATCATTTGGTGTTTAATACCAGAAATATTGAATTTGAACTTATATATTATATTATATGCGGCTATATAGATGTGTGATGTATATAGACTTATAATATGCAAATCTTATGAATGAAAGTGAACATTTTTCGTCACATTTTCTAAAAAAAAGGCAGGAATATCCCTTTTAAAAATTAAAGAAAACCAGGAATAAGAAAAACCAAAATGACAGACAATAAAATTCGAATAAGAAAATAAATTTTCTTTCTTCTATTTCTCATGAAAATTCGGATCGGATTGATGTGTCGTTGTTCCCTTTTATATATATATATATATATATATATATATATTTTAATAAACATATAAATAAAGTGCAGAGATATTATTGCGGGTAAGGGATCAACATTAGGATTGTATTTAGTATAAAATATTTATTTGTTTTTTAAAAAAAAAGAAAAGCTAAACGTAGTCAGAAAATTTGCATTACCTAGAGTTTATATAGTTATTTATATAATATAACAATATATATGTACATACATAATAATAATTGAGAAAAATTATATTTATATTTGTTGTCACCTCAGGAGGGAATAATTTAAAATATTAACTGCGGCATAATAAACAGAGGGTTTTAAGTTTTATTAAAAAAAAAAAAAAGTTTTACCAGAGAATTTAAAACTTGTTTTTCCATTTATAGCTGATGGCTATATGTATATAAATGCTTATAGTACACTTGTATAAGATATAAAATAAATAATAATGCTTGTGGAATAATATAATATGTAGCTGACAGCTAGTTTATGTGTAGTTAATAAAGTTGATAAAAATCTATATTATTTTTAATTTTATGAAAAAAACTTATTTCAAAATTTGTTTGAAATTTTTCTAAAAACCTTTAAGAAATATTATAAATTTTTTTTAAAGTAAACTTTTAGAATATGTTTTTTTTTTTCGTTTTAAAACAGTGGTTAAAAATTATCGAGGAGCAAAGATATAGGCGGATATATATCCTGACCGAGACCTATGAATAGTGGGGATTTGAACCCAAATTAAGACGCTTCTAAATAGTCATAATTTCCAAATTAAACTGACCAACTTGTAGTTTCACTCTATCGTGTTTATGTACCTACATTCCGTGAACGAAGATGCGGAAATGCTGTATCAGTAATTTCATTTAAATCGAGAACCTTTAAAAAAATATTATATAATCTTTAAAAAAATGCCAATTACGACCTATCTTTCAGTATTCGGTTGTCACATTTATTATTTTACACAAATTCTCGAACGCTAACATTTTGATATTTTTTCCGATTATCCAAATTTAGTTTAAACGAATTGTATATATACTTTTAAGATCTTTCAACCAAACATCGTAATTGAAAATTATATAGTAATCTTTTGTCAATTTTGTGCGACATATTACTCTTAAAACTAAGTAAGCCCACTTATTAATTTCCTTGATCGTTCTCTAGGATTTTTTTACCTTTAATCTTTCACTTTTTTTAAACGGCACATTTTCTTTTTTTTTTATTTTATTTCTTTTTTTTATTTTTATTATATTTACAGTGGTATTTTTCTGATGATCGTCTGTTTAATTATAATTAAGACATGTTTATGGTTTTAAATCTAGTTCTTTAATGAACTAACATCTAAAAAAAATCTCTGATGTGATATTACTGTATATATGTAAGTAAGATGACACTGTCATTTAATTCAAAAGATTATATACAAAACATAGTAGAAATCGGTAGAAATTTAAAAGTTTCAATAGAAAAACCATAAAATACCAAGATTTGAATAGAATAATGGTATTAAAATAGAACTAAAAAGAATAGAGTTGTTGAATTTGTTTTTTGAAGAAAATAATTTTAGCCCCAAAGAAAAACCTCAAACAAAATAGAAATGAATAAAAAAATAAAATATTTTTTTTTTTAAAAAGTTTTTCTTCCCCATTCAATTTCTCTTGTTGGTATTGTTGTTTTGTTTCATTGTTAAATTAATTCTATTTAATAATTCGGTGAATGTGGTTTCACAAATTGATTTTCTTCATATTTAAATTTTAAATATTTAGAAGAATTTTTCATTTTTGTTTTATTTAAGATGGTACTTTTTTTTCTTATTTCTTAATTCTTAAATTCTTTTCTCTCTTTAATAAAAGAACAACAACAACAAGTAAGGGGGGCAAAAAAAGGAAATTGAATCAATTTATTTATTTGGAATCTTTTATAACTAAATTTAAATAATGTACTGGTGGAGGAATGCTTAAAGGAAAGTCGAGTCTCATTTAATAAAAATGAAAGGAAAAAAACAAACAGAAAACAAAATATGAGATTAAAAAAAATTATCAAATGAAAAGGAAAGTCTTACATAAATAACCGAAAGATGGCAGAATTGTTAATAAGAATTATATAAAATTTTTAGAAATTTGGTAAGAGTGATGAGCGCAGAAAAGAGAAAGAGAGAGACTATAAAGCATTTGAAAAAGTACTGTACTCACATATTTTTTCATCACAGTTATAGACCATAAGCACAGTACAGTTTAGAGAAAAATGGAGTGGAATGGAATTGTGGAAGAGTGAATTGAAATCAAAATCAAATAGAAAGAAGAGAACCAAATATTTAAATTTAGAATGGCACATCTGTTAATAGGATGGTCATTAATGTTTTTCTGTTTTTTCTTTTTGAAATTATTCATAATTAAATTAATTTTGGTTATTTTATTTATTTTTGAAAATTAAGTTGATGTGAGTATGTGTGAGCTTAACATTTTTGATAGATATTTAAGAAAATCAAATTTATTGCATTTAATACGGTCTTAATTAAAATTTTTAATTGGAGGAAAAAATTTTATTTATACAGTAAAAATTTGGAAAATTGAAAATTTCAAAAAAAAAAAATTCACTTTTTGTGAACGTTTTCATTTAAATTGAGGGTAAAATGTGACCCTGCAGTTGTATAAAATAATTTGTGAAATTATTAAATTTTTTATGTTTTGTTTAAAACCCAATTATTTTACACAATAATACTATTGCAGGGTCATATTTTTACTTGTAATACAGTTAAACTTGTAACAATTTTTAATTCTTAAAGAAGATTTTTAAGTTGAATTATTAGAGTTGGGTCAAACCAATGGTTTGTAATATAGCACTTTTCCCCTTCAACAAGTAAAAATGCTGGTTGGAAGAACAATTAAGCTATATATATTACATTACTAAAATCACTTTCATTGATATATGAATATACTTTAAAAAATTGCATACGTTTAGGATGAGCATTGTGTGCATTCTTTGAAATAAAACAAAAAAAAAATTTTAAAAGGCGTTAACATAATGCTAAATTTTAAGGATTAATTGTAAGAGTTAAGAAAAAATAATTATATTTTTTAATGACATGTAATTTACCGTTAGATTTCTGCGTTTATAGAAATTGGAAAAAGCTTGTGGTTTCGGAAATATAAGGTGCCAACAATTCAAATTTTACAAATGTCGGGAAGGGATAATTTGAGGGGGTGGGGGGGAGGGGTGTGAAGGTGGGAAAAAATTTTCTTCTAACTAAATGAACTAATAAATAGTATCTAAAAGCTGTTAAAATTTCAGACCTTCACAACTTGGGGTCTAGAAGAAAAACGACATGCAAATTTTGGAAAAAGCGGATTTTAGAAAGAAGTGATACTCGTAAATGTTATTACGGTCGTTTTTTTTAAAAGCCATTTGCATTTTCGAAAATTTAAAAAAAATGATTATGGTTTCCCTGCAATAAATAGTTAAAAAACAGCATTTTTAGGCTTTTTAGGGGAGGGTATAACTTTTAGAGGGGGGGAGTTAGGTAAAAATTTTTTACGGAAACAAGCTTCTGGTAAAGGGTTATCTACGTATAAAATTTCAACTTTCTATCTTCATGGCTATAGAAGTTTTGTAAACATGTAAACGAACAGACGGACGGACGGACAGAGTGAAACTAATAACCACTTTTTTCAAAATTTTTTTTGGAAAAGTACTAAAAATTAAAGTTTTTTTTTTGAAGCTGTAAATTAAATTTAATAATATTATTTTCTAAATATTTAAATTTACCATAAAATTGTTATCTAAATTTTTTTAATTTTATTTACTGAATTTCTATATTTCTAGTTGTGTTTATTTTTTTATATTTCTTATTAATTTATTCCTTTTTTTAATATTGAAGTTTATGCTTTTTGTTTATTAAATATGCTCCAATAATTTTCACAAAATGCATGTAGGTATATAAGAACAAGAAAAAAAGAAATCTTTGACAATAAATTTTGCATGCACATACATTTTTATGTATATTATATACCATATTTAAATTAATTATATGTGTGCATATTTAAAATAGTTGAGTACATATATTCATAAAAGAGATTTGTGAATATTAAATATTTTGAAATTTATATAACAAAATTATTATAGTATTAAACATTTTTTGCTTTGAGTGATTTATTTAAAGTATAACAGTTAATATATAAGAAACGCGTGTATAACGTAGTCCTAATGGAAATATGTGACGTTTTAATATAAAAACCAGAAAATTGTTTACTTTCGAGATTTAAACAGTTGATTTATAATCCTAGCCATAAAATAATATTAATATAAATTTTATTTGTTTACGGTTCGAGTCCTTAAAATTTTTCCATGAAAAAAATAATTTTTAACATGATTTGGTTCGCAACTACTAGTTTTTTTTTTTCGTTTTACAGTTATTTCTAAAATTTTCTTATATGGATTCCTTAAAATGGTCATAAAATACTATGTGTTAAAAAAAATATTTTTTTCCATATATTCACTTTTCTTTATCAATAAGCATGATATTTTTAAAGAAAGAAACACCAAAAACACTATAAAAAAATAAGTGAATATATGAGAACTAATGGTTATTTCGAATAAAGTCTGCAAAAGAATCACAATAAATTCGTTTTTCCAGAATTTTTTCTGTTTTTCCTTAAAATTTTTCTTAGAGGTTCTACCTCTATATGCATTTTAAAATATATATACATGACTAGATAATTTAAGTTGCTATATGTTATGCATTGCATTATTAAAAGGATCTTTCGACTATAGAACACAGAAAAATATTTATACGAGTATAGAAAACATGCAAAATTACAAAAAAAAAGAGTTAGAACGAAAAATAAGATGATAACACAAGAGTAAATAAATTATAAACCTAAAAAAAATCATACAGAGAAAAAAAAGAACCAGGACATCAGGACATTTCTACTTAATAATAAAGCAAACAACAAAAAAAAAAAACAAAAAGTATCACAAATCAAAAACGAATCTAGTCGAATATATAAACAGAGAACAGAGTTTTCTGGTTGAAAAATAAGTCTATTAAAATTTTATGAAACGGTAAAAACCAATGCAAGAAAAAAAAAATTATGCACATATACTCTTTATACCCGAATACCAGCACAAAAAATTTTCTGAATTCATACATACGTGTAGAAAGAAGAAATTTTTTTTGAAATCAAAAGGAAATATTGCAAATATTATGGAATCAAATGGAACTTTTAGTTTGCTTTTTTTTCAATACTAAATTGCTGCAATTACAAAGCATTTCTAATATGAATGTACTATAAATAAAAAAGTGTTTTCTTTCGTTTTAAAACGAAATCAGCTCTTAAGGAGAAATTTGTTCTTTTCAAAAATAATTTTTCAACTTAACTTTTCGCAAATGAACTTAAACTTTTAATTTTCATAGTATTATTTTCGGTCGTCTAGTTTCGCCTAATCAAAATATTTAATGCCTTGGATTAACATTTAGTTTATTGGATAACAATTGACGATTTAAGAATTAGAAATGATCTTTTTTGTTGCAATTCGCTGCGGATTATGTAATTCACAGCAATTTATTAAATTTAAGGCAAATCAAACAATTCGCCACAATTTTGTAATTCGCCGCAATATATTGAATTCGCCTTCATTTACGTAATTCACTGAAATTTATTAAATTCGTTTAAATATATGCTATACAAATTAATTTATGTGTTTCGCCATAAATTATGCAATAAAATTCACTGTATGCACTGTAATTCCAAATACAGGCGATACTCTTATTCTAAATTTTTTCTTGTAATTTTTTTAATTGAGAACTTGGTTAATGAATTTGCTTAATGAATATTTAAATTGTTTCTATAAAGAAATTTTCAGCTTTTCATTATATTCGTTTTCTTTGTTTTGTTTTGTTTACTGAATGACCTATAAGAATTTTACAAAAGAAATTCCAGTTTAATTTCAATGAAAGGCTAATTTGTTTTTGTTCTCTATTTTATATTCAGACTTTAGAGTTTTAAATAAGAATATTGAAATTTGACAGCACAATAGTATGCTTTTGTTTTTATATGCTTCTATTTGTGAATTAAAGTTTTTAAAATTAGTTTTCTCATGTAAGAAACGAAAAACAAAAGAAAAAAAGAAAGTAAAATCGGAAAATGAAAAAAAAAGAAAAATGGTTTGAAAAGAATTTTTTGTTTTATTTTTTCTTTTGCTTTCAAAAGTTCCTTTTTTTTTTATTTTTTTTTCTATTTTCTTAAATTTTTAAATTAAATTTTCAAAGTAAATAAAGTTTTTTTCAGGTTTTTCCTTTGTTTTTTTTTTTTTTGGCTACACCTATATAAAAATAATTCAGAAGGAAAATTGAAAAATCCAACAGAGAGAAAATCTTTTATTTATTTTGTGTTTGTTTTTTTCGTCTGTTTTTAGTTGGTATTCTTTTGCTGTGCTTGTGTTATGCTGCAGTTCTAAAGTGCATCCTTATTATTATTCTTTTGGGTTGAAAATAGTCAATTTAACGTTGTCATTCTCATAACATACAGTGTACATACATAAACAAGTATTTATATGTGTATATAGGAATACAATATTAATAATATTATTTGAGAAATCTGTTGTAAACCTCTTTAAATTTTCTCGTATTTGTAGTAAAATAATAAATCAATTTTTTAGACTAATATTTTTCTTGTAAAAGGAAATGACACTATTGTTTTCAATTAAAGTGCTTTTTTTTTGGGTTTTTAGATTTATATGAAAAATTTGAAATTTTTATTATTTCGCTTTTTGTTTTTAATGAAAACATTATTTTTGTGCTGCAATTTAATAAAAGTTTAATGAGAATAGTAAAGTTTTTGGGGGTTTAAAACAGAAAAAATATTGAATATTAAATGTATGGTAGTATAATAAAACAACATTAAGGATAATGACCTCTGCCTACTAGGATAATAGAACATTTTTAAAAAATTAATGAATTCTATAGAGGAATTAATTTCTTTTTGAAAAATGTAAATTATTTTAATGTATGAATGAGAAATTTTTCTTAAAAAAATCCTGATGATCCTGATTAATAATTTTGATTTAATTTTTCTTGTGTTTCTCTTTTTTTTTTTTTGGAAATTAATGGTGAAAATATTTATTATTTTGTAAGAAAGCTACAATGCTAGTGTATAATAAGATCAGAGGACATATTGTGAGAATTTTATTACCAAAAATAAAGTGAAAATTTAGTAGAAAATAACGAAAAGCAAATAAGCATTATTGGTCAAACTATTTAACAAATAGTAGATCTACGTATAACATATTGCCCGGCGAAATTGAAAGAATAGGTACAGGATTTACAACAATGTAATTTTATAAAATTTTAGAATTTTTAATATAATGCCTAAAATTAGAATCAAAATTATATATTATTCTTATTATAGACTTAATTCCTTCCATGTATTTTGAATGGCAAGGAGTACTATCCGATTTCTTTTGAAATGTGAGCTTTAAACTGAAATTTTTTCGCCGGAACTGTAAAGACTTCAGACATGTTGCTGTATTAAGTTGGTGT
This sequence comes from Condylostylus longicornis, assembly GCF_029603195.1. Lineage (NCBI taxonomy): Eukaryota > Metazoa > Arthropoda > Insecta > Diptera > Dolichopodidae > Condylostylus > Condylostylus longicornis. Next base: position 1,346,496 of record NW_026578006.1, read on the forward strand.
ATTCTACATCTTATGCACATGAATATATAAAGATATACTATTGGGTTTATATTATGCATTAGTCATTTTCATAAATTTTTCCCCTAAAAACGGTATGCCATTAATATGAAAGAAATCTCTGATAAAATAGAGAAATACAAAGTAAAATATGAATTTATTCACGTGTATTTTAGTTGAATGTAATCAAAGAGTGTAAAAAGAGAAATTTACTACTACTTGCTCCATTTCTATTTAGTTCTTTTTGTTATTGTTTTGAATTCCAAGAATTCTAATATAATTTAATGTAAATTAAATCAAAATTGCTTACTAAACTGCTAGGGAAATTAGAAAAATTCCAAACTCTTAATAGCGAAAATTAATTTTTACCCATTTTTTATGATTTATTTCTAAAAATTGTAAATTTTTTCAATTAAATTTTTTTTTTTTTTCAAATTATTTCGGATTAGTAATAATGCTTGTGCATTTTTGTATAAAAAATATTTAAATTGGTTTTTTCTTAATCAATAAATTATTTTATATAGGCGAGTATACTGAATATGGTTCTGGGCGATTAATTTTGAGAAATTTTTATGTATCTTAAGGATCTAATATATTGTTGTCCTTGTTGTTTTCCAGGCTTATAAAATGATCTTCCCGAAATATTTTAAAATATGCTAGGAAAACTTCATATTCGATTTGAAAACTCGAAATTATTATCCTTTTTCTTTGTTAATTCGCAAAAAATTTTTTTTAATTCTTTATATTTAAATTGATAATTTTATATTATAAAAAAACACAACGAGAGCTTAAATAATCTTTTGTTAACTAAACAATAATTGTAAATGATTGTCGAATAATTTTTGTTAATTTTAAAATTTTCAAAAAATTAAATTCAATTTTATCTCTGAATGTAATTTCAGACAAAAGAAGTTTTTGAACCAAAGAATTTGTTGTTATTTGAACAAAAATGAAATTAAATTAAAAAATACAATGCATTTGGTTATTTTTTTCCATTTTAAGAGAGATTATTGTGGGTCTTTAAAATATTTGATAAAGAGAGCATTTTTGTGGTATTATTTTTAGTTCTTTAATTAATAAAAATATTATTTTTTAATTTAATATTTTAAATTAATAAAAGATTTTATTATTTTTTTAAGAATTTTGTACCAATGATGTAGATTGTAAAATGATTATTAATAAAATAGAAATTCGGTTTCATTCATTAAAATAGTTGATATTCTGAAATGTAAGATTCAGCACACGTACAACTATATTTTCAAAAATTGCTGATGTTTAAATGATGAGAACTCGAACAATGGATTTTTATGATTTACAATTTGAATTTTCATTAAAATTTAGACAATCTCTAAAAAAAGAACGCTTTAGACAAAAGTTAATTAATGAGTTACCATTTTGAAATTAAGCGAACGAATCTAGGATCACGTTTAATTTATCCGGATTTTAAAGTTTTAAATTTCTATTCAGTACAACTACAATGTACTATAATATATGTGGAGCTTTAAATCATCTTAAAGAAAACGCTTTGAAGTATGCAAATTTTACACAATTAATGTATTTTTTAATAGCTAGCTATAAGCTTTAATTTTAAGAAAATTTCTTCTTTTTCAAAACAAAAATCCAAGAAATTTCATTTTTTTATTTTACAAAATTTCATTATCTTAAAAGTACAATAAAATTACACACTATCTTATATAATAGCATAAGATTTTGAAAGAAAACTGCATTAAAAAAATGAAACAAAAGAAGAAAAATGATAAAAGTTAAAAGAGCATTTTTGATCTTTATATTTTAAAGATAAACGAAATCTCCTTAAGTAGTGTCATCCACCTTAGTGTCGTCTTTTATCTATTTCTTTTTTTCATATAGCTAGAATAGAATATAAGCAATCCCTTTCATTTTCTTTATGTATTCGAGTGCAAAAATTAAAATATTTTTAAATAATTTTTTTTTTTCAAATTTCTAAAACATTTATAAAATTTTATGGGCTGATTTTGTAAAACAAAAAAAAGAAATTTGTAGAAAATTTCATTGAAAATTTATTGTGATAGTGCACTTTGACGTTATCTTGGTTGAAAATTTACTTGCACTTATAAAAGAGGGATTCAATATGAAATTAGAAAAAGTGAAATTGAAATTTTCTAATCCACATATAGACTTTAGAAAAGCAACATATTGGAAGTAAGAATGGATATTACAAAAAATATAGTAGTAATTCCAGAAAATACATACGGCTGCTTCCAAATTTAGCTTTTGTTTCAACTCTAGCATTTTGTTTGAAAGTTAATGCCTACACTAAAATAGTTGTTGGCTAAAATACACTTCACCATCGTTATTTCCACCCGAAATCGATTTATTTTCATAATCTCATGATTTCAAATGTTTGAACTATAATTTCAAATTAACTAAAACGCCACGTACGCAATATCCAATAACGGAGCAATAATTTGGGAAGTTATATTTATTATGGTCCAATTAAAATCTTAACAATCAAGAGTTGCAAACTTCTTAAAATTGCAAACTTGTACAGTCAAAGAAAAATATTATTTTAGCGTTTATTTTATTATTTCACTGCAAAAGAAGAAAGCCGCTATATTTCTGAATTTTCAAAATTTTGATATTGCATTCAAAAAGATTTTGAATTTGCATCAGTTTTAGAATAAGAAAAGAATTAAACTAGCGAATTAAATTTATTAGATATTTCTGTGTCCAAGCAAAGGTGTGTCAGAAACAAGGTATGGGTCAAATTAAATAGTTGGACTCAGAGAACTAAGTATACAAAAATCGCAATCTCTTCTTTTTTTTTATATATGCGAAAAATTTATTATTAAAACATAGATAAAAAAAAAATCAAACATTTTTTTTAATTTTTAAAAAAATAATTTAAAGAAGAAAACTATTTTATTTTTTCCTCGTTTTTGTATATGAGATGAGAATTATTGATGCAAAAACTAAATCATTGCTAACTCTTGAAATTATACTCTTGACCCAATATCTTTTACAGTCATACATTATCATTCTACTTGACCTAGTATCGTTTTAGAAAAGTTTTCTACTTTTTTTTATATTTTTATTTTATGCCTAAAATGCTAAAAGATTAAAATATGAAGAAGGCAAAAGAGAAGAGAAATTGTTTATTTTTGTTTTTGATCTCAAAGCAAAGTTTAATAATATTAAAAAAAAATGAAGAAAAAAAAAATCGTTTTCTTTTGTGATTCAGGTGGAAGTAAGATGGCATAATGTGAATGCTTTTTAAAGATTGAAGTCTAATTATATAAGTGACAGGGTGACATTTAAATTAAAATTGTAATTTTTTTTTTCGCGAGTTGGAGATCTAGGGAGAGCCAAGGGAGAGGTTTCGTTAAATGCGATTTGTTTTGAAATTTTTTTTTAAATTCAACAGCAATTTTCAGTTTTTTGCAATTTAGAAAGAATTTGATATTTTTTTTTGTTAAATTTTAACGGTATTGAATAAATATGAAGTTTGCCGAATACAATTTCCGATTCAGAAATACTATTTTTAAATGTATAAATGAGTTGTTTGTAAAATACAATCATATTATTTGATAATTACTGTCATCAATTGTGATAACAAGTTAAAAATCAAGAAAATTTTGGAATGCTTATAAATTTGATACCGGTGAAAATTATTAGTTGAAAAATGATCTCTTTCTCTCGTATACAAAGTTTGTCAGATTATAATCTGTTCTCTCAGATTATAAGACCAAAATTCAAACTCTAATGACGTAATAACTCTACATCGAAATAACACAGTTAGCACAATAAAATATGGAAACACTCTGTGTATAATGTATATAGTATACAGAGAAAAATGAATAGAGATGAACAAATCAAAATTATACATTAACATGTGTGTATGTTAAGCTATTTAAATATTTAATTTATTTTCAAAAATTAAAAAAAAATTTCAATTTTATATGAATAGAATTTTCTATAAAAGGATTATAGTTTTTTTTTTACAATATTTTTTTGGCTAAACAATTTTTTTTTTCATTGTGAAAATTTAATGATTTAAATAGAAAATTCTAAATAACATGTCGAGCATTAAATTTGTGAAAATTCAATATTTGAAGAACACACAAACAAAAAATGGCCAAATAGAATAAATCTAATTAATTATTCAATTCGTAGAGTGTTAAATAATCGTAACGATTTAATGCAATGTACATACATACATTTATGAATTTCTATTTATATAATAATCGAAAACATATTTTAAAAATGATTTATTCTAATTGCTAAAGTAAAAAATTGTTATAAATAAATAATAAATATTAATAATTAATTATTTGGATATTTTTCTAATAAACACAATATTTTATTTATTTTAAACAAGTTTTAATTTAATATTTGAATAATTAATTCGAATTGGAGAATAATAAATTAAGTAATTCTATATTTATAATAATTTTAAGGGAGAGGGAGAATTACAATGTGTGACGCGACTGAGTAGAAATGTAGAATGCGGGAAATTATTAATTGATTCTCAAATATGAATTTTAAAAATTTAGCAATAATTGGAATTGGAACATAAATTGCAAACTTTGAAGAAAATGGGAAATAATTGAAATCTGTCAGTGTTTTTTGGTTTTAGCATTAAAAATGTTTTTTTCTCACAGATGAAATTCGGCGCCATTAACTGTATTTATATACATATTCATTTTTGACCAGAACGGAATTCAAAATTGATCTGATTGTGTGTGCCCCTCTTTTCGTTCATTCATTTGTTCGTCCCAGCAGAATCTACACTAAAGGGAGTCCGATTCGCTCAGTTTACGCAAAAAGTGTTCTACCGAAAAATGTCCTGTCAATTTGGACATTCAATTTGGATTCATCCTCTTCAATTCTGAGGAAAACTTCCTCAAGCAAGGTGGAAGGAATAGCTTTTTATTCACCCTTAAGCAGAACACCAACTCTGCCCCTAATGGCAGACGTTGACAGACCACAGAAGGGGGCCCTTTGATCCATTCTTCCCCTACATTCAAATGACCGTTACTCTGTTTGCTGGTGCCAGTTCCACAAGTGCGAGCATATAGCTCTAAAACAACGGCGAACTCTAAAAGCACATAGATTGTGCGACTTTACTTACGTAATCATATATAACAACAAATTTACTTTAAAAATTTTCATTTTTACAATTTTACTGTTGATTTAAATGAGTGAGGATTTAAAAATAAAAAATTATCCATAAAATTAATTCAAATATTGAAATTTTATTTTGAAACAGAAACCGCATATTAAATAATTTTTAAATTTTTATAACATAATTATATAAGTAAATATGTTTTCAATTATTATATAATTAAAAATCAATTGAAATATTAAAAAATTAAAGGAAAATAAATGCAAAACAAACACAATCACATATACGAGTAATAAAATATGTATCTGGTGTTTTTTACTTACCCATTCAGACATTTCATGTGTATCAGCATTTCGATGATGATAGTTTAATATCAGTATTGTTGATACAACGGATGAAGCTACCATGAACATAATACAATTAAAATATGTACCTATATAGATATATCGGGAAAAAATAAAAAGGACAAAGAAAAAGAAAAATAAATGTAAAAAGGATATTAATAAAAGATTAAAAAAATTAATTAAAAAATGTGTAGATTTTTACTTTAAAAATAAAAAATTAAAATCCGATTAAATATTTATTTGAAATAAATAATTTGAATAATTTTTTTAGAGACTTTTGAGGCAAATTGATACAATTTGTGACACCGAAAATTTAAAAAATCATTGGCCATTTTTCAACATTATAGTAGATTGAACACTTGTTTTTTAAATTGATTGGCAATCACCACAAAGACAGGCTCTCACAAGCACTTTAGATGAAAAGAATAATTATGTGTGTATGCAAATTTTCAGTATAGCGTTTTTAACATTATGATTAAATTAGTTTTCAAAATATATAACACATAAATGGCTACGCAACTCGGGTTTAAGTAAAAACTCGGACTATTTGGAACCCCAAACACTCTTAGAATCTTTACAACTTGAAACAAATGGACTTGATAACAATAATAATTGAAAGTATATTTTGTGCTAAATTCAATTACTTTAAAAATTTAATCAACTTAAAACTTTAATTTTAATTGCATTCGGTTAATTGAAATTTAATTACTATTCAGTTTGCGCGGCTTATTTAATAAAGATTTTTCATAACTATAATTGAAAATTTTTAAAATTTAATAAATGTTTTTATTGCGGCATTCTTTACAATACGGGTTGCAACTGTACATGTTCTGCTTGATAATGCGATAGTAAATTCAGACACATTGTTTAATAACACAATTTAAATTTTTCGAAAATTTAAAAGTAAATGCAGAAGGCATAATATGCATTTTTGATTAGTTATTTGGAAAAACTGTATTGTGTTTTATTTTGAAACTAATTTTGATAAGTTTGTGAGGCAATAATTCTAACTGGAAATTTTTGATTCTAAAAAAATAAAATATTCATTGATTTTTCAATAGCTCAAAATGGCAAAAAATTTTTGTTTTTTTGCCAAAGGTCGTGCAAAATTTTAAAAAATTTTCAATTTTTTGCCAAGGTAGGGGGTCGTGCAAAATTTTAAAAAATTTTCAATTTTTTGCCAAGGTAGGGGGTCGTGCAAAATTTTAAAAAATTTTCAATTTTTTGTCAAGGTAGGGGGTCGTGCAAAATTTTAAAAAATTTTGAATTTTTTGCCAAGGTAGGGGGTCGTGCAAAATTTTAAAAAATTTTTAATTTTTTGCCAAGGTAGAGGGTCGTGCAAAATTTTAAAAAATTTTCAATTTTTTGCCAAGGTAGGGGGTCGTGCAAAATTTTAAAAAATTTTCAATTTTTTGCCAAGGTAGGGGGTCGTGCAAAATTTTAAAAAATTTTCAATTTTTTGCCAAGGTAGGGGGTCGTGCTAAATTTTAAAAAATTTTAAATTTTTTGTCAAGGTAGGGGGTCGTGCAAAATTTTAAGAAATTTTCAAATTTTTGCCAAGATAGGGGGTCGTGCAAAATTTTAAAAAATTTTCAATTTTTTGCCAAGGTAGGGGGTCGTGCAAAATTTTAAAAAATTTTCAATTTTTTGTCAAGGTAGGGGGTCGTGCAAAATTTTAAAAAATTTTAATTTTTTGCCAAGGTAGGGGGTCGTGCAAAATTTTAAAAAATTTTTAATTTTTTGCCAAGGTAGAGGGTCGTGCAAAATTTTAAAAAATTTTCAATTTTTTGCCAAGGTAGGGGGTCGTGCAAAATTTTAAAAAATTTTCAATTTTTTGCCAAGGTAGGGGGTCGTGCAAAATTTTAAAAAATTTTCAATTTTTTGCCAAGGTAGGGGGTCGTGCTAAATTTTAAAAAATTTTCAATTTTTTGTCAAGGTAGGGGGTCGTGCAAAATTTTAAAAAATTTTCAATTTTTTGCCAAGGTAGGGGGTCGTGCAAAATTTTAAAAAATTTTTAATTTTTTGCCAAGGTAGGGGGTCGTGCAAAATTTTAAAAAATTTTAAATTTTTTGCCAAGGTAGGGGGTCGTGCAAAATTTTAAAAAATTTTCAATTTTTGCCAAGGTAGGGGGTCGTGCAAAATTTTAAGAAATTTTCAATTTTTTGCCAAGGTAGGGGGTCATGCAAAATTTTAAAAAATTTTCAATTTTTTGCCAATGTAGGGGGTCGTGCAAAATTTTGAAAAATTTTCAATTTTTTGCCAAGGTAGGGGGTCGTGCAAAATTTTAAAAAATTTTCAATTTTTTGCCAAGGTAGGGGGTCGTGCAAAATTTTAAAAAATTTTTAATTTTTTGCCAAGGTAGGGGGTCGTGCAAAATTTTAAAAAATTTTCAATTTTTTGCCAAGGTAGGGGGTCGTGCAAAATTTTAAAAAATTTTCAATTTTTTGCCAAGGTAGGGGGTCGTGCAAAATTTTAAAAAATTTTCAATTTTTTGCCAAGGTAGGGGGTCGTGCAAAATTTTAAAAAATTTTTAATTTTTTGCCAAGGTAGGGGGTCGTGCAAAATTTTAAAAAATTTTTAATTTTTTGCCAAGGTAGGGGGTCGTGCAAAATTTTAAAAAATTTTCAATTTTTTGCCAAGGTAGGGGGTCGTGCAAAATTTTAAAAAATTTTTAATTTTTTGCCAAGGTAGGGGGTCGTGCAAAATTTTAAAAAATTTTAAATTTTTTGCCAAGGTAGGGGGTCGTGCAAAATTTTAAAAAATTTTCAATTTTTGCCAAGGTAGGGGGTCGTGCAAAATTTTAAGAAATTTTCAATTTTTTGCCAAGGTAGGGGGTCATGCAAAATTTTAAAAAATTTTCAATTTTTTGCCAATGTAGGGGGTCGTGCAAAATTTTGAAAAATTTTCAATTTTTTGCCAAGGTAGGGGGTCATGCAAAATTTTAAAAAATTTTCAATTTTTTGCCAATGTAGGGGGGTCGTGCAAAATTTTGAAAAATTTACAATTTTTTGCCAAGGTATGGGGTCGTGCAAAATTTTAAAAAAATTTTAATTTTTTGCCAAGGTAGGGGGTCGTGCAAAATTTTAAAAAATTTTCAATTTTTTGCCAAGGTAGGGGGTCGTGCAAAATTTTAAAAAATTTTCAATTTTTTGCCAAGGTAGGGGGTCGTGCAAAATTTTAAAAAATTTTCAATTTTTTGCCAAGGTAGGGGGTCGTGCAAAATTTTAAAAAATTTTCAATTTTTTGCCAAGGTAGGGGGTCGTGCAAAATTTTAAAAAAATTTTAATTTTTTGCCAAGGTAGGGGGTCGTGCAAAATTTTAAAAAATTTTCAATTTTTTGCCAAGGTAGGGGGTCGTGCAAAATTTTAAAAAATTTTCAATTTTTTGCCAAGGTAGGGGGTCGTGCAAAATTTTAAAAAATTTTCAATTTTTTGCCAAGGTAGGGGGTCGTGCAAAATTTTAAAAAATTTTCAATTTTTTGCCAAGGTAGGGGGTCGTGCAAAATTTTAAAAAATTTTCAATTTTTTGTCAAGGTAGGGGGTCGTGCAAAATTTTAAGAAATTTTCAATTTTTTGCCAAGGTAGGGGGTCATGCAAAATTTTAAAAAATTTTCAATTTTTTGCCAATGTAGGGGGTCGTGCAAAATTTTGAAAAATTTTCAATTTTTTGCCAAGGTAGGGGGTCATGCAAAATTTTAAAAAACTTTCAATTTTTTGCCAATGTAGGGGGTCGTGCAAAATTTTGAAAAATTTTCAATTTTTTGCCAAGGTATGGGGTCGTGCAAAATTTTAAAATATTTTCAATTTTTTGCCAAGGTAGGGGGTCGTGCAAAATTTTAAAAAATTTTTGTTTTTTTGCCAAGGTAGGGGGTCGTGCAAAATTTTGAAAAATTTTAAATTTGTTGCCAAGGTAGGGGGTCGTGCAAAATTTTAAAAAATTTTCAATTTTTTGCCAAGGTAGGGGGTCGTGCAAAATTTTAAGAAATTTTCAATTTTTGCCAAGGTAGGGGGTCGTGCAAAATTTTAAGAAATTTTCAATTTTTTGCCAAGGTAGGGGGTCGTGCAAAATTTTAAAAAATTTTCAATTTTTTGCCAAGGTAGGGAGTCGTGCAAAATTTTAAGAAATTTTCAATTTTTGCCAAGGTAGGGGGTCGTGCAAAATTTTAAGAAATTTTCAATTTTTGCCAAGGTAGGGGGTCGTGCAAAATTTTAAGCAATTTTCAATTTTTGCCAAGGTAGGGGGTCGTGCAAAATTTTAAAAAATTTTAAATTTTTTGCCAAGGTAGGGGGTCGTGCAAAATTTTAAGAAATTTTCAATTTTTTGCCAAGGTAGAGGGTCGTGCAAAATTTTAAAAAATTTTCAATTTTTTGCCAAGGTAGGGGGTCGTGAAAAATTTTAAAAAATTTTCAATTTTTTGCCAAGTTAGGGGGTCGTGCAAAATTTTAAGAAATTTTCAAATTTTTGCCAAGGTAGGGAGTCGTGCAAAATTTTAAGAAATTTTCAATTTTTGCCAAGGTAGGGGGTCGTGAAAAATTTTAAAAAATTTTCAATTTTTTGCCAAGTTAGGGGGTCGTGCAAAATTTTAAGAAATTTTCAAATTTTTGCCAAGGTAGGGAGTCGTGCAAAATTTTAAGAAATTTTCAATTTTTGCCAAGGTAGGGGGTCGTGCAAAATTTTAAAAAATTTTCAATTTTTTGCTAAGGTAGGGGGTCGTGAAAAATTTTAAAAAATTTTAAATTTTTTGCCAAGGTAGGGGGTCGTGCGAAATTTTAAGAAATTTTCAATTTTTTGCCAAGGTAGGGAGTCGTGCAAAATTTTAAGAAATTTTAAATTTTTGCCAAGGTAGGGGGGTCGTGCAAAATTTTAAAAAATTTTCAATTTTTTGCCAATGTAGGGGGTCGTGCAAAATTTTGAAAAATTTTCAATTTTTTGCCAAGGTATGGGATCGTGCAAAATTTTAAAAAAATTTTAAATTTTTTGCCAAGGTAGGGGGGTCGTGCAAAATTTTAAAAAATTTTCAATTTTTGCCAAGGTAGGGGGTCGTGCAAAATTTTAAAAAATTTTCAATTTTTTGCCAAGGTAGGGGGTCGTGCTAAATTTTAAAAAATTTTCAATTTTTTGTCAAGGTAGGGGGTCGTGCAAAATTTTAAAAAATTTTCAATTTTTTGCCAAGGTAGGAGGTCGTGCAAAATTTTAAAAAATTTTCAATTTTTTGCCAAGGTAGGGGGTCGTGCAAAATTTTAAAAAATTTTCAATTTTTTGCCAAGGTAGGGGGTCGTGCAAAATTTTAAAAAATTTTTAATTTTTTGCCAAGGTAGGGGGTCGTGCAAAATTTTAAAAAATTTTCAATTTTTTGCCAAGGTAGGGGGTCGTGCAAAATTTTAAAAAATTTTTAATTTTTTGCCAAGGTAGGGGGTCGTGCAAAATTTTAAAAAATTTTAAATTTTTTGCCAAGGTAGGGGGTCGTGCAAAATTTTAAAAATTTTTCAATTTTTGCCAAGGTAGGGGGTCGTGCAAAATTTTAAGAAATTTTCAATTTTTTGCCAAGGTAGGGGGTCATGCAAAATTTTAAAAAATTTTCAATTTTTTGCCAAGGTAGGGGGTCGTGCAAAATTTTAAAAAATTTTCAATTTTTTGCCAAGGTAGGGGGTCGTGCAAAATTTTAAAAAATTTTCAATTTTTTGCCAAGGTAGGGGGTCGTGCAAAATTTTAAAAAATTTTCAATTTTTTGCCAAGGTAGGGGGTCGTGCAAAATTTTAAAAAATTTTTAATTTTTTGCCAAGGTAGGGGGTCGTGCAAAATTTTAAAAAATTTCCAATTTTTTGCCAAGGTAGGGGGTCATGCAAAATTTTAAAAAATTTTCAATTTTTTGCCAAGGTAGGGGGTCGTGCAAAATTTTAAAAAATTTTAAATTTTTTGCCAAGGTAGGGGGTCGTGCAAAATTTTAAAAAATTTTCAATTTTTTGCCAAGGTAGGGGGTCGTGCAAAATTTTAAAAAATTTTCAATTTTTTGTCAAGGTAGGGGGTCGTGCAAAATTTTAAAAAATTTTTAATTTTTTGCCAAGGTAGGGGGTCGTGCAAAATTTTAAAAAATTTCCAATTTTTTGCCAAGGTAGGGGGTCATGCTAAATTTTAAAAAATTTTCAATTTTTTGTCAAGGTAGGGGGTCGTGCAAAATTTTAAAAAATTTTAAATTTTTTGCCAAGGTAGGGGGTCGTGCAAAATTTTAAAAAATTTTCAATTTTTTGCCAAGGTAGGGGGTCGTGCAAAATTTTAAAAAATTTTCAATTTTTTGTCAAGGTAGGGGGTCGTGCAAAATTTTAAAAAATTTTCAATTTTTTGCCAAGGTAGGGGGTCGTGCAAAATTTTAAAAATTTTTTAATTTTTTGCCAAGGTAGGGGGTCGTGCAAAATTTTAAAAAATTTTCAATTTTTGCCAAGGTAGGGGGTCGTGCAAAATTTTAAGAAATTTTCAATTTTTTGCCAAGGTAGGGGGTCATGCAAAATTTTAAAAAATTTTCAATTTTTTGCCAATGTAGGGGGTCGTGCAAAATTTTGAAAAATTTTCAATTTTTTGCCAAGGTAGGGTCATGCAAAATTTTAAAAAACTTTCAATTTTTTGCCAATGTAGGGGGTCGTGCAAAATTTTGAAAAATTTTCAATTTTTTGCCAAGGTATGGGGTCGTGCAAAATTTTAAAAAATTTTCAATTTTTTGCCAAGGTAGGGGGTCGTGCAAAATTTTAAAAAATTTTCAATTTTTTCCCAAGGTAGGGGGTTGTGCAAAATTTTAAAAAATTTTCAATTTTTTTTCAAGGTAGGGGGTCGTGCAAAATTTTAAAAAATTTTCAATTTTTTGCCAAGGTAGGGGGTCGTGCAAAATTTTAAAAAATTTTTAATTTTTTGCCAAGGTAGGGGGTTGTGCAAAATTTTAAAAAATTTTCAATTTTTTGCCAAGGTAGGGGGTCGTGCAAAATTTTGAAAAATTTTCAATTTTTTGCCAAGGTATGGGGTCGTGCAAAATTTTAAAAAATTTTCAATTTTTTGCCAAGGTAGGGGGTCGTGCAAAATTTTAAAAAATTTTCAATTTTTTGCCAAGGTAGGGGGTCGTGCAAAATTTTTAAAAATTTTCAATTTTTTGCCAAGGTAATGGGTCGTGCAAAATTTTAAGAAATTTTCAATTTTTGCCAAGGTAGGGGGTCGTGCAAAATTTTAAGAAATTTTCAATTTTTTGCCAAGGTAGGGGGTCGTGCAAAATTTTAAAAAATTTTCAATTTTTTGCCAAGGTAGGGGGTCGTGCAAAATTTTAAGAAATTTTCAATTTTTGCCAAGGTAGGGGGTCGTGCAAAATTTTAAGAAATTTTCAATTTTTGCCAAGGTAGGGGGTCGTGCAAAATTTTAAAAAATTTTAAATTTTTTGCCAAGGTAGGGGGTCGTGCAAAATTTTAAGAAATTTTCAATTTTTTGCCAAGGTAGAGGGTCGTGCAAAATTTTAAAAAATTTTCAATTTTTTGCCAAGGTAGGGGGTCGTGAAAAATTTTAAAAAATTTTCAATTTTTTGCCAAGGTAGGGGGTCGTGCAAAATTTTAAAAAATTTTCAATTTTTGCCAAGGTAGCGGGTCGTGCAAAATTTTAAGAAATTTTCAATTTTTGCCAAGGTAGGGGGTCGTGCAAAATTTTAAGAAATTTTCAATTTTTGCCAAGGTAGGGGGTCGTGCAAAATTTTAAGAAATTTTCAATTTTTTGCCAAGGTAGAGGGTCGTGCAAAATTTTAAAAAATTTTCAATTTTTTGCCAAGGTAGGGGGTCGTGAAAAATTTTAAAAAATTTTCAATTTTTTGTCAAGGTAGGGGGTCGTGCAAAATTTTAAAAAATTTTAAATTTTTTGCCAAGGTAGGGGGTCGTGCAAAATTTTAAAAAATTTTCAATTTTTTGCCAAGGTAGGGGGTCGTGCTAAATTTTAAAAAATTTTCAATTTTTTGTCAAGGTAGGGGGTCGTGCAAAATTTTAAAAAATTTTAAATTTTTTGCCAAGGTAGGGGGTCGTGCAAAATTTTAAAAAATTTTCAATTTTTTGCCAAGGTAGGGGGTCGTGCAAAATTTTAAAAAATTTTCAATTTTTTGTCAAGGTAGGGGGTCGTGCAAAATTTTAAAAAATTTTCAATTTTTTGCCAAGGTAGGGGGTCGTGCAAAATTTTAAAAAATTTTTAATTTTTTGCCAAGGTAGGGGGTCGTGCAAAATTTTAAAAAATTTTCAATTTTTTGCCAAGGTAGGGGGTCGTGCAAAATTTTAAAAAATTTTCAATTTTTGCCAAGGTAGGGGGTCGTGCAAAATTTTAAGAAATTTTCAATTTTTTGCCAAGGTAGGGGGTCATGCAAAATTTTAAAAAATTTTCAATTTTTTGCCAATGTAGGGGGTCGTGCAAAATTTTGAAAAATTTTCAATTTTTTGCCAAGGTAGGGTCATGCAAAATTTTAAAAAACTTTCAATTTTTTGCCAATGTAGGGGGTCGTGCAAAATTTTGAAAAATTTTCAATTTTTTGCCAAGGTATGGGGTCGTGCAAAATTTTAAAAAATTTTCAATTTTTTGCCAAGGTAGGGGGTCGTGCAAAATTTTAAAAAATTTTCAATTTTTTCCCAAGGTAGGGGGTTGTGCAAAATTTTAAAAAATTTTCAATTTTTTTTCAAGGTAGGGGGTCGTGCAAAATTTTAAAAAATTTTCAATTTTTTGCCAAGGTAGGGGGTCGTGCAAAATTTTAAAAAATTTTTAATTTTTTGCCAAGGTAGGGGGTTGTGCAAAATTTTAAAAAATTTTCAATTTTTTGCCAAGGTAGGGGGTCGTGCAAAATTTTGAAAAATTTTCAATTTTTTGCCAAGGTATGGGGTCGTGCAAAATTTTAAAAAATTTTCAATTTTTTGCCAAGGTAGGGGGTCGTGCAAAATTTTAAAAAATTTTCAATTTTTTGCCAAGGTAGGGGGTCGTGCAAAATTTTTAAAAATTTTCAATTTTTTGCCAAGGTAATGGGTCGTGCAAAATTTTAAGAAATTTTCAATTTTTGCCAAGGTAGGGGGTCGTGCAAAATTTTAAGAAATTTTCAATTTTTTGCCAAGGTAGGGGGTCGTGCAAAATTTTAAAAAATTTTCAATTTTTTGCCAAGGTAGGGGGTCGTGCAAAATTTTAAGAAATTTTCAATTTTTGCCAAGGTAGGGGGTCGTGCAAAATTTTAAGAAATTTTCAATTTTTGCCAAGGTAGGGGGTCGTGCAAAATTTTAAAAAATTTTAAATTTTTTGCCAAGGTAGGGGGTCGTGCAAAATTTTAAGAAATTTTCAATTTTTTGCCAAGGTAGAGGGTCGTGCAAAATTTTAAAAAATTTTCAATTTTTTGCCAAGGTAGGGGGTCGTGAAAAATTTTAAAAAATTTTCAATTTTTTGCCAAGGTAGGGGGTCGTGCAAAATTTTAAAAAATTTTCAATTTTTGCCAAGGTAGGGGGTCGTGCAAAATTTTAAGAAATTTTCAATTTTTGCCAAGGTAGGGGGTCGTGCAAAATTTTAAGAAATTTTCAATTTTTGCCAAGGTAGGGGGTCGTGCAAAATTTTGAAAAATTTTCAATTTTTTGCCAAGGTATGGGGTCGTGCAAAATTTTAAAAAATTTTCAATTTTTTGCCAAGGTAGGGGGTCGTGCAAAATTTTAAAAAATTTTCAATTTTTGCCAAAGTAGGGGGTCGTGCAAAATTTTAAGAAATTTTCAATTTTTTGCCAAGGTAGAGGGTCGTGCAAAATTTTAAAAAATTTTCAATTTTTTGCCAAGGTAGGGGGTCGTGAAAAATTTTAAAAAATTTTCAATTTTTTGTCAAGGTAGGGGGTCGTGCAAAATTTTAAAAAATTTTAAATTTTTTGCCAAGGTAGGGGGTCGTGCAAAATTTTAAAAAATTTTCAATTTTTTGCCAAGGTAGGGGGTCGTGCTAAATTTTAAAAAATTTTCAATTTTTTGTCAAGGTAGGGGGTCGTGCAAAATTTTAAAAAATTTTAAATTTTTTGCCAAGGTAGGGGGTCGTGCAAAATTTTAAAAAATTTTCAATTTTTTGCCAAGGTAGGGGGTCGTGCAAAATTTTAAAAAATTTTCAATTTTTTGTCAAGGTAGGGGGTCGTGCAAAATTTTAAAAAATTTTCAATTTTTTGCCAAGGTAGGGGGTCGTGCAAAATTTTAAAAAATTTTTAATTTTTTGCCAAGGTAGGGGGTCGTGCAAAATTTTAAAAAATTTTCAATTTTTTGCCAAGGTAGGGGGTCGTGCAAAATTTTAAAAAATTTTCAATTTTTGCCAAGGTAGGGGGTCGTGCAAAATTTTAAGAAATTTTCAATTTTTTGCCAAGGTAGGGGGTCATGCAAAATTTTAAAAAATTTTCAATTTTTTGCCAATGTAGGGGGTCGTGCAAAATTTTGAAAAATTTTTAATTTTTTGCCAAGGTAGGGGGTTGTGCAAAATTTTAAAAAATTTTCAATTTTTTGCCAAGGTAGGGGGTCGTGCAAAATTTTAAAAAATTTTTAATTTTTTGCCAAGGTAGGGGGTCGTGCAAAATTTTAAAAAATTTTCAATTTTTTGCCAAGGTAGGGGGTCGTGCAAAATTTTAAAAAATTTTCAATTTTTTCCCAAGGTAGGGGGTTGTGCAAAATTTTAAAAAATTTTCAATTTTTTTTCAAGGTAGGGGGTCGTGCAAAATTTTAAAAAATTTTCAATTTTTTGCCAAGGTAGGGGGTCGTGCAAAATTTTAAAAAATTTTTAATTTTTTGCCAAGGTAGGGGGTTGTGCAAAATTTTAAAAAATTTTCAATTTTTTGCCAAGGTAGGGGGTCGTGCAAAATTTTGAAAAATTTTCAATTTTTTGCCAAGGTATGGGGTCGTGCAAAATTTTAAAAAATTTTCAATTTTTTGCCAAGGTAGGGGGTCGTGCAAAATTTTAAAAAATTTTCAATTTTTTGCCAAGGTAGGGGGTCGTGCAAAATTTTTAAAAATTTTCAATTTTTTGCCAAGGTAATGGGCTTGGCAAAAAATTGAAAATTTTAAAAAATTTTCAATTTTTTGCCAAGGTAGGGGGTCGTGCAAAATTTTAAAAAATTTTCAATTTTTTGCCAAGGTAGGGGGTCGTGCAAAATTTTTAAAAATTTTCAATTTTTTGCCAAGGTAATGGGTCGTGCAAAATTTTAAGAAATTTTCAATTTTTGCCAAGGTAGGGGGTCGTGCAAAATTTTAAGAAATTTTCAATTTTTTGCCAAGGTAGGGGGTCGTGCAAAATTTTAAAAAATTTTCAATTTTTTGCCAAGGTAGGGGGTCGTGCAAAATTTTAAGAAATTTTCAATTTTTGCCAAGGTAGGGGGTCGTGCAAAATTTTAAGAAATTTTCAATTTTTGCCAAGGTAGGGGGTCGTGCAAAATTTTAAAAAATTTTAAATTTTTTGCCAAGGTAGGGGGTCGTGCAAAATTTTAAGAAATTTTCAATTTTTTGCCAAGGTAGAGGGTCGTGCAAAATTTTAAAAAATTTTCAATTTTTTGCCAAGGTAGGGGGTCGTGAAAAATTTTAAAAAATTTTCAATTTTTTGCCAAGGTAGGGGGTCGTGCAAAATTTTAAAAAATTTTCAATTTTTGCCAAGGTAGGGGGTCGTGCAAAATTTTAAGAAATTTTCAATTTTTGCCAAGGTAGGGGGTCGTGCAAAATTTTAAGAAATTTTCAATTTTTGCCAAGGTAGGGGGTCGTGCAAAATTTTGAAAAATTTTCAATTTTTTGCCAAGGTATGGGGTCGTGCAAAATTTTAAAAAATTTTCAATTTTTTGCCAAGGTAGGGGGTCGTGCAAAATTTTAAAAAATTTTCAATTTTTGCCAAAGTAGGGGGTCGTGCAAAATTTTAAGAAATTTTCAATTTTTTGCCAAGGTAGAGGGTCGTGCAAAATTTTAAAAAATTTTCAATTTTTTGCCAAGGTAGGGGGTCGTGCAAAATTTTAAGAAATTTTCAATTTTTGCCAAGGTAGGGGGTCGTGCAAAATTTTAAGAAATTTTCAATTTTTGCCAAGGTAGGGGGTCGTGCAAAATTTTAAAAAATTTTAAATTTTTTGCCAAGGTAGGGGGTCGTGCAAAATTTTAAGAAATTTTCAATTTTTTGCCAAGGTAGAGGGTCGTGCAAAATTTTAAAAAATTTTCAATTTTTTGCCAAGGTAGGGGGTCGTGCAAAATTTTAAGAAATTTTCAATTTTTTGCCAAGGTAGGGTGTCGTGCAAAATTTTAAAAAATTTTCAATTTTTGCCAAGGTAGGGGGGTCGTGCAAAATTTTAAGAAATTTTCAATTTTTGCCAAGGTAGGGGGTCGTGCAAAATTTTAAGAAATTTTCAATTTTTGCCAAGGTAGGGGGTCGTGCAAAATTTTAAGAAATTTTCAATTTTTGCCAAGGTAGGGGGTCGTGCAAAATTTTAAAAAATTTTAAATTTTTTGCCAAGGTAGGGGGTCGTGCAAAATTTTAAGAAATTTTCAATTTTTTGCCAAGGTAGAGGGTCGTGCAAAATTTTAAAAAATTTTCAATTTTTTGCCAAGGTAGGGGGTCGTGAAAAATTTTAAAAAATTTTCAATTTTTTGCCAAGTTAGGGGGTCGTGCAAAATTTTAAGAAATTTTCAAATTTTTGCCAAGGTAGGGAGTCGTGCAAAATTTTAAGAAATTTTCAATTTTTGCCAAGGTGGGGGTCGTGCAAAATTTTAAAAAATTTTCAATTTTTTCCCAAGGTAGGGGGTCGTGCAAAATTTTAAAAAATTTTCAATTTTTTGCCAAGGTAGGGGGTCGTGCAAAATTTTAAAAAATTTTCAATTTTTTGCCAAGGTAGGGGGTCGTGAAAAATTTTAAAAAATTTTCAATTTTTTGCCAAGGTAGGGGGTCGTGCAAAATTTTAAGAAATTTTCAAATTTTTGCCAAGGTAGGGAGTCGTGCAAAATTTTAAGAAATTTTCAATTTTTGCCAAGGTAGGGGGTCGTGCAAAATTTTAAAAAATTTTCAATTTTTTGCTAAGGTAGGGGGTCGTGAAAAATTTTAAAAAATTTTAAATTTTTTGCCAAGGTAGGGGGTCGTGCGAAATTTTAAGAAATTTTCAATTTTTTGCCAAGGTAGGGAGTCGTGCAAAATTTTAAGAAATTTTCAATTTTTGCCAAGGTAGGGGGTCGTGCAAAATTTTAAAAAATTTTCAATTTTTTGCTAAAGTCGTGCAAAATTTTAAGAAATTTTCAATTTTTGGCCAAGGTGGGGGTCGTGCAAAATTTTAAAAAATTTTCAATTTTTTGCCAAGGTAGGGAGGGGGTCGTGCAAAATTTTAAAAAATTTTCAATTTTTTGCCAAGGTAGGGAGTCGTGCCAAATTTTAAGAAATTTTCAATTTTTGCCAAGGTAGGGGGTCGTGCAAAATTTTAAAAAATTTTCAATTTTTTGCCAAGGTATGGGGTCGTGCAAAATTTTAAAAAATTTTCAATTTTTTGCCAAGGTAGGGGGTCGTGCAAAATTTTAAAAAATTTTCAATTTTTTGCCAAGGTAGGGGGTCGTGCAAAATTTTAAGAAATTTTCAATTTTTTGCCAAGGTAGGGGGCCGTGCAAAATTTTAAAAAATTTTCAATTTTTTGCTAAGGTCGTGCAAAATTTTAAGAAATTTTCAATTTTTGGCCAAGGTGGGGGTCGTGCAAAATTTTAAAAAATTTTCAATTTTTTGCCAAGGTAGGGGGTCGTGCAAAATTTTAAAAAATTTTCAATTTTTTGCCAAGGTAGGGAGTCGTGCAAAATTTTAAGAAATTTTCAATATTTGCCAAGGTAGGGGGTCGTGCAAAATTTTAAAAAATTTTCAATTTTTTGCTAAGGTCGTGCAAAATTTTAAAAAATTTTCGTGCAAAATTTTAAAAAATTTTCAATTTTTTGCCAAGTTAGGGAGTCGTGCAAAATTTTAAAAAATTTTCAATTTTTTGCCAAGGTAGGGGGTCGTGCAAAATTTTAAATAATTTTTAATTTTTTGCCAAGGTAGGGGGTTGTGCAAAATTTTAAAAAATTTTCAATTTTTTGCCAAGGTAGGGGGTCGTGCAAAATTTTGAAAAATTTTCAATTTTTTGCCAAGGTATGGGGTCGTGCAAAATTTTAAAAAATTTTCAATTTTTTGCCAAGGTAGGGGGTCGTGCAAAATTTTAAAAAATTTTCAATTTTTTGCCAAGGTAGGGGGTCGTGCAAAATTTTAAAAAATTTTCAATTTTTTGCCAAGGTAGGGGGTCGTGCAAAATTTTGAAAAATTTTCAATTTTTTGCCAAGGTATGGGGTCGTGCAAAATTTTAAGAAATTTTCAATTTTTTGCCAAGGTAGGGGGTCGTGCAAAATTTTAAAAAATTTTCAATTTTTTGCCAAGGTAGGGGGTCGTGCAAAATTTTAAGAAATTTTCAATTTTTGCCAAGGTAGGGGGTCGTGCAAAATTTTAAGAAATTTTCAATTTTTGCCAAGGTAGGGGGTCGTGCAAAATTTTAAAAAATTTTCAATTTTTTGCCAAGGTAGGGGGTCGTGCAAAATTTTAAAAAATTTTCAATTTTTTGCCAAGGTAGGGAGTCGTGCAAAATTTTAAGAAATTTTCAATATTTGCCAAGGTAGGGGGTCGTGCAAAATTTTAAAAAATTTTCAATTTTTTGCTAAGGTCGTGCAAAATTTTAAAAAATTTTCGTGCAAAATTTTAAAAAATTTTCAATTTTTTGCCAAGTTAGGGAGTCGTGCAAAATTTTAAAAAATTTTCAATTTTTTGCCAAGGTAGGGGGTCGTGCAAAATTTTAAATAATTTTTAATTTTTTGCCAAGGTAGGGGGTTGTGCAAAATTTTAAAAAATTTTCAATTTTTTGCCAAGGTAGGGGGGTCGTGCAAAATTTTGAAAAATTTTCAATTTTTTGCCAAGGTATGGGGTCGTGCAAAATTTTAAAAAATTTTCAATTTTTTGCCAAGGTAGGGGGGTCGTGCAAAATTTTAAAAAATTTTTAATTTTTTGCCAAGGTAGGGGGTTGTGCAAAATTTTAAAAAATTTTCAATTTTTTGCCAAGGTAGGGGGTCGTGCAAAATTTTGAAAAATTTTCAATTTTTTGCCAAGGTATGGGGTCGTGCAAAATTTTAAGAAATTTTCAATTTTTTGCCAAGGTAGGGGGTCGTGCAAAATTTTAAAAAATTTTCAATTTTTTGCCAAGGTAGGGAGTCGTGCAAAATTTTAAGAAATTTTCAATTTTTGCCAAGGTAGGGGGTCGTGCAAAATTTTAAGAAATTTTCAATTTTTGCCAAGGTAGGGGGTCGTGCAAAATTTTAAGAAATTTTCAATTTTTGCCAAGGTAGGGGGTCGTGCAAAATTTTAAGAAATTTTCAATTTTTGCCAAGGTAGGGGGTCGTGCAAAATTTTAAGAAATTTTCAATATTTGCCAAGGTAGGGGGTCGTGCAAAATTTTAAAAAATTTTCAATTTTTTGCTAAGGTCGTGCAAAATTTTAAAAAATTTTCAATTTTTTGCCAAGGTAGGGGGTCGTGCAAAATTTTAAAAAATTTTCAATTTTTTGCCAAGGTAATGGGTCGTGCAAAATTTTAAGAAATTTTCAATTTTTGCCAAGGTAGGGGGGTCGTGCAAAATTTTAAGAAATTTTCAATTTTTTGCCAAGGTAGGGGGTCGTGCAAAATTTTAAAAAATTTTCAATTTTTTGCCAAGGTAGGGAGTCGTGCAAAATTTTAAGAAATTTTCAATTTTTGCCAAGGTAGGGGGTCGTGCAAAATTTTAAGAAATTTTCAATTTTTGCCAAGGTAGGGGGTCGTGCAAAATTTTAAGAAATTTTCAATTTTTGCCAAGGTAGGGGGTCGTGCAAAATTTTAAAAAATTTTCAATTTTTTGCCAAGGTAGGGGGCCGTGCAAAATTTTAAAAAATTTTCAATTTTTTGCCAAGGTAGGGGGTCGTGCAAAATTTTAAGAAATTTTCAATTTTTGCCAAGGTAGGGGGTCGTGCAAAATTTTAAGAAATTTTCAATTTTTGCCAAGGTAGGGGGTCGTGCAAAATTTTAAAAAATTTTCAATTTTTTGCCAAGGTAGGGGGTCGTGCAAAATTTTAAAAAATTTTCAATTTTTTGCCAAGGTAGGGAGTCGTGCAAAATTTTAAGAAATTTTCAATATTTGCCAAGGTAGGGGGGTCGTGCAAAATTTTAAAAAATTTTCAATTTTTTGCTAAGGTCGTGCAAAATTTTAAAAAATTTTCGTGCAAAATTTTAAAAAATTTTCAATTTTTTGCCAAGTTAGGGAGTCGTGCAAAATTTTAAAAAATTTTCAATTTTTTGCCAAGGTAGGGGGTCGTGCAAAATTTTAAATAATTTTTAATTTTTTGCCAAGGTAGGGGGTTGTGCAAAATTTTAAAAAATTTTCAATTTTTTGCCAAGGTAGGGGGGTCGTGCAAAATTTTGAAAAATTTTCAATTTTTTGCCAAGGTATGGGGTCGTGCAAAATTTTAAAAAATTTTCAATTTTTTGCCAAGGTAGGGGGTCGTGCAAAATTTTAAAAAATTTTTAATTTTTTGCCAAGGTAGGGGGTTGTGCAAAATTTTAAAAAATTTTCAATTTTTTGCCAAGGTAGGGGGTCGTGCAAAATTTTGAAAAATTTTCAATTTTTTGCCAAGGTATGGGGTCGTGCAAAATTTTAAGAAATTTTCAATTTTTTGCCAAGGTAGGGGGGTCGTGCAAAATTTTAAAAAATTTTCAATTTTTTGCCAAGGTAGGGAGTCGTGCAAAATTTTAAGAAATTTTCAATTTTTGCCAAGGTAGGGGGTCGTGCAAAATTTTAAGAAATTTTCAATTTTTGCCAAGGTAGGGGGTCGTGCAAAATTTTAAGAAATTTTCAATTTTTGCCAAGGTAGGGGGTCGTGCAAAATTTTAAGAAATTTTCAATTTTTGCCAAGGTAGGGGGGTCGTGCAAAATTTTAAGAAATTTTCAATATTTGCCAAGGTAGGGGGTCGTGCAAAATTTTAAAAAATTTTCAATTTTTTGCTAAGGTCGTGCAAAATTTTAAAAAATTTTCAATTTTTTGCCAAGGTAGGGGGGTCGTGCAAAATTTTAAAAAATTTTCAATTTTTTGCCAAGGTAATGGGTCGTGCAAAATTTTAAGAAATTTTCAATTTTTGCCAAGGTAGGGGGTCGTGCAAAATTTTAAGAAATTTTCAATTTTTTGCCAAGGTAGGGGGTCGTGCAAAATTTTAAAAAATTTTCAATTTTTTGCCAAGGTAGGGAGTCGTGCAAAATTTTAAGAAATTTTCAATTTTTGCCAAGGTAGGGGGTCGTGCAAAATTTTAAGAAATTTTCAATTTTTGCCAAGGTAGGGGGTCGTGCAAAATTTTAAGAAATTTTCAATTTTTGCCAAGGTAGGGGGTCGTGCAAAATTTTAAAAAATTTTCAATTTTTTGCCAAGGTAGGGGGCCGTGCAAAATTTTAAAAAATTTTCAATTTTTTGCCAAGGTAGGGGGTCGTGCAAAATTTTTAAAAATTTTCAATTTTTTGCCAAGGTAATGGGTCGTGCAAAATTTTAAGAAATTTTCAATTTTTGCCAAGGTAGGGGGTCGTGCAAAATTTTAAGAAATTTTCAATTTTTTGCCAAGGTAGGGGGTCGTGCAAAATTTTAAAAAATTTTCAATTTTTTGCCAAGGTAGGGAGTCGTGCAAAATTTTAAGAAATTTTCAATTTTTGCCAAGGTAGGGGGTCGTGCAAAATTTTAAGAAATTTTCAATTTTTGCCAAGGTAGGGGGGTCGTGCAAAATTTTAAGAAATTTTCAATTTTTGCCAAGGTAGGGGGGTCGTGCAAAATTTTAAAAAATTTTAAATTTTTTGCCAAGGTAGGGGGTCGTGCAAAATTTTAAGAAATTTTCAATTTTTTGCCAAGGTAGAGGGTCGTGCAAAATTTTAAAAAATTTTCAATTTTTTGCCAAGGTAGGGGGTCGTGAAAAATTTTAAAAAATTTTCAATTTTTTGCCAAGTTAGGGGGGTCGTGCAAAATTTTAAGAAATTTTCAAATTTTTGCCAAGGTAGGGAGTCGTGCAAAATTTTAAGAAATTTTCAATTTTTGCCAAGCTGGGGGTCGTGCAAAATTTTAAAAAATTTTCAATTTTTTGCCAAGGTAGGGGGTCGTGCAAAATTTTAAAAAATTTTCAATTTTTTGCCAAGGTAGGGGGTTCGTGCAAAATTTTAAAAAATTTTCAATTTTTTGCTAAGGTCGTGCAAAATTTTAAGAAATTTTCAATTTTTGGCCAAGGTGGGGGTCGTGCAAAATTTTAAAAAATTTTCAATTTTTTGCCAAGGTAGGGGGTCGTGCAAAATTTTAAAAAATTTTCAATTTTTTGCCAAGGTAGGGAGTCGTGCAAAATTTTAAAAAATTTTCAATTTTTTGCTAAGGTCGTGCAAAATTTTAAAAAATTTTCGTGCAAAATTTTAAAAAATTTTCAATTTTTTGCCTGCCAAGTTAGGGAGTCGTGCAAAATTTTAAAAAATTTTCAATTTTTTGCCAAGGTAGGGGGTCGTGCAAAATTTTAAAAAATTTTCAATTTTTTGCTAAGGTCGTGCAAAATTTTAAAAAATTTTCGTGCAAAATTTTAAAAAATTTTCAATTTTTTGCCAAGTTAGGGGGTCGTGCAAAATTTTAAAAAATTTTCAATTTTTTGCCAAGGTAGGGGGTCGTGCAAAATTTTAAAAAATTTTCAATTTTTTGCCAAGGTAGGGGGTCGTGAAAAATTTTAAAAAATTTTCAATTTTTTTGCCAAGTTAGGGGGTCGTGCAAAATTTTAAAAAATTTTCAATTTTTTGCTAAGGTCGTGCAAAATTTTAAGAAATTTTCAATTTTTGGCCAAGGTGGGGGTCGTGCAAAATTTTAAAAAATTTTCAATTTTTTGCCAAGGTAGGGGGTCGTGCAAAATTTTAAAAAATTTTCAATTTTTTGCCAAGGTAGGGAGTCGTGCAAAATTTTAAGAAATTTTCAATATTTGCCAAGGTAGGGGGTCGTGCAAAATTTTAAAAAATTTTCAATTTTTTGCTAAGGTCGTGCAAAATTTTAAAAAATTTTCGTGCAAAATTTTAAAAAATTTTCAATTTTTTGCCAAGTTAGGGAGTCGTGCAAAATTTTAAAAAATTTTCAATTTTTTGCCAAGGTAGGGGGTCGTGCAAAATTTTAAATAATTTTTAATTTTTTGCCAAGGTAGGGGGTTGTGCAAAATTTTAAAAAATTTTCAATTTTTTGCCAAGGTAGGGGGTCGTGCAAAATTTTGAAAAATTTTCAATTTTTTGCCAAGGTATGGGGTCGTGCAAAATTTTAAAAAATTTTCAATTTTTTGCCAAGGTAGGGGGTCGTGCAAAATTTTAAAAAATTTTCAATTTTTTGCCAAGGTAGGGGGTCGTGCAAAATTTTAAAAAATTTTCAATTTTTTGCCAAGGTAGGGGGTCGTGCAAAATTTTGAAAAATTTTCAATTTTTTGCCAAGGTATGGGGTCGTGCAAAATTTTAAGAAATTTTCAATTTTTTGCCAAGGTAGGGGGTCGTGCAAAATTTTAAAAAATTTTCAATTTTTTGCCAAGGTAGGGGGTCGTGCAAAATTTTAAGAAATTTTCAATTTTTGCCAAGGTAGGGGGTCGTGCAAAATTTTAAGAAATTTTCAATTTTTGCCAAGGTAGGGGGTCGTGCAAAATTTTAAAAAATTTTCAATTTTTTGCCAAGGTAGGGGGTCGTGCAAAATTTTAAAAAATTTTCAATTTTTTGCCAAGGTAGGGAGTCGTGCAAAATTTTAAGAAATTTTCAATATTTGCCAAGGTAGGGGGTCGTGCAAAATTTTAAAAAATTTTCAATTTTTTGCTAAGGTCGTGCAAAATTTTAAAAAATTTTCGTGCAAAATTTTAAAAAATTTTCAATTTTTTGCCAAGTTAGGGAGTCGTGCAAAATTTTAAAAAATTTTCAATTTTTTGCCAAGGTAGGGGGTCGTGCAAAATTTTAAATAATTTTTAATTTTTTGCCAAGGTAGGGGGTTGTGCAAAATTTTAAAAAATTTTCAATTTTTTGCCAAGGTAGGGGGTCGTGCAAAATTTTGAAAAATTTTCAATTTTTTGCCAAGGTATGGGGTCGTGCAAAATTTTAAAAAATTTTCAATTTTTTGCCAAGGTAGGGGGTCGTGCAAAATTTTAAAAAATTTTTAATTTTTTGCCAAGGTAGGGGGTTGTGCAAAATTTTAAAAAATTTTCAATTTTTTGCCAAGGTAGGGGGTCGTGCAAAATTTTGAAAAATTTTCAATTTTTTGCCAAGGTATGGGGTCGTGCAAAATTTTAAGAAATTTTCAATTTTTTGCCAAGGTAGGGGGGTCGTGCAAAATTTTAAAAAATTTTCAATTTTTTGCCAAGGTAGGGAGTCGTGCAAAATTTTAAGAAATTTTCAATTTTTGCCAAGGTAGGGGGTCGTGCAAAATTTTAAGAAATTTTCAATTTTTGCCAAGGTAGGGGGTCGTGCAAAATTTTAAGAAATTTTCAATTTTTGCCAAGGTAGGGGGTCGTGCAAAATTTTAAGAAATTTTCAATTTTTGCCAAGGTAGGGGGTCGTGCAAAATTTTAAGAAATTTTCAATATTTGCCAAGGTAGGGGGTCGTGCAAAATTTTAAAAAATTTTCAATTTTTTGCTAAGGTCGTGCAAAATTTTAAAAAATTTTCAATTTTTTGCCAAGGTAGGGGGTCGTGCAAAATTTTAAAAAATTTTCAATTTTTTGCCAAGGTAATGGGTCGTGCAAAATTTTAAGAAATTTTCAATTTTTGCCAAGGTAGGGGGGTCGTGCAAAATTTTAAGAAATTTTCAATTTTTTGCCAAGGTAGGGGGTCGTGCAAAATTTTAAAAAATTTTCAATTTTTTGCCAAGGTAGGGAGTCGTGCAAAATTTTAAGAAATTTTCAATTTTTGCCAAGGTAGGGGGTCGTGCAAAATTTTAAGAAATTTTCAATTTTTGCCAAGGTAGGGGGTCGTGCAAAATTTTAAGAAATTTTCAATTTTTGCCAAGGTAGGGGGTCGTGCAAAATTTTAAAAAATTTTCAATTTTTTGCCAAGGTAGGGGGCCGTGCAAAATTTTAAAAAATTTTCAATTTTTTGCCAAGGTAGGGGGTCGTGCAAAATTTTTAAAAATTTTCAATTTTTTGCCAAGGTAATGGGTCGTGCAAAATTTTAAGAAATTTTCAATTTTTGCCAAGGTAGGGGGTCGTGCAAAATTTTAAGAAATTTTCAATTTTTTGCCAAGGTAGGGGGTCGTGCAAAATTTTAAAAAATTTTCAATTTTTTGCCAAGGTAGGGAGTCGTGCAAAATTTTAAGAAATTTTCAATTTTTGCCAAGGTAGGGGGTCGTGCAAAATTTTAAGAAATTTTCAATTTTTGCCAAGGTAGGGGGGTCGTGCAAAATTTTAAGAAATTTTCAATTTTTGCCAAGGTAGGGGGGTCGTGCAAAATTTTAAAAAATTTTAAATTTTTTGCCAAGGTAGGGGGTCGTGCAAAATTTTAAGAAATTTTCAATTTTTTGCCAAGGTAGAGGGTCGTGCAAAATTTTAAAAAATTTTCAATTTTTTGCCAAGGTAGGGGGTCGTGAAAAATTTTAAAAAATTTTCAATTTTTTGCCAAGTTAGGGGGTCGTGCAAAATTTTAAGAAATTTTCAAATTTTTGCCAAGGTAGGGAGTCGTGCAAAATTTTAAGAAATTTTCAATTTTTGCCAAGCTGGGGGTCGTGCAAAATTTTAAAAAATTTTCAATTTTTTGCCAAGGTAGGGGGTCGTGCAAAATTTTAAAAAATTTTCAATTTTTTGCCAAGGTAGGGGGTCGTGCAAAATTTTAAAAAATTTTCAATTTTTTGCTAAGGTCGTGCAAAATTTTAAGAAATTTTCAATTTTTGGCCAAGGTGGGGGTCGTGCAAAATTTTAAAAAATTTTCAATTTTTTGCCAAGGTAGGGGGTCGTGCAAAATTTTAAAAAATTTTCAATTTTTTGCCAAGGTAGGGAGTCGTGCAAAATTTTAAAAAATTTTCAATTTTTTGCTAAGGTCGTGCAAAATTTTAAAAAATTTTCGTGCAAAATTTTAAAAAATTTTCAATTTTTTGCCAAGTTAGGGAGTCGTGCAAAATTTTAAAAAATTTTCAATTTTTTGCCAAGGTAGGGGGTCGTGCAAAATTTTAAAAAATTTTCAATTTTTTGCTAAGGTCGTGCAAAATTTTAAAAAATTTTCGTGCAAAATTTTAAAAAATTTTCAATTTTTTGCCAAGTTAGGGGGTCGTGCAAAATTTTAAAAAATTTTCAATTTTTTGCCAAGGTAGGGGGTCGTGCAAAATTTTAAAAAATTTTCAATTTTTTGCCAAGGTAGGGGGTCGTGAAAAATTTTAAAAAATTTTCAATTTTTTGCCAAGTTAGGGGGTCGTGCAAAATTTTAAGAAATTTTCAAATTTTTGCCGAGATAGGGGGTCGTGCAAAATTTTAAAAAATTTTCAATTTTCTGCCAAGGTAGGGGGTCATGCAAAATTTTAAAAAATTTTCAATTTTTTGCCAAGAAGGGGGTCGTGTGAAATTTTAAAAAATTTTCAATTTTTTGCCAAGGTAGGGGATCGTATAAAATTTTAAAAAATTTTCAATTTTTTGCCAAGGTAGGGGGTCGTGCAAAATTTTAAAAAATTTTCAATTTTTTGTCAAGGTAGGGGGTCGTGCAAAATTTTAAAAAATTTTCAATTTTTTGCCAAGGTAGGGGGTCGTGCAAAATTTTAAAAAATTTTTAATTTTTTGCCAGGGTAGGGGGTCGTGCAAGATTTTAAAAAATTTTCAATGTTTTGCCAAGGTAGGGGGTCGTGCAAAATTTTGAAAAATTTTCAATTTTTTGCCAAGGTATGGGGTCGTGCAAAATTTTAAAAAATTTTCAATTTTTTGCCAAGGTAGGGGGTCATGCAAAATTTTAAAAAATTTTCAATTTTTTGCCAAGGTAGGGGGTCGTGCAAAGTTTAAAACATTTTCAATTTTTGCCAAGGTATGGGGTCGTGCAAAATTTTAAAAAATTTTCAATTTTTTGCCAAGTTAAGGGGTCGTGCAAAATTTTAAAAAATTTTCAATTTTTTGCCAAGGTAGGGGGTCGTGCAAAATTTTGAAAAATTTTCAATTTTTTGCCAAGGTATGGGGTCGTGCAAAATTTTAAAAAATTTTCAATTTTTTGCCAAGGTAGGGGGTCGTGCAAAATTTTAAAAAATTTTCAATTTTTTGCCAAGGTAGGGGGTCGTGTAAAATTTTAAAAAATTTTCAATTTATGCCAAGGTAGGGGGTCGTGCAAAATTTTAAAAAATTTTCAATTTTTTGCCAAGGTATGGGGTCGTGCAAAATTTTAAAAAATTTTCAATTTTTTGCCAAGGAGGGGGTCGTGTAAAATTTTAAAAAATTTTCAATTTTTTGCCAAGGTATGGGGTCGTGCAAAATTTTAAAAAATTTTCAATTTTTTGCCAAGGTAGGGGGTCGTGCAAAATTTTAAGAAATTTTCAATTTTTTGCCAAGGTAGGGGGTCGTGCAAAATTTTAAAAAATTTTCAATTGGTCGTGCAAAATTTTAAAAAATTTTCAATTTTTTGCCAAGGTAGGGGGTCGTGCAAAATTTTAAGAAATTTTCAATTTTTTGCCAAGGTAGGGGGTCATGCAAAATTTTGAAAAATTTTCAATTTTTTGCCAAGGTAGGGGGTCGTGCAAAATTTTAAAAAATTTTCAATTTTTTGCCAAGGTAGGGGGTCGTGCAAAATTTTAAAAAATTTTCAATTTTTTGCCAAGGTAGGGGGTCGTGCAAAATTTTAAAAAATTTTTAATTTTTTGGCAAGGTAGGGGGTCGTGCAAAATTTTGAAAAATTTTCAATTTTTTGCCAAGGTAGGGGGTCGTGCAAAATTTTAAAAAATTTTCAATTTTTGCCAAGGTAGGGGGTCGTGCAAAATTTTAAAAAATTTTCAATTTTTTGCCAAGGTAGGGGGTCGTGCAAAATTTTAAAAAATTTTGAATTTTTTGCCAAGGTAGGGGGTCGTGCAAAATTTTAAAAAATTTTAAATTTTTTGCAAATTTTGTCGTGCAAAATTTTAAAAAATTTTTAATTTTTTGCCAAGGTAGGGGGTCGTGCAAAATTTTAAGAAATTTTCAATTTTTTGCCAAGGTAAGGGGTCATGCAAAATTTTGAAAAATTTTCAATTTTTGCCAAGGTAGGGGGTCGTGCAAAATTTTAAAAAATTTTCAATTTTTTGCCAAGGTAGGGGGTCGTGCAAAATTTTAAGAAATTTTCAATTTTTTGCCAAGGAGGGGGTCGTGCAAAATTTTAAAAAATTTTCAATTTTTTGCCAAGGTAGGGGGTCGTGCAAAAGCTTAAAAAATTTTCAATTTTTGCCAAGGTAGGGGGTCGTGCAAAATTTTAAAAAATTTTCAATTTTTTGCCAAGGTAGGGGGTCGTGCAAAATTTTAAAAAATTTTTAATTTTTTGCCAAGGTAGGGAGTCGTGCAAAATCTTAAAAAATTTTCAATGTTTTGCCAAGGTAGGGGGGTCATGCAAAATTTTGAAAAATTTTCAATTTTTTGCCAAGGTAGGGGGTCGTGCAAAATTTTAAAAAATCTTTAATTTTTTGGCAAGGTAGGGGGTCGTGCAAAATTTTAAAAAATTTTCAATTTTTTGCCAAGGTAGGGGGGTCGTGCAAAATTTTAAAAAATTTTCAATTTTTTGTCAAGGTAGGGGGTCGTGCAAAATTTTGAAAAATTTTAAATTTTTTGCCAAGGTAGGGGGTTCGTGCAAAATTTTGAAAAATTTTCAATTTTTTGCCAAGGTAGGGGGTCGTGCAAAATTTTAAAAAATTTTCAATTTTTTGCCAAGGTATGGGGTCGTGCCAAATTTTAAAAAATTTTCAATTGGTCGTGCAAAATTTTAAAAAATTTTCAATTTTTTTGCCAAGGTAGGGGGTCGTACAAAATTTTAAAAAATTTTCAATTTTTTGCCAAGGTAGGGGGTCGTGCAAAATTTTAAAAAATTTTCAATTTTTTGTCAAGGTAGGGGGTTGTGCAAAATTTTGAAAAATTTTAAATTTTTTGCCAAGGTAGGGGGTTCGTGCAAAATTTTAAAAAACTTTCAATTTTTTGCCAAGGTAGGGGGTCGTGCAAAATTTTAAAAAATTTTAAATTTTTTGCCAAGGTAGGGGGTCGTGCAAAATTTTAAAAAATTTTCAATTTTTTGCCAAGGTAGGGGGTCGTGCAAAATTTTAAAAAATTTTGAATTTTTTGCCAAGGTAGGGGGTCGTGCAAAATTTTAAGAAATTTTCAATTTTTTGCCAAGGTAGGGGGTCGTGCAAAATTTTGAAAAATTTTCAATTTTTTGCCAAGGTAGGGGGTCGTGCAAAATTTTAAAAAATTTTCAATTTTTTGCCAAGGTATGGGGTCGTGCCAAATTTTAAAAAATTTTCAATTGGTCGTGCAAAATTTTAAAAAATTTTCAATTTTTTGCCAAGGTAGGGGGTCGTACAAAATTTTAAAAAATTTTCAATTTTTTGCCAAGGTAGGGGGTCGTGCAAAATTTTAAAAAATTTTAAATTTTTTGTCAAGGTAGGGGGTCGTGCAAAATTTTAAAAAATTTTCAATTTTTTGCCAAGGTAGGGGGTCGTGCAAAATTTTAAAAAATTTTCAATTTTTTGGGTCGTGCAAAATTTTAAAAAATTTTAAATTTTTTGCCAAGGTAGGGGGTTCGTGCAAAATTTTAAAAAACTTTCAATTTTTTGCCAAGGTAGGGGGTCGTGCAAAATTTTAAAAAATTTTAAATTTTTTGCCAAGGTAGGGGGTCGTGCAAAATTTTAAAAAATTTTTAATTTTTTGCCAAGGTAGGGGGTCGTGCAAAATTTTAAAAAATTTTCAATTTTTTGCCAAGGTAGGGGGTCGTGCAAAATTTTGAAAAATTTTCAATTTTTTGCCAAGGTAGGGGGTCGTGCAAAATTTTAAAAAATTTTCAATTTTTTGCCAAGGTAGGGGGTCGTGCAAAATTTTAAAAAATTTTCAATTTTTTGCCAAGGTAGGGGGTCGTGCAAAATTTTAAAAAATTTTCAATTTTTTGCCAAGGTAGGGGGTCGTGCAAAATTTTGAAAAATTTTCAATTTTTTGCCAAGGTAGGGGGTCGTGCAAAATTTTAAAAAATTTTCAATTTTTTGCCAAGGTAGGGGGTCGTGCAAAATTTTAAAAAATTTTCAATTTTTTGCCAAGGTAGGGGGTCGTGCAAAATTTTAAAAAATTTTCAATTTTTTGCCAAGGTAGGGGGTCGTGCAAAATTTTAAAAAATTTTAAATTTTTTGCCAAGGTAGGGGGTCGTGCAAAATTTTAAAAAATTTTCAATTTTTTGCCAAGGTAGGGGGTCGTGCAAAATTTTAAAAAATTTTCAATTTTTTGCCAAGGTAGGGGGTCGTGCAAAATTTTAAAAAATTTTCAATTTTTTGTCAAGGTAGGGGGTCGTGCAAAATTTTAAAAAATTTTCAATTTTTTGCCAAGGTAGGGGGTCGTGCAAAATTTTAAAAAATTTTCAATTTTTTGGGTCGTGCAAAATTTTAAAAAATTTTAAATTTTTTGCCAAGGTAGGGGGTTCGTGCAAAATTTTAAAAAATTTTCAATTTTTTGCCAAGGTAGGGGGTCGTGCAAAATTTTAAAAAATTTTTAATTTTTTGCCAAGGTAGGGGGTCGTGCAAAATTTTAAAAAATTTTCAATTTTTTGCCAAGGTAGGGGGTCGTGCAAAATTTTAAAAAATTTTCAATTTTTTGCCAAGGTAGGGGGTCGTGCAAAATTTTTAAATTTTTTGCCAAGGTAGGGGGGTCGTGCAAAATTTTGAAAAATTTTCAATTTTTTGCCAAGGTAGGGGGTCGTGCAAAATTTTAAAAAATTTTCAATTTTTTGCCAAGGTAGGGGGTCGTGCAAAATTTTAAAAAATTTTAAATTTTTTGCCAAGGTAGTGCAAAATTTTGAAAAATTTTCAATTTTTTGCCAAGGTAGGGGGGCGTGCAAAATTTTGAAAAATTTTAAATTTTTGCCAAGGTAGGGGGTCGCGCAAAATTTTAAAAAATTTTCAATTTTTTGCCAAGGTAGGGGGTCGTGCAAAATTTTAAAAAATTTTAAATTTTTTGCCAAGGTAGGGGGTCTTGCAAAATTTTAAAAAATTTTTAATTTTTTGCCAAGGTAGGGGGTCGTGCAAAATTTTAAAAAATTTTAAATTTTTTGCCAAGGTAGGGGGTCGTGCAAAATTTTAAAAAATTTTCAATTTTTTGCCAAGGTAGGGGGTCGTGCAAAATTTTTAAATTTTTTGCCAAGGTAGGGGGTCGTGCAAAATTTTGAAAAATTTTCAATTTTTTGCCAAGGTAGGGGGTCGTGCAAAATTTTAAAAAATTTTCAATTTTTTGCCAAGGTAGGGGGTCGTGCAAAATTTTAAAAAATTTTCAATTTTTTGCCAAGGTAGGGGGTCGTGCAAAATTTTAAAAAATTTTCAATTTTTTGCCAAGGTAGGGGGTCGTGAAAATTTTGAAAAATTTTCAATTTTTTGCCAAGGTAGGGGGTCGTGCAAAATTTTAAAAAATTTTCAATTTTTTGCCAAGGTAGGGGGTCGTGCAAAATTTTAAAAAATTTTAAATTTTTTGCCAAGGTAGGGGGTCTTGCAAAATTTTAAAAAATTTTTAATTTTTTGCCAAGGTAGGGGGTCGTGCAAAATTTTAAAAAATTTTAAATTTTTTGCCAAGGTAGGGGGTCGTGCAAAATTTTAAAAAATTTTCAATTTTTTGCCAAGGTAGGGGGTCGTGCAAAATTTTAAAAAATTTTCAATTTTTTGCCAAGGTAGGGGGTCGTGCAAAATTTTTAAATTTTTTGCCAAGGTAGGGGGTCGTGCAAAATTTTGAAAAATTTTCAATTTTTTGCCAAGGTAGGGGGTCGTGCAAAATTTTAAAAAATTTTCAATTTTTTGTCAAGGTAGGGGGTCGTGCAAAATTTTAAAAAATTTTCAATTTTTTGCCAAGGTAGGGGGTCGTGCAAAATTTTAAAAAATTTTCAATTTTTTGGGTCGTGCAAAATTTTAAAAAATTTTAAATTTTTTTGCCAAGGTAGGGGGTTCGTGCAAAATTTTAAAAAATTTTCAATTTTTTGCCAAGGTAGGGGGTCGTGCAAAATTTTAAAAAATTTTCAATTTTTTGCCAAGGTAGGGGGTCGTGCAATATTTTAAGAAATTTTCAATTTTTGCCAAGGTAGGGGGTCGTGCAAAATTTTAAAAAATTTTCAATTTTTTGCCAAGGTAGGGGGTCGTGCAAAATTTTGAAAAATTTTCAATTTTTTGCCAAGGTAGGGGGTCGTGCAAAATTTTAAAAAATTTTCAATTTTTTGCCAAGGTAGGGGGTCGTGCAATATTTTAAGAAATTTTCAATTTTTGCCAAGGTAGGGGGTCGTGCAAAATTTTAAAAAATTTTCAATTTTTTGCCAAGGTAGGGGGTCGTGAAAATTTTGAAAAATTTTCAATTTTTTGCCAAGGTAGGGGGTCGTGCAAAATTTTAAAAAATTTTCAATTTTTTGCCAAGGTAGGGGGTCGTGCAAAATTTTAAAAAATTTTCAATTTTTTGTCAAGGTAGGGGGTCGTGCAAAATTTTAAAAAATTTTCAATTTTTTGCCAAGGTAGGGGGTCGTGCAAAATTTTAAAAAATTTTTAATTTTTTGCCAAGGTAGGGGGTCGTGCAAAATTTTGAAAAATTTTCAATTTTTTGCCAAGGTAGGGGGGTCGTGCAAAATTTTAAAAAATTTTAAATTTTTTGCCAAGGTAGGGGGTCGTGCAAAATTTTAAAAAATTTTAAATTTTTTGCCAAGGTAGGGGGTTCGTGCAAAATTTTAAAAAATTTTCAATTTTTTGCCAAGGTACGGGGTCGTGCAAAATTTTAAAAAATTTTTAATTTTTTGCCAAGGTAGGGGGTCGTGCAAAATTTTAAAAAATTTTCAATTTTTTGCCAAGGTAGGGGGTCGTGCAAAATTTTAAAAAATTTTCAATTTTTTGCCAAGGTAGGGGGTCGTGCAAAATTTTTAAATTTTTTGCCAAGGTAGGGGGTCGTGCAAAATTTTGAAAAATTTTCAATTTTTTGCCAAGGTAGGGGGTCGTGCAAAATTTTAAAAAATTTTCAATTTTTTGCCAAGGTAGGGGGTCGTGCAAAATTTTAAAAAATTTTAAATTTTTTGCCAAGGTAGTGCAAAATTTTAAAAAATTTTCAATTTTTTGCCAAGGTAGGGGGTCGTGCAAAATTTTGAAAAATTTTCAATTTTTTGCCAAGGTAGGGGGTCGTGCAAAATTTTAAAAAATTTTAAATTTTTTGCCAGGTAGGGGGTCTTGCAAAATTTTAAAAAATTTTTAATTTTTTGCCAAGGTAGGGGGTCGTGCAAAATTTTAAAAAATTTTAAATTTTTTGCCAAGGTAGGGGGTCGTGCAAAATTTTAAAAAATTTTCAATTTTTTGCCAAGGTAGGGGGTCGTGCAAAATTTTAAAAAATTTTCAATTTTTTGCCAAGGTAGGGGGTCGTGCAAAATTTTTAAATTTTTTGCCAAGGTAGGGGGTCGTGCAAAATTTTAAAAAATTTTTAATTTTTTGCCAAGGTAGGGGGGCGTGCAAAATTTTGAAAAATTTTAAATTTTTTGCCAAGGTAGGGGGTCGCGCAAAATTTTAAAAAATTTTCAATTTTTTGCCAAGGTAGGGGGTCGTGCAAAATTTTAAAAAATTTTAAATTTTTTGCCAAGGTAGGGGGTCTTGCAAAATTTTAAAAAATTTTTAATTTTTTGCCAAGGTAGGGGGTCGTGCAAAATTTTAAAAAATTTTCAATTTTTTGCCAAGGTAGGGGGTCGTGCAAAATTTTAAAAAATTTTCAATTTTTTGCCAAGGTAGGGGGTCGTGCAAAATTTTTAAATTTTTTGCCAAGGTAGGGGGTCGTGCAAAATTTTGAAAAATTTTCAATTTTTTGCCAAGGTAGGGGGTCGTGCAAAATTTTAAAAAATTTTCAATTTTTTGCCAAGGTAGGGGGTCGTGCAAAATTTTAAAAAATTTTCAATTTTTTGCCAAGGTAGGGGGTCGTGCAAAATTTTAAAAAATTTTCAATTTTTTGCCAAGGTAGGGGGTCGTGCAAAATTTTAAAAAATTTTCAATTTTTTTCAAGGTAGGGGGTCGTGCAAAATTTTAAAAAATTTTCAATTTTTTGCCAAGGTAGGGGGTCGTGCAATATTTTAAGAAATTTTCAATTTTTGCCAAGGTAGGGGGTCGTGCAAAATTTTAAAAAATTTTCAATTTTTTGCCAAGGTAGGGGGTCGTGCAAAATTTTGAAAAATTTTCAATTTTTTGCCAAGGTAGGGGGTCGTGCAAAATTTTAAAAAATTTTCAATTTTTTGCCAAGGTAGGGGGTCGTGCAAAATTTTAAAAAATTTTCAATTTTTTGTCAAGGTAGGGGGTCGTGCAAAATTTTAAAAAATTTTCAATTTTTTGCCAAGGTAGGGGGTCGTGCAAAATTTTAAAAAATTTTAAATTTTTTGCCAAGGTAGGGGGTCGTGCAAAATTTTAAAAAATTTTTAATTTTTTGCCAAGGTAGGGGGTCGTGCAAAATTTTGAAAAATTTTCAATTTTTTGCCAAGGTAGGGGGTCGTGCAATATTTTAAGAAATTTTCAATTTTTGCCAAGGTAGGGGGTCGTGCAATATTTTAAGAAATTTTCAATTTTTGCCAAGGTAGGGGGTCGTGCAAAATTTTAAAAAATTTTCAATTTTTTGCCAAGGTAGGGGGTCGTGAAAATTTTGAAAAATTTTCAATTTTTTGCCAAGGTAGGGGGTCGTGCAAAATTTTAAAAAATTTTCAATTTTTTGTCAAGGTAGGGGGTCGTGCAAAATTTTAAAAAATTTTCAATTTTTTGCCAAGGTAGGGGGTCGTGCAATATTTTAAGAAATTTTCAATTTTTGCCAAGGTAGGGGGTCGTGCAATATTTTAAGAAATTTTCAATTTTTGCCAAGGTAGGGGGTCGTGCAAAATTTTAAAAAATTTTCAATTTTTTGCCAAGGTAGGGGGTCGTGAAAATTTTCAATTTTTTCGTGCAAAATTTTGAAAAATTTTCAATTTTTTGCCAAGGTAGGGGGTCGTGCAAAATTTTAAAAAATTTTCAATTTTTTGCCAAGGTAGGGGGTCGTGCAATATTTTAAGAAATTTTCAATTTTTGCCAAGGTAGGGGGTCGTGCAAAATTTTAAAAAATTTTCAATTTTTTGCCAAGGTAGGGGGTCGTGCAAAATTTTAAAAAATTTTCAATTTTTTGCCAAGGTAGGGGGTCGTGCAAAATTTTAAAAAATTTTCAATTTTTTGCCAAGGTAGGGGGTCGTGCAATATTTTAAGAAATTTTCAATTTTTGCCAAGGTAGGGGGTCGTGCAAAATTTTAAAAAATTTTCAATTTTTTGCCAAGGTAGGGGGTCGTGCAAAATTTTGAAAAATTTTCAATTTTTTGCCAAGGTAGGGGGTCGTGCAAAATTTTAAAAAATTTTCAATTTTTTGCCAAGGTAGGGGGTCGTGCAATATTTTAAGAAATTTTCAATTTTTGCCAAGGTAGGGGGTCGTGCAAAATTTTAAAAAATTTTCAATTTTTTGCCAAGGTAGGGGGTCGTGAAAATTTTGAAAAATTTTCAATTTTTTGCCAAGGTAGGGGGTCGTGCAAAATTTTAAAAAATTTTCAATTTTTTGCCAAGGTAAGGGGTCGTGCAATATTTTAAGAAATTTTCAATTTTTTGCCAAGGTAGGGGGTCGTGCAAAATTTTAAAAAATTTTCAATTTTTTGCCAAGGTAGGGGGTCGTGCAAAATTTTGAAAAATTTTCAATTTTTTGCCAAGGTAGGGGGTCGTGCAAAATTTTGAAAAATTTTCAATTTTTTGCCAAGGTAGGGGGTCGTGCAAAATTTTAAAAAATTTTCAATTTTTTGCCAAGGTAGGGGGTCGTGCAATATTTTAAGAAATTTTCAATTTTTGCCAAGGTAGGGGGTCGTGCAAAATTTTGAAAAATTTTCAATTTTTTGCCAAGGTAGGGGGTCGTGCAAAATTTTAAAAAATTTTCAATTTTTTGCCAAGGTAAGGGGTCGTGCAATATTTTAAGAAATTTTCAATTTTTGCCAAGGTAGGGGGTCGTGCAAAATTTTAAAAAATTTTCAATTTTTTGCCAAGGTAGGGGGTCGTGCAAAATTTTAAAAAATTTTCAATTTTTTGTCAAGGTAGG
Source organism: Condylostylus longicornis (assembly GCF_029603195.1). Classification (NCBI taxonomy): domain Eukaryota; kingdom Metazoa; phylum Arthropoda; class Insecta; order Diptera; family Dolichopodidae; genus Condylostylus; species Condylostylus longicornis. The sequence continues at coordinate 1,384,260 of NW_026578006.1, forward strand.
GGGTCGTGCAAAATTTTGAAAAATTTTCAATTTTTTGCCAAGGTAGGGGGGCGTGCAAAATTTTGAAAAATTTTAAATTTTTTGCCAAGGTAGGGGGTCGTGCAATATTTTAAGAAATTTTCAATTTTTGCCAAGGTAGGGGGTCGTGCAAAATTTTAAAAAATTTTCAATTTTTTGCCAAGGTAGGGGGTCGTGCAAAATTTTAAAAAATTTTCAATTTTTTGCCAAGGTAGGGGGTCGTGAAAATTTTGAAAAATTTTCAATTTTTTGCCAAGGTAGGGGGTCGTGCAAAATTTTAAAAAATTTTCAATTTTTTGCCAAGGTAAGGGGTCGTGCAATATTTTAAGAAATTTTCAATTTTTGCCAAGGTAGGGGGTCGTGCAAAATTTTAAAAAATTTTCAATTTTTTGCCAAGGTAGGGGGTCGTGCAAAATTTTAAAAAATTTTCAATTTTTTGCCAAGGTAGGGGGTCGTGCAAAATTTTGAAAAATTTTCAATTTTTTGCCAAGGTAGGGGGGCGTGCAAAATTTTAAAAAATTTTCAATTTTTTGCCAAGGTAGGGGGTCGCGCAAAATTTTAAAAAATTTTCAATTTTTTGCCAAGGTAGGGGGACGTGCAAAATTTTAAAAAATTTTAAATTTTTTGCCAAGGTAGGGGGTCGTGCAAAATTTTAAAAAATTTTTAATTTTTTGCCAAGGTCGGGGGTCGTGCAAAATTTTAAAAAATTTTAAATTTTTTGCCAAGGTAGGGGGTCGTGCAAAATTTTTAAATTTTTTGCCAAGGTAGGGGGTCGTGCAAAATTTTGAAAAATTTTCAATTTTTTGTCAAGGTAGGGGGTCGTGCAAAATTTTAAAAAATTTTCAATTTTTTGCCAAGGTAGGGGGTCGTGCAAAATTTTAAAAAATTTTCAATTTTTTGCCAAGGTAGGGGGTCGTGCAAAATTTTAAAAAATTTTCAATTTTTTGTCAAGGTAGGGGGTCGTGCAAAATTTTAAAAAATTTTCAATTTTTTGCCAAGGTAGGGGGTCGTGCAAAATTTTAAAAAATTTTCAATTTTTTGGGTCGTGCAAAATTTTAAAAAATTTTAAATTTTTTGCCAAGGTAGGGGGTTCGTGCAAAATTTTAAAAAATTTTCAATTTTTTGCCAAGGTAGGGGGTCGTGCAAAATTTTAAAAAATTTTTAATTTTTTGTCAAGGTAGGGGGTCGTGCAAAATTTTAAAAAATTTTAAATTTTTTGCCAAGGTAGGGGGTCGTGCAAAATTTTAAAAAATTTTCAATTTTTTGCCAAGGTAGGGGGTCGTGCAAAATTTTAAAAAATTTTAAATTTTTTGCCAAGGTAGGGGGTCGTGCAAAATTTTAAAAAATTTTCAATTTTTTGCCAAGGTAGGGGGTCGTGCAAAATTTTTAAATTTTTTGCCAAGGTAGGGGGTCGTGCAAAATTTTGAAAAATTTTCAATTTTTTGCCAAGGTAGGGGGTCGTGCAAAATTTTAAAAAATTTTCAATTTTTTGCCAAGGTAGGGGGTCGTGCAAAATTTTAAAAAATTTTCAATTTTTTGCCAAGGTAAGGGGTCGTGCAATATTTTAAGAAATTTTCAATTTTTGCCAAGGTAGGGGGTCGTGCAAAATTTTAAAAAATTTTCAATTTTTTGCCAAGGTAGGGGGTCGTTCAAAATTTTAAAAAATTTTCAATTTTTTGCCAAGGTAGGGGGTCGTGCAAAATTTTGAAAAATTTTCAATTTTTTGCCAAGGTAGGGGGGCGTGCAAAATTTTGAAAAATTTTAAATTTTTTGCCAAGGTAGGGGGTCGTGCAATATTTTAAGAAATTTTCAATTTTTGCCAAGGTAGGGGGTCGTGCAAAATTTTAAAAAATTTTCAATTTTTTGCCAAGGTAGGGGGTCGTGCAAAATTTTAAAAAATTTTCAATTTTTTGCCAAGGTAGGGGGTCGTGCAAAATTTTGAAAAATTTTCAATTTTTTGCCAAGGTAGGGGGGCGTGCAAAATTTTGAAAAATTTTAAATTTTTTGCCAAGGTAGGGGGTCGCGCAAAATTTTAAAAAATTTTCAATTTTTTGCCAAGGTAGGGGGACGTGCAAAATTTTAAAAAATTTTAAATTTTTTGCCAAGGTAGGGGGTCGTGCAAAATTTTAAAAAATTTTTAATTTTTTGCCAAGGTAGGGGGTCGTGCAAAATTTTAAAAAATTTTAAATTTTTTGCCAAGGTAGGGGGTCGTGCAAAATTTTAAAAAATTTTCAATTTTTTGCCAAGGTAGGGGGTCGTGCAATATTTTAAGAAATTTTCAATTTTTGCCAAGGTAGGGGGTCGTGCAAAATTTTAAAAAATTTTCAATTTTTTGCCAAGGTAGGGGGTCGTGAAAATTTTGAAAAATTTTCAATTTTTTGCCAAGGTAGGGGGTCGTGCAAAATTTTAAAAAATTTTCAATTTTTTGCCAAGGTAAGGGGTCGTGCAATATTTTAAGAAATTTTCAATTTTTGCCAAGGTAGGGGGTCGTGCAAAATTTTAAAAAATTTTCAATTTTTTGCCAAGGTAGGGGGTCGTGCAAAATTTTAAAAAATTTTCAATTTTTTGCCAAGGTAGGGGGTCGTGCAAAATTTTGAAAAATTTTCAATTTTTTGCCAAGGTAGGGGGGCGTGCAAAATTTTGAAAAATTTTAAATTTTTTGCCAAGGTAGGGGGTCGCGCAAAATTTTAAAAAATTTTCAATTTTTTGCCAAGGTAGGGGGACGTGCAAAATTTTAAAAAATTTTAAATTTTTTGCCAAGGTAGGGGGTCGTGCAAAATTTTAAAAAATTTTTAATTTTTTGCCAAGGTCGGGGGTCGTGCAAAATTTTAAAAAATTTTAAATTTTTTGCCAAGGTAGGGGGTCGTGCAAAATTTTTAAATTTTTTGCCAAGGTAGGGGGGTCGTGCAAAATTTTGAAAAATTTTCAATTTTTGTCAAGGTAGGGGGTCGTGCAAAATTTTAAAAAATTTTCAATTTTTTGCCAAGGTAGGGGGTCGTGCAAAATTTTAAAAAATTTTCAATTTTTTGCCAAGGTAGGGGGTCGTGCAAAATTTTAAAAAATTTTCAATTTTTTGCCAAGGTAGGGGGTCGTGCAAAATTTTAAAAAATTTTCAATTTTTTGTCAAGGTAGGGGGTCGTGCAAAATTTTAAAAAATTTTCAATTTTTTTGCCAAGGTAGGGGGTCGTGCAAAATTTTAAAAAATTTTCAATTTTTTGGGTCGTGCAAAATTTTAAAAAATTTTAAATTTTTTTGCCAAGGTAGGGGGTTCGTGCAAAATTTTAAAAAATTTTCAATTTTTTGCCAAGGTAGGGGGTCGTCGTGCAAAATTTTAAAAAATTTTTAATTTTTTGTCAAGGTAGGGGGTCGTGCAAAATTTTAAAAAATTTTCAATTTTTTGCCAAGGTAGGGGGTCGTGCAAAATTTTAAAAAATTTTCAATTTTTTGCCAAGGTAGGGGGTCGTGCAAAATTTTAAAAAATTTTTAATTTTTTGCCAAGGTAGGGGGTCGTGCAAAATTTTAAAAAATTTTAAATTTTTTGCCAAGGTAGGGGGTCGTGCAAAATTTTAAAAAATTTTCAATTTTTTGCCAAGGTAGGGGGTCGTGCAAAATTTTTAAATTTTTTGCCAAGGTAGGGGGTCGTGCAAAATTTTGAAAAATTTTCAATTTTTTGCCAAGGTAGGGGGGCGGTGCAAAATTTTGAAAAATTTTAAATTTTTTGCCAAGGTAGGGGGTCGCGCAAAATTTTAAAAAATTTTCAATTTTTTGCCAAGGTAGGGGGACGTGCAAAATTTTAAAAAATTTTAAATTTTTTGCCAAGGTAGGGGGGTCGTGCAAAATTTTAAAAAATTTTTAATTTTTTGCCAAGGTAGGGGGTCGTGCAAAATTTTAAAAAATTTTAAATTTTTTGCCAAGGTAGGGGGTCGTGCAAAATTTTAAAAAATTTTCAATTTTTTGCCAAGGTAGGGGGTCGTGCAATATTTTAAGAAATTTTCAATTTTTGCCAAGGTAGGGGGTCGTGCAAAATTTTAAAAAATTTTCAATTTTTGCCAAGGTAGGGGGTCGTGAAAATTTTGAAAAATTTTCAATTTTTTGCCAAGGTAGGGGGGTCGTGCAAAATTTTAAAAAATTTTCAATTTTTTGCCAAGGTAAGGGGTCGTGCAATATTTTAAGAAATTTTCAATTTTTGCCAAGGGTAGGGGGTCGTGCAAAATTTTAAAAAATTTTCAATTTTTTGCCAAGGTAGGGGGTCGTGCAAAATTTTAAAAAATTTTCAATTTTTTGCCAAGGTAGGGGGTCGTGCAAAATTTTGAAAATTTTCAATTTTTTTGCCAAGGTAGGGGGGCGTGCAAAATTTTGAAAAATTTTAAATTTTTTGCCAAGGTAGGGGGTCGCGCAAAATTTTAAAAAATTTTCAATTTTTTGCCAAGGTAGGGGGACGTGCAAAATTTTAAAAAATTTTAAATTTTTTGCCAAGGTAGGGGGTCGTGCAAAATTTTAAAAAATTTTTAATTTTTGCCAAGGTCGGGGGTCGTGCAAAATTTTAAAAAATTTTAAATTTTTTGCCAAGGTAGGGGGTCGTGCAAAATTTTTAAATTTTTTGCCAAGGTAGGGGGGTCGTGCAAAATTTGAAAAAATTTTCAATTTTTTGTCAAGGTAGGGGGTCGTGCAAAATTTTAAAAAATTTTCAATTTTTTGCCAAGGTAGGGGGTCGTGCAAAATTTTAAAAAATTTTCAATTTTTTGCCAAGGTAGGGGGTCGTGCAAAATTTTAAAAAATTTTCAATTTTTTGCCAAGGTAGGGGGTCGTGCAAAATTTTAAAAAATTTTCAATTTTTTGTCAAGGTAGGGGGTCGTGCAAAATTTTAAAAAATTTTCAATTTTTTGCCAAGGTAGGGGGTCGTGCAAAATTTTAAAAAATTTTCAATTTTTTGCCAAGGTAGGGGGTCGTGCAAAATTTTAAAAAATTTTAAATTTTTTGCCAAGGTAGGGGGTTCGTGCAAAATTTTAAAAAATTTTCAATTTTTTGCCAAGGTAGGGGGTCGTGCAAAATTTTAAAAAATTTCAATTTTTTGCCAAGGTAGGGGGTCGTGCAAAATTTTAAAAAATTTTAAATTTTTTGCCAAGGTAGGGGGTTCGTGCAAAATTTTAAAAAATTTTCAATTTTTTGCCAAGGTAGGGGGTCGTGCAAAATTTTAAAAAATTTTCAATTTTTTGCCAAGGTAGGGGGTCGTGCAAAATTTTAAAAAATTTTAAATTTTTTGCCAAGGTAGGGGGTTCGTGCAAAATTTTAAAAAATTTTCAATTTTTTGCCAAGGTAGGGGGTCGTGCAAAATTTTAAAAAATTTTTAATTTTTTGTCAAGGTAGGGGGTCGTGCAAAATTTTAAAAAATTTTAAATTTTTTGCCAAGGTAGGGGGTCGTGCAAAATTTTAAAAAATTTTCAATTTTTTGCCAAGGTAGGGGGTCGTGCAAAATTTTAAAAAATTTTTAATTTTTTGCCAAGGTAGGGGGGTCGTGCAAAATTTTAAAAAATTTTAAATTTTTTGCCAAGGTAGGGGGGTCGTGCAAAATTTTAAAAAATTTTCAATTTTTTGCCAAGGTAGGGGGTCGTGCAAAATTTTTAAATTTTTTGCCAAGGTAGGGGGTCGTGCAAAATTTTGAAAAATTTTCAATTTTTTGCCAAGGTAGGGGGTCGTGCAAAATTTAAAAAATTTTCAATTTTTTGCCAAGGTAGGGGGTCGTGCAAAATTTTAAAAAATTTTCAATTTTTTGCCAAGGTAGGGGGTCGTGCAAAATTTTAAAAAATTTTCAATTTTTTGTCAAGGTAGGGGGTCGTGCAAAATTTTAAAAAATTTTCAATTTTTTGCCAAGGTAGGGGGTCGTGCAAAATTTTAAAAAATTTTCAATTTTTTGCAAAGGTAGGGGGTCGTGCAAAATTTTGAAAAATTTTCAATTTTTTGCCAAGGTAGGGGGTCGTGCAAAATTTTAAAAAATTTTAAATTTTTTGCCAAGGTAGGGGGTCGTGCAAAATTTTAAAAAATTTTCAATTTTTTGCCAAGGTAGGGGGTCGTGCAATATTTTAAGAAATTTTCAATTTTTGCCAAGGTAGGGGGTCGTGCAAAATTTTAAAAAATTTTCAATTTTTTGCCAAGGTAGGGGGTCGTGAAAATTTTGAAAAATTTTAAATTTTTTGCCAAGGTAGGGGGGCGTGCAAAATTTTGAAAAATTTTAAATTTTTTGCCAAGGTAGGGGGTCGCGCAAAATTTTAAAAAATTTTCAATTTTTTGCCAAGGTAGGGGGACGTGCAAAATTTTAAAAAATTTTAAATTTTTTGCCAAGGTAGGGGGTCGTGCAAAATTTTAAAAAATTTTTAATTTTTTGCCAAGGTAGGGGGTCGTGCAAAATTTTAAAAAATTTTAAATTTTTTGCCAAGGTAGGGGGTCGTGCAAAATTTTTAAATTTTTTGCCAAGGTAGGGGGTCGTGCAAAATTTTGAAAAATTTCAATTTTTTGCCAAGGTAGGGGGTCGTGCAAAATTTTAAAAAATTTTCAATTTTTTGCCAAGGTAGGGGGTCGTGCAAAATTTTAAAAAATTTTCAATTTTTTGCCAAGGTAGGGGGTCGTGCAAAATTTTAAAAAATTTTCAATTTTTTGCCAAGGTAGGGGGTCGTGCAAAATTTTAAAAAATTTTCAATTTTTTGTCAAGGTAGGGGGTCGTGCAAAATTTTAAAAAATTTTCAATTTTTTGCCAAGGTAGGGGGTTCGTGCAAAATTTTAAAAAATTTTCAATTTTTTGCCAAGGTAGGGGGTCGTGCAAAATTTTAAAAAATTTTTAATTTTTTGTCAAGGTAGGGGGTCGTGCAAAATTTTAAAAAATTTTTAATTTTTTGTCAAGGTAGGGGGTCGTGCAAAATTTTAAAAAATTTTAAATTTTTTGCCAAGGTAGGGGGTCGTGCAAAATTTTAAAAAATTTTAAATTTTTTGCCAAGGTAGGGGGTCGTGCAAAATTTTAAAAAATTTTTAATTTTTTGCCAAGGTAGGGGGTCGTGCAAAATTTTAAAAAATTTTAAACTTTTTGCCAAGGTAGGGGGTCGTGCAAAATTTTAAAAAATTTTCAATTTTTTGCCAAGGTAGGGGGTCGTGCAAAATTTTTAAATTTTTTGCCAAGGTAGGGGGTCGTGCAAAATTTTGAAAAATTTTCAATTTTTTGCCAAGGTAGGGGGTCGTGCAAAATTTTAAAAATTTTCAATTTTTTTGCCAAGGTAGGGGGTCGTGCAAAATTTTAAAAAATTTTCAATTTTTTGCCAAGGTAGGGGGTCGTGCAAAATTTTAAAAAATTTTCAATTTTTTGTCAAGGTAGGGGGTCGTGCAAAATTTTAAAAAATTTTCAATTTTTTGCCAAGGTAGGGGGTCGTGCAAAATTTTAAAAAATTTTCAATTTTTTGCAAAGGTAGGGGGTCGTGCAAAATTTTGAAAAATTTTCAATTTTTTGCCAAGGTAGGGGGGCGTGCAAAATTTTGAAAAATTTTAAATTTTTTGCCAAGGTAGGGGGTCGTGCAAAATTTTAAAAAATTTTCAATTTTTTTCCAAGGTAGGGGGTCGTGCAAAATTTTAAAAAATTTTCAATTTTTTGCCAAGGTAGGGGGTCGCGCAAAATTTTAAAAAATTTTCAATTTTTTGGGTCGTGCAAAATTTTAAAAAATTTTAAATTTTTTGCGAAGGTAGGGGGTCATGCAAAATTTTAAAAAATTTTCAATTTTTTGCCAAGGTAGGGGGTCGTGCAAAATTTTGAAAAATTTTCAATTTTTTGCCAAGGTAGGGGGTCGTGCAAAATTTTAAAAAATTTTCAATTTTTTGCCAAGGTGGGGGGTCGTGCAAAATTTTGAAAAATTTTCAATTTTTTGCCAAGGTAGGGGGTCGTGCAAAATTTTAAAAAATTTTCAATTTTTTGCCAAGGTAGGGGGGTCGTGCAATATTTTAAGAAATTTTCAATTTTTGCCAAGGTAGGGGGGCGTGCAAAATTTTGAAAAATTTTAAATTTTTTGCCAAGGTAGGGGGTCGCGCAAAATTTTAAAAAATTTTCAATTTTTTGCCAAGGTAGGGGGTCGTGCAAAATTTTGAAAAGTTTTCAATTTTTTGCCAAGGTAGGGGGTCGTGCAAAATTTTGAAAAATTTAAAATTTTTTGCCAAGGTGGGGGGTCGTGCAAAATTTTAAAAAATTTTCAATTTTTTGCCAAGGTAGGGGGTCGTGCAAAATTTTGAAAAATTTTCAATTTTTTGCCAAGGTAGGGGGTCGTGCAAAATTTTGAAAAATTTTCAATTTTTGCCAAGGTAGGGGGTCGTGCAAAATTTTAAGAAATTTTCAATTTTTTGCCAAGGTAGGGGGTCGTGCAAAATTTTAAAAAATTTTCAATTTTTTGCCAAGGTAGGGGGTCGTGCAATATTTTAAGAAATTTTCAATTTTTGCCAAGGTAGGGGGTCGTGCAAAATTTTAAGAAATTTTCAATTTTTTGCCAAGGTAGGGGGTCTTGAAAAATTTTAAAAATTTTCAATTTTTTGCCAAGGTAGGGGGTCGTGCAAAATTTTGAAAAATTTTCAATTTCTTGCCAAGGTAGGGGGTCGTGCAAAATTTTAAAAAATTTTCAATTTTTTGCCAAGGTAGGGGGTCGTGCAAAATTTTTAAATTTTTTTGCCAAGGTAGGGGGTCGTGCAAAATTTTGAAAAATTTTCAATTTTTTGCCAAGGTAGGGGGTCGTGCAAAATTTTAAAAAATTTTCAATTTTTTGCCAAGGTAGGGGGTCGTGAAAATTTTGAAAAATTTTCAATTTTTTGCCAAGGTAGGGGGTCGTGCAAAATTTTAAAAAATTTTCAATTTTTTGCCAAGGTAAGGGGTCGTGCAATATTTTAAGAAATTTTCAATTTTTGCCAAGGTAGGGGGTCGTGCAAAATTTTAAAAAATTTTCAATTTTTTGCCAAGGTAGGGGGTCGTGCAAAATTTTAAAAAATTTTCAATTTGTTGCCAAGGTAGGGGGTCGTGCAAAATTTTAAAAAATTTTCAATTTTTTGCCAAGGTAAGGGGTCGTGCAATATTTTAAGAAATTTTCAATTTTTGCCAAGGTAGGGGGTCGTGCAAAATTTTAAAAAATTTTCAATTTTTTGCCAAGGTAGGGGGTCGTGCAAAATTTTAAAAAAGTTTCAATTTTTTGCCAAGGTAGGGGGTCGTGCAAAATTTTAAAAAATTTTCAATTTTTTGCCAAGGTAGGGGGTCGTGCAAAATTTTGAAAAATTTTCAATTTTTGCCAAGGTAGGGGGTCGTGCAAAATTTTAAAAAATTTTCAATTTTTTGCCAAGGTAGGGGGTCGTGCAAAATTTTGAAAAATTTTCAATTTTTTGCCAAGGTAGGGGGTCGTGCAAAATTTTAAAAAATTTTCAATTTTTTGCCAAGGTAGGGGGTCGTGCAATATTTTAAGAAATTTTCAATTTTTGCCAAGGTAGGGGGTCGTGCAAAATTTTAAAAAATTTTCAATTTTTTGCCAAGGTAGGGGGTCGTGCAAAATTTTGAAAAATTTTCAATTTTTTGCCAAGGTAGGGGGTCGTGCAAAATTTTAAAAAATTTTCAATTTTTTGCCAAGGTAGGGGGTCGTGCAAAATTTTAAAAAATTTTCAATTTTTTGGGTCGTGCAAAATTTTAAAAAATTTTAAATTTTTTGCCAAGGTAGGGGGTTCGTGCAAAATTTTAAAAAATTTTCAATTTTTTGCCAAGGTAGGGGGTCGTGCAAAATTTTAAAAAATTTTTAATTTTTTGTCAAGGTAGGGGGTCGTGCAAAATTTTAAAAAATTTTAAATTTTTTGCCAAGGTAGGGGGTCGTGCAAAATTTTAAAAAATTTTCAATTTTTTGCCAAGGTAGGGGGTCGTGCAAAATTTTAAAAAATTTTTAATTTTTTGCCAAGGTAGGGGGTCGTGCAAAATTTTAAAAAATTTTAAATTTTTTGCCAAGGTAGGGGGTCGTGCAAAATTTTAAAAAATTTTCAATTTTTTGCCAAGGTAGGGGGTCGTGCAAAATTTTTAAATTTTTTGCCAAGGTAGGGGGTCGTGCAAAATTTTGAAAAATTTTCAATTTTTTGCCAAGGTAGGGGGTCGTGCAAAATTTTAAAAAATTTTCAATTTTTTGCCAAGGTAGGGGGTCGTGCAAAATTTTAAAAAATTTTCAATTTTTTGCCAAGGTAGGGGGTCGTGCAAAATTTTAAAAAATTTTCAATTTTTTGTCAAGGTAGGGGGTCGTGCAAAATTTTAAAAAATTTTCAATTTTTTGCCAAGGTAGGGGGTCGTGCAAAATTTTAAAAAATTTTCAATTTTTAGCAAAGGTAGGGGGTCGTGCAAAATTTTGAAAAATTTTCAATTTTTTGCCAAGGTAGGGGGTCGTGCAAAATTTTGAAAAATTTTCAATTTTTTGCCAAGGTAGGGGGTCGTGCAAAATTTTAAAAAATTTTCAATTTTTTGCCAAGGTAGGGGGTCGTGCAAAATTTTAAAAAATTTTCAATTTTTTGCCAAGGTAGGGGGTCGTGCAAAATTTTGAAAAATTTTCAATTTTTTGCCAAGGTAGGGGGGCGTGCAAAATTTTGAAAAATTTTAAATTTTTTGCCAAGGTAGGGGGTCGCGCAAAATTTTAAAAAATTTTCAATTTTTTGCCAAGGTAGGGGGACGTGCAAAATTTTAAAAAATTTTAAATTTTTTGCCAAGGTAGGGGGTCGTGCAAAATTTTAAAAAATTTTTAATTTTTTGCCAAGGTAGGGGGTCGTGCAAAATTTTAAAAAATTTTAAATTTTTTGCCAAGGTAGGGGGTCGTGCAAAATTTTTAAATTTTTTGCCAAGGTAGGGGGTCGTGCAAAATTTTGAAAAATTTTCAATTTTTTGCCAAGGTAGGGGGTCGTGCAAAATTTTAAAAAATTTTCAATTTTTTGCCAAGGTAGGGGGTCGTGCAAAATTTTAAAAAATTTTCAATTTTTTGCCAAGGTAGGGGGTCGTGCAAAATTTTAAAAAATTTTCAATTTTTTGCCAAGGTAGGGGGTCGTGCAAAATTTTAAAAAATTTTCAATTTTTTGTCAAGGTAGGGGGTCGTGCAAAATTTTAAAAAATTTTCAATTTTTTGCCAAGGTAGGGGGTCGTGCAAAATTTTAAAAAATTTTCAATTTTTTGGGTCGTGCAAAATTTTAAAAAATTTTAAATTTTTTGCCAAGGTAGGGGGTTCGTGCAAAATTTTAAAAAATTTTCAATTTTTTGCCAAGGTAGGGGGTCGTGCAAAATTTTAAAAAATTTTTAATTTTTTGTCAAGGTAGGGGGTCGTGCAAAATTTTAAAAAATTTTAAATTTTTTGCCAAGGTAGGGGGTCGTGCAAAATTTTAAAAAATTTTCAATTTTTTGCCAAGGTAGGGGGTCGTGCAAAATTTTAAAAAATTTTTAATTTTTTGCCAAGGTAGGGGGTCGTGCAAAATTTTAAAAAATTTTAAATTTTTTGCCAAGGTAGGGGGTCGTGCAAAATTTTAAAAAATTTTCAATTTTTTGCCAAGGTAGGGGGTCGTGCAAAATTTTTAAATTTTTTGCCAAGGTAGGGGGTCGTGCAAAATTTTGAAAAATTTTCAATTTTTTGCCAAGGTAGGGGGTCGTGCAAAATTTTAAAAAATTTTCAATTTTTTGCCAAGGTAGGGGGTCGTGCAAAATTTTAAAAAATTTTCAATTTTTTGCAAAGGTAGGGGGTCGTGCAAAATTTTAAAAAATTTTCAATTTTTTGTCAAGGTAGGGGGTCGTGCAAAATTTTAAAAAATTTTCAATTTTTTGCCAAGGTAGGGGGTCGTGCAAAATTTTAAAAAATTTTCAATTTTTTGCAAAGGTAGGGGGTCGTGCAAAATTTTGAAAAATTTTCAATTTTTTGCCAAGGTAGGGGGGCGTGCAAAATTTTGAAAAATTTTAAATTTTTTGCCAAGGTAGGGGGTCGTGCAAAATTTTAAAAAATTTTCAATTTTTTGCCAAGGTAGGGGGTCGCGCAAAATTTTGAAAAATTTTCAATTTTTGCCAAGGTAGGGGGTCGTGCAAAATTTTAAAAAATTTTAAATTTTTTTGCGAAGGTAGGGGGTCATGCAAAATTTTAAAAAATTTTCAATTTTTTGCCAAGGTAGGGGGTCGTGCAAAATTTTGAAAAATTTTCAATTTTTTGCCAAGGTAGGGGGTCGTGCAAAATTTTAAAAAATTTTCAATTTTTTGCCAAGGTGGGGGGTCGTGCAAAATTTTGAAAAATTTTAAATTTTTTGCCAAGGTAGGGGGTCGTGCAAAATTTTAAAAAATTTTCAATTTTTTGCCAAAATAGGGGGTCGTGCAATATTTTAAGAAATTTTCAATTTTTGCCAAGGTAGGGGGGCGTGCAAAATTTTGAAAAATTTTAAATTTTTTGCCAAGGTAGGGGGTCGCGCAAAATTTTAAAAAATTTTCAATTTTTTGCCAAGGTAGGGGGTCGTGCAAAATTTTGAAAAGTTTTCAATTTTTTGCCAAGGTAGGGGGTCGTGCAAAATTTTGAAAAATTTAAAATTTTTTGCCAAGGTGGGGGGTCGTGCAAAATTTTAAAAAATTTTCAATTTTTTGCCAAGGTAGGGGGTCGTGCAAAATTTTGAAAAATTTAAAATTTTTTGCCAAGGTGGGGGGGTCGTGCAAAATTTTAAAAAATATTCAATTTTTTGCCAAGGTAGGGGGTCGTGCAAAATTTTGAAAAATTTTCAATTTTTTGCCAAGGTAGGGGGTCGTGCAAAATTTTGAAAAATTTTCAATTTTTGCCAAGGTAGGGGGTCGTGCAAAATTTTAAGAAATTTTCAATTTTTTGCCAAGGTAGGGGGTCGTGCAAAATTTTAAAAAATTTTCAATTTTTTGCCAAGGTAGGGGGTCGTGCAATATTTTAAGAAATTTTCAATTTTTGCCAAGGTAGGGGGTCGTGCAAAATTTTAAGAAATTTTCAATTTTTTGCCAAGGTAGGGGGTCTTGAAAAATTTTAAAAAATTTTCAATTTTTTGCCAAGGTAGGGGGTCGTGCAAAATTTTGAAAAATTTTCAATTTCTTGCCAAGGTAGGGGGTCGTGCAAAATTTTGAAAAATTTTCAATTTTTTGCCAAGGTAAGGGGTCGTGCAAAATTTTGAAAAATTTTCAATTTTTTGCCAGGTAGGGGGTCGTGCAAAATTTTAAAAAATTTTCAATTTTTTGCCAAGGTAGGGGGTCGTGCAAAATTTTAAAAAATTTTCAATTTTTTGCCAAGGTAGGGGGTCGTGCAAAATTTTAAAAAATTTTCAATTTTTTGGGTCGTGCAAAATTTTAAAAAATTTTAAATTTTTTGCCAAGGTAGGGGGTTCGTGCAAAATTTTAAAAAATTTTCAATTTTTTGCCAAGGTAGGGGGTCGTGCAAAATTTTAAAAAATTTTCAATTTTTTGCCAAGGTAGGGGGTCGTGCAAAATTTTAAAAAATTTTCAATTTTTTGTCAAGGTAGGGGGTCGTGCAAAATTTTAAAAAATTTTCAATTTTTTTCCAAGGTAGGGGGTCGTGCAAAATTTTAAAAAATTTTCAATTTTTTGGGTCGTGCAAAATTTTAAAAAATTTTAAATTTTTTGCCAAGGTAGGGGGTTCGTGCAAAATTTTAAAAAATTTTCAATTTTTTGCCAAGGTAGGGGGTCGTGCAAAATTTTAAAAAATTTTCAATTTTTTGCCAAGGTAGGGGGTCGTGCAAAATTTTAAAAAATTTTCAATTTTTTGCCAAGGTAGGGGGTCGTGCAAAATTTTAAAAAATTTTCAATTTTTTGTCAAGGTAGGGGGTCGTGCAAAATTTTAAAAAATTTTCAATTTTTTGGGTCGTGCAAAATTTTAAAAAATTTTAAATTTTTTGCGAAGGTAGGGGGTCATGCAAAATTTTAAAAAATTTTCAATTTTTTGCCAAGGTAGGGGGTCGTGCAAAATTTTGAAAAATTTTCAATTTTTTGCCAAGGTAGGGGGTCGTGCAAAATTTTAAAAAATTTTCAATTTTTTGCCAAGGTAGGGGGTCGTGCAATATTTTAAGAAATTTTCAATTTTTGCCAAGGTAGGGGGGTCGTGCAAAATTTTAAAAAATTTTCAATTTTTTGCCAAGGTAGGGGGTCGTGCAAAATTTTAAAAAATTTTCAATTTTTTGCCAAGGTAGGGGGTCGTGCAAAATTTTGAAAAATTTTCAATTTTTTGCCAAGGTAGGGGGGCGTGCAAAATTTTGAAAAATTTTAAATTTTTTGCCAAGGTAGGGGGTCGCGCAAAATTTTAAAAAATTTTCAATTTTTTGCCAAGGTAGGGGGTCGTGCAAAATTTTGAAAAGTTTTCAATTTTTTGCCAAGGTAGGGGGTCGTGCAAAATTTTAAGAAATTTTCAATTTTTGCCAAGGTAGGGGGTCGTGCAAAATTTTAAGAAATTTTCAATTTTTTGCCAAGGTAGGGGGTCGTGCAAAATTTTAAAAAATTTTCAATTTTTTGCCAAGGTAGGGGGTCGTGCAATATTTTAAGAAATTTTAAATTTTTGCCAAGGTAGGGGGTCGTGCAAAATTTTAAGAAATTTTCAATTTTTTGCCAAGGTAGGGGGTCATGAAAAATTTTAAAAAATTTTCAATTTTTTGCCAAGGTAGGGGGTCAATTTTTTAATTTTAAATATTAATTTTCAATTTTTTGCCAAGGTAGGGGGTCGTGCAAAATTTTGAAAAATTTTCAATTTTTTGCCAAGGTAGGGGGTCGTGCAAAATTTTGAAAAATTTTCAATTTTTTGCCAAGGTAGGGGGTCGTGCAAAATTTTAAAATATTTTCAATTTTTTGCCAAGGTAGGGGGTCGTGCAAAATTTTAAAAAATTTTAAATTTTTTGCCAAGGTAGGGGGTCGTGCACAATTTTAAAAAATTTTTAATTTTTTGCCAAGGTAGGGGGTCGTGCAAAATTTTGAAAAATTTTCAATTTTTTGCCAAGGTAGGGGGGTCGTGCAAAATTTTGAAAAATTTTCAATTTTTTGCCAAGGTAGGGGGTCGTGCAAAATTTTGAAAAATTTTCAATTTTTTGCCAAGGTGGGGGGTCGTGCAAAATTTTAAAAAATTTTCAATTTTTTGCCAAGGTAGGGGGTCGTGCAAAATTTTGAAAAATTTTCAATTTTTGCCAAGGTGGGGGGTCGTGCAAAATTTTAAGAAATTTTCAATTTTTTGCCAAGGTAGGGGGTCATGAAAAATTTTAAAAAATTTTCAATTTTTTGCCAAGGTAGGGGGTCGTGCAAAATTTTGAAAAATTTTCAATTTTTTGCCAAGGTAGGGGGTCGTGCAAAATTTTAAAATATTTTCAATTTTTTGCCAAGGTAGGTGGTCGTGCAAAATTTTGAAAAATTTTCAATTTTTTGCCAAGGTGGGGGGTCGTGCAAAATTTTGAAAAATTTTCAATTTTTTGCCAAGGTAGGGGGTCGTGCAAAATTTTGAAAAATTTTCAATTTTTTGCCAAGGTAGGGGGTCGTGCAAAATTTTGAAAAATTTTCAATTTTTTGCCAAGGTAGGGGGTCGTGCAAAATTTTGAAAAATTTTCAATTTTTTGCCAAGGTAGGGGGTCGCGCAAAATTTTAAAAAATTTTCAATTTTTTGCCAAGGTAGGGGGTCGTGCAAAATTTTGAAAAGTTTTCAATTTTTTGCCAAGGTAGGGGGTCGTGCAAAATTTTAAGAAATTTTCAATTTTTGCCAAGGTAGGGGGTCGTGCAAAATTTTAAGAAATTTTCAATTTTTTGCCAAGGTAGGGGGTCGTGCAAAATTTTAAAAAATTTTCAATTTTTTGCCAAGGTAGGGGGTCGTGCAATATTTTAAGAAATTTTAAATTTTTGCCAAGGTAGGGGGTCGTGCAAAATTTTAAGAAATTTTCAATTTTTTGCCAAGGTAGGGGGTCATGAAAAATTTTAAAAAATTTTCAATTTTTTGCCAAGGTAGGGGGTCAATTTTTTAATTTTAAATATTAATTTTCAATTTTTTGCCAAGGTAGGGGGTCGTGCAAAATTTTGAAAAATTTTCAATTTTTTGCCAAGGTAGGGGGTCGTGCAAAATTTTGAAAAATTTTCAATTTTTTGCCAAGGTAGGGGGTCGTGCAAAATTTTAAAATATTTTCAATTTTTTGCCAAGGTAGGGGGTCGTGCAAAATTTTAAAAAATTTTAAATTTTTTTGCCAAGGTAGGGGGTCGTGCACAATTTTAAAAAATTTTTAATTTTTTGCCAAGGTAGGGGGTCGTGCAAAATTTTGAAAAATTTTCAATTTTTTGCCAAGGTAGGGGGTCGTGCAAAATTTTGAAAAATTTTCAATTTTTTGCCAAGGTAGGGGGTCGTGCAAAATTTTGAAAAATTTTCAATTTTTTGCCAAGGTGGGGGGGTCGTGCAAAATTTTAAAAAATTTTCAATTTTTTGCCAAGGTAGGGGGTCGTGCAAAATTTTGAAAAATTTTCAATTTTTGCCAAGGTGGGGGGTCGTGCAAAATTTTAAGAAATTTTCAATTTTTTGCCAAGGTAGGGGGTCATGAAAAATTTTAAAAAATTTTCAATTTTTTGCCAAGGTAGGGGGTCGTGCAAAATTTTGAAAAATTTTCAATTTTTTGCCAAGGTAGGGGGTCGTGCAAAATTTTAAAATATTTTCAATTTTTTGCCAAGGTAGGTGGTCGTGCAAAATTTTGAAAAATTTTCAATTTTTTGCCAAGGTGGGGGGTCGTGCAAAATTTTGAAAAATTTTCAATTTTTTGCCAAGGTAGGGGGTCGTGCAAAATTTTGAAAAATTTTCAATTTTTTTGCCAAGGTAGGGGGTCGTGCAAAATTTTGAAAAATTTTCAATTTTTTGCCAAGATAGGGGGTCGTGCAAAATTTTAAAAAATTTTCAATTTTTTGCCAAGGTAGGGGGTCGTGCAAAATTTTGAAAAATTTTCAATTTTTTGCCAAGGTAGGGGGTCGTGCAAAATTTTGAAAAATTTTCAATTTTTTGCCAAGGTAGGGGGTCGTGCAAAATTTTAAAAAATTTTAAATTTTTTGCCAAGGTGGGGGGTCGTGCAAAATTTTGAAAAATTTTCAATTTTTTGCCAAGGTAGGGGGTCGTGCAAAATTTTAAGAAATTTTCAATTTTTGCCAAGGTAGGGGGTCGTGCAAAATTTTAAGAAATTTTCAATTTTTTGCCAAGGTAGGGGTTCGTGCAAAATTTTAAAAAATTTTCAATTTTTTGCCAAGGTAGGGGGTCGTGCAAAATTTTGAAAAATTTTAAATTTGTTGCCAAGGTAGGGGGTCGTGCAAAATTTTAAAAAATTTTTAATTTTTTGCCAGGTGGGGAGTCGTGCAAAATTTTAAAAAATTTTCAATTTTTTGCCAAGGTAGGGGGTCGTGCAAAATTTTAAAAAATTTTTAATTTTTTGCCAAGGTAGGGGGTCGTGCAAAATTTTAAGAAATTTTCAATTTTTTGCCAAGGTAGGGGGTCGTGCAAAATTTTAAAAAATTTTCAATTTTTTGCCAAGGTATGGGGTCGTGCAAAATTTTAAAAAATTTTTCAATTTTTTTGCCAAGGTAGGGGGTCGTGCAAAATTTTAAAAAAATTTCAATTTTTTGCCAAGGTATGGGGTCGTGCAAAATTTTAAAAAATTTTCAATTTTTTGCCAAGGTAGGGGGTCGTGCAAAATTTTAAAAAATTTTCAATCTTTTGCCAAGGTATGGGGTCGTGCAAAATTTTAAAAAATTTTCAATTTTTTGCCAAGGTAGGGGGTCGTGCAAAATTTTAAGAAATTTTCAATTTTTTGCCAAGGTAGGGGGTCGTGCAAAATTTTGAAAAATTTTAAATTTTTTGCCAAGGTGGGTGGTCGTGCAAAATTTTAAAAAATTTTCAATTTTTTGCCGAGGTAGGGGGTCGTGCAAAATTTTAAAAAATTTTCAATTTTTTGCCAAGGTAGGGGGTCGTGCAAAATTTTGAAAATTTTAAATTTGTTGCCAAGGTAGGGGGTCGTGCATAATTTTGAAAAATTTTCAATTTTTTGCCAAGGTAGGGGGTCGAGCAAAATTTTGAAAAATTTTAAATTTTTTGCCAAGGTGGGGGGTCGTGCAAAATTTTAAAAAATTTTCAATTTTTTGCCAAGGTAGGAGGTCGTGCAAAATTTTGAAAAATTTTCAATTTTTTGCCAAGGTAGGGGGTCGTGCAAAATTTTAAAAAATTTTAAATTTTTTGCCAAGGTAGGGGGTCGTGCAAAATTTTGAAAAATTTTCAATTTTTTGCCAAGGTAGGGGGTCGTGCAAAATTTTAAAAAAATTTCAATTTTTTGCCAAGGTAGGGGGTCGTGCAAAATTTTAAAAAATTTCCAATTTTTTGCCAAGGTAGAGGGTCGTGCAAAATTTTAAAAAATTTTCAATTTTTTGCCAAGGTAGGGGGTCGTGCAAAATTTTAAAAAATTTTCAATTTTTTGACAAGGTAGGGGGTCGTGCAAAATTTTAAAAAATTTTTAATTTTTTGCCAAGGTAGGGGGTCGTGCAAAATTTTGAAAAATTTTCAATTTCTTGCCAAGGTAGGGGGTCGTGCAAAATTTTAAAAAATTTTCAATTTTTTGCCAAGGTAGGGGGTCGTGCAAAATTTTAAAAAATTTTCAATTTTTTGCCAAGGTAGAGGGTCGTGCAAAATTTTAAAAAATTTTAAATTTTTTGCCAAGGAGGGGGTCGTGCAAAATTTTAAAAAATTTTTAATTTTTTGCCAAGGTAGGGGGTCGTGCAAAATTTTAAAAATTTTTTAATTTTTTGCCAAGGTAGGGGGTCGTGCAAAATTTTAAAAAATTTTCAATTTTTTGCCAAGGTAGGGGGTCGTGCAAAATTTTAAGAAATTTTCAATTTTTTGCCAAGGTAGGGGGTCGTGCAAAATTTTAAAAAATTTTTAATTTTTTGCCAAGGTAGGGGGTCGTGCAAAATTTTAAAAAATTTTCAATTTTTTGCCAAGGTAGGGGGTCGTGCAAAATTTTGAAAAATTTTCAATTTTTTGCCAAGGTAGGGGGTCGTGCAAAATTTTAAAAAATTTTCAATTTTTTGCCAAGATAGGGGGTCGTGCAAAATTTTAAAAAATTTTCAATTTTTTGCCAAGGTAGGGGGTCGTGCAAAATTTTAAAAAATTTTCAATTTTTTGACAAGGTAGGGGGTCGTGCAAAATTTTAAAAAATTTTTAATTTTTTGCCAAGGTAGGGGGTCGTGCAAAATTTTGAAAAATTTTCAATTTTTTGCCAAGGTAGGGGGTCGTGCAAAATTTTAAAAAATTTTCAATTTTTTGCCAAGGTAGGGGGTCGTGCAAAATTTTAAAAAATTTTCAATTTTTTGCCAAGGTAGGGGGTCGTGCAAAATTTTAAAAAATTTTCAATTTTTTGCCAAGTGTAGGGGGTCGTGCAAAATTTTAAAAAATTTTCAATTTTTTGCCAAGATAGGGGGTCGTGCAAAATTTTAAAAAATTTTAATTTTTTGCCAAGGTAGGGGGTCGTGCAAAATTTTAAAAAATTTTCAATTTTTTGCCAAGGTAGGGGGTCGTGCAAAATTTTAAAAAATTTTCATTTTTTGACAAGGTAGGGGGTCGTGCCAAATTTTAAAAATTTTTAATTTTTTGCCAGGTAGGGGGTCGTGCAAAATTTTGGAAAAATTTTCAATTTTTTGCCAAGGTAGGGGGTCGTGCAAAATTTTGAAAAATTTTCAATTTTTTGCCAAGGTAGGGGGTCGTGCAAAATTTTGAAAAAATTTTCAATTTTTTGCCAAGGTAGGGGTCGTGCAAAATTTTAAAAAATTTTCAATTTTTTGCCAAGGTAGGGGGTCGTGCAAAATTTTGAAAAATTTTCAATTTTTTGCCAAGGTAGGGGGTCGTGCAAAATTTTAAAAAATTTTTAATTTTTTGCCAAGGTAGGGGGTCGTGCAAAATTTTGAAAAATTTTCAATTTTTTGCCAAGGTAGGGGGGTCGTGCAAAATTTTAAAAAATTTTCAATTTTTTGCCAAGATAGGGGGTCGTGCAAAATTTTAAAAAATTTTCAATTTTTTTCCAAGGTAGGGGGTCGTGCAAAATTTTGAAAAATTTTCAATTTTTTGCAAGGTAGGGGGTCGTGCAAAATTTTAAAAAATTTTCAATTTTTTGCCAAGATAGGGGGTCGTGCAAAATTTTAAAAAATTTTCAATTTTTTGCCAAGGTAGGGGGTCGTGCAAATTTTAAAAAATTTTCAATTTTTTGACAAGGTAGGGGGTCGTGCAAAATTTTTAAAAATTTTTAATTTTTTGCCAAGGTGGGGGTCGTGCAAAATTTTGAAAAATTTTCAATTTTTTGCCAAGGTAGGGGGTCGTGCAAAATTTTAAAAAATTTTCAATTTTTTGCCAAGGTAGGGGGTCGTGCAAAATTTTAAAAAATTTTCAATTTTTTGACAAGGTAGGGGGTCGTGCAAAATTTTAAAAAATTTTCAATTTTTTGCCAAGGTAGGGAGTCGTGCAAAATTTTAAAAAATTTTCAATTTTTTGCCAAGATAGGGGGTCGTGCAAAATTTTAAAAAATTTTAATTTTTTGCCAAGGTAGGGGGTCGTGCAAAATTTTAAAAAATTTTCAATTTTTTGACAAGGTAGGGGGTCGTGCAAAATTTTAAAAAATTTTTAATTTTTTGCCAAGGTAGGGGGTCATGCAAAATTTTGAAAAATTTTCAATTTTTTGCCAAGGTAGGGGGTCGTGCAAAATTTTGAAAAATTTTCAATTTTTTGCCAAGATAGGGGGTCGTGCAAATTTTAAAAAATTTTCAATTTTTTGCCAAGGTAGGGGGTCGTGCAAAATTTTGAAAAATTTTCAATTTTTTGCCAAGGTAGGGGGTCGTGCAAAATTTTAAAAAATTTTCAATTTTTTGCCAAGGTAGGGGGTCGTGCAAAATTTTGAAAAATTTTCAATTTTTTGCCAAGGTAGGGGGTCGTGCAAAATTTTAAAAAATTTTCAATTTTTTGCCAAGGAGGGGGTCGTGCAAAATTTTAAAAAATTTTTAATTTTTTGCCAAGGTAGGGGGTCGTGCAAAATTTTAAAAAATTTTCAATTTTTGCCAAGATAGGGGGTCGTGCAAAATTTTTAAAAATTTTAAATTTTTTGCCAAGGTAGGGGGTCGTGCAAAATTTTAAAAAATTTTCAATTTTTTGCCAAGGTAGGGGGTCGTGCAAAATTTTAAAAAATTTTCAATTTTTTGACAAGGTAGGGGGTCGTGCAAAATTTTAAGAAATTTTCAATTTTTTGCCAAGGTAGGGGGTCATGCAAAATTTTAAAAAATTTTGAATTTTTTGCCAAGGTAGGCGGTCGTGCAAAATTTTGAAAATTTTAAATTTTTTGCCAAGGTAGGGGGTCGTGCAAAATTTTAAAAAATTTTCAATTTTTTGCCAAGGTAGGGGGTCGTGCAAAATTTTAAAAAATTTTCAATTTTTTGCCAAGGTAGGGGGTCGTGCAAAATTTTAAAAAATTTTTCAATTTTTTGCCAAGGTAGGGGGTCGTGCAAAATTTTAAAAAATTTTCAATTTTTTGCCAAGGTAGGGGGTCGTGCAAAATTTTGAAAAATTTTAAATTTGTTGCCAAGGTAGGGGGTCGTGCAAAATTTTAAAAAATTTTCAATTTTTTGCCAAGGTAGGGAGTCGTGCAAAATTTTAAGAAATTTTCAATTTTTTGCCAAGGTATGGGGTCGTGCAAAATTTTAAAAAATTTTCAATTTTTTGCCAAGGTAGGGGGTCGTGCAAAATTTTAAAAAATTTTCAATTTTTTGCCAAGGTAGGGGGTCGTGCAAAATTTTAGGAAATTTTCAATTTTTTTGCCAAGGTATGGGGTCGTGCAAAATTTTAAAAAATTTTTAATTTTTTGCCAAGGTAGGACGTCGTGCAAAATTTTAAAAATTTTCAAGTTTTTGCCAAGGTAGGGGGTCGTGCAAAATTTTAAAAAATTTTCAAGTTTTTGCCAAGGTAGGGGGTCGTGCAAAATTTTAAAAAATTTTTGTTTTTTTGCCAAGGTAGGGGGTCGTGCAAAATTTTTAAAAATTTTCAATTTTTTGCCAAGGTAGGGGGTCGTGCAAAATTTTAAAAAATTTTCAATTTTTGCCTAGGTAGGGGGTCGTGCAAAATTTTAAAAAATTTTCAATTAAATTTTTTGCCAAGGTAGGGGGTCGTGCAAAATTTTAAAAAATTTTGAATTTTTTGCCAAGGTAGGGGGTCGTGCAAAATTTTAAGAAATTTTCAATTTTGTGCCAAGGTAGGGGGTCGTGCAAAATTTTAAAAAATTTTCAATTTTTTGCCAAGGTAGGCGGTCGTGCAAAATTTTGAAAAATTTTCAATTTTTTGCCAAGGTAGGGGGTCGTGCAAAATTTTTTAAAAATTTTCAATTTTAAAAAATTTTCAATTTTTTGCCAAGGTAGGGGGTCGTGCAAAATTTTAGGAAATTTTCAATTTTTTGCCAAGGTATGGGGTCGTGCAAAATTTTAGGAAATTTTCAATTTTTTGCCAAGGTATGGGGTCGTGCAAAATTTTAAAAAATTTTTAATTTTTTGCCAAGGTAGGACGTCGTGCAAAATTTTAAAAAATTTTCAAGTTTTTGCCAAGGTAGGGGGTCGTGCAAAATTTTAAAAAATTTTCAATTTTTTGCCAAGGTAGGGGAGTCGTGCAAAATTTTAAGAAATTTTTCAATTTTTTGCCAAGGTAGGGGGTCGTGCAAAATTTTAAAAAATTTTTATTTTTTTGCCAAGGAAGGGGGTCGTGCAAAATTTTAAGAAATTTTCAATTTTTTGCCAAGGTAAGGGGGTCATGCAAAATTTTAAAAAATTTTCAATTTTTTGCCAAGGTAGGGGGTCGTGCAAAATTTTGAAAAATTTTCAATTTTTTGCCAAGGTAGGGGGTCGTGCAAAATTTTAAAAAATTTTCAATTTTTTGCCAAGGTAGGGGGTCGTGCAAAATTTTAAAAAATTTTCAATTTTTTGCCAAGGTAGGGGGTCGTGCAAAATTTTAGGAAATTTTCAATTTTTTGCCAAGGTATGGGGTCGTGCAAAATTTTAAAAAATTTTTAATTTTTTGCCAAGGTAGGACGTCGTGCAAAATTTTAAAAAATTTTCAAGTTTTTGCCAAGGTAGGGGGTCGTGCAAAATTTTAAAAAAT
This sequence comes from Condylostylus longicornis, assembly GCF_029603195.1. Classification (NCBI taxonomy): domain Eukaryota; kingdom Metazoa; phylum Arthropoda; class Insecta; order Diptera; family Dolichopodidae; genus Condylostylus; species Condylostylus longicornis. Next base: position 1,407,464 of record NW_026578006.1, read on the forward strand.
TTCCAAGTTTTTGCCAAGGTAGGGGGTCGTGCAAAATTTTGAAAAATTTTCAATTTTTTGCCAAGGTAGGGGGTCGTGCAAAATTTTTAAAAATTTTCAATTTTTTGCCAAGGTAGGGGGTCGTGCAAAATTTTAAAAAATTTTCAATTTTTGCCTAGGTAGGGGGTCGTGCAAAATTTTAAAAAATTTTCAATTAAATTTTTTGCCAAGGTAGGGGGTCGTGCAAAATTTTAAAAAATTTTGAATTTTTTGCCAAGGTAGGGGGTCGTGCAAAATTTTAAGAAATTTTCAATTTTGTGCCAAGGTAGGGGGTCGTGCAAAATTTTAAAAAATTTTCAATTTTTTGCCAAGGTAGGCGGTCGTGCAAAATTTTGAAAAATTTTCAATTTTTTGCCAAGGTAGGGGGTCGTGCAAAATTTTTAAAAATTTTCAATTTTTTGCCAAGGTAGGGGGTCGTGCAAAATTTTAAAAAATTTTCAATTTTTTGCCAAGGTAGGGGGTCGTGCAAAATTTTGAAAAATTTTCAATTTTTTGCCAAGGTAGGGGGTCGTGCAAAATTTTAAAAAATTTTCAATTTTTTGCCAAGGTAGGGGGTCGTGCAAAATTTTAAAAAATTTTCAATTTTTTGCCAAGGTAGGGGGTCGTGCAAAATTTTAGGAAATTTTCAATTTTTTGCCAAGGTATGGGGTCGTGCAAAATTTTAAAAAATTTTTAATTTTTTGCCAAGGTAGGACGTCGTGCAAAATTTTAAAAAATTTTCAAGTTTTTGCCAAGGTAGGGGGTCGTGCAAAATTTTAAAAAATTTCCAAGTTTTTGCCAAGGTAGGGGGTCGTGCAAAATTTTGAAAAATTTTCAATTTTTTGCCAAGGTAGGGGGTCGTGCAAAATTTTTAAAAATTTTCAATTTTTTGCCAAGGTAGGGGGTCGTGCAAAATTTTAAAAAATTTTCAATTTTTGCCTAGGTAGGGGGTCGTGCAAAATTTTAAAAAATTTTCAATTAAATTTTTTGCCAAGGTAGGGGGTCGTGCAAAATTTTAAAAAATTTTGAATTTTTTGCCAAGGTAGGGGGTCGTGCAAAATTTTAAGAAATTTTCAATTTTGTGCCAAGGTAGGGGGTCGTGCAAAATTTTAAAAAATTTTCAATTTTTTGCCAAGGTAGGCGGTCGTGCAAAATTTTGAAAAATTTTCAATTTTTTGCCAAGGTAGGGGGTCGTGCAAAATTTTTAAAAATTTTCAATTTTTTGCCAAGGTAGGGGGTCGTGCAAAATTTTAAAAAATTTTCAATTTTTGCCTAGGTAGGGGGTCGTGCAAAATTTTAAGAAATTTTCAATTTTTTGCCAAGGTAGGGGGTCGTGCAAAATTTTGAAAAATTTTCAATTTTTTGCCAAGGTAGGGGGTCGTGCAAAATTTTAAAAAATTTTCAATTTTTTGACAAGGTAGGGGGTCGTGCAAAATTTTAAATTTTTTGCCAAGGTAGGGGGTCGTGCAAAATTTTAAAAAATTTTCAATTTTTGCCAAGGTAGGGGGTCGTGCAAAATTTTAAAAAATTTTAAATTTTTTGCCAAGGTAGGGGGTCGTGCAAAATTTTAAAAAATTTTTAATTTTTTGCCAAGGTAGGGGGTCGTGCAAAATTTTTAAAAATTTTAAATTTTTTGCCAAGGTAGGGGGTCGTGCAAAATTTTAAAAAATTTTCAATTTTTTGACAAGGTAGGGGGTCGTGCAAAATTTTAAAAAATTTTCAATTTTTTGACAAGGTAGGGGGTCGTGCAAAATTTTAAAAAATTTTTAATTTTTTGCCAAGGTAGGGGGTCGTGCAAAATTTTGAAAAATTTTCAATTTTTTGCCAAGGTAGGGGGTCGTGCAAAATTTTAAAAAATTTTCAATTTTTTGCCAAGGTAGGGGGTCGTGCAAAATTTTAAAAAATTTTCAATTTTTTGCCAAGGTAGGGGGTCGTGCAAAATTTTGAAAAATTTTAAATTTTTTGCCAAGGAAGGGGTCGTGCAAAATTTTAAAAAATTTTCAATTTTTTGCCAAGGTAGGGGGTCGTGCAAAATTTTAAAAAATTTTCAATTTTTTGCCAAGGTAGGGGGTCGTGCAAAATTTTAAAAAATTTTAAATTTTTTGCCAAGGTAGGGGGTCGTGCAAAATTTTAAAAAATTTTCAATTTTTTGCCAAGGTAGGGGGTCGTGCAAAATTTTAAAAAATTTTCAATTTTTTGCCAAGGTAGGGGGTCGTGCAAAATTTTAAAAAATTTTCAATTTTTTGCCAAGGTAGGGGGTCGTGCAAAATTTTGAAAAATTTTAAATTTTTTGCCAAGGAAGGGGTCGTGCAAAATTTTAAAAAATTTTCAATTTTTTGCCAAGGTAGGGGGTCGTGCAAAATTTTAAAAAATTTTTAATTTTTTGCCAAGGTAGGGGGTCGTGCAAAATTTTTAAAAATTTTAAATTTTTTGCCAAGGTAGGGGGTCGTGCAAAATTTTAAAAAATTTTCAATTTTTTGACAAGGTAGGGGGTCGTGCAAAATTTTAAAAAATTTTCAATTTTTTGCCAAGGTAGGGGGTCGTGCAAAATTTTAAAAAATTTTCAATTTTTTGCCAAGGTAGGGGGTCGTGCAAAATTTTGAAAAATTTTAAATTTTTTGCCAAGGAAGGGGTCGTGCAAAATTTTAAAAAATTTTCAATTTTTTGCCAAGGTAGGGGGTCGTGCAAAATTTTAAAAAATTTTCAATTTTTTGCCAAGGTAGAGGGTCGTGCAAAATTTTAAAAAATTTTCAATTTTTTGCCAAGGTAGGGGGTCGTGCAAAATTTTAAAAAATTTTTAATTTTTTGCCAAGGTAGGAGGTCGTGCAAAATTTTGAAAAATTTTAAATTTTTTGCCAAGGTAGGGGGTCGTGCAAAATTTTAAGAAATTTTCAATTTTTTGCCAAGGTAGGGGGTCGTGCAAAATTTTAAAAAATTTTCAATTTTTTGCCAAGGTAGGGGGTCGTGCAAAATTTTAAAAAATTTTCAATTTTTTGCCAAGGTAGGGGGTCGTGCAAAATTTTAAAAAATTTTTGTTTTTTTGCCAAGGTAGGGGGTCGTGCAAAATTTTGAAAAATTTTAAATTTGTTGCCAAGGTAGGGGGTCGTGCAAAATTTTAAAAAATTTTCAATTTTTTGCCAAGGTAGGGAGTCGTGCAAAATTTTAAGAAATTTTCAATTTTTTGCCAAGGTAGGGGGTCGTGCAAAATTTTAAAAAATTTTTATTTTTTTGCCAAGGTAGGGGGTCGTGCAAAATTTTAAGAAATTTTCAATTTTTTGCCAAGGTAGGGGGTCATGCAAAATTTTAAAAAATTTTCAATTTTTTGCCAAGGTATGGGGTCGTGCAAAATTTTGAAAAATTTTCAATTTTTTGCCAAGGTATGGGGTCGTGCAAAATTTTAAAAAATTTTCAATTTTTTGCCAAGGTAGGGGGTCGTGCAAAATTTTAAAAAATTTTCAATTTTTTGCCAAGGTAGGGGGTCGTGCAAAATTTTAGGAAATTTTCAATTTTTTGCCAAGGTATGGGGTCGTGCAAAATTTTAAAAAATTTTTAATTTTTTGCCAAGGTAGGACGTCGTGCAAAATTTTAAAAAATTTTCAAGTTTTTGCCAAGGTAGGGGGTCGTGCAAAATTTTAAAAAATTTTCAAGTTTTTGCCAAGGTAGGGGGTCGTGCAAAATTTTGAAAAATTTTCAATTTTTTGTCAAGGTAGGGGGTCGTGCAAAATTTTTAAAAATTTTCAATTTTTTGCCAAGGTAGGGGGTCGTGCAAAATTTTAAAAAGTTTTCAATTTTTGCCTAGGTAGGGGGTCGTGCAAAATTTTAAAAAATTTTCAATTTTTGCCTAGGTAGGGGGTCGTGCAAAATTTTAAGAAATTTTCAATTTTTTGCCAAGGTAGGGGGTCGTGCAAAATTTTGAAAAATTTTCAATTTTTTGCCAAGGTAGGGGGTCGTGCAAAATTTTAAAAAATTTTCAATTTTTTGCCAAGGTAGAGGGTCGTGCAAAATTTTAAAAAATTTTCAATTTTTTGTCAAGGTAGGGGGTCGTGCAAAATTTTAAAAAATTTTCAATTTTGTTGCAAGGTAGGGGGTCGTGCAAAATTTTAAAAAATTTTCAATTAAATTTTTTGCCAAGGTAGGGGGTCGTGCAAAATTTTAAAAAATTTTCAATTTTTTGCCAAGGTAGGCGGTCGTGCAAAATTTTGAAAAATTTTCAATTTTTTGCCAAGGTAGGGGGTCGTGCAAAATTTTAAAAAATTTTCAATTTTTTGCCAAGGTAGGGGGTCGTGCAAAATTTTAAAAAATTTTCAATTTTTTGCCAAGGTAGGGGGTCGTGCAAAATTTTAAAAAATTTTTATTTTTTTGCCAAGGTAGGGGGTCGTGCAAAATTTTAAAAAATTTTTATTTTTTTGCCAAGGTAGGGGGTCGTGCAAAATTTTAAGAAACTTTCAATTTTGTGTCAAGGTAGGGCGTCGTGCAAAATTTTAAAAAATTTTCAATTTTTTGCCAAGGTAGGGGGTCGTGCAAAATTTTGAAAAATTTTCAATTTTTGGACACGGTAGGGGGTCGTGCAAAATTTTAAAAAATTTTAAATTTTTTGCCAAGGTAGGGGGTCGTTCAAAATTTTAAAAAATTTTCAATTTTTGGACACGGTAGGGGGTCGTGCAAAATTTTAAAAAATTTTCAATTTTTTGCCAAGGTAGGGGCTCGTGCAAAATTTTAAAAAATTTTCAATTTTTTGCCAAGGTAGGGGTTCGTGTAAAATTTTAAAAAATTTTTAATTTTTTGCCAAGGTAGGGGGTCGTGCAAAATTTTAAAAAATTTTCAATTTTTTGCCAAGGTCGTGCAAAATTTTAAAAAATTTTCAATTTTTTGTTAAGGTAGGGGGTCGTGCAAAATTTTAAAAAATTTTAAATTTTTTGCCAAGGTAGGGGTCGTGCAAAATTTTAAAAAATTTTCAATTAAATTTTTTGCCAAGGTAGGGGGTCGTGCAAAATTTTAAAAAATTTTGAATTTTTTGCCAAGGTAGGGGGTCGTGCAAAATTTTAAAAAATTTTTAATTTTTTGCCAAGGTAGGGGGTCGTGAAAAATTTCAAAAATTTTTTATTTTTTACCAAGGTAGGGGGTCGTGCAAATTTTTAAAAATTTTTTGATTTTTAGCCAAGGTCGAGCAAGATTTCAAAAAATTTTAAAAAATTTTTGATTTTTTGAGGTTTTGCCAAGGTCGTGCAAAATTTTAAAAAATTTTCAATTTTTGGACACGGTAGGGGGTCGTGCAAAATTTTTAAAAATTTTAAATTTTTTGCCAAGGTAGGGGGTGGTGCAACATTTTAAAAAATTTTCAATTTTTTGCCAAGGTAGGGGGTCGTGCAAAATTTTTAAAAATTTTAAATTTTTTGCCAAGGTAGGGGGTCGTGCAAAATTTTAAAAAATTTTTAATTTTTGGTCAAGGTAGGGGGTCGTGAAAAATTTCAAAAATTTTTTAATTTTTTACCGTGCAAATTTTTAAAAATTTTTTGATTTTTTGCCAAGGTCGCGCAAGATTTCAAAAAATTTGAAAAAATTTTTGATTTTTTGAGGTTTTGCCAAGGTCGTGCAAAATTTTAAAAAATTTTCAAAAAATTTTTGTTTTTTTGCCAAAGTAGGGGGTCGTGCAAAATTTCAAAAAATTTTAAATTTTTTGCCAAGGTAGGGGGACATGCAAAATTTTAAAAAATTTTTATTTTTTTGCCAAGGTAGGGGGTCGTGCAAAATTTTAAGAAATTTTCAATTTTTTGTCAAGGTAGGGCGTCGTGCAAAATTTTAAAAAATTTTTATTTTTTTGCCAAGGTAGGGGGTCGTGCAAAATTTTAAGAAATTTTCAATTTTGTGTCAAGGTAGGGCGTCGTGCAAAATTTTAAAAAATTTTCAATTTTTTGCCAAGGTAGGGGGTCGTGCAAAATTTTGAAAAATTTTCAATTTTTGGACACGGTAGGGGCTCGTGCAAAGTTTTAAAAAATTTTAAATTTTTTGCCAAGGTAGGGGGTCGTTCAAAATTTTAAAAAATTTTCAATTTTTGCCAAGGTAGGGGGTCGTGCAAAATTTTAAAAAATTTTCAATTTTTTGCCAAGGTAGGGGGTCGTGCAAAATTTTAAAAAATTTTCAATTTTTTGCCAAGGTAGGGGGTCGTGCAAAATTTTTAAAAATTTTAAATTTTTTAAAATTTTAAATTTTTTGCCAAGGTAGGGGGTCGTGCAAAATTTTAAGAAATTTTCAATTTTGTGTCAAGGTAGGGCGTCGTGCAAAATTTTAAAAAATTTTCAATTTTTTGCCAAGGTAGGGGGTCGTGCAAAATTTTAAAAAATTTTCAATTAAATTTTTTGCCAAGGTAGGGGGTCGTGCAAAATTTTAAAAAATTTTGAATTTTTTGCCAAGGTAGGGGGTCGTGCAAAATTTTAAAAAATTTTCAATTTTTTGCCAAGGTAGGGGGTCGTGCAAAATTTTGAAAAATTTTCAATTTTTGGACACGGTAGGGGCTCGTGCAAAGTTTTAAAAAATTTTAAATTTTTTGCCAAGGTAGGGGGTCGTTCAAAATTTTAAAAAATTTTCAAGTTTTTGCCAAGGTAGGGGGTCGTGCAAAATTTTAAAAAATTTCCAAGTTTTTGCCAAGGTAGGGGGTCGTGCAAAATTTTGAAAAATTTTCAATTTTTTGCCAAGGTAGGGGGTCGTGCAAAATTTTTAAAAATTTTCAATTTTTTGCCAAGGTAGGGGGTCGTGCAAAATTTTAAAAAATTTTCAATTTTTGCCTAGGTAGGGGGTCGTGCAAAATTTTAAAAAATTTTCAATTAAATTTTTTGCCAAGGTAGGGGGTCGTGCAAAATTTTAAAAAATTTTGAATTTTTTGCCAAGGTAGGGGGTCGTGCAAAATTTTAAGAAATTTTCAATTTTGTGCCAAGGTAGGGGGTCGTGCAAAATTTTAAAAAATTTTCAATTTTTTGCCAAGGTAGGCGGTCGTGCAAAATTTTGAAAAATTTTCAATTTTTTGCCAAGGTAGGGGGTCGTGCAAAATTTTTAAAAATTTTCAATTTTTTGCCAAGGTAGGGGGTCGTGCAAAATTTTAAAAAATTTTCAATTTTTGCCTAGGTAGGGGGTCGTGCAAAATTTTAAGAAATTTTCAATTTTTTGCCAAGGTAGGGGGTCGTGCAAAATTTTGAAAAATTTTCAATTTTTTGCCAAGGTAGGGGGTCGTGCAAAATTTTAAAAAATTTTCAATTTTTTGACAAGGTAGGGGGTCGTGCAAAATTTTAAATTTTTTGCCAAGGTAGGGGGTCGTGCAAAATTTTAAAAAATTTTCAATTTTTGCCAAGGTAGGGGGTCGTGCAAAATTTTAAAAAATTTTAAATTTTTTGCCAAGGTAGGGGGTCGTGCAAAATTTTAAAAAATTTTTAATTTTTTGCCAAGGTAGGGGGTCGTGCAAAATTTTTAAAAATTTTAAATTTTTTGCCAAGGTAGGGGGTCGTGCAAAATTTTAAAAAATTTTCAATTTTTTGACAAGGTAGGGGGTCGTGCAAAATTTTAAAAAATTTTCAATTTTTTGACAAGGTAGGGGGTCGTGCAAAATTTTAAAAAATTTTTAATTTTTTGCCAAGGTAGGGGGTCGTGCAAAATTTTGAAAAATTTTCAATTTTTTGCCAAGGTAGGGGGTCGTGCAAAATTTTAAAAAATTTTCAATTTTTTGCCAAGGTAGGGGGTCGTGCAAAATTTTAAAAAATTTTCAATTTTTTGCCAAGGTAGGGGGTCGTGCAAAATTTTGAAAAATTTTAAATTTTTTGCCAAGGAAGGGGTCGTGCAAAATTTTAAAAAATTTTCAATTTTTTGCCAAGGTAGGGGGTCGTGCAAAATTTTAAAAAATTTTCAATTTTTTGCCAAGGTAGGGGGTCGTGCAAAATTTTAAAAAATTTTCAATTTTTTGCCAAGGTAGGGGGTCGTGCAAAATTTTAAAAAATTTTCAATTTTTTGCCAAGGTAGGGGGTCGTGCAAAATTTTAAAAAATTTTCAATTTTTTGCCAAGGTAGGGGGTCGTGCAAAATTTTAAAAAATTTTCAATTTTTTGCCAAGGTAGGGGGTCGTGCAAAATTTTGAAAAATTTTAAATTTTTTGCCAAGGAAGGGGTCGTGCAAAATTTTAAAAAATTTTCAATTTTTTGCCAAGGTAGGGGGTCGTGCAAAATTTTAAAAAATTTTTAATTTTTTGCCAAGGTAGGGGGTCGTGCAAAATTTTTAAAAATTTTAAATTTTTTGCCAAGGTAGGGGGTCGTGCAAAATTTTAAAAAATTTTCAATTTTTTGACAAGGTAGGGGGTCGTGCAAAATTTTAAAAAATTTTCAATTTTTTGCCAAGGTAGGGGGTCGTGCAAAATTTTAAAAAATTTTCAATTTTTTGCCAAGGAAGGGGTCGTGCAAAATTTTAAAAAATTTTCAATTTTTTGCCAAGGTAGGGGGTCGTGCAAAATTTTAAAAAATTTTCAATTTTTTGCCAAGGTAGAGGGTCGTGCAAAATTTTAAAAAATTTTCAATTTTTTGCCAAGGTAGGGGGTCGTGCAAAATTTTAAAAAATTTTTAATTTTTTGCCAAGGTAGGAGGTCGTGCAAAATTTTGAAAAATTTTAAATTTTTTGCCAAGGTAGGGGGTCGTGCAAAATTTTAAGAAATTTTCAATTTTTTGCCAAGGTAGGGGGTCGTGCAAAATTTTAAAAAATTTTCAATTTTTTGCCAAGGTAGGGGGTCGTGCAAAATTTTAAAAAATTTTCAATTTTTTGCCAAGGTAGGGGGTCGTGCAAAATTTTAAAAAATTTTTGTTTTTTTGCCAAGGTAGGGGGTCGTGCAAAATTTTGAAAAATTTTAAATTTGTTGCCAAGGTAGGGGGTCGTGCAAAATTTTAAAAAATTTTCAATTTTTTGCCAAGGTAGGGAGTCGTGCAAAATTTTAAGAAATTTTCAATTTTTTGCCAAGGTAGGGGGTCGTGCAAAATTTTAAAAAATTTTTATTTTTTTGCCAAGGTAGGGGGTCGTGCAAAATTTTAAGAAATTTTCAATTTTGTGCCAAGGTAGGGGGTCATGCAAAATTTTAAAAAATTTTCAATTTTTTGCCAAGGTATGGGGTCGTGCAAAATTTTGAAAAATTTTCAATTTTTTGCCAAGGTATGGGGTCGTGCAAAATTTTAAAAAATTTTCAATTTTTTGCCAAGGTAGGGGGTCGTGCAAAATTTTAAAAAATTTTCAATTTTTTGCCAAGGTAGGGGGTCGTGCAAAATTTTAGGAAATTTTCAATTTTTTGCCAAGGTATGGGGTCGTGCAAAATTTTAAAAAATTTTTAATTTTTTGCCAAGGTAGGACGTCGTGCAAAATTTTAAAAAATTTTCAAGTTTTTGCCAAGGTAGGGGGTCGTGCAAAATTTTAAAAAATTTTCAAGTTTTTGCCAAGGTAGGGGGTCGTGCAAAATTTTGAAAAATTTTCAATTTTTTGCCAAGGTAGGGGGTCGTGCAAAATTTTTAAAAATTTTCAATTTTTTGCCAAGGTAGGGGGTCGTGCAAAATTTTAAAAAGTTTTCAATTTTTGCCTAGGTAGGGGGTCGTGCAAAATTTTAAAAAATTTTCAATTTTTGCCTAGGTAGGGGGTCGTGCAAAATTTTAAGAAATTTTCAATTTTTTGCCAAGGTAGGGGGTCGTGCAAAATTTTGAAAAATTTTCAATTTTTTGCCAAGGTAGGGGGTCGTGCAAAATTTTAAAAAATTTTCAATTTTTTGCCAAGGTAGAGGGTCGTGCAAAATTTTAAAAAATTTTCAATTTTTTGTCAAGGTAGGGGGTCGTGCAAAATTTTAAAAAATTTTCAATTTTGTTGCAAGGTAGGGGGTCGTGCAAAATTTTAAAAAATTTTCAATTAAATTTTTTGCCAAGGTAGGGGGTCGTGCAAAATTTTAAAAAATTTTCAATTTTTTGCCAAGGTAGGCGGTCGTGCAAAATTTTGAAAAATTTTCAATTTTTTGCCAAGGTAGGGGGTCGTGCAAAATTTTAAAAAATTTTCAATTTTTTGCCAAGGTAGGGGGTCGTGCAAAATTTTAAAAAATTTTCAATTTTTTGCCAAGGTAGGGGGTCGTGCAAAATTTTAAAAAATTTTTATTTTTTTGCCAAGGTAGGGGGTCGTGCAAAATTTTAAAAAATTTTTATTTTTTTGCCAAGGTAGGGGGTCGTGCAAAATTTTAAGAAACTTTCAATTTTGTGTCAAGGTAGGGCGTCGTGCAAAATTTTAAAAAATTTTCAATTTTTTGCCAAGGTAGGGGGTCGTGCAAAATTTTGAAAAATTTTCAATTTTTGGACACGGTAGGGGGTCGTGCAAAATTTTAAAAAATTTTAAATTTTTTGCCAAGGTAGGGGGTCGTTCAAAATTTTAAAAAATTTTCAATTTTTGGACACGGTAGGGGGTCGTGCAAAATTTTAAAAAATTTTCAATTTTTTGCCAAGGTAGGGGCTCGTGCAAAATTTTAAAAAATTTTCAATTTTTTGCCAAGGTAGGGGTTCGTGTAAAATTTTAAAAAATTTTTAATTTTTTGCCAAGGTAGGGGGTCGTGCAAAATTTTAAAAAATTTTCAATTTTTTGCCAAGGTCGTGCAAAATTTTAAAAAATTTTCAATTTTTTGTTAAGGTAGGGGGTCGTGCAAAATTTTAAAAAATTTTAAATTTTTTGCCAAGGTAGGGGGTCGTGCAAAATTTTAAAAAATTTTCAATTAAATTTTTTGCCAAGGTAGGGGGTCGTGCAAAATTTTAAAAAATTTTGAATTTTTTGCCAAGGTAGGGGGTCGTGCAAAATTTTAAAAAATTTTTAATTTTTTGCCAAGGTAGGGGGTCGTGAAAAATTTCAAAAATTTTTTATTTTTTACCAAGGTAGGGGGTCGTGCAAATTTTTAAAAATTTTTTGATTTTTAGCCAAGGTCGAGCAAGATTTCAAAAAATTTTAAAAAATTTTTGATTTTTTGAGGTTTTGCCAAGGTCGTGCAAAATTTTAAAAAATTTTCAATTTTTGGACACGGTAGGGGGTCGTGCAAAATTTTTAAAAATTTTAAATTTTTTGCCAAGGTAGGGGGTGGTGCAACATTTTAAAAAATTTTCAATTTTTTGCCAAGGTAGGGGGTCGTGCAAAATTTTTAAAAATTTTAAATTTTTTGCCAAGGTAGGGGGTCGTGCAAAATTTTAAAAAATTTTTAATTTTTGGTCAAGGTAGGGGGTCGTGAAAAATTTCAAAAATTTTTTAATTTTTTACCGTGCAAATTTTTAAAAATTTTTTGATTTTTTGCCAAGGTCGCGCAAGATTTCAAAAAATTTGAAAAAATTTTTGATTTTTTGAGGTTTTGCCAAGGTCGTGCAAAATTTTAAAAAATTTTCAAAAAATTTTTGTTTTTTTGCCAAAGTAGGGGGTCGTGCAAAATTTCAAAAAATTTTAAATTTTTTGCCAAGGTAGGGGGACATGCAAAATTTTAAAAAATTTTTATTTTTTTGCCAAGGTAGGGGGTCGTGCAAAATTTTAAGAAATTTTCAATTTTTTGTCAAGGTAGGGCGTCGTGCAAAATTTTAAAAAATTTTTATTTTTTTGCCAAGGTAGGGGGTCGTGCAAAATTTTAAGAAATTTTCAATTTTGTGTCAAGGTAGGGCGTCGTGCAAAATTTTAAAAAATTTTCAATTTTTTGCCAAGGTAGGGGGTCGTGCAAAATTTTGAAAAATTTTCAATTTTTGGACACGGTAGGGGCTCGTGCAAAGTTTTAAAAAATTTTAAATTTTTTGCCAAGGTAGGGGGTCGTTCAAAATTTTAAAAAATTTTCAATTTTTGCCAAGGTAGGGGGTCGTGCAAAATTTTAAAAAATTTTCAATTTTTTGCCAAGGTAGGGGGTCGTGCAAAATTTTAAAAAATTTTCAATTTTTTGCCAAGGTAGGGGGTCGTGCAAAATTTTTAAAAATTTTAAATTTTTTAAAATTTTAAATTTTTTGCCAAGGTAGGGGGTCGTGCAAAATTTTAAGAAATTTTCAATTTTGTGTCAAGGTAGGGCGTCGTGCAAAATTTTAAAAAATTTTCAATTTTTTGCCAAGGTAGGGGGTCGTGCAAAATTTTAAAAAATTTTCAATTAAATTTTTTGCCAAGGTAGGGGGTCGTGCAAAATTTTAAAAAATTTTGAATTTTTTGCCAAGGTAGGGGGTCGTGCAAAATTTTAAAAAATTTTTAATTTTTTGCCAAGGTAGGGGGTCGTGAAAAATTTCAAAAATTTTTTATTTTTTACCAAGGTAGGGGGTCGTGCAAATTTTTAAAAATTTTTTGATTTTTAGCCAAGGTCGAGCAAGATTTCAAAAAATTTTAAAAAATTTTTGATTTTTTGAGGTTTTGCCAAGGTCGTGCAAAATTTTAAAAAATTTTCAATTTTTGGACACGGTAGGGGGTCGTGCAAAATTTTTAAAAATTTTAAATTTTTTGCCAAGGTAGGGGGTGGTGCAACATTTTAAAAAATTTTCAATTTTTTGCCAAGGTAGGGGGTCGTGCAAAATTTTTAAAAATTTTAAATTTTTTGCCAAGGTAGGGGGTCGTGCAAAATTTTAAAAAATTTTTAATTTTTGGTCAAGGTAGGGGGTCGTGAAAAATTTCAAAAATTTTTTAATTTTTTACCGTGCAAATTTTTAAAAATTTTTTGATTTTTTGCCAAGGTAGGGGGTCGTGCAAAATTTTTAAAAATTTTAAATTTTTTAAAATTTTAAATTTTTTGCCAAGGTAGGGGGTCGTGCAAAATTTTAAGAAATTTTCAATTTTTTGTCAAGGTAGGGCGTCGTGCAAAATTTTAAAAAATTTTCAATTTTTTGCCAAGGTAGGGGGTCGTGCAAAATTTTGAAAAATTTTCAATTTTTGGACACGGTAGGGGCTCGTGCAAAATTTTAAAAAATTTTAAATTTTTTGCCAAGGTAGGGGGTCGTTCAAAATTTTAAAAAATTTTCAATTTTTGCCAAGGTAGGGGGCCGTGCAAAATTTTAAAAAATTTTCAATTTTTTGCCAAGGTAGGGGGTCGTGCAAAATTTTAAAAAATTTTCAATTTTTTGCCAAGGTAGGGGGTCGTGCAAAATTTTTAAAAATTTTAAATTTTTTAAAATTTTAAATTTTTTGCCAAGGTAGGGGGTCGTGCAAAATTTTAAGAAATTTTCAATTTTGTGTCAAGGTAGGGCGTCGTGCAAAATTTTAAAAAATTTTCAATTTTTTGCCAAGGTAGGGGGTCGTGCAAAATTTTAAAAAATTTTCAATTAAATTTTTTGCCAAGGTAGGGGGTCGTTCAAAATTTTAAAAAATTTTCAATTTTTGGACACGGTAGGGGGTCGTGCAAAATTTTAAAAAATTTTCAATTTTTTGCCAAGGTAGGGGGTCGTGCAAAATTTTAAAAAATTTTCAATTTTTTGCCAAGGTAGGGGGTCGTGCAAAATTTTAAAAAATTTTCAATTTTTTGCCAAGGTATGGGGTCGTGCAAAATTTTAAAAAATTTTCAATTTTTTGTCAAGGTAGGGGGTCGTGCAAAATTTTTAAAAATTTTAAATTTTTTGCCAAGGTAGGGGGTCGTGCAAAATTTTAAGAAATTTTCAATTTTGTGTCAAGGTAGGGCGTCGTGCAAAATTTTAAAAAATTTTCAATTTTTTGCCAAGGTAGGGCGTCGTGCAAAATTTTAAAAAATTTTCAATTTTGTGCCAAGGTAGGGGGTCGTGCAAAATTTTAAAAAATTTTCAATTAAATTTTTTGCCAAGGTAGGGGGTCGTGCAAAATTTTAAAAAATTTTGAATTTTTTGCCAAGGTAGGGGGTCGTGCAAAATTTTAAAAAATTTTCAATTTTTTGTCAAGGTAGGGGGTCGTGCAAAATTTTTAAAAATTTTAAATTTTTTGCCAAGGTAGGGGGGTCGTGCAAAATTTTAAGAAATTTTCAATTTTGTGTCAAGGTAGGGCGTCGTGCAAAATTTTAAAAAATTTTCAATTTTTTGCCAAGGTAGGGGGTCGTGCAAAATTTTGAAAAATTTTCAATTTTTTGCCAAGGTAGGGGGTCGTGCAAAATTTTAAAAAATTTTCAATTTTTGGACACGGTAGGGGGTCGTGCAAAATTTTAAAAAATTTTCAATTTTTTGCCAAGGTAGGGGGTCGTGCAAAATTTTAAAAAATTTTCAATTTTTGGACAAATTTTCAATTTTTGGACAAGGTAGGGGTTCGTGCAAAATTGTAAAAAATTTTCAATTTTTTGCCAAGGTAGGGGGTCGTGCAAAATTTTAAGAAATTTTCAATTTTGTGTCAAGGTAGGGCGTCGTGCAAAATTTTAAAAAATTTTCAATTTTTTGCCAAGGTAGGGCGTCGTGCAAAATTTTAAAAAATTTTCAATTTTGTGCCAAGGTAGGGGGTCGTGCAAAATTTTAAAAAATTTTGAATTTTTTGCCAAGGTAGGGGGTCGTGCAAAATTTTAAAAAATTTTGAATTTTTTGCCAAGGTAGGGGGTCGTGCAAAATTTTAAAAAATTTTCAATTTTTTGTCAAGGTAGGGGGTCGTGCAAAATTTTTAAAAATTTTAAATTTTTTGCCAAGGTAGGGGGTCGTGCAAAATTTTAAGAAATTTTCAATTTTGTGTCAAGGTAGGGCGTCGTGCAAAATTTTAAAAAATTTTCAATTTTTTGCCAAGGTAGGGGGTCGTGCAAAATTTTGAAAAATTTTCAATTTTTTGCCAAGGTAGGGGGTCGTGCAAAATTTTAAAAAATTTTCAATTTTTGGACACGGTAGGGGGTCGTGCAAAATTTTAAAAAATTTTCAATTTTTTGCCAAGGTAGGGGGTCGTGAAAAATTTCAAAAATTTTTTATTTTTTACCAAGGTAGGGGGTCGTGCAAATTTTTAAAAATTTTTTAATTTTTAGCCAAGGTCGAGCAAGATTTCAAAAAATTTTAAAAACTTTTTGATTTTTTGAGGTTTTGCCAAGGTCGTGCAAAATTTTAAAAAATTTTCAATTTTTGGACACGGTAGGGGGTCGTGCAAAATTTTAAAAAATTTTCAATTTTTTGCCAAGGTAGGGGGTCGTGCAAAATTTTAAAAAATTTTCAATTTTTTGCCAAGGTAGGGGGTCGTGCAAAATTTTAAAAAATTTTCAATTTTTTGCCAAGGTAGGGGGTCGTGCAAAATTTTAAAAAATTTTTAATTTTTGGTCAAGGTAGGGGGTCGTGAAAAATTTCAAAAATTTTTTAATTTTTTACCGTGCAAATTTTTAAAAATTTTTTGATTTTTTGCCAAGGTCGCGCAAGATTTGAAAAAATTTTTGATTTTTTGAGGTTTTGCCAAGGTCGTGCAAAATTTTGAAAAATTTTCAATTTTTGGACACGGTAGGGGGTCGTGCAAAATTTTAAAAAATTTTCAATTTTTTGCCAAGGTAGGGGGTCGTGAAAAATTTCAAAAATTTTTTAATTTTTTACCGTGCAAATTTTTAAAAATTTTTTGATTTTTTGCCAAGGTCGCGCAAGATTTCAAAAAATTTGAAAAAATTTTTGATTTTTTGAGGTTTTGCCAAGGTCGTGCAAAATTTTAAAAAATTTTCAATTTTTTGCCAAGGTAGGGGGTCGTGCAAAATTTTAAAAATTTTTTAGGTGGCAAATGACAAGGTAGGGGGTCGTGCAAAATTTTTAAAAATTTTAAATTTTTTGCCAAGGTAGGGGGTGGTGCAACATTTTAAAAAATTTTCAATTTTGTGTCAAGGTAGGGGGTCGTGCAAAATTTTAAAAATTTTTTAGGTGGCAAATGACAAGGTAGGGGGTCGTGCAAAATTTTAAAAATTTTTTAGGTGGCAAATGACAAGGTAGGGGGTCGTGCAAAATTTTTAAAAATTTTAAATTTTTTGCCAAGGTAGGGGGTCGTGCAAAATTTTAAGAAATTTTCAATTTTGTGTCAAGGTAGGGCGTCGTGCAAAATTTTAAAAAATTTTCAATTTTTTGCCAAGGTAGGGGGTCGTGCAAAATTTTGAAAAATTTTCAATTTTTTGCCAAGGTAGGGGGTCGTGCAAAATTTTAAGAAATTTTCAATTTTGTGTCAAGGTAGGGCGTCGTGCAAAATTTTAAAAATTTTTTAATTTTTGGTCAAGGTAGGGGGTCGTGAAAAATTTTAAAAATTTTTTAATTTTTTACCGTGCAAATTTTTAAAAATTTTTTGATTTTTTGCCAAGGTCGCGCAAGATTTCAAAAAATTTGAAAAAATTTTTGATTTTTTGAGGTTTTGCCAAGGTCGTGCAAAATTTTAAAAAATTTTCAATTTTTTGCCAAGGTAGGGGGTCGTGCAAAATTTTAAAAATTTTTTAGGTGGCAAATGACAAGGTAGGGGGTCGTGCAAAATTTTTAAAAATTTTAAATTTTTTGCCAAGGTAGGGGGTGGTGCAACATTTTAAAAAATTTTCAATTTTGTGTCAAGGTAGGGGGTCGTGCAAAATTTTAAAAATTTTTTAGGTGGCAAATGACAAGGTAGGGGGTCGTGCAAAATTTTAAAAAATTTTTAATTTTTGGTCAAGGTAGGGGGTCGTGAAAAATTTCAAAAATTTTTTAATTTTTTGCCAAGGTAGGGGGTCGTGCAAAATTTTAAGAAATTTTCAATTTTGTGTCAAGGTAGGGCGTCGTGCAAAATTTTAAAAAATTTTCAATTTTTTGCCAAGGTAGGGGGTCGTGCAAAATTTTGAAAAATTTTCAATTTTTTGCCAAGGTAGGGGGTCGTGCAAAATTTTAAGAAATTTTCAATTTTGTGTCAAGGTAGGGCGTCGTGCAAAATTTTAAAAATTTTTTAATTTTTGGTCAAGGTAGGGGGTCGTGAAAAATTTTAAAAATTTTTTAATTTTTTACCGTGCAAATTTTTAAAAATTTTTTGATTTTTTGCCAAGGTCGCGCAAGATTTCAAAAAATTTGAAAAAATTTTTGATTTTTTGAGGTTTTGCCAAGGTCGTGCAAAATTTTGAAAAATTTTCAATTTTTGGACACGGTAGGGGGTCGTGCAAAATTTTAAAAAATTTTCAATTTTTTGCCAAGGTAGGGGGTCGTGCAAAATTTTAAAAATTTTTTAATTTTTGGTCAAGGTAGGGGGTCGTGAAAAATTTTAAAAATTTTTTAATTTTTTACCGTGCAAATTTTTAAAAATTTTTTGATTTTTTGCCAAGGTCGCGCAAGATTTCAAAAAATTTGAAAAAATTTTTGATTTTTTGAGGTTTTGCCAAGGTCGTGCAAAATTTTAAAAAATTTTCAATTTTTTGCCAAGGTAGGGGGTCGTGCAAAATTTTAAAAATTTTTTAGGTGGCAAATGACAAGGTAGGGGGTCGTGCAAAATTTTTAAAAATTTTAAATTTTTTGCCAAGGTAGGGGGTCGTGCAAAATTTTAAGAAATTTTCAATTTTGTGTCAAGGTAGGGCGTCGTGCAAAATTTTAAAAAATTTTCAATTTTTTGCCAAGGTAGGGGGTCGTGCAAAATTTTGAAAAATTTTCAATTTTTTGCCAAGGTAGGGGGTCGTGCAAAATTTTAAAAAATTTTCAATTTTTGGACACGGTAGGGGGTCGTGCAAAATTTTAAAAAATTTTCAATTTTTTGCCAAGGTAGGGGGTCGTGCAAAATTTTAAAAAATTTTCAATTTTTGGACAAATTTTCAATTTTTGGACAAGGTAGGGGTTCGTGCAAAATTGTAAAAAATTTTCAATTTTTTGCCAAGGTAGGGGGTCATGCAAAATTTTAAAAATTTTTTAGGTGGCAAATGACAAGGTAGGGGGTCGTGCAAAATTTTAAAAAATTTTTAATTTTTGGTCAAGGTAGGGGGTCGTGAAAAATTTCAAAAATTTTTTATTTTTTACCAAGGTAGGGGGTCGTGCAAATTTTTAAAAATTTTTTAATTTTTAGCCAAGGTCGAGCAAGATTTCAAAAAATTTTAAAAACTTTTTGATTTTTTGAGGTTTTGCCAAGGTCGTGCAAAATTTTAAAAAATTTTCAATTTTTGGACACGGTAGGGGGTCGTGCAAAATTTTAAAAAATTTTCAATTTTTTGCCAAGGTAGGGGGTCGTGCAAAATTTTAAAAAATTTTCAATTTTTTGCCAAGGTAGGGGGTCGTGCAAAATTTTAAAAAATTTTCAATTTTTTGCCAAGGTAGGGGGTCGTGCAAAATTTTAAAAAATTTTTAATTTTTGGTCAAGGTAGGGGGTCGTGAAAAATTTCAAAAATTTTTTAATTTTTTACCGTGCAAATTTTTAAAAATTTTTTGATTTTTTGCCAAGGTCGCGCAAGATTTCAAAAAATTTGAAAAAATTTTTGATTTTTTGAGGTTTTGCCAAGGTCGTGCAAAATTTTGAAAAATTTTCAATTTTTGGACACGGTAGGGGGTCGTGCAAAATTTTAAAAAATTTTCAATTTTTTGCCAAGGTAGGGAGTCGTGCAAAATTTTAAAAATTTTTTAATTTTTGGTCAAGGTAGGGGGTCGTGAAAAATTTTAAAAATTTTTTAATTTTTTACCGTGCAAATTTTTAAAAATTTTTTGATTTTTTGCCAAGGTCGCGCAAGATTTCAAAAAATTTGAAAAAATTTTTGATTTTTTGAGGTTTTGCCAAGGTCGTGCAAAATTTTAAAAAATTTTCAATTTTTTGCCAAGGTAGGGGGTCGTGCAAAATTTTAAAAATTTTTTAGGTGGCAAATGACAAGGTAGGGGGTCGTGCAAAATTTTTAAAAATTTTAAATTTTTTGCCAAGGTAGGGGGTGGTGCAACATTTTAAAAAATTTTCAATTTTTTGCCAAGGTAGGGGGTCGTGCAAAATTTTAAAAAATTTTCAATTTTTTGCCAAGGTAGGGGGTCGTGCAAAATTTTAAAAAATTTTTAATTTTTGGTCAAGGTAGGGGGTCGTGAAAAATTTCAAAAATTTTTTAATTTTTTACCGTGCAAATTTTTAAAAATTTTTTGATTTTTTGCCAAGGTCGCGCAAGATTTCAAAAAATTTGAAAAAATTTTTGATTTTTTGAGGTTTTGCCAAGGTCGTGCAAAATTTTGAAAAATTTTCAATTTTTGGACACGGTAGGGGGTCGTGCAAAATTTTAAAAAATTTTCAATTTTTTGCCAAGGTAGGGGGTCGTGCAAAATTTTAAAAAATTTTCAATTTTTTGCCGACGTAGAGGGTCGTGCAAAATTTTAAAAAATTTTCAATTTTTTGCCAAGGTAGGGGGTCGTGCAAAATTTCAAAAAATTTTTAATTTTTTGCCAAGGTAGGGGGTCTTGCAAAATTTCAAATAACTTTAAAAGGAGGCGGAAATTTTGAAGAAGGAGGGAAACGCAAAAATTGTGTAATAAAGATAAAATATTTTCTGTTCATTAGCTGCCTGAAATTAATAAATGCAAACTCTTTTCGATAATAATTCATTTATTTTAAAAGACACTATGGCAAGAAAACTGTTTCCTTACGCATTAAATTATTAGAATTTTCTAATCAAAGGATCCTATTGATGATAAAGAAAAACGATTTTTCTTCAATAAATGATTTTCTTTACCATTAGAAAAGATTTTTTATAATTCGAACTTTCAAGGTGAAAATCTTAACTTATTGAACCGAAACATTGAATTTTTGAATAGAACCTGTTATATACAACCAAAAAAAAATTTTCAAAAAGCAAAAAATATGAGGGATTTCTCTTCTTTAACAGATATAATGAAAAAAAAAATTGATGAAATTTAAAATCAAAAAAAATCAAGAACGCATATGAAACAAAATTGTAAAAGGTAGTCGAAGGAAAACCGTTTTTATATTTATTAAACTAAAAAATTCATTCTAATTTTAAATCTACTGCTCTACTAGATATTCTAGAAAATATTTTATAGATAAAATTTTATTATTCTTGTCAAAAATCAACAAAATTAACCCAATTTTTTTTTTTATTTTTATTTTGAAAAGTATGCTGAAAACTTAATTTAAAATTTATGTTAAATCAAGCAAATTCTTAATTTAAAAAAATTTTTTGGAAAAAAAAACTGGGTCGTCAAAAAAACTAAAATGAAAAATTGAAAACTGAAAAAATAAAAATTTTAAAATGAAATATTTTTTTACTCTCTCGTATATGTACGTATGTGCATATATGTATGTGATATAATATTAGAATGCAGAAATAATTTGATCTAAAACTAAATCACATTTTAAGTGCCTAATATATTGAAAGAAAATTATTTTGAATTATTAATTTTGTGGTAATGGTAAAATAAAAGTATTGCCATTGCTTTAAAAAAAAATTTGTTGAAATTTTTCATTTTATTTTTTTGTTGTTTTTCTTTTAAAAAATTAAAATTTTATTATTAGACATTTATTTTAATAAAAAATTGGTTACGAAGTAGGTCATTACTGATGTACATAATTAGGAAGAAAACAAATTTTGTTGTAATATCCGAAATATGGAAAAAAAGTATTATTAGAAAATTATTTGGAAAACTGTAAATGACGAATGCAATTGTATATGGACTACAGTTTTATGAAAAAATTTTGTGAAATTTTATGAGAATTCTGTTTCATTCTTACTGTTCCCAATTATGTGATTTGTTGTTTTGAATAAAATAAATATTGGAATAATTTTTTATATATTGTAAAATTTATAGAGGGAGTCATATGCGTTTTGCCAATACCGCATCGGATTTCCCGCATGCCAAAATTTTAAAATGATGAACGTTTTTAATTTTCAGAAAATTTATTTACTCAGTTATGAATTGAAATTTTAAATAAAAATGTGCTATAGTGATTCATCTACTAAGTATAGAACTGAGTCAGAGGAAAAAATTGGAACTATTGAAAGAGAGAATTTAAGAAAGACAAAATTTCAATTTGATTAATACAAAAATAGCATTGATGTAAGTTTTCGCCATGCAAATAAATATTCTTCATTTTACATTATTATTCAAAATAATTATATTACAAACCTTATACATATTATTATTTAGCTGTGTTATAAATAAAAATTCATTTAAAATTATTACCTAAAAGCGGAACAGCATCAGATGTTGCTGGCATTGTTTCTGCCACCATATTAAGGAAGACAGTAAGTGAGAGAAGTATTGTCACACCTGAAATATTATGAAAATATAGTAACATTAATATAAATATATTAAATAATAAAATAATTAGATTTCAAGTTATGAACAAAAAATTAATAATTTATTAGTGTAGTTCTAGTAGCGAATAAATTCTAATACGTATGTTCATAGAATAAGTAGAAAATAAGTATTTGCAGTAAGAAGAAATTGAACATTTCTCTTAATATAACCAATAATCGCAGTAGCTAAGAGCTTATAATTGCCAAAATTTATTTCCTGGCGAAATTTATTCGATAAATGCTGATAAATAAGCAAAGATGCTTACATTTGTCTTAATTTCAGTTTAATTTTAATTTAAATCACCATAATGGTTCCGGATTACACATTTATGGTTTTGGAACTCTTAAATTTTTAAGAGATGATTGTTAGTATAAGATTTCTTTCACTTCTAGCAATATTGTAATTTAGTCCCAGTTCAGGGATGTCAGAATTGAATGTCGGAATCAATGTTCAATAAGAAATTATAACGTCATTTATTGTTTTATCTCACTAATCCTATTATAATTTTTGACTTGATAAGTTGTTATTTTTCCTGACATTTTTTAATTCTAAAAAAATCTGAAAAATTAATTTCACCCATCATTGTGTTACTTGTTTTTTTTCTTTATTTATTATATTTTTGTTTTTTTGCATATTTTTAGGATCTGTAAAATAAATATTGCAATTTTCATAGCTATAACATTTATTTTACTCTCCCAGCTCCTAACTGTGCTTCTAACTCATATTATATAAATGAAAAATGATTATTATAAACAATATGTTTGAACCAAAATCTTTTCAAAATTTATATTTAGATTTAATAAAAATAAAAAATAACAAAAAAAAACAAACGAAAGAACACACAAAAATAATGATAAATAGTTTTAAATTATTTAATTTTTTGACATTTTATACAAACAGACACAACAAAAAGTTTATCATAAACTCTGACTGACTGACTGACTGACTATATTGTTGTTTGTTTGTTTGTCATATAATGAAATTTTCTTTATTATATTAAAATGGAGAATTTTTGCATTATTATGTAAGATATTTTTAAGTTCTTTATAAAATATTTTAAGTAAATTTTTGTGCTTTATTAAATTGAAAATATCATTATTGTTGTATGTTAAGAGACACATTTAACATGGGCGTGTACAATTCTCTTATCTTTTTTTTTTTGTATTTTAAAAGAACAAAAGAGAAAAAAAAAATGAAGTTTTATGTAAAGTCAGTGAAATAAAAAGGACATTCCTTTTGTTTGATTATTATTTTTTTTTTTTGATTTTCTTCAACAAAACAGAAAACCATTTGAAAATTTATGAAATAAAGAAAGAAAAAAAAAAGGTCAACAGAGGGTAGGAGAGTTTCCTTAATAAATTGCTATCATATTCTTATATAAGAAAAAAAATATGGTTTGGACTAGGATGAATTTGTGTCCTAGAATTTTTTTTCTTTCTTTTTTTTTTTTTGATTTTAATGATATTTATGTATAAAATGTTTATAATAATATGTTTCTTCATGTAAAGAAAATTAATGATTTAAAGAAATGAAGCGTGTTGTCAAAACATTTGTTGTCTTCATTTTTCTATTCTATTTTTTATTATTATTTTTTTTTTCTTATCTAAACAAAATTTAGAAAAGTTAACAAGAAAAAAAAAATTATTGCATAAATTTAGGAGAATTCTGTGAAATGAAAAGTGTGTTTAAGATAAATTGTAAGATACTTTTGTCTATAAATTTTATCTAATATTAAATAAAAAAGAAAAAGAGGGAAGATACATAGAGAGAGATAGAGAGAGATAGAAATTATAGGTGCATTCTATAAGCATGATATAAGTATTAAAAGTAAAGAGAAAGAGAGAAAGAGAGATTGAAAATAAAATAAATGTTGTCATTATAAAAAAAAATTATATAATATTTTCTTTTCTCTTTTTTTCATATTATTTTTTGTTTATTGCTTTTCTTCTATATATATTGTTTTACTGTTTCGGTCATTGCCCTCTTTTCATAATAATCTCTAATAGCCAGTTTATATTTATATTATTAGTTATAAAAGGCAAAATTTTTGTATTTATTTCATACTCTTTTCTATTAACACCTACAGAGTAAGAGTAAACCCATAATATTATATAAATAACGATATGAAATAAAGACAAAAATTTCTCTTCAAATATCCTTAAAAAATTTCTGCTATGATATGAAAATAATGAGAAAATTTTTGTTTTCATAAATTTAAAGAAAAAATTATAAGATATTATAAAATACATCTATAAATATTTATATGTATGTATTTCATAATTTATATACAGAGTGTCTTAACAAGAATCTACTGAGAAAGGATCATTGAATGTATAGAATGAGGAACAAACTAATATAATAGAGACTTTTCTTATGACACGATATCTAGTTTTCAGACATCAAAATGAAGGACAAGGTAAGTTCTTGGAATTTCCTGGAATACTACGTTTAATAATCCGGAATATTGGGTTTAGTAGTATAGAGCTTATAATTCAAAATAAACAAAAAAAGTAAAAAGGAGAAGCTACACAAAATAATTCCTAAGAGCTTTGATTTTTTTCTTAATTATTACGTAAAATAACAAGTCCTTAAGTCCAATGTTATGTGTTACAAGAAAGGCAATTTTGTTAACTTTTAAATATAAATTAATCAAATCTCACCATTTTTTCAGAGAGAGAGAGAGAGAGAGAGAGAGAAAGAATGTAATAGTACAAATAACGAGAGAAATCAATTTTCATTCAATCATTTTACTTCGGGTATACCGCATAAAGTCTTTGACATCCTGTATATATAGTTTTCTCTAATCGTTCTATAATCATAATAGTTTAATATTGAATAAAAAGATTAATAATAAAATAAAATTTTTAAGAAAATTATTTTATTATTATTATACAAAATGTCTGTTTTAAAAATTAATCGTCTTTATGAAACAAAAAGAACCGTTTTCCGTTCATTGTACCTTTAAATATGATTGTATGTATGTATAGTAATAATATTATTGTTAAATGTGTTTATTATATTTCATATATTATCCAGGAAGAATCGGAGACACAAAAAAAATAAAACGAAATTTTTATTTACTTTCCATAGATTTCACATTTCATTTCTTTTTTTTTTTTTTGTTTTAAAGAAAAATTTATTTTTCTTTTTCAATTGTGTTTACTGGAAAAGAAATGCAAAGGGGGACATACTTAGTTGATAATGGGAGAGATGATAATATTAGAAAGAAAGAAATTATATATTTCAAAATGGAATGGTTTTTGAACAGTTGTGTATGACATTTAATCAAAAAACAAAAGAAAAACAAAAAGAGCAAAGTTATCATTAAACATAATGGTTTTATGTTTTTTTGTTTATTTTTTTTTTTTGGGGAGTTGAAAAAAACAATTTATAAAAGAATTTATAGAAATTTTTTTTATTATTTTATAGGAAATGAATTCAATGAAGCGATTGTTAACACAATTATATTGAAGATTTCTTAAGTGCTTATATTTTATGAGAGTTTTTTTTTTTTTTTGAATATTTTTATATATAAACTTTAACAATAATTAATAAAAATATTAATCATTAACGTATTATGAATGAAAATGTAAAAAAATAAAATGGTAAATTTTATTGAAATTTAATCATTAGATGAATGAACTATTCAATATCGAGAGTTTAGTTTGCCATAATGACAAGCTTGTTGATATAAAGTGGTAGAATTCTGTGTAAGCAATTATTATATTACGTATATCAAATTATCCAGTTAAAAATACTGAACCTTGCTTCAGATTGGCATTATAGAATTGGACAATTATCATATAGAATGAAAGCTATATGTATCTATTCAATATTTTTATATATTCCTTCTAAAAAATATCGCCTTTATTGTCTAAACAACATTGGATGATTATTGCATATGTTCTGGTGAAGACCAGAAAATTTCATGTGAAAGAGCATAAAGAAAGAAATGACTAATTTTTCAAACCAAAAACAAACTTCCATCTTGAAGTTGCGATTACTTAAACGGTCACACCATGTAAGATATCAAAAACGCGAATTGATCAGAGCGGCCTCCATTATATTAAAAACTTGTTAAAAATGTAGTTAAATAAGTTCGTAATTACTGAATTTCAATTATATATTGAATAATTTTTTAAGTGTAGAAATATACAATGAAAATTTCTTTACACAACAAACTGACCTGTTGAGCACATGAATGACGTAGTTAAAGAAACGAGTTAAGGCAGAAAAATTAAAAATTTTTTGTCTCAAACTGAAATCGAACACGTTACATTAGCCGGACACTCTATTAACAGAAGTTTATAACCTCTAAAATTTAAAAAGAAATAATAATCGCACGTTTATTATAGATTTGTAGATGTGTAAAATCGAGGTAACAGAGCACCTCAGCTAAATAGAACTATCTGTCGTGTCTCCTCTAAATATGGAGCATGTTTCTCCAACATCCGCTCCAGATCACTACTCCTGATGAACTCGAACACCTTTTGAGGCTCGGAGGACCACAATGCTGCGTGAGAATCACTCGTTAAAACAAAAGTGAAAATAATTAATTATAATAAATAACGTAAGAAACAGAAATTATTTTAGATTATTCGTCTCATAGTTGAATATTTTGCCAATATTTGACTTGATTTGTAGAAATACTCTAATTTTATGCTTTATTAAAAACAAGGAGAAAAATGTTTTATGTTCGGATAGCAAGTGTATGTACTTCAATCAAGTATAATTCTTCTAAATCATTAAGTGCTATAATAATTTACACCTAGTGATTGACTCTCGTAAAACAATTGTCGTTGCTATAAGAACCGATTGCTTTCAACAACATCACCCAAAATATACACCCAGAAAATTTATATATTCCAAATTAACTTATTTATTTAAGATATTTAAGTGTTTTTACTTAATATGTTTTTTTTTGTTATAATTTAAAAAAGAAAGAGAAATAAAAAAAAAAACAAGACAAGAAAATTCTTCAAAGGTAATGAAAAAAAAAAAGAAGAATACACGAAAGTTTTCCATGGCGAATTCAAGAAATTCCAAAAATTTTAGTAACAATGCATTCCAACGTACAAGTATTTGGAGTATTATACAAAATTATGGAAATGGTATAATCCTGGTTAATTTTTTTATGTTTCTCATTTTTACATTTCTTCAATATATTTCAATAATGTAATTTTTAACTTTTAATAAAAAGTTTTTTAAATTCATTTTTTTTGCCTCCTCCTACTAAAAAAGTTACGTATTTTTGCTTTCTAAAACAAAAAAAAAAACAAGAGAAAAGTTTTTGCTCAGAAGGGAAAGTGAAAACATTAAGTAGAGCGCAAGAGATCCAAAACATACCGGAGTCTAAAAACTTTTTTTTTTAATTCTCAAACAAAAAAAAAATGAAATTTTACTTTGATTTGCAAGGTGATATAAAATTTTTGTAAAAAGTAGCAAGCTGTTTATGGGAATCATAAATTTTACTAAAAAAACTAAAATAATAGCACATACTGTAGATCGTAGTTGTTTGTGGTGAATGATTTGTTGAAGGCTTAAAATACATTTATATGAAATTTTTCTTCGAGTAACACCGGTTAGCTGTTCAAAATGTATTTTTGTGGAAATTTCTGTTTATACCAATAATTTTAAATCGAAAAATCTAGTTCGTTGATGATTTTTTCAACCACCGTGTACATGTACGTGTAGGGTACGCTTATTTATTATTATATAAACATATTCAGATACATATACAAAAATAACGAAACAAAAAGGCACATAATATACTTACATATTAAGTATTTGATATATGCTTCTGGCTTGAATGGATCTAATGATGAAGGGATGAGTTTGTAAACAGTAGACTACATGTACGTTTAATGAATAAATGAAATTTTTTTTAACTTATTCCCTTGTTATAATAAAGATGATGTTTTTTAAAGTCAAAAATTTTGTTAATGTTTATAACTCTGATCTTGTAATTGATTCTTGGAAATAAAATGGTGACATTTTGTTTAGTGTAGACAAGTGCATGAAATTTAAAACGTTGTTTATTGTGAGTGTTTTAGTTCACAAAAATTATAAAGGAAGGTCGCTGTTCATTTACTGTTATAATATTAATAGTAAATCGAAAATACTGTGTAGATTCTGCGGCCAGGGTACAGATAGCATTAGTCATATTCAGAGATGTAAATGCATAAAGGAGCCTAATCCTAATATGACTTCATTATAAGACGCCTAAAGACCAACAAACACATTTCAAGAACTCAAATATAAAGCATTCAAGTAGTTCGATGACTAGATTAAATAATTAAGTGGTGCTTGGCGTGTATTTTATTGTAAGCAAAAGGTATTTTCAGAACATTAGCCCTGTAAATTGTTCGTATTAATCTGAATTATGTGTCTCAACACAAGTCAATATTATATAACTGAAAATTTTCTTTTAGATCAAGATTTTTATCAATTGATGATTAATACTGTGTATTATCAAAAGTTTTATTGACTGAGGCGCTGAATCGGTAACTATATAATATATAAAGTTGCTTCCATACCTGGACACTATTTTAAAACTTTACTTAAGGATCATATTAACCATCAGAAAAAGGCCAAGATAAATTATTTTGGATTAAACCTTGTATTTTACATTAAAAAAAGGAATAGAAATGTATAGTCATTCTGTTTTTTTTTTTCAAATCCCACATATTTTCATTAAAATATTTATTCTCTTATCTTTTGTTCTTCATATCAAAGGGAGAGGGAAAGTGATAGATACTAAAAATGTACGTTTTTATATTGAGTATAATACTGAGTGGGAGAGGGAATAGTATATATAAAACTTTTGATAAAAAAATTAAACTAAATTAAACTAAACTTTTCCCTTCGCTTTTTCGTTGCCCAAAACTGAAGCGTTTGAATTAAAAAAAGTGTGCGACATACATAACACATAACATATGTGCGACATACAATTGTTAATAAAAAATTATAAACAGAGGTATGCAAATGCTTGAATTTAGTGTATTGTATATAATATAAATGTTATTCAAATATATATATATATATATAACTTATTTATGTATACTTACCTAATGATAATTTCTCTCCAGAATCTGGTGGCAGTGTAAATCCCAATAGGGCCATTGATGCAATAAGAACACATGGAACAATTAAGTTGAAAAAATAATATAATGTACGACGACGTATTATTATGGCAAATGTTATATCAATATATGGTTCCGGACAGCAGTTATAGTAGATTTCGTTACGTTTGCCTGGAACACCTATAAAATATAATATTTAAAAAACAGTGTAAGTATAAGAGTAAAAGAAATGAAAAACATTTTTTTTTTGTTCAAGAGAAACAAAATTAGAATTATATTTTTATATATATGTGAGATTGGGTATTATGATAATCGCAAAAAAGTACGAAACAAAAATTGAAAAGAAAAAGAACAAAATTAAAACAATTTAAAAAAAAACGAAATTAATACAGTAATTTCTCGATAATTTAAGCATAGACTGTTATTATGTCCATGGTAATGCCATCTCTCATGATAAACCTTAAGTAACATAATTTCGTATTAACCCTCAACTAGATGCGAATTAACGTGAAGTATTTAAAGTATCGTGTTCTAGCTATTCGTCTGTCAGTTGGTGAAATGTATAATAGTTCGTTTCCTCATCCTGTTAATGAGAGTTATACATTCTTTTTTTTTGTTTAAAACATTTTGTTACATCTGCTGCGGTCGCTACTTAAAAGTAAAATCTCAGCTTATTTATCTTTTAACTCTCTTGTAAAGCTCTACAGAGTCTTCATTACTTAGCAAATCCCTAAAAAAACCTTTATTGCTTAATGTTTTGAAATGGAGGAAGAACGTCTCTGAATGTAAAGTTCTATTCATTCCATACCCAATTGCCGTATGTGATACCCTATTGTCGCTAAAAAAACCGTTTTATACATTAGTGTTGCTGAACATAATTACGGTTTTTGACATAATAAATGAAAATGACAGCGACATCAGTATAGATTAATTTCGAGCTCTGATTTTCGTGTTTGTAATATATATCTGATTTGTATGCACAGCATTATATATTCCAATATTTTCTGTTTAGAAGTCGCCATATTTACAATAAGGTGATTAGGACAATAAATTACCGTCCGGATTTTTGAAAATTTTTATTATATATTTAAGCAATATTTGTATTTAAACTTCACTGTACAGTGTAGTACACATACGTATTTTGGAAAAATGTTATTTGCATATAGATACCGTTATTTTATTATTAAATACACGTTTACATACACAAAATATCTCTTTTTTTTGTTTTCCATATAATAACAAAACAAAATAAGAGGAAAAAAATAAAAATAAAATGAGGTTAAAAGAAAATTAGCACGTTAAATTATTTTTAATGGTTGGATTAAAATGTATAAAGTAATCTTAATTTATTATTGAATAAAGTTTATTCATTGTCATTAATTATAGAAATGGTGTACAGAGTGCTTACACAAGTAATTTAAAAAAAAAAAAAATCTTATTATACTAATATTGTTTTTCTCTCAAGTGTTATTGCTTTTTCATAAATTTTCTCTTTTTTTGATTTTTTTGCTTTGTTTTTTTGTTTGAAAAAGTTTTGAGAGAAAAAAGACCAGATGTACTTGTATTTAGACATTGTATTTTTAATAAATTGGTAAAAAAATTTATTTAAATGAAAAATGTTTGAATTTTGAAATACAATTAAGGAAAAAGTTCGTGGCAGAGCTTTTTTTCATAGTGGCAGAGGCTATTAGGTGATTGTCTGAGATAAGATATTGATTGTCTGAGTGTCTACGATAAGTCTATTTTGACAATATTGTATTATGAAATTTACTGTTATAAACAGAGCGACAGTTTGAATATTATAATAAAATGTGAAATTTTAGTTGAAGTAGCATTGTGTGATGGGAATGATATTAAATACAAATTATTTTCGTTATTGCGGTGTGGTAGCAACTTTAAAAAGAATAAATTAAGTGCAATTGCATATTTTTTAAGGTTAGGTTTAGGTTAACGTGTAGAATATTATTATGGTATGCAAATCACATTACAATTTTATAACTTGATGCAAAAATATTTTTTTTTTTAAATAAAAAAATGTCAATAATAATAATTTTTAATAAATTTAAATTTTAAATAAAAACCACAATTTAGCCTTATTTTTAAAATTATTGAAATCAATGTCCTAATTTTCATTTTCCATTTTTTTATTCGGTTTTTATTGAAATTTAAAAATTTTCTGCATTATTTGTTTGGTTTCCATTTTGTAAAATGACTTGATTTTTAATAAATTTTTTCATTTTTATTTTGTCATCTCGTCTCTTACATTATAATTTTTTTTTTTTCTTTTTTTTAGATGATAAATAATAATTTGATTTAATTTTAACCTAAAAATGTCATAATATTTTTTAAAATGGATGGGACAGAAAAAAAAAATAATGTATGTAAATTTTTTTTAGAAGGAAGCATAAAAAATCGGAAAGTAGCTCTTTCGCAAGAATTTCGACTTTTATTTTTGGCACAATTATTTAAAAAAAATTTCTTGTTTTTTTTTTGATTATTCTTTTCACTTTTTGAAATTAATAAGGAAGAGGAATGAAAAAGAAAAAGTTTTTTTTATATGAAAACTTTTTTTGCTCCTTTAGAATTGCTTGAATTTTTTTTTTCTTTTCAAAAAAAAAATTTTCCTATAACAGTTCTTCGCACTATAAAACAGTGTTAAAAATTCACGCCATTTTTCAAGTCAAATGACTTATACATAGTTTATGTTTTTTTTTTTTTTATTTCGATGATAAAAAACTAGAAAAAATTAGTAAAAACTTCTTATTTTTATTTTTTATTATTATTTAAGCAGGGATGTACATAGTTTTTTCTAATAGGGTTGCAGCTGTGTGCAAGATGCCAATTTTTGATAAGATTTTTTTGAGTTTGCAATTGTGGAACTAGATCAATTAAATATTTCGAGGAAATGAAGCTATTTTTGTTGTCGATTCAAATTATGTTACTTGTTATACACTGTTAGGTCTGTTATATGTTTCGGTTTTTTTTAGATGAAACTAAAGCATTCGAGCACATTATAAAAATTTAAGACAATTTCAACTGTTTTGTCATATTCTTCTATTAAAATTTTTTATACCTTTTTAGATACAAAAGGAAAGGAATTGGATATATAGCTAGTCTGACGTATGCGAATTTAGCTCTAATACAAAATTTGTTTTAATCGAGTACACAAAGCGTAAGTTGCAATAATAGCAAAATAATACTTTTTTAAGATGCCTCTTTTCTATGAAGTTTTTGCTTTCCAAGTTTGTTCTTAAAGAAAGGTTTAGTATTCAGAATGTAGTCTAAAACAAAACTGTCAACTAAGTTGCCATTTATAAATTTGCAGTGGCAATTAACTATTCGCTTAAAATATAAATAATTGTGTCGAAAATGTGAAAAACTAACAAAAAACTTTTATATTAAACTACATAACTAAAGCACGTCCCTGATTATATCTCGTAGGATTTTTTTTTTATATGAATTATAGTGGAAACGGATATTAGATTAAGAAAAGTGGTACAATGTTATTTAAAAATTATATTATAAAAGAGGATGTCGTTAAGAAGATGACATCAAAAGTTCTTTCGCCTTTATAATTCTGAAACTATTCTCTTGAATATTAAAACCAAATAAATGAGAATATGTAGTCATATTAAGAGAATCAAAAAAGAAATGAAGAGAGAGGGGGTGAGAGAAAGTAAAACAGGCAAGGCATAACAAAATAGATTTTCCGCGTTTTAAAATAAATAAAAAATTGAAGAGGAAAACTTTAGGAGGCAGGAAAGTAAAAAAATTAAAATGTAGGATAAAGAAAAAAAATATTTTAGCTTTGCTCTCTCTCTTTCTCATCTCTTTGTTTCTCTATTTTTATTGTTATCTTTAAGCATTGAATGAATTTCAAAATACTTTGCAAAATAATTTTTACAAATTGTAGTAAAGAAAGGGATAAAATTTGAATAATGAGTAAAAAAGAAATAAATAAATAAAATAAAAAAAAATAAAAACTAATTTAATTTTTTTTCTTTCCAGTCATTTTCATTTTTTATTTTTCGTTTTGTTCTTAAATAAAATGTAAAAGATAAAAAATTCTTTTATCGTTCTTATGTAATGGGTTCGTTCATTTTCAATTTGGACATTATACGATTCTTATAGTATAATAGCTGATTATTTTGATTTCATAAATTTTTTTATATAAGAAACTTTAAGAAGAAAGTGATTTTGAGGAAACCAAAAAACTACAATAAAAATTACAATTTTGGCACCATAAAACTATTTTTTTTTTTGTTTTTGGTCTTGTGTTTCCTTTTATTTTCAATGGTTTCATTCATACCATTAGAACAAGACAAAATTCTCATTTTTATTTTGATTTAAATGAAATATTATAAAAACAACAAAAATATTTATTCATATTTAAATTTGCAATTATATTTTAACATTTAATTTTATTATCATTAATCTTATTGTATATTTTGTTTACTCAATGTTAGAAGTTATATAGAGAAGAAACATAAATATTTTGAATAGATTATTGTGTCTGTCTACAAAGGGAATTCTAATAATGAATTTCAATAATATTTTGTGTATAAATAAAAAAATAAATCTGATAATATTTCTATGACTATCTATAAAATAAAAATTATTAATAAAACAAATGAGATGTGTAATAATGTGTATATATAATATTTTTCTAATTGAAAAATTTATGAATTAAATAAAGTAAGAAATAAGTTCTGACCTAAATAGTTAATATTTTGAAAAATGTTAATTATTATTATTGGAATAAAGTTTTCGGAATTTTATTGTATTATTATTAGAACTCATCCTTTAAAATATTGAAATTTAGAAAATAAAATAGTTTCTTCTAAAATTAAAAATTTTAATTAAATTTTATGTAATTTTAAATTTTAAAAGATGAAATTTTTAAATGAGATTTAAGAGTTAATTCTTTAATCAATTAAGAATAACATTACTTACCTAATAATTCCCATTCGCCATTAAGAACATAACTACTAATATCACCACCAGCTTCATCTTGTAACTGTAAATCGAGCTGTAAGAATGCAGAAGAATAAAGAAAATTAATTGATTAAAATTAAAGAATTTTTTTATTTTATAATTTTTTCAATGTTATTATTAAATTATTATACAAAATTCCTGTTGAAAATTGAACTAAAGAAAAATAAATAATTTTTAAGCTAGCCTTCTAATGTCTAGTGTTAAATTTGATTAGCATTCTTGAAAATCAAATACCAAAATATTTTAATAAACTACAGTTACATATACGTAAATATTGAAAATTAATTGCTATACTTTAATATTCTGGATCATCTATTTAATTTAATTTAATTGGTATGTCGTTTTACAATATTAATTTATCATTTATGAATAATATACTTTAAATTTTTCTTAAAAGTTCTGTATACAATATGCACTAATATAATTTAAAATCTATGTAAATAATTGAAATGATAAGAAAATACTCAATCTAATTAAATATTATACCAAAAGAAAATTAAATTCATTAAATTCATTAAATAATGGTATATAACCACAAAATATTGAAAATTTTTCGAATATACATACTTCTCATTATAATGGAATTCGTATAAGGATATTTATATTATTTAAATGAATACAATTTCAAAATTTATATACAATATTATTCTTGTTTATTATAAATAATAATTGTGTCCAATATCCTACACATACATTATTTTTATTCTCAATCAATTATCCTTATACGACTATGTTAAATTTGCCCCATATATTCCAATGGTGTTAAAATATTACAATATTATTATTACTTTTTATATAATATTTATTGGGATATATATATATATATTTTTTTTTTAATAAATATTTAATAATCTTAAATGTTGTCTTCAATGTATATAGATATTATAATTTAAAATAATACATATAATTGCATTCTATTTTATAGAATAACAATAATAATGAAAATAAATTTCTATTTTGCAGTTATTTAATGTTCCTAAATGTATTATACTGCATTAAAAACCAATTTAAATTCATATGTATATACATTCTTATATAACCTCTATATAAAATTTTCTAAATTATTATTTTATTTTTGAATTATTCTATACATATAAATTGTAATTATCATTATTATTATATGAAGTTATACTCTTTGTTATAATATTATAGATTAGAGTGATATGCAGTTTTAATATAGAATTTCAATAAAATATAATATTTTTTATATAAATGAAAATATTAAATATAAAATAATATGATTTATTAAGTACATACATATATATAAACATATACATAATAATAACAATTTTAATTTATGATATACTAATGTATAAATCATTTATATATGTATATATAAGCATATTATATTATATAATTACCTGAAATCCATCATATGTCCAACTACCAAATTTCATTTCACATCTTTGATCATCAAATGGAAACCATGTTATATCGATTTTACATGTTGATTTAAATATTCCAGGTGGTACATAAAGGCAGGAACCATTACTACGAACAACAACATTTGTTTGATATGTTCCATCGAAACCTTCATCTGCACTATTATACATAAGTACATCAGGTTTCCATATACGATGTGGTGGTATACGTAAATCTTTAACACCACCATATTCAGATGTATTCCATCTTAAATTCATATCATTCCATTCCTGTATTTTAAAAAATATATATATATATATATATTAATAATAAATTATCGAATAAAATAATATTGAATAATTTAAAATATTGACTATACATCTATCAAAATTGCTGTATTAAATTTTTAAATTAATTGAAATATAAGAATAATGCTAAATATAAAATTTTGTAAATTTAATCAGTAAAATGTTTGATTTATTAAAAATAACCACATGTTAATTAGGAAAATGAATTGAAGTTGAAAGTTTTAATGTAATGTTATAGTAAGTTATCAAGGGTATTGAAAGAAATTTAGTGAAATTTTTGAAAAAAATCATGATTTTTGCCACCATTGTTCTCATTACAATATTTTATTACAACTCACAAAGCCACATTTTGTTATATTAGCTATTTTTCCGGATTTTCAAAAACAAAATAAGGACTGATGTATATTCAATACATGGCTTCAATTATTAGATTAATTAAAATTTTAAACAAAATTAATAATAAATAACTTACCAGTTTTAACCAAACGTTCGTAACGAGCAATTGATTTTTTTCATCCTGAAAATAAAAATAAATATAATTAAATAAATTGGAGTTTAAATATGATAATATTACTTAAAAAAATACATACATACTTACATATGTATGAAATATTGAATACATACATTATACATTATAAATGTACATATGTATGTATGTAAATGCATAAAATATCATGGTATAAGAAATTTATTCATAAAATATTTTGTTTCGAATAATCTTTGTCAGATGCAATTATTGAAAAAGGATATTTTCAAGAGGAAAATTTATAGTTCAGTTTATGTAATATATTACATAACCTAAATATTAACCATACACATATACATACATCGATATAAATAATTTCTAGTTGTTAAACTAAATTATAATTTCGAATTGAATAAAAGAAATTATGAAATACATAAATGACAATTTTAATTTTTTTTTTCTATTTGAAATTTTTTGAATTACTATGATTTAAAAAAAAAAGATTTTAAGTCTTAGTGATATTCTTAAACAATTTTGTTAAATACATGTTCGAAACCTTTTTCCCTTTCTATTTAAATATTGTTGCATATAGGTATAAACTGGAGAATAATTCAACTGCATTCATTCAAATAGTAAATATTTAATTTGTTAGA
Organism: Condylostylus longicornis; assembly: GCF_029603195.1. Taxonomy (NCBI): domain Eukaryota; kingdom Metazoa; phylum Arthropoda; class Insecta; order Diptera; family Dolichopodidae; genus Condylostylus; species Condylostylus longicornis. The sequence goes on from NW_026578006.1 coordinate 1,443,493, forward strand.
GAAAATTTGATTTAAAACATTGCAATCAAAAAATTTAAGTCTCTTCAAAATTTTTTATATTCTATGTATTGGCATTCCAATTCTTTACACTGTCTAACGGGTCATTTTAGCTTAATTTAATAGTCTTTCTACTATATTTTATATCAACTAAAAAAGAAAGAGCGAAAAAACTTAAAAAGGAGAAAACAGGAGGGAAATAAAGCATTGTAGTTGTAACACAACGTTGCAAAACATTGGCATGAATAACAATTTGTGTGATAACTCTCACTTATAACCTGTTCGAACAACAAAATTATAACAGTATATGTATAAACAGTATAGTCAAATTCTATTCTAGTTTCAATGCTAAATCGGGTACAAAAGCACTGCTAAAAAAAAGGAAATGCTAAAATCAAAAATTTTTGCATTTTGTAGAAAAAAATAATGTTTTTGTTTAGAATTAGAAATGTTAGTTGGCTTCATTGACTAAAAAGTTACTAATTGCTATAGTATTAGTTTTTCTCTTATACAACTTTTTCTCTTTTTAGGAGAGTGTGAGAGAAAACAAATTCTTGAATTTTTTTCCCCTAAATATATGCAATGTTTTTGAAAATTATAGAATCTCATGTTTTCGTTTAATTTTTTTGTTTTTCTGTTATACTGTTTTTATTTAGGATTGAAATTACAGTGATTTGGTGATAAACAAAATATTTTCTTTTTTTGAAAGTGTGATTTAGGGCGCATGTAACAAAAAACCGATATAATTAAAAATGCAATAATTTTATTTCCAATTTTCATTCTCATTTTTTTTCTTTTCTAATTTCCATAATATCTTACAATTTTGCTTTCTTATTTTTTTTTTTTGTTCATTCCATTTTTATATGAAAATAAATTTAATATAAAGAAATTATGTTAAAAAGTTGGAATATACGGAGCAGAAGAATTAAAAAGAAAAAAGAAAGAGAGGAAAAATAAAATAAAAATAAATCTTTTCGCTTTTTTTTTTGTTGTTGCCGAAAAAAAAAAGCAAAATTCAACAATTGGGTGGTTTTAATTTTTCATGGTTAAGTTACGCTATTATAATGATAATTTTATTTTTATTTATTTTTTTTTTTGTTTTTGGTATATAAGGCGCCCACCACAAAAGAAAATTGTTGTTTTATTGTTGCTTTAATTCTTGTTTTTCTATGAGTTTTATGTTTGTGTTTTCTTTTTTATTTTCTTGTTTTTGTGATAACATTTTACCCGCACCTCTTCCACTACTCTACATAACAATTTTCAGATTCAACAACAATAATAAAAGCAACAATATAAACAAATAATAAGATCTACCCCCTTTTTGTTATTTTTCCTATCCTTAGATAAAAAAAAAAAATGAAAAAAATATTTTTGTTTTTCTTATGTAGTTTTTAACATAAATCTTTTCGCCATGTCGTTATTAAAGTCATTGGATACAATAATACAAATGAAGAGAAAAAATAATAAGAAGAAAAACAAAGAAAACAATAAATTTGCAAAAGAAAAATTATCGTCTATATACGCTTAGTTTCTATGCTGTTTTTTGAAATGGAAACGAGAGAGAGAGTGGTTTATAATATTCAAAGTTGGTTATTATTACCCCCCCTCCACAAAAATTCCTATAGTAGCGAAATATAAACTTGTTTTATTAATTATAATAACAGTTTATTTATTATTTAGGATGTGCGGTATTTTTTATTTTTTTGTATTTTGGGGTTAGTATATAGTGTAGTGTGGTGTTGATGTTGATACAGTGATGATAGCGACAACTGTCGCCTATAATGGTATACACTAAAAAAAAAAAAAATTTGAGAAAAGAAAAAATATAGAATAAGGGAGCTGTCGTTTCTTATTGAAATTCATTTTTCACCATTATATATGGATGCTACAGGTTATTTATTATATAATATGGTATTATTATTATTATTATTATTATTATTATTATTATTATTATTATTGTATTTCTAGGGAAACAAAGATTCTAGAGAAACAAAAGTTTCAGTTTCTTATTGGAGAATATGCAGGGTTTTTGGAGAGTAAAGGAGCACATATTTCCCTTCCTCCTTATTATATTCAAAATATAAAATTTTTTGTTTTTGTTTTGTTCTGCTTCGGATTATGAAAATTAAGTTTTATTTTAGTGTTATTATTTATAATATAAGTGTATGCATACATATGTGTTGCTGTACAAAATATATGTGTTGCTTAAAATTTTTTTTCTCTATATTTTTGGTAACTTTAAGCTATGATATGCTAAGGATATTAATTTTTTATATTATGTACGTTATAAATTTTTATCTAAAAGTTTTCATGTTTCATTTATGTGAATATTATGAATTTTATATGAATAATTGAGAACATTTTAAGATAAACACAGAAAAAAATTGTTGTAAATCATTTTTAATATAAGCTGGTAGATAAGCTAAGCTAGCTTTGTTTTCTTTTTTTGATTTCTAATTAAAATTAAATATTTTTATACTTTTTAATTTTCTGATCATATCGTTAGTTTTCTAAATTATGTGGTCTAATAGAACTGGGTACGAAAAATAAAGTCGTTCTATCATTAATCACTTATGTGGGTGAACATGAATTTGAAGAGAGTTTGATAAGCCGTTCAACTGTTGCGCTGGATGGAAATTTATTTGATCTGAGCCTTTCTACGGTTTGTACGAGTATAGATCAGTGGTCGCGGAACTGGAATTATCCCAAATGAAGTAAAAATGAGATTTTTTTTTGTGGAAATTAAACTTTTGTGAGTAAAAACCATGTATTTTTAATTAGCTGCTTTATATGCCTGTTAATATTTTTTTTTCAACTTAAACAATTTAGCGACATATGTAAGCCATGCAATCTCACTAGCCACTACTACAATAATAAAGATTTACTATCTTGAATGGCAACCCTCTATTAATTAAAATTTTTATTAAAAAAAAAAGAAATCGCTTTATTGTTATTAAACTAATTGTAAATTTCAAATTTTATTAATGAACAAGAACCAATTCTAGAAGTCATGAATTGCATCGTCCTAAATTTAAAAATTGTTTTTTGTTTTTTCGTGATAAAATATTCAATTTTAGTAATTTTTAATAAAATTTTTAATTTTATAAAATTTTTTTAATTTTTATTTGCATATCAAAAAGTTTTTTGTTTCCTTTCTTTTTTATTTTTAATTAAATGCATTGCAATATGAAAATGTTAACTGTTTTCATAAACTTTTCCCCCTTTTTCTTGTGTCTGCCATAAGACAAAAAAAAAAATTAATTTAAATATTTTTATATACACAGGGTGTCTCGTATCAAAGTATACTGCTACATACCATTATATAGGCCCTCATGAATAGGAAAACATTTTTGTATGAAGACGACGTTCACAGCTGAACGAACAGGTTCGTAGTTGTACAGACTCAAAGTCAATTTCGACTGGTATTTTTATTTTTTTAAATTTTAAATATAATTCCGTGCCTGTGTAAGACAGGCGCATTAATAAATATGATTTGAAAATTTCAGAATAAGGGCTTTCTTATGAATATCTACAGTAGTTATAATTTGTTTATTTTTCGGAATCACATGAGTTTAAAATTCGAAAATTTTAAAATTTTAACTTTTCATTTTTAAAAAAAGTTTTGTACATGGACTTACACAACTTTGCCAATGAGGCAACGTATGAAGAAAACTCGGTTCTTAAGTTGATCATTTGCATAACAGAAAGAAGGCACTATTTTGAACGGTTGTTGTACATTTCTGTAAGTCATTGAAGAAAAAAAAATTGGTACAAAATAAGATTCTATTTTTCTAAATAGCTCCCAAACCAGAATAGGTACGGAGATGATCCCTATACCAAATTAAAGGTCAGTAGATAAGGTTGCCAGCTGTGCTAAAATTCGAAGAAAGAACTCAAGACAATAGACTTGTCTACTGATGAAGGCACTTTAATAGGAGCCACCCCGTATACAGTTCGTTTTAATCTATACAATAGTATAATGTACTTGAATTTTGAATTTAAAATTAAAACTTTTCCATGTAATATTAATCTTTCTCTATAAAACAAATGAATTCAAATTGAAAATGAAAAACAAAAAGGAAAGCAGAAAAAATATAAAGGACAGTAATAGGAAATTACTAAAATAAGTTAATAAGAAAATTGAAATTTTATTTTTCCTTCCATTTTCTTGAAAAACAAAAAAAAAAAATTAGGAAACGAAAAACTAAAAAATTTATAGAGGAAATTTTTCTCAAATTTAATATTTACTTTACATATAGAAAAAAAAAATGTTCCCTTTTCCGTTTAACTTTTGTGTTTTTCACTTCTAACCTTTTAAATATTTTTACAATTTTTTACTCCATTTTTCCTTATTGTTCATTCAAAATGATATGAGATTATTGTATATATGAGCATACACATACGTGCATACATATAATATAATATACTATACGTAAATATTTCTTCTTGTTCAATTATTATCCTTCCATTTAAAATAAGTGAAATTACAAAATAAAATGTTCCCATACTTCTATTTTTCTTCATTTACACCAAAAAATATATTAAAAAATTCGGAGTGAACAGCATATTGTCGATCGAAATTAATATATACTCCTCATGTGAGATTTCTCTGCTTCGGAAATTTATTATTTCATTTGATAAAAGAAAAGAACTGGAATGTAGAACTTCAAGAATATTCGTTCCTTATTATCTTACATTTGGTCAGAAATGTAAATTCATCCGTAAAAGTTGATAAATTCATTGCACTATCCAGAAAGGAAACTCTTTGTCAGTAATGTATCATATTCCAGTGTCGGGTGTTGATTTAAAATAATATCGATAAAATTCGGTATCGGTTGATGATATCGGGGTGTCGCATGATAATTGAAAAAAAGCGACTGTCCCAACCTATTTCGATCAACATATGTCTTATGTACCTCACTAAAAATCAACTGGTTTATCTTTTTCTAACATGCAGAGATTTGCTGTTCCTTTGCAAATGCTACATGTGTTAAAAATTGTTTCCGATCCCAATTCTTATCTTACTACGAGTATTAAAAATTCAGCTAGTAAAAAGAACAACAGGACTGAGTCAGAGAACATCAGTTCAAAAAAGAAGTCAAAAAAAAAAAATGAAGAAGTTGAAAGAAAAGAAATTCTAGCCAAGAGTGAGATTTTTTTTTGCTTTTTCTTTCAATTGTTTAAGTTCTTTCATTTTTTTTTTGAATAAAAGTTTTATTAGCACAAAAGTTAACAAAAAAAAACAAAATATCCTTTATTATTCGTGTTATTTTTTGTATTTTTTCTTTGCTCTTTTTTTTTCTTTTTTCTGCAACTCTATGAAATTTTTTTTTTGAAAAAATTTTTCAAAAGGCAATCTAATGGGTTCTTTTTTTTATTTTTAAAGTAACATTCGGCAATTCAAAAAAATGTTGCATACTTTAAGGAGAAAATGTTAAAATAATTGGAAAATAAGTGAATTTTTTGGAAAAGTTGCTGGTGGTCAAATGAAAATGAAAAATTTATGTGAATTTTTAGTGAATAGGTTGTTGTACATTATAAAGCTGAATTAAGTGACTTCTTTCACAGAAAACTTGCAAGAGCTGAGCAATTGAATAGAGAAATATTGTGATATTTTACAAAAATACTATGAATTTGAGTCAATTATTTCCAGTAGGATCACCAATATTCTAATTGCAATAATTAAAAGTATATTTGCAAAAATATTGAAATTTTAACAAGAATATTCAAATAATTTCAACTCAAATACACTTTAAGTAGATATTGAAATAGTGATTTATTTTTTGGAATTAAAATTATTTTAATATTTTATTCATTTACTTTGAATTTCTAAACTTTTAATAATTATTAAAACTTTTAAATTCAAAAATTCAATAATAATTTTTTTTTTGTAATTTAAATTTAGTTTTGAAAATATTGAGCCTAAGCACGTTTTTATTATGAAAGAAAGTTATAAGATAGAAATCATAATACCGTTAAAAGAATTATGAGAATATTGAAAATTCTTGTACGTACTTCAACTTAAATAAAAAACATTTGAAAACTTTAGAAATGACTTTTCATCTTAATATTAATTATAAAAAAAAAAAGGGAAAACAAAATGAAAAGAGAAGAAAAATCCTGTAACTCTTATATAGTGAAAAAATTAATAAAAATAAAAATTTGACCTAATTTACGATATTTCTCTTAATTTTAATTTTCAACGAGTTTTATAAGAAGTTCAAATTTTTTTACTTACGTTATTTAAGATGGCGTAAAATACGACAAAAACTTTAGTTTTCATAAGTTTCTGTTGAAAGAAAATTGAAGAGGATAATGCATTTAAAACGTATATATGTATGCATTTTACATATTACATAAAAATTTAAAGTTAAACAAAAAGTTATAACGTAAAATGAAAGTATTATTTAGTTTTAGAATATTTGAAATTGGTTGGTAATATTCATGTAATCCAAATGAATTGTGATATTTCGGGAATGAAATTTATAATACACTAAGATTAGATTTGCTGACTAAAGCTTTGATTAAGAGATTGAAGCAGAGGAGACATCCTAAATCTCCTAATTCATAAAGTATTATTGTGATAGCACAACTAATTTAAACCATCTTTATCAGAATTGAAGTACTCAAAAAGTTAAGGATTCTTCCAAATTCCATGTCCAAGAAGTGAATGGCTAATTAACTCATTTGTTATAACCAATTTTGACTTGATCGGTAAAAGCAACATGTCCTAATAAATGTTTACTTTCTCGACAATGTGTGTGATAGTCTTGATAATAAAACCTGCTTGAAGATTTTCTTATTTTCATCTTACAAATATATTTTTTAAATACCCGTCTGAATTGGTTCTTTTCAGATAGTTTAGAGAGGATTTAAAATTAGCGATAACTTCCAAATATTTATATTAAAATTTAATATTAGAATTTTAATAATTAATGCAAAAAAACTGAAATTGTTTTTTAATTTATTAATAATAAATTCTTAAATTGCATTCAAATTTCATTTCAATCTTTACGGGATGTAGCGATATTGTTCGCGATTTAATATTATTTATTGTTTCATTGTTTTTAGAAGAATTGATTAATTCTGTTATATCTATAAAGAAACTTCCATTCATAATTTAAAACTTCATCTAAATTTCATTTATAATTTTATATATGCGTTCCAGAATTTGGGCATTTTAACATGTTGAATATGTGAACAATTAAAACAAGAATATAGAATTTAAAGAATTTTACGTATATCATATACAAGTTCAATATTTGAATAAAATCATTGGAAACACTACATATAAAAATGTATCGCCTGGATATAGCATACTTTAATTGAAATTCATGATATGCTTTTGTTTCAACTCTAATCTATATGATTATGTGGGTGGAATTGGAATCAATAGTAATTATTGTTAAGTTCATTTGAAAATTCTCAATATTTTTCAATATTTTGGCTTTAGATCTTTAGTAATTAATATTACATGGAATAAAATTCATTGTTTAAATAATTTGTATCGATGTGAAATTGGACACTTTTAATATTATATATACATAGATGCATACAAGCACATATTTGTAGTACATCAATGAAATTTTAATGTTGCTTTATTTACATGGTTTATATTTGAATGTAAAGTAGGAATAATAAATTTTTAAATGATCTTCTTATTTGTTCAATGTTAAAGCGCATATACACAATATTTGAATGCTGAGAATTAATCAAAATTATGTTCTGTATTCCTATTTAATTATTTAAAGGTGAATAAAATTAAATTTCAATTTAAATAAAATTTCAAATATTGATGAATAATTTCTGAGTTTTTAAGTATTTGTACGTTTTATTGTTGTATTTGAATATTAAAAATAAATTAACAATGCTCTAATAAGTTTTTATTGTGCATTAAACCTTTAAAAATTGCATAAAAGTAAGGTTGCTGCAAGTAAAGTGTTGAATTGGAAAATTTTTAAGTAGTTTCAGTTTAATTCAAAGTTATAATAATAATTATTAATTTTGTTGATTCTGATTGAAGACTTAAGATCAATTGAATAATTTTTCAAATTACGCGGTTAAACCATTCATAAATTTTTTTTTACTGTCATTATTGTCATGTAGCTCTAATTTCTCTTAATATTTGGTTTTTCCCTTTTTAAAGACGACAAACACTTTTCTGACGTATAATACAAAAAATCTGATTTGGGCGGCATATAATAGAGCATTTACTATACATATATCTATGAATTTCATCAAATAAATTTTCATTCGAAAAAGTAAACTCAATAGATTAAATCAGGACCGTACGGCTATTTCTGTATACATATTGTGCTTGGCACTTCTGTGGGTTTTGGTCAAACAAACTCAGTGAAGTATTAAGAACCGAAATGGAACGAAAAAGCCTGTTATTACAGAGAATCCGCCCAGTGTCTTGGCAAATAAAGTAGGTTTCAAATAATTATAATAATGAACCCATTAACGCTAAGGGATTTCCGAAAGCCGCATTGAAGAGTTAAATAACACTTCAAAAGTTAGAATTAGAGACTGAAGAATTTTGCAGATTCTATTGAGAAGAGGAGCAGACTCCCGTGCATAATTCCATGGGGTATGATCCAATATTTTTGAGGAATATTTATGTAGCGTTGATTTATAGGAGAAGACGTTCTTTGGATGGGATATTGCACAGAAATGACAAGAAGTGCTGGGCCCTTAGAAAGTATTGTGGTAAGGGGGGGGCTAAACTAGTCTTAAAGATCGCGGTGTATCATCATATACACCAAAAACAAATAGTCAAAATAATTTTTAAATTTCTAAAAAATTTTCCAACAGTTATCTTAAATTTTAAGTGTGTTATCTGTCAGATGAAATTTTCCCTAAAAATAATACATACCAGATGAAAGCTTGACATTTATATAATTTCTTATGAAACCTTTATTATTACATGCAATGTGGTTTATAAATACACAAAGCTAAAATTACCATAAAAAATATACTTTTATATACCATTAATATTAGAAAGTAAAACG